>NC_140412.1:53649687-54250625 GCF_965140295.1 Lepidochelys olivacea
ACTCCATAGCAGGCAGGGGGGCTGGAACAATTTGTATAGTGGGGGTGCTGAGCGCCATTGAACCAAACTATAAACCCTGTATGTGAGGAAACCACTTCAAGCCGGGGGTCCACTAGCACCCCCAAGACCCGTAGTTCCAGCACCTATGTACCAGGGCCTTAGTGTAGTGCACAGAGTGCCACATTTGAGATGTAAAGTGATCTTAGTCACATGTTTAATAATAATAATGTATTGCCCCCTGCTGGTCATGCATGATTTTACCGTGTTTTTTAAAAGCTTGTGTGAAAGCAACTAGAACACATATATCAAATTTGTACAACCATCATGTTAAAAATGATTTTTTAAAAATAGTTTAGGGGTTATATTCCTAAAGTAAATGTTAATATAATATGAATTCTGAATGCCTTTTTGAAATAGGCCTCTGTGTTTCCATAATACCATGAAGTAGGTTCCTGTCTGAAAAGCTGTGGCATGGCTCTTTCCTTAGTTAACAGACACCTCCCACTCTCTTGTTCTGTATCTTGGCTTTGAGGCTGCTTTCAGGTTGCCTTCTGTCTCCAGTGAACTATGTGTGCGCAAAGAACTATTGTCATGGACATAGAAACCAATTTTCGATTATTTTTCTTATTTTCAGTGCCATACAATGGTGAGGGGAGTTCTGATACTAGATGTAGTTTTTACCTTTACAGGTGCTGTGGGCTGGATTTTTATGTCTACTTGTAATGTGTTCTGGTTATCCCCCATTCTAAGCCTTCTGTGGCTACGCACCTTTGTAGAAGGATGAATTCAAGGCTAAACCGTCTCTTTCATCTGCTGCAATGCTAGGCCTATGTTTTAAGTGCAAGAGTTATTTCTTTGTTTGTCTAGCCCACATGATCTGTTACTGAGCATCCATGCTGGCGTAGCTCTCTGTTCCCTATCTTTCTGCAGTTGCTCCTATCTGTTCCTTCTGAGCTGCTTGCTGTGTATGATCACTTGCCTCCCAGGACTCTGACAATGCTAGGCTTGTCTAAAGTCACATTAGGCTAGTTGTTCTTTTAGTTAATGAGGATTCTGGGCAGCATAGCAAATAATTCTGCCCCCTTGCTGCTCTGTAGTTAGAATACTTTGTTATCATGTATAAAATAATCACTGATAAAATGTGCAGGTGACCCAAAAATTGGGGGAGTGGTAAATAATGAAGACAACAGGTTACCGATACAGAGTTATCTGGATCGCTTGATAAGATAGGATCAAGCAAATAAGATGCATTTTCATATACCAAATGTAAATGCATATGCCTAGGAACAAAGAATATAGGCCGGACTTAAGGGATGGGGGAAATCTATCCTGGGCAGCAAAGACTCTAAAAAAGAATTGGGCATCATGGTGGATAATCAGCTGAACATGAGCTCCCTGTGTGACTCTGTGACCAAAAGGCTAATGCGATGCTTGGATGCATAAACAAGAATCTTGAGGAGTAGTAGAGAGGTTATTCTAGCTCTATATTTGGCACTGAAGTGAGCTGGTACAATGTGTCCGGTTCTGGTGTCCACAGTTCATGAAGGATGTTGATAAATTGGAGAGGGTTCAATAAAGAGCCTTGAGAATTATTAAAGGATTAGAAAACATCTTATAATGATAGACTCAAGGAGCTCTATCTACTTAGCTTAACAAAGAGAAAGTTAAGGGGTGATTTGATTACACTCTATAAGTACCCCCATGGGGAACAAATATTTAATAATGGGCTCTTCACTTTAGCAGAAAAAAGATATAACATAATCCAATGGCTGGAATGTGAAGCTAGATAAATCTGGAAGGGAAATAAGGCATACATTTCTAACAGTGACAGTAATTAACCATTGGAACAATGTACCAAATGTCATGGTGGATATTCCATCACTGACCATTTTTAAATAAAGATCTGGATGTTTTTCTAATATCTATGCACTAGGAATTATTTTGGGGGAAGTTCTGTGGCCTGTGTTATGGAGGACATCAGATCACAAATGGGCCCTTCTGGCCTTGGAAACTACGAATCTACGAATAAACGGACTGCTTCCAGTTCTGCACTTGGATATGATTTTGTGTCACTCACACCGCAGTGCAGTGAAACAGTCATGAGCTAAAGTGACGGGACTCCAAAGCTATCAAATCTCTTACACGTGTAATAGTGAAAGCATAATGCTGATTCCGTGAAAAACCTTTGACAGAAGAGCTTGCACTACATGCTGTAGAGATTCTCCCGAGGCTGACAAAATAAAAATTAACCACTGCATGGCGCCACTGCACCAATATTTCTGAGGTGGTAGGGCAAACGTATAAGATTTTCAGGATTCTATCTTTCTTGACTCACCAATTTATTTGAGCATGAGCTTTCGTGAGCTACAGCTCACTTCATCGGATGCATGCCGTGGAAACTGCAGCAGACTTTATTTATACACAGAGAATATGAAAAAATACCTCCTCCCACCCCACTGTCCTGCTGGTAATAGCTTATCTAAAGTGATCATCAGGTGGGCCATTTCCAGCACAAATCCAGGTTTTCTCACCCTCCACCCCCCCACACAAATTCACTCTCCTGCTGGTGATAGCCCATCCAAAGTGACAACTCTTTACACAATGTGCATGATAATAAAGTTGGGCCATTTCCTGCACAAATCCAGGTTCTCTCACCCCCTCACCCCCCTCCCAAAAACCACACACACAAACTCACTATTCTGCTGGTAATAGCTCATCCAAACTGACCACTCTCCAAGTTTAAATCCAAGTTAAACCAGAACATCTGGGGGCGGGGGGTAGGAAAAAACAAGAGGAAATAGGCTACCTTGCATAATGACTTAGCCACTCCCAGTCACTATTTAAGCCTAAATTAATAGTATCCAATTTGCAAATGAATTCCAATTCAGCAGTTTCTCGCTGGAGTCTGGATTTGAAGATTTTTGTTTTAAGATAGCGACCTTCATGTCTGCGATTGCGTGACCAGAGAGACTGAAGTGTTCTCCGACTGGTTTATGAATGTTATAATTCTTGACATCTGATTTGTGTCCATTGTAACTCTCATTGAGATGGCCAGGCATTTGCTCTGGTGTTCCAGTGTCCCCAGCATGCACTGCACTGTTTAAGGCTCTCCCAGCAATTTCAGTTAGTTCAGTTTCAGTACTTGGGCTAAAAATGCTCACATCAGTCTGCAGATATCGTTAGGCACCCAAATCTATGGTTAGTCACCTAAGGAAGTAGCCTAATTGTTGAAGGTGCTGCACACCCACAGATCCCACAGAATTTCAAAAAGCTCAAATATTTAAGATGGCTGGGATAGAAAGGCTTTAAAAATGGGTGTTCTGAGTGTTTTTACTTTTCAGGAAAATCTTTAATCTGCAACCCCATTTTATAGATCCATTACACCAAATGTATAAATGGGGATCAGCTAGAAAGTATACAGTGATGGCGTAATAGGAATGGTGCCAAAATTTACTAGCCAATTGACATGGCAGTAATTTGGTTCTGAAGGATCCTCAGGTGCCAGTATATTATCTTTGCTTGAGAAATGCTCACACCAAACCTGTCGATGTGAACGTAGGTAAGCTCCTGGATGGTTTTCTAAAAGATCTGTTCTACGAATTATGTGGGGAAGTTCAATGGCCTGTGCTATGCAGGAGGTCAGACTGGATGATCACAGTGGTCCCTTCTGGCCTTGGAATCTATGAATATATATAATGGGTGCAACCAAAATGCCAAATCGAAATACCTGCCAACTTTGGGGAGTATGAAATCCAGATCCAAAGTTTGCTATTTGAACCAGTTCCTAGTGTTTTCCATTTCCTCTTTTATTATTGCTGCCATAAAAACAGAAGAATTTAAACAACAAAAACAATTTTTTTGTGAAGGGCTTAATCCCTCCTATTGTTATGTGATGCATGTGTCATCAAATCTGTTATGTTGCTCATGTCCTTGTGGCTGCGTGGGCATTTGCTGATTGTCTGAGAAATGAGCCAAAAGCGCTGCACGGACTGAGTTTGTTGGGTGGATTCTGGTTTTGCAAAACCAAACCCTGGGCTGGTTCAGATTTTGGGGCTTGGAACTCCCCAGATTCAGGGAATTTAGCATAAATATTTGTCTTGGCCCATCTTTCTTCAGGAACCTCTCTCAGTAGCTTTGCTTTCCTGGATTTAAATCAGAAACTATTTGAAAATAATTATTCTTGATTGACCAAACCTGTGACTCTACATGGTGTGAGTCCAGATCCAGTGCTACAGCCAAACCCTGCTGCTCACCACCATCTCTACCTATTTTGCCTTGTTCATTTAAGCCTGGAAGTGAGTTTCCTTGGGCTCTAATATCAATGTGTTAACAGATAGCAGGGTTGGGGCCATGATATGTGCTTGTTGTGGGACATGACCGTATTGGTAAGCCTGCAACCCCACTTGACTTTTTACTGGTGGTTTCTTTTTTTTTTATTACATTCTGTGCTCTGTAAAGTCACCCTTCAGTATTGCATTATATCTCCGCCTCGTAGACAGGTAATAATATGGTATGAAGTCAGTGGACTTTAACTTCACAGTGGCATGTGTAAGAGAAGTGATGGAGCAAGAGAACAGACAAGCCCTTTTTCAGTTCACAGAACCCCAATTCTTTATTAATCACAGCTTGCTCACAATGACATACAGGAAAATAGCACTAATGAAGAGTAGAATATGCAGGCAGCAACCTCCAGGGGGTAGGGACCACTTCAAAACGGCAGCTCTTTTAGGGGATATGTTAGGTTTGGTGATATCGTACTTGGCACAAGCACCCTGTCTAATGATTCCTGCCGCATCAGCCCTCTTTTTTTCTAGATGTCTTTAAAGTAGGTCAGGTTGACTAACACTGAAGAGCACAGGTCATGTTGAGTGGAAATCAGCAGTGTTAAAAAAAAAAAAATACAACAGCCAGCTCATGGGTTCCAGGTAGAAATATTCAGAAGCCTCTTGTATTTTTACACATGTAACATAGTAGCTTCAAATGAATATCCTAGATCATGGCATCTACAGATAAAGCCACTTGATGTTGATTAATTGCTCCATCAATAAATCTTCAACTGGTGAATTAAGCTTGTGAGACAATTAGGATTTTTTATGGCTATTGTGTACCATTTAGGATTTTTCATAGCTAGCTGTTTATGATACTCAGCTTCTAAACTTTGGCTCAGATGGATGTCACTTGCCTTCTTATCAATAATTCTTATTAAAAAAGCAATATTTGTTGCCTCTGATCTGATGAAGGCAGACAAAATAAACATTGCAAATAACAGTTTAATCTCTGGTTCATTCTGATGCTACCAAGGATAGGTGTAAATAAATTATGAACACACAATGTTTTAAGAGCTTTCTATCTGGACAGCTTCATGTGGAGTCACAATACCTGTGATCTAGTTATTGTTTTAACAGAGCTTATTGATTACAAAGCCTTCTGGGTTATTAGGCGATGACTGGTCTCTAGCACCATAGACCTACTATTGACCTCATTGGATGGTTAGAATTAAAATGGCAGAGAATGGAATTAGACATGGGCTGCTTCAAATGAACAGACCTAGCAAATTCAACTGAGTGGAAATAGACAACATCAAAAGCCTGTTACAGGACATGTAAGATTATGAAATAACTTGCATAATGCAATACTTGTATTTTTTAACAAAAATGTAAGTATTTACAAAATAAGATCCAAGTTTTTTTTTAAACATCAAGCAAATCATTCTGCAGAGAGACCATATTGTTTTTATTTTTGTTTTTGTTTTGTTTTTTATTGAGTTCTTGATTTTTTTTTAAACCATGTCATACATTTCCCATACTGATATCGCATGATCCGTAATAATATAGGCAGGGGAGTTTACTAATGGTGGGGAGGTGTCTCATCCACCGTTGCCTTTTTCAGCCAGACAGTTCCACCTGGAGCTCCTTGTTTCTACGGACCTCTGCAGCATGCCTCTCCTGGAAAACATCAAGAAAGGAAAGGTCAAACCTCTTCTTTGTTGAACCTGCCCAGGAAGATTCTTAAAAGAAACCCCTTTCTCTCTGTGTACAGGTCACCTGTGCATAGATAGCCTCAGTAGAAAAACAATCTTTTGAGGGTGCTGCTCACAAAGGATGAAATTCACCAGGCCAGCACAAGGCCTATTCACTACCTAAATTTGACTTAAGTCCTATTTTGAGGTCTTAAGTAGGATTTAAGAGTGACATAGCCCCTGTGGCATGCCCTCTGCACAGGAGGGAATTTCACCCTAAATTTAATCTCTGCTGAGGTGAATTGGCTCTAGGTAATTACCTTCTTGCTAGCAGGTTACCATATCTTCGTGTGTGAGAGGTGGTTATTATTACTGTTTGTATTACAGTAGTTCGTAGGAGCTGCAGTTAAGGATCATGGCTCCATCAAAGTAGCCAGAGAGCTCACAATCTAGATGACAGGACACAACAGGAGGAAAACTAGACATATATGATGGGGAAGGGTGTGGGAATGAGTAATGAAATGAGCAGAGTTGAACAGAAAAGCAGAAATCGCAGATCATCATTTACCCTAACCGGTGCCAGCAGGAGAAATTTATAGGCATCATTTCAGAGGTAGCTTTTAAGGATAAGTTGACAGTTTTATTTATACTTATGTGGAGATGTTCCAATGCACAGGGATGGCATGTGAGGAAGCACGGAGGTGATTGAGGGAGAAGTGGACAAGCAAGCAATTGAGGTTGCTGTCACTGGCAAAGTAAACACCAGGATCAACAGCCTGACAAGGTACTATTGTCAAGGTTCCTCCCCCACTCTGAACTCTAGGGTACAGATGTGGGGACCTGCATGAAAAACCTCCTAAGCTTATCTTTACCAGCTTAGGTCAAAACTTCCCCAAGGTACAAAATATTACACCCGTTGTCCTTGGACCGGCCGCTACCACCACCAAACTAATACTGGTTACTGGGGAAGAGCTGTTTGGACGCGTCCTTCCCCCCAAAATACTTCCCAAAACCTTGCACCCCACTTCCTGGGCAAGGTTTGGTAAAAAGCCTCACCAATTTGCCTAGGTGACTACAGACCCAGACCCTTGGATCTTAAGAACAATGAGCAATCCTCCCAACACTTGCACCCCCCCTTTCCTGGGAAATGTTGGATAAAAAGCCTCACCAATTTGCATAGGTGACCACAGACCCAAACCCTTGGATCTGAGAACAATGAAAAAGCATTCAGTGTTTTACAAGAAGACTTTTAATAAAAAATAGAAGTAAATAGAAATAAAGAAATCCCCCCTGTAAAATCAGGATGGTAGATATCTTACAGGGTAATTAGATTCAAAAACATAGAGAACCCCTCTAGGCAAAACCTTAAGTTACAAAAAAGATACACAGACAGAAATAGTTATTCTATTCAGCACAATTCTTTTCTCAGCCATTTAAAGAAATCATAATCTAACACATACCTAGCTAGATTACTTACTAAAAGTTCTAAGGCTCCATTCCTGGTCTATCCCTGGCAGAAACCAGCATACAGACAGACACAGACCCTTAGTTTCTCTCCCTCCTCCCAGCTTTTGAAAGTGTCTTGTCTCCTCATTGGTCATTTTGGTCAGGTGCCAGCGAGGTTACCTTTAGCTTCTTAACCCTTTACAGGTGAGAGGAGCTTTCCCCTGGCCAGGAGGGATTTCCAAGGGGTTTACCCTTCCCTTTATATTTATGACAACTATCCAGACACTGAACTTGTGGAAGACTTGGAGTAAAAAGGGAACAATTCTAATTTAGGGCTAAATTCTATGCAGATGCAGTGTGAGGAAAAGGACTTAAGAATCCCTCCACAAAGGCATCTGGGCAGGATGCAGGCAGAATGTCGCATGGTGACAATGCCTGTCAGTAAGGGTAGCACAGCAACACTGGAAAAGAATCAGAACAACCCTAAATGGACATGAATCAGATCTGCATTAGTGAGCTTCTGAGAACCCTGGACATCCTTGTCTAAAACAAGACACCAGTCATAAATATACTCCATAACTAGCTTGCAACTTTCACAGTCAAAAGGCAAGGAGAGACCTAACTATAGTCTCAAAGGTCACAACTCATTGTGGTCTCATCCAAAGGAGCTGCTGACAGACTGAAGCAGTCATCTGGATGAATCAGACTGCACATTAGCCAAAACATTTCAACAGGAGAGTTTCTTGCAGAGAATGGTTCTTTGTCCTATGGCTGGGGACAATAACGTATCTTCTATATGCCTAGAATAAGTCTTTGTACCAAACGAGATGCTGCTGCAGGGGACAGACACCCAGCCACCTCCTCTGCAGTCTGTGCTTTAGTTTCTATAACTTTCCGAGACCACCATTATGCCGGGGCAGTATCCAGGTATGAAACTCCTCAGGGTTCAGCAGGGACATGGGAATTGAGAGTCCCCACTCGCAACTGATACTAACTGTTAGTGAGTTAATGTCCCACCCTCTTTAGAAGAGCTGGGGATTCAGACATGCCTCATCACTGTGAAGGAGACCACAAAGAACACTATCTGAAGGACAAGAGGCTTTACAGCTGACATAGGCATGGGATAGCTCTTACATTGAAATTGGTGAGATCCCCGAGAAGGGGCAATCTGAGTATTTCAAAGATGAGCTTGAGCCAGTGGCGGATTTAGAGTTAGTGGGGCCCTGTGCTCGGCTTCATTTTTGGGACCCAGCCAAGAAAAAGAACATTCTCTCTTATCTCCTCCCGCCCCCATTTTTCTTTCTTTCTTTGTTTTTTTTTTCATCCTCCTCCTATAAGTAATAGGAAGTAAATGAAAATAATGTGAGGTAGCTTGATTGTTTTTGTAGTCTAACTTATTTAAAACACTGTCAGGGAGGTTAGGCACAATCCTGGGGCTCCCAGAGGCTTGGTTGAAACAGCCTGTTACATCTGTCTTTAGGATATAACACAGGATGCTGCCCTCGCTTTCTTGTCCAGCTCTGCTTCCTGATGTGACATCTCTGACTCCAATTATCGACAGTTAACAAGGTGAGATGGCCGTAAGATGAGTGTAAGATGGAGAAAAGCGTAGATCTACAATGGACATCCCTCTTCATAAGGGACAATTGAGAGGTATATACACTAGTCTGCTGACATATTAGATGCTTCAAAATAGCAGCTCGTATTGCATCCCAACAGAGAAAAGTTAACGTTCTCTGCAGAACAAGTTAAAAGGACTTTATCACATCTGGTTCCTTTTCCTCTTTTGCTTTTGCTCTCCAGGCTGGGAGGGTTGCATTAGAAATGGTAAGTATGCTCAGCCCCTGGGGATGTCTATTGAAGGGGTCCAAAAAATAGATCTGATCTCCCTCAATTAGGAGAGCGATTGCAACACAGTCCATTATGGATGTATGTGGTTAAATATGAGACAAATGATTTATTCCACATTGTTCATAAATCCCGCTTAGAAGCCAGAAATTAAACCCAAACAAACTTTCTTTGGCATTTTTTCTCTTTTTGAACCTGGGGCCTTTGATTTCAAAAACACAGACTCTTTGCCCATAATGGTAAAGGTGCAGGTCTCAGCCAGAAAAGGGAACAGATAAACAGGCCCGAAAGCATATCAGAATTGGGGATAGTAGAGAACTAGCTGGTATAGTCTGAGAAGGAGGCCCAGATTTTTCAAAAGCAATTAGTGATTTTGAGTGCTCGGCTTGTCATCTTAATGGCACATGGTTTTCAGAAAGCCCTGAACACTCATCCTCTGAAGATCGGCCCCCTTTAAGGTGCCTCAAGTTAAGGGATCTAAAAATGGAGTCACACAAAATCACCAGTCACTTTTGAAAATTTTGACCCTAATTCTTGCTGCAGGCTGTGGTGTGGAGTCATGACTTGATTACCTTTTCTTGAAGACGTTCAATAAGAGCGGCTAAATTAGCTTCACGGTTTTCTTTGATCTGTTCCATTTTCAGTATCAGCTTTTCCTCTGCCATTTTGCTGAAGTTATTGTTCTCCTCCAAAGCCTTCTGAAGGACTTCTCGCTCATGTTCTCTCTTTTCTGCCAGATGTTTCAGCACCTGGGCCTCCTGGGACTGGGAAAAAGACACATCCTGCTGAGGCAATAGTCTAGGGAATGTCAGAAGACAGTGGATAAGGCATTCTGAGTAAATAAAAAACACTAATAAGCAAGTCTTTGATTAGAAAGGGCAAGTGCACTGAGTCTGGATTTTTGTGAGATCTGCTGTTTTGTTTTTTCTCGAAATGCTTGGTAAAACTAAGTTAATAAAATATATGTAGAGTAAGAAATAAATACACTTATTAATAGTGGCAATATATCTGAGGGACATTCTGGAAAACTGTTTCCTCCCACATCCATTATAAGCAAGGCCCATTTCAATAACTGAGGTATGAAGATACTGAACATATGTGAGGAATTCAAATAAGGAAACATCTGAAGGAGAGTATTTGAGAATTCTGGATTAATAAGGCTACCATGTGACACTGTACCTGCCTTAAATATTTCAGTGGTAAGAGATGCAGTCATTTATGCATGAGCATTTTATTTCAAAATTATATGGGATTTCAGTCTAAAAAGTTGTACTCTTTTATAATTGGGCTTCAGAAACAAGAGCTATGAATTTTTTTGTTTTCCTCAAGCTATCTTTAGAAGTATATGTTGAAATGGTCACATATAGGCTTTAAAGTTAACATTGCCTTAAGATGACTGGAGGAAGTTCAGATCTGATCTGGCTCCATTTTGTTTCTGTAAACAGGAAGAAGGTTATTTTTCCAAACAAAAGGCCTAAAACAATAATTTTTTTAATCAAAAGCTTAAATTCTGCAAAGACCATGAAATCTACAGAGGATCTTAAATGCATGCAATCTGCACCCTGAATTCTATTATCCTTACTTATGAGCACAATTGCTAGAAACATGAGCTTTGCTGTTAGTTTAGAATTACGTTTAGGACACTGAAGTTCACTTAAAACAAAATGAAACCACTGATCTTCTGATGCAAGTCAATGAGGTTGCAATGTTAAGACTGTCCCAGGAGATACAGTATATACAGGGCCTTATATTGATAACTTGTTAGTCTGGGTATTTGCCATATATTGTACATTATGAAGAGTTCTGATCTCTCAGTATAAATGGCCTGGGTATGTTTATAAACTCTTCCATAAATACCCCAGGATTTAGCAACCTGGAATGGGACAGGAATTTGAATGGACGATTTCCATTGTGAGATGAACACTAGTCTAGCTACATGAAGTGGCTGGTGCAAAATAAATGGAAAAGTACCAGGGGTAGAGCCTCAGCTAATGTAAATTTTTCCATTGACTTCAGTTTTACAGCAGCTGTGAATCTGGCCTTCAATGGTCAGATCACCATCATAGCCTAGTAAAGCAAGACTTGGAGGGAAGCCAAATTGTTTTTCGCACTGTAGAGGTGAAATGGTATCTGCCTCAAAAACATATGGCAAAAGAACATTTCCTCCATGTCTGATCAAAGTCTGCAGCAGACGTTGAAGTAGCTAAGGCAGTGGTGGGCAGGGACATGCTGACAGCTGCTTCCTGCAGCTCCCATTGGCTGGAATGGCCGCAGCCACTGGGAGCTGTGCGCGACTATGCCTGTGGACGGTCAATGTAAACAAACTGTCTTGCGGCCTGCCAGCAGATTACCCTGATGGACTGTGTGCTGCAGGTTGTCCACCACTGAGCTAAAGAGTGATTACGACTAATATGACTGTGATTAGCAAACTAGCTCCTTCGTTATTTCTGTTAGAATTCAGTGGCTCCGAAAGTAACATACATATAATTCCAACAGAAGGAGAAAGTCTATAGTTTACATAATTTGTCTCTTCCTGTATGTGCTACTGTGCACACTTTTTGGCAGTGATCTGGTTATTAATTCATAGACGTAACATTCCACATTAGAGCACAAACAACTTTCTCGCATACTTATAAATATCATCAGATGACCATGCTGGGTCAGACTAATGGTCCATCTAGCCCAGTATCCTGTCTTCCAACAGTGGCTGGTGCCAGATGTTTCAGAGAGAGTGAACAGGGCAATAATTAAGTTAGCCCCCTGGTCATCCTGTCCCAGTTTCTGGCAGTCAGAGGTTTAGGGACACCCAGAGCATGGGGATGCATCCCTGATCATCTTGGCTACTAGCCATTAATGGACTTATCCTCCATGAACTTGTGTAATTCTCTTCTGAACCCAGTTATACTTTTGGCCTTCACAACATCCCCAGGCAATGCATTCCACAGGTGGACTGCGTGTTGAGAAAGTACTTCCTTATGTTTGTTTTACAACTGGTGCCTATTAATTTTATTGGGTGACCCCCTAGTTCTTGTGCTATGTGAAGAGGTAAATAACACTTCCTTATTTACTGTCTCCACCCTATTCTTGATTTTATAGACCTTGATCATAGCGCCCCTCAGTCGTCTCTTTTCCAAGATGAACAGCCCAATCTTGTTAATCTCTCCTCATCTGGAAGCTGTTCCAAACCCCACATCACTTGTGTTGCCCTTTTCTGTACTTTTTCCAGTCCTGACCTAACTTTTTTGAGATGGTGAGACCAGAACTTCACTCAGTATTCAAGGTGTGAGCACACCATAGATTTGTATAGTGGCACTATGATATTTTCTGTCCTCTTAGCTATCCCTTGCCTAATGGTTGCTAACATTCTGTTAGCTTTTTTGACTTGCAACATTATTTTGCCTCACAATGTCTGCTTACAAATGTTGTAAGGCTCTCTAGACACAGATCCTTCAGCTCATGCTGATATTCAAGTATGCTGAAAAAGAGGCCAATGCAGCAAACTTGTTTATGACCTTTTTTTTTTTTTAGTGGATGTTATAAAAAGCAACTCTGACCCCAGTTTTAAGGGGTTATTTAATAGGAGCTCCAAATCCCACATTTGGACGCTTACATAGACATATAGTCAACTAAATGCCCATTTTAAATGTCAAAGTGCCTGTAGAGCTTGCAAATGAAGACTATGGAGGTGTCTCCTTTTTAAGACATTCAAGTTGAAAATTGGGTTCAGCTGTGTGTATATACAAGGATTTTCTATTTTCCCAGATTTTACTTTCCTGTGACAAGCACATCCAAAAGTATATTAAATCAGCTCTGTAGAGAAAAAAAGAAAGGATTACTCAAATAGCAGGAAGTGAACTAGGAGAACAATTCCTTTCAAAGTTGAAATTTGCACTTGAATGCACACCATGACTGTATTAGTTTTAAGGACATATGGGGGAAAGTTCCAATTATGAAAGTTTCACTTTGATGCTGCAGAATTAATCCAGTTGCTGGATTTTTTTTTTTATTAACACATTCAGTGGGAATTGCATTAACTTTGGTGTATCTCAGAGTATTGTATATTGAAAAGATAATGTTAATAGAATAGAATGTTAAGACAGGATAAAGGTCTCCTCCTGCAGTGTAAATGCCAAAGTAAAGACCAAGCATTTATAGAAAAACAACATTGAGATCAAGGAATGACATTTTCAGGGGAAATTAATTTAGTTGTTTTCTTGCTGTTGCACATCAAAGTGAGGGAATGGGGTAGAACTAGACACCATGCTGGCTTGCACAGCACTGGCTTCTTCATAGATTGTTGCCAATACATCTCATTCCTCACATGGGACACAGTATGGATTACGATGTGTATTGCAATAGTGTCTAGATGCCCCAGCTGCGATAGAAACCCCACTGTGCTAGGCACTGTACAAACACACTTGAGAGACAGACTCTGTCCTGAAGAAATTATAATCTATATAGACAAAATGGACAAAAAGTGGGAGGGGAAACAAATGCAGTGTAGTGAAGTGACTTGGTCACGCAATAGATCAGTGGAAGAGCTAGGGGTGGAATCCATGGATAAAATCCTTCCTCTGTTGAAGTCAAAGGAAAAATTCCCAATGACTTAAGTGGCCCACTTTTCATCTTTGGTTTTCTGAGGCCTTGTCTAGTGCCCATCTCACTAGTGCACACCCTTTCTGTCATCTGTTTTCTAGTCTGTATCCCCTGTTAAGCCAACAGTGCTAAACTGTGTCATGGTTTTGCAATGTGGAGAAATTTTCAGAGGTGTCTTGTTGAGACTATCATTTGCTCTCATGCAGCTTTATGAACAGTTCTTGCATATAATTGATATGTGTGAAAGACATTTGCACAGAGTTTATGCATGCTTTTGGGCTTTGTGCATGTGAGGTCTATAATTAGCTCACATACATTAAGTGAATACGTGCATATGGTTGTGTTCCCAACGCTGCACAGTCACAAAGCGAGGCCATGCATTGAAAATCTGGCTCTGTAAATTGTGAACATCTGTATCTGACGGACTCAGAATGAGGCTTGTTTCTTCTTTAGCTATTTTAAACAATAATAATAAAAGTCCTGCTATTTTCCCCTCTAGATTTGTACTAGTGAATGAAGATTTGTGAAAGGAGCTGGATTTACCACCCAGAAGAGTTCTCTGTTCAAAAACAGTCACACAGCATTGGTAATGGCAATGCATAGTTCTCCAACCCACCAGCACACCTCAGCCTAATCCTGGAGTGATCATTTCTAGCACTGAGAGCATGGGACAGTCTCCAGGCCCATTCAATCCTTTCCTCTCTAGCAAAAGACAGTGGTGGGGCAGAACAGTTAGCACTGACAGCAGGTAGTTTTTACAATGGAGACAGCTGTTTTTTGGGAACTGTTTTGAGGCCACCAGCACATTTCATGGAGGCCATGAACCAATTGTCTGATGTTAACAAAACATTTAATCATTGATTGAACCAACCATCTAGATATCAAAAGCTCCATAGCTCATTTACTAAGTCCTTGAGCCATAGTATTCTATTTTCAGTATTTAATGCATCTTTCTGAATAAGTCTGTTTCTAATTACTCCAGTTTTGATTTATACTGATAATTAAATGCCATCCATCTAGCCCACTGATTGGCTGGATCTGATTACAATTGGTATAATAAAGTGTCTGAATCTGGTCTGAAAATTTTTTTTAAAGCAAACTTGATGTTTGGTATATTAATGGAAAATGTGGGTTAGCAGTCTGACAACCGTGTGTCTTCCATGAAGCATCTTAGGGACTAGACAAAATGCATAGAACTGCCATTAACATTAATGAGGTGTATGGGGATGAGAATAGACTTGCTGGTATACATGAGTTTTGAAAGTGCAACTACATTTTTTTGAGTTTTCTACTGGCTTCTCTGTAACTGACTATTTGATTGTGTGGTATTTGAGTTAATTGTTTTCTAGACTGGCACAGATAATATACAGCTAACCAGGAGCTTTACTACATCTGAGTCCCTTACATTTCATTTTTGATTGCCCCTATTTTAGAACACTGTAGGGAATAATTTTGGACTTAACTGGATCCATATATCTACTTTTTCATTTAATGTGCTTTAAGGGAAAATATTTTGCCATGATATGTTGATGTAACCTACTTCTTCCTCTAATACCACATTACTGAAGAAAATTAAGGATATTCCCTGGTACCCTAAGTAAATTGTAAATAGCTCTTAGCATTAATTTTGAGTCAAAAGAGAAATATCACGCTTGGAGGGAATTCAATATATTTTGAGGCTGAATTTTTCAAAGCTAAGGGATTTAGATGTTCAGTTTTCACTAGAAATGTATAGGAATTGGGTGTACTCACCCTTAATGTACACATATTTTTGTCTGTAATTAAATATTTGGTTTTTTTAAAGCTTAAATACCAATATAACCCTTATAGCAGTCAATGGGACTTCATAGTGCATAAGGGGTCATCCACAGGCATCCCATTGCAGAGTGAAGGCCTAGAGTAGTTACTGCAGTCGGTGACAACTCTTTTCTTAGCAGAATGGCATTGCCTAAGCCCTTTGGGTGGGGCAATTATAATATGAAAAGAAATGTCATAAGGAGCCATGGAGTTTGATACATTCACATGCTATATAATACAGTTGTGCTTGGCATTAGCTGATTTCCCTTTGAGATGTGAGGACAGGATTTCTCAGTTAAGGTGCTCTTTCGCCTCAGTTTGGATTTTTATGTGTATGCAGAACAATGTGTTTGTCTTCCCATGGCATGCAACGTTTAGGAGTATATAGGACAGCACTGTCCTCAAAATAGCATAGATACAATGGACTTATAGGCTGCTTCTGATTTCACATGGCCATGTAGCCCTATTCCGAATAAAGGGCCCATGTTAAACGTATTGCTATTTTGAAAAAAATAAAGCCATTTCCACAACTATTTCAACAGAAGTCCAATTTTAAGACTCCGGTTTTCCTTCTTGCTGTTCGACTCCTTTTACAAGCCAAGGTGTCAGTGTTTGGCGGTGAAGGGGAGGGTACTAAAGAACAACATCCTATTTGTGAGTATACCACACTGTGTTTGGGAGAATTTTCATGCAAAATATGGTTCTAGTGTTGGATCATATTAAAGAAGTTCTGTATTAAAAATCACAAATGAGTTTGATTCCCCAGAGTTTAAATTCCAGGGTATTACTAATGAAGAGGTCTCTTGGTTTTTGGTACTGGTTCTCTCCCTCTATGTGTGAAACTTGCAAGCTGCTAATTGTGTTAGTACATTCTAAGACAGAGTCTGTTCTCAAAGCAATTCACAGAGAGAGAGACTCAAAGCAATACTCTAACAACAGAAACAGCACCCAGAGACTCCCCGCCCTTTTGTTGTATTAACCATTGTGATTAAAATAGAGATAGAGGATGTATGTGGATGGATGCTTGGTGTGGATAATAACTGAATGATCAGGGAGGTGCCAGCCTAAGAATCCAGTGTCCATCGGCTGAAGAAGGCGTCAAGTGGAAATAACCAGAGGACCCCACCCGGAGGGCAGACTGGAATCCACCCAACAGCCTCAAGAATGGGAGAACCAAAGAACAAGATAACATCGTGGAGCCGTCAGGAATGTGCCATCTGCTGATTGATTCAGCAACAGCATGATGAAGCAATTCCCATAGACTGGCATAGGAAGAAATTCCTATAAAAATAGACTCTAAAAAGTGAGAACTTTGGGGTCTGATTCTGCAAACCAACTTCCAGGAGCATCAGATGAGCATCTGACAAGGCCCTGCTCCCTCCTCATGTCCAGGCCACCTGGCCAGTGGCTTGGCATGAGCAACTCTAAGGCTGGTAACTATGATAACAACCTTGCAGAACCTGTGTGTGTGTGTGTTTGTATGAATGAATGTGTGACTAAATATGAGATTGAATGGAATGTTATAACTATAACTAACTGCTTACTATGATTCTTTCTGTATTCACAATAAATGTGGTATTTTGCCTTTTTCCCTTTAATAAGATCCTGCTGGTTTTTATTTTATTGGTACAACATTAGGGCCTGATATTTCTATTGGGCTTGGGATCATAGTGTGAGTAAGACTACAATGAAATAATGATACATGAAATATAACAAAAATGAAAAATGGCTTTAACCAGCTCTCCTCTCTTATGCACTATAAGGTGGGTAGAAAGCTGGCTAGATTGTCGGGCTCAACGGGTAGTGATCAATGGCTCCATGTCTAGTTGGCAGCCAGTATCAAGTGGAGTGCCCCAAGGGTTGGTCCTGGGGCCGGTTTTGTTCAATATCTTCATAAATGATCTGGAGGATGGTGTGGATTGCACTCTCAGCAAATTTGCGGATGATACTAAACTGGGAGGAGTGGTAGATATGCTGGAGGGGAGGGATAGGATACAGAAGGACCTAGACAAATTGGAGGATTGGGCCAAAAGAAATCTGATGAGGTTCAATAAGGATAAGTGCAGGGTCCTGCACTTAGGATGGAAGAATCCAATGCACCGCTACAGACTAGGGACCGAATGGCTAGGCAGCAGTTCTGCGGAAAAGGACCTAGGTGTAACAGTGGACGAGAAGCTGGATATGAGTCAGCAGTGTGCCCTTGTTGCCAAGAAGGCCAATGGCATTTTGGGATGTATAAGTAGGGGCATAGCGAGCAGATCGAGGGACGTGATCGTTCCCCTCTATTCGACATTGGTGAGGCCTCATCTGGAGTCCTGTGTCCAGTTTTGGGCCCCACACTACAAGAAGGATGTGGATAAATTGGAGAGAGTCCAGCGAAGGGCAACAAAAATGATTAGGGGTCTAGAACACATGACTTATGAGGAAAGGCTGAGGGAGCTGGGATTGTTTAGCCTGCAGAAGAGAAGAATGAGGGGGGATTTGATAGCTGCTTTCAACTACCTGAAAGGGGGTTCCAAAGAGGATGGCTCTAGACTGTTCTCAATGGTAGCAGATGACAGAACGAGGAGTAATGGTCTCAAGTTTCAGTGGGGGAGGTTTAGATTGGATATTAGGAAAAACTTTTTCACTAAGAGGGTGGTGAAACACTGGAATGCGTTACCTAGGGAGGTGGTAGAATCTCCTTCCTTAGAGGTTTTTAAGGTCAGGCTTGACAAAGCCCTGGCTGGGATGATTTAACTGGGAATTGGTCCTGCTTCGAGCAGGGGGTTGGACTAGATGACCTTCTGGGGTCCCTTCCAACCCTGATATTCTATGATTCTATGATTCTTCCAGAGCTAACTCAGATGTCTGACCCTCTGTCAGAACTTTATATCTAGTGCCCAAGCTCCACCCTGTAAATAACGTACCTCTTCCAATAGGCAGACCACTAACACCTTTATTCCTTATGCTTTCTTGGGGAGAAACTGCTGTGTGAGGCATACACAGAGTTATTGTCAATGGACTTTATTAACAGCAGATGGGAGAACAGTACACTAGAATGTGCTGTAACTTATATAGATGCACCATAAGTGGGAGCTATATTACTCATTACACTGCAGGGCTCATTCTGTAAAAGAACTGCCCTTCATTTTGTATTCTGTCTCCAAACAAACACAGCTGCCATGCAGAGCAGCCAAAAGGACAGTAAAGATTTTTAAACAAAAGGAAGCAAAACGGAAAGGAAAACTAGCTAGATGGGGGAGAGAAGTGGCAAATGCTGAGACCGTCTATGTGCCCGCTGTTCGCTTTCCCATTTCTCTTCCTACTGACCTTTCTAAAAGTTTGTAAGTGGAAAACAAATGTAGCCTCTTACACCTTGGAGATCTCTGGGAAAGGGAGTATTTCAGGCCCCAATGTTGCACACGCAATCAATTAGCTAAGCTGTCTTGGTATTTTATCATTTCTCTTTGTGGATGTAGTGCAAATCTTTAATTTTCCGTTATTTTCCAAGCTCTTGGCATCAGAATTGTTTAACTGGAAAAAAAGCAAAACCCCCTTTCACACACACTCAATAGAGAGGCCCCCTTCTGCATTTGTTTATTCACAAATTATTTTTTCCCCATAGGAATAATTTTAATAATTAATAGTCATGCTGTCAGACTTCATGTTGTGCCAGTCATAATAAACTGATAGCTGGAAATCTGAGCTCAGGAATAACCTTGGGACTCCTGCGTCTTGATTCATACATTCCTAGATTTTAAAGCCAAAAGGGACCATAATGATCATCTAGTTTGACCTCCTATATAACACAGGCTACTGAATTTCACCAGTGATTGCTTTATCAAGACCATAACTCAGGGGTTCCCAAACTTTTTTGCCGGCGCAACCCCATTTTAATGAAGTATTTCCTGTCAGGGCCCCAAACAACATGGAAGAACAAAATGGCATCCTCCATGACAATGTGACCTCGCACGCATCATACATGTAAGGTCATTCTGCATGGAGGATGCCAGTTTGCTCTACAAAATGGCTTCCTCTACACAGTATGACCTCATGCATGTGAGGGCGCGCTGTATGGAGGATGCCATTTTGTAGAGCAAAATCACATCCTCCATACATTGTGTCCTTGCACATGTCATACATGTGAGGTCACATTGTGTGGAGCAAGCTGGCGTCCTCCCATAGTAGAGATCACTGCAACTCCATCTGCTGATGATGCAACCCCATTTGGGATTGCAGCCTACAGTTTGAGAACTGCTACTATAGCCTGTGGTTGAGCTATAGCATATATTTTAGAAAGACATCTGTCAGAGTGAAGGAACATATGTGTTTTGTAGTTTAAGTAAAATAAAGGGGGTTTATCAGCCATAGAAAGGCTTTGAAAATAAAGGAAAAATATGTAATATGGCCTTGAAAAAAAATAGCTTAAAAAGGTGGAAGGAATGTGACATCTAACCAGACAAGTTTTGGGGCGAATGCAAAGCTTGGAATGTGGCTTGACTGGAAAAAATGGACCTAAAAGGATGCTGATAAGATAGGAGGAAAAGTCCTTGAAAAAAGCCTCTAAATTATAGAAGATGGTGACAATTTGGTTAAAAGTTCTGTGGTGAACTGGTAGTAAACTCTGACATACCAGTGTTTATATTGGAGAAAGGGGCCCAGTATCACACTGCCCAAAACTGGTTCTAAGCTACAGTTAGCAATTAGAAGTGACATCATTTGTTTGTTAAAGAGTTTTAAAAGATGAACTTTTAAAGGTTCAATACTAATACCTGCCTGGCCAGTTGGAGCCAGCCAACATGAGTTTAAGCACTCCTCTGTCTAGCCCTTTCGTGAGTACTCTGATCAAATGCTTATGAATGTTTGTTACTGTGTGGGTGTAATAAGAAGCTTATTATTTAGACTTTTTAGGCATGTTTAGAGCAATTGTATAAATATCATTTGATTTTTGGATTGAATAAAGGAATTTGTGGTTGAATTAGTGTCTGGCAATATCCTGTATTAATAAATTAAGAATAATTCCAACCACATCCTACCTTTGAAGACTTGAAGTAACAGAATCCACCAACCCCCTAGGTAAGTTATTCCAACTATTAATTACCCTCATTGTTAAAAAAAAATGCCCTTTTTTTCTAGTCTCAGTTTGTTTAGAGTCAGCTTCCCGCCATTGAATTTTGTTTAGTATCACTGTTTGTCTTTGAGTTACTGTTTGCAAAAGGTAGCTTCTGGAATTGACCTCCCATGCTGTTGCATGCAAAAGCATTTGGAAGGGGCCAAACCAGCGCAACATGTATATAACTTCAAAGCTGCAAAAAATTAAAGAGATTTCATTAGCTCCTCAGGGTGTGGGGTGAGTGGCTGTGTGGAAGGGCAAGGGCATGACCTCTTAGACACGAGGAATAATGCAAGAATCCATGCAGAATCCTTGTCTCTGTCATATCCCCCACCTCCTCACTGTTTGGCGTTTCCTCCACAGTGCTTCCCAGTCTCATTCCCCCATCACAGTGTTGCTGACTGCGTGGCCCTAGTGCTAATAAGCCTTACTCAGTTGGGTGAAACTAACCTCTGCACCTCTTCCTAAGAGAGTGGAAGCCATGGTTTGAAAGTTAAGGCTGCTACAAGGAGAACAAAATAATTCCCAAGGGGAAATTCACAATAAAATCTCCAGCTTTGGCAGGGAAACATGCTGCACAGTGGGCTGCTACCTGGCTTCATTTCCCACTTCAACTGGCCAATCACCTCATGTGAGAGGCGAAGGGGCTTCTGTTGGCCTAGCACAGAAGGAAAGTAGTAGTCTCCAGCTTCTATTTGCCGCCTCCTTTGAGGTTTGTGTCCTTGGCAGCATGTCTAATAAGGCTTTGCTCGACTTTGTGGCATGCAGTGGAGTGGAAAACAGGTGCCTTTGTCTCTAGTGATACTGCCAGAGAAGAGGAGGATCAAATGCCTTTTGCCAATGAATGAAGCAGCATGAAAGATGGCCTCAAAGGAGGTAATGTGTTCCACTCCCACAGCCAGATGGTGAGTACTGCAATGGTGTTAGCAGATAGAGAGGCAAATCTAGGAAAACCGGCCACTCGATACAACAGGGTTTAGACACTGCCCAGGCTGTGATGCCTGGGTGGGAGCTTATCCTTCAACATTAATAATAATGGTATTAAAAAGACACATTGGCTTTACTATATAATTGACAGCATGAATGCTAGAAAATATTACCATTATTCTGCATCCGCTGTGGTGTTATGCATTAGGGAC
Source organism: Lepidochelys olivacea (assembly GCF_965140295.1). Taxonomy (NCBI): domain Eukaryota; kingdom Metazoa; phylum Chordata; order Testudines; family Cheloniidae; genus Lepidochelys; species Lepidochelys olivacea. Next base: position 53,671,568 of record NC_140412.1, read on the forward strand.
TAGTGCAATTAATTTCCATCCAAATACAAAGCCATTAAGAGGATTTAATTAAATAGGAGTTCTCTACTCTAATCCTAAAACTAGTAGAAATCCCTTTAGTGTCTAATTTTCATGCTGATTAATGGTGATCACAATTTATAATTCAACCTAGGGCTTTTCAAGCGTAGAAATCTGGTGTGATAGCTAAATATTCCAAGGCCAATGGGTATAAATTGTTGCATCATGTTAGAGATTTGGTTGAGCGTTCCATACTGTTAAGAAATAAACTTCTGCTTCTCACAGAGATAATGAGCTCTCATTTTTTAATTGGAAAGGATGATGAGATCTTTCTGATTACCTACTTGGGGAGGAAAACACAGCACCCCCTCACACCGTTAAAATAATGGGATGCAGTATGGAGGAGTCTGTACATGGAATGGAGAACTCCATTGCTATTTAAAGTGCATATCACTTTGAGAAGCAGTATTTTTTAAAAATTCCTCAAACAGCAATACATGTTAATTATAATTTGTATTCTGGTAGGGCCCACAGGAGGGGAGGAAAAGGGGGAGAAGAAAAGAAGGAAAATGATAAAGGGATGAGTATACAGTGATAAAAAGAGTGATAATCAAAAAACTAGGGAACCTAGAGCACATATAAGGAGTCATTGAAATGTATGCATTTTTCATATGAATTTGACAATTTATTAATGAACACTAATCAAATTAACACAGTCCACTCTAACTCCAAAATGGTGTGAAATCAATTAATGACTTTTGTCAAAGGCAATCAATTAGTTATACTTGATTTTATTTAAAACTGTATCCAAAAGATATGATCTAGAATGATTATGCCTGACAACTGTAGCGTGTGGGTAGAAAAGGATGATGCGGATCCTGTGGATCTCATAGGTTACAATAACCCAGCTAGAAAGGATATGTGGAGATCATCATTCAAAATGAACATATTGGTAGGGGAAAAGAAGACATCAATGTTGGCAACTCTTAAGCCAATTTCCAGTCTAATTAAATTATTAGGTTTTATATTGGAAGAAATACACACTCTGATCAGTAAAATAAATTGGCCACGAAGGTTTAGATTTCACAGTGAAATATGCACAAATTATCAAGTTTAACTGCTGCCATTTCATCCCCATTTCTGTCTCTTTATGTCAGCAGTGTTCTAAATGGATTGACATAAGGCTCAGATCCTCAGGTGGTGTAAATCAGCCTAGTCCCATTGAGTTTAATGGGTCTAATTCTCCTCCCACTCCATTCACTTGGATGGGGAGTTACTCCTGATTTAGACTAGTCAGTAACTGAGTGGAGAAGGGGAAGGGGGGAGAGGGTTTTTTTATTTCATTCTTCTGAAAAGAAACAGTCTGGAAGCTGCTGCATGTGGTTACAGGCTGCAGCATGAGCTCATTAATTTCTTTGCTTATTTTCTTCCACCTTTTGACAAAATTCTACAAACTGTGCTCTTAATTTATAACAAATGACAAGATTCAAGAGGCAGATTAGAAAAGGAGTACTTGTGGCACCTTAGAGACTAGCCAATTTATTTGAGCATAAGCTTTTGTGAGCATAAGCTATCAGACGCATACATCTGAAGTGAGCTGTAGCTCATGAAAGCTTATGCTCAAATAAATTGGTTAGTCTCTAAGGTGCCACAAGTACTCCTTTTCTTTTTGCGAATACAGACTAACACGGCTGTTACTCTGAAAAGAGGCAGACTAAAGGCTCAGACAGCTGAGCTTGTTTTACTTTCAGGCACCTTAGAATCATAGAATATCAGGGTTGGAAGGGACCTCAGGAGGTCATCTAGTCCAATCCCCAATTTTTGCCCCAGATCCCTAAATGGCCCCCTAAAGGATTGAACTCATAACCCTGGGTTTAGCAGGCCAATGCTCAAATCACTGAGCTATCCCTCCCCCATGAGGAAAAACAACACCTCAGATTCTCTGTGAGGTGTAGTCACTTTGCATCAACTCACCAGTGAAATGTGAGTCTAATGCCAGCTTAACGGGCCCAGGCAAAATCACCCCAAGATAACATAGATCATTTGGTGGCATAGAGGTTAGAAGCTCTTACTCCACTCTCCTTCTGTGTGGCAGGGAAAAGACAGCCTGGCAGGAGGAAAGGGGGAGTGGCCAGTACTATCTCCAGTCTTCCACTGTATTTTCAGCCTCCTGTGGTCATTGCAGCTTGGCATAATTTAGAGCAGCCCTGAGAATGCTCTAACATAGCACAGGTCTTGTTAGTCCTCCACAGAGCAGCCCTAAGTGCTACAGGCAAGCAAAGATGAGCTTTAAATCACTTTGTACCCATCCCCTGACTTATGCACATTGACCAGAGCTGAGAATCTGGCCTTTTATCCTGTTTTAATAAGACTTAAAATATACATAGTAAATATAGTCTGACCTAATCTTAAATTTATAGAATAGCTAAATCTGTCCTTGAAAATGTTTGACAAGGGAAGACTTCTTTGGCCCATCAATCAGAGTGAAAGCTGGAGAGGGGAGGTATAGTTCTGTCTGCTTGCTCTAAGTACCCTGCATTTGTCTTTTTTTATTGCTAGAAGGTCTGACATCTTTGTACAATGTACACCATGAACACACATGGAAGTCTGAAATGCTGAATAAAGTCATAAAGGGGAACAGCTTTATTCCATATAGGGTCCTACATAGTTCTAGCACTATAAACATGGAGCAAAGATTGTGAATTTAAAGCTCCATAAGACTTCCTGTCCAGAGATACCTTCATTAAATAACACATACTTCCTGCCCATTAGAGCTGGTTGAATTTGGGGGGCAGCGGGGACTGGCTAAAAGGTAGAAAGAAAAAAAACAGTTTGTTTCATTCAACATTTTTAATTTTTTCACATTTCTGATGAAAAATCATCTTACAATGAGTGTACTGTCAGCCATAAATGTCAGTGGAAATAATGCCAGTATTATTATTATAATGCCCACAATGGCTCCTCACTGCAAGATGATTTTTCATCAGAAACTATAGGAAACTTTGTTGCAATTGCATAGGGCAAGGCACAGCTACTAATTTCTTCTAAAAAGCAAAGATACCTTTCTCCTTTCCTCAGCAGCTTCCAGCTTTTTCTGGATCTCCTCACGTGACAGTTCTTTCTTCTTTGGAGAGGCTAAAGTCCGTGGTGCTTCTGAGACAGGAGATGGTGGCTTTAAGATCAGCTCAAAGGCCTGGCCAGAGGCACGTTTGTTGATTTGTTTCACTTCCATATCTAGTAAATAAAATTAAAAATGCTAAACCCACCATCGGAGGAGAGAAACAGCATACTTTGGCAATGTAAGGAAAACAGTCAAGCATGTGTTGAAAACAGCTCTCGTGAGAGGTACATTCCCATTTGTTAGTAACAGTGTAAGTACAAATTCATCCTATAAAGATAAATATGCATGTCATTTTGGAAGGCTATAAAAGCATGTGTATATGTGTATGTGGGGATTTATAGGGTAGTAAAGAAAGCTTTATGTGGACAAATAAATGTGTAAAGCTGGTGTGAAAAATTGTCTTTCACTAGCCCTTGCCATGTTTGGTAGTTGCTTCATGAAAATGCAAGCATATTTTCTTGATTTTCCTGAGAATTACATCAGCTGTGAATATCTGCAATTCCTGGATGAGTAGCATTTCTTGGGGTACTAAGTACAGTATAGCTAATTATAAAATAGCCAGCCATGGGCTTTTTAAAATGAGATTTTAATATGTTGTTGTTAGGGCCAAACAATCACCCCAGTGAGCAATAGGCAATTGGTAAGAACTAACAGCCAGAAATAGCAAGTGAATTGCTAAATCAGCAAAGTATTGACTAAATATTAGAAACTGTGAAAGTGAAATGAGTCATATCCCAGCACTACCAAATTATTTAACAAGCAGGATGGTTTCCAGTGAAGGTTACTCACCATCATATGTATAGATATTCATGTTGCGAGGTTCAGGGTAAAAACAAGAGCAGATCAGAGACAGCATGGACAGCTCCTTCATCTTTTCCTTATAGGCTGAAATAAGAGAGTGTTAATTTACATCAGTTTCCCAAATTTCGTACCGTGAGTTTTTAATTTAGATCATAATTACAATAGTTAGCTATATGTCTGATAGAACATCTGAATCCCAGCCTGAAAGATTTCTCTGAAATGTTTGCCTTTGACCATTGCTTCTGAATATGGGAATCTTTAATAGTATGCGAATGTCTGACACCCTGGACTGCACAGACTGCTTCTGACCCCCATGTCTCCTACAACATTGTCTTAACTTCAGAGCCAATGCCCTCTGGGTGTCTCTGACTTATATTAGCTGAGGATGGCTGATCAGCAATGTATTTTAATATTGGAATCGTGCCATAATCCAGTCTCTCTCTCTCTCTCTCTCTCTCTGCAGCCAGAGGCAAGTGACACTCACACAAACTTTACAGTTCCTCCAAATGCAACTCTCATCAAGATCTCTGAAGTTCTGGTTCATGGATTGCCACTGGCAGATACTAAAGGCGTTGTCTGATACAAATGCAAATGTCATCCAAATAATTATTAAAAAAACCCCAGAAATATGGATAAATTCGTAACAAGATTCTCGGCAAAACTCTTTAGAAATAATACCCTTAATACGCAAAACCTAAAAGGTTTTAACCTGCTGTCCTATTGAATTGATTAGTTAGCTTCCACATCCAGTTCCATTGTAAACCAATCTATATACCAAATACACTGAATGCATCCAATGAAGTGAGCTGTAGCTCACGAAAGCTTATGCTCAAATAAATTTGTTAGCCTCTAAGGTGCCACAAGTACTCCTTTTCTTTTTGAGAATACAGACTAACATGGCTGCTACCTGACAGTAATTACCATTATTTATAATTTTGTATTACAGTAGGGCTTACAGACCCCAGTCAGGGATTGGAGCCCACTTGGGCTAATAATAATAATATATATTATATATTGTTATATAGTGCCTTTCATCCATACATCTCAAAACACTTTAGGAAGCAGGTAAATATCATTATCCACAATTTATGAATGAGGAAGTAGAGACACAGAGAGGGTGAAGTGGCTTGCTCAAGGTTACCCAGCAGGCCAGTAGCAAAGCCAGGAATAGAATCCACGTCTTTTGAATAGTAGTCCAGTGCTATAGCCACTGGTCCATACTGTACAAATGTATCCTGTAAGAATGGATGGGAGGCAAATGCTGAGCATCCAGGGTTTGAAAATTTGCCTCCCATCCACTCTTACAGTATACAAAAAGTGCCTGCACACATGTACCTTCAAAAAGTGCATGCATGCACGTGTCTCTTCAAAACCCACATCTGCACAGAGAAGTGCCTCTTAGAATGAGAAATTATCTAATTGCACACACAGAGGCAGGTACAAGTTAGCCTCTGGAGTATGAAAACATGCCCTAAAATATAATTATTACTGATGTTGTTATAATTGACATAAGCACAAATTCAATCTGGATGTCACTGCACCAATCAATAAAGCTACACCAGTGATGGATTTGACATATTAAGTTTAAAATAATTAATATAAATCAATAGAACTATAAAACTTCCATTCAGTCCTTCATATGCATGTTGCTTGCTCTTTCTGACATTTTGTACTCAAGGAGTTTGAGCATTTACTGCAAGGGGCTGAGGGCCCTCAGCTCTCATGAAAGGCAATGGCAATTAGGGATGCACAAGTTCAGCAGTTTTCAGGGCAAGGTCTTAAATCAGCATTCAGTAGACTACTGCTTAGGGGCAACTTACAGATCTTGATCATGGGACACCAATCAATCCGCCCAGAGCACACATGACCTACTGTATGCCTCATATTAACCAATACTGATCACCAAATACCCCAGCACAAAGTTGCACATAGAGATCTAAGTGCCTGCCTGCTGAGGTTGGCAAGTCTTTGTGGTTCTGTTTATAGATGGTGAAAGAATTCAGTTACGTACAAAACACTGTAAAAACAAGAACAACACTGACTGGATCCCAATCAGGATTTAAACCAAACAGTATTAAGATTTTCAAAGGCACAAAAAAGGACCCCAGAAACATTTTTTGCACTGCTGCTGTTAAAGTAACTATCTTGCCCTGGTAGGAATCTTTGGAATTATGGCAGTCGTTGGGAACATTCCATCATTATGACATTCACATCTGAAAAGGAATTTTTTATGTCCAAATGACATTTACAGTGAAATCACTTGTCTCAGTGACAATTCACATGCTTAAAGTTAAGCACTCTGAAGTGGTTTGCTGGATCAGGGCTACAAAATATCATTGTATATGTGTGTATGAATTAGGTCTCCTAGCAATCCTGACTCTTGTTTTTCAACTTTGCCAGGTATTTGATATTTGCATTTTCTAAAAACATTTAAAACAATCAGAAAAAGTCTTCATCTTTCCAGCTTGTCATCTACAGAACATGGCTTGAAAGATAAGAACATTGTGCTCTGATCTCATTCCTGTTAGTACTGTAGCTGCACTTAAAGCACCTTGGGGGCGGTTCTCCTTTTTCATCCTGGGCAGTGACAGAATTCAGATGATTTGCCAGCTATATAAGTATCATGCTCTGTTTTGTATTGATTTAGTCACTCTTTGCCCTAAAAAGACCTTCAGTCAGAGTTGTAAATTGGCTGAATAATCCTGCCAGATCCAAGAGGCCATTACAGCACCATCAGCTGAACATACAGGTAATATAGCATATTACAGGAAAGGTTGTTCTGTTTTAGGTACTTTGATGGCCAGCATTACTGTAGTATCTGAGCTCCTCACAACCTCTTCAATGTATCCACCCTCACAACAACAACCCTGTGAGGTAGGGAAGTGCTATTATACAGAGAGGGGACTGAGGGACAGAGAGACTAAGGGCTAGTCTACACTAGAATCGCTACAGCGGCGCAGCTGTACCGATGTAGCTGTGTCACTATAGCGCTGCTAGTGTAGACACTTCATACCCATGGGAGAGAGCTCTCCCGTCGGCATCATTACTCCGCCTCCCCAAGTGGCAGTAGCTATGACAGAGGGAGAGCTTCTCCCACGACATACTGGTGCTTAGAGAGGTGTAACTTATGCTGCTCAGTGGGTGGCTTTTTCACACCCCTGAGCAAGTTATACTGAAGTAAGTGTGAGTGTGTACAGGCCCTCCAGCTATGTCTACTCTATGAGCTAAGGATGTAAGTCCCCCGCTTGTGTATACCTACTTGCACAAGCTGTCATTCGGCTAGCGGAAGTATAAATAGCAGTAGACACAGTAGCCTGGGTAGAAGCAACGAAAGCACAGATAAGCTGGACCGAACACAGACCCAACAGAAACCAGTGGATCTGTATTTGGCACAGCTCAGCCATGGCTCCATTGCCACCACTCACGCTAGCTTGATGAGAGCTAGGGTGACTACGTGTATGCGAGCAGGGGAATCACACCCCTAGCTCATAGTATAGATGTAACCTAAGTGACTTGCTCAAGTCACATGGGATGTTTGTGGCAAAGCAGAGCATTGTACCTGAGTCTCCGAAGTCTTAGGTTAGCTGCCTTGCCATTGAGCCATCCTTCATGGAAAAACAGTTTTTTTTAATTCAAAGAGCATTTTGGTAAAACCATATATTTGGAGACACAATGTTTATGACTGTGTAAGGGACAATAACTCACTTTATTTTTCAGGTGAAATGTCATGTAGCAAACCCTTTTTGATCCCTCTCCATTAAATTCAAATCAGGAACCTATTTAACATGTATTTGCCAAAACCCTGTGGCTTGTTTTTTTTTTTTTTTTTAAACTACTCTGGCAGTCCACACCAGGTATAGAATTTAAGAACCATCCTTTAATTTAGTGAAGGGGAAAGAAGAAGTTCACTAACAGTAGTGATTCAGTTTGGTGGAAAACCCTGCACAATGCTCTAAGTGGTAGATGATACCGATCATGACAATTTATAAGAATTAGAGTAAAACCAATGAGCATATTTTAGCAATGGGGCAGGTGCAAACTCAAAAGTTGGGGGAGGGATTTTTTAAATTTAACTTTATTTGTTCTGAATTTTGAAATTGAAGGAGATGGGAAGGAAGATGGGCATAATTTAAAGTCCACAGGACTTTTTTTCTTTGACTTTGAACCAGGCCTAGACAACTGGATCACTAAGCTGTTCTGTGCTGAATGTCTCATCTGTTTTATGTTTCATAGGCTAGATAACAACATAAATTGATGTAATGTGTCACGATGCAAAATGCCCTTTGTGGAAAAGAGGTGGGGGAGGGGGAGAAGCACTGAAAAAGTGTTAATACTATCTTAATAGTATTGTACTTTCAGCTTTTCTATGCATTTTTTTTATGAGCTGTCATAATTAAGAGGGACCGTTCTGTTTAGCGTTTTCTTTACCTACAGCTAAAAAATTGCTGCGTGGGCAACCTCTGGGTGGTGACCGCTAATTTCATATAATCGCTCTCCCAGTAAGATGCTTTTCCTGTTTGCTTTCATGTCTGTGAATGAACCCTCCGTTCCTACAACCACATTCTAAATTCCGATCCCAGAAGAATATGATACTGCAAGTGACATCCACTCATTCACACGCTGTATCCATATATGAATGCCAGTTATCTTCCTCTGTGTGTCATAATGACCGTGATTAGCTATCAACATTTGGTTAAGATTTTCAGCCATCTCATTTTATCATTTAAAATAATGTGTTAACTGAAATATAGATACACAAAAGTGATGGCTCTTTTTGCTGATTCGTTTAAAACTTGTAAAGAAAATCATGATTATAACAAGGTGTATTTTCCAGGATCAGTTTTACAACTGGCTTTGCTAATTGTGCGGATCCTCATTCAGTTGCATATTGTGCACATAACTGTGTTAACTACTTCTGTAGTAAATGATGATAATCTTGAGATTGCAATGATCTTTGATAAGGAAATGACTAGTAAAAAAATATGATATTGACTAATGAGGGAAATAGAACCTTCCCAGACTTATAGTTTCAATTACAGCATATAAGGCCTTTAATTGTCTAGATCTAGTATTAAAGTCGGTGCGGGGGACAAGGGGGAAAGCAGGGGTGCACTGGTGCTACCCATTGGCTAAAAGCAGAGGGGAGCTCAGCTTTGCCAACTCTTACAATTTGACTGGGAGTCTTGTGATAGTGTATTTCTTAATGCCCTGGCTCCTGGAATCATGTGAATATATTAGAATCCCAGCTTTCAATTTTCTTTTTAAAAAGTAAGTTTCTCGTTCTCATGGTTGTAGAGAAAACTGTGACCTGTGTGTGCAGCCTGAAGGCTCAGAAAACAACTAAAATTTATTGCCAAATTTATTATTATTATTTAAAAAAATCATTTAAAGTCAATTTCATGATTTTGGGGGCTTGACTCATAATTCTGAGCACTTGGGGCTGGCAATACTGGAAGCGCCCCCTCCTCTCCCTGGCTCAGGTAAACAACTTCCTGGACTGATCCCCCTTCTTCTGGACTGGTGCAGTGAGAACTTCCCATCTGGTTTCAGTTTGCTTTAACCACCGTTTGAGTCTGAATTACTTGTATACTCATCTCACTCTGTTTCCCTCTCAGGCATGTCAGGCAACTGACATGAAACAGACTGTTCTTGAATTCCAAGGCTGTAGCTCAAACTGGACCATCAGCAAAATTACCTTGGATCAGGAATCCTATCTATGGAATTCCCTCAGTGAAGAATCACTCCGTTGCTGCCCCCAAGCTGCTTCTATTTAGGTTGCTATATCTCCGCCCATTCTGCTATATCTCTTTCCCACCAGCTCTTCCTCTTTGGATTATTCCCTTTTGTCTAGTTTGTTTAGGAAAATGTCTAGTATCTCTAAGCTGAGGTATAATTTAATTTTACTTTCAATATTTTTGAGCTTTCTGGACACTCTGCCAAGAAACAGATGCTTCAGAAATCAGTCAATGTATTAGAAAAAAAATAGCAGTGTTTCCAGCTCTTCTGATTTACTTGGGAGTTTCATGATATTTGGAGTTTTTTCTTCAGTCCCCAAGACCAGGAGTCATGGGATTACATGAGACTCTCACTCAGCTTTCATTTTAAACAAAAGTAATTTCTATCCCTCAGGATTGTGGAGAAAAGCTTGTCAACATGAACCCAAGTGTACACTCAAGGCAGAGAAACCAGAAAATTATTATATATTTTTTTTAAAAAATCTCATTTTTAAGCTAATTTCATGATTTATGGGGGCCTTTGAATGTTTGTCATTGGCAATGCTGAAAATAGGTTAAAATGAATAGGATAGTCAATTTTGCTGTTAAAAGATATTTGCTAATGAAGCAATATTGAAGGGCTGGGAAATCACTTGGATAATGGTACAATTCAAAATAAATGTTGAAAATAGCATATTTTAGTGTACTTTACTAAGGCAGCGTGAGGGCTCAGAAGCCTTGAACCTAGGCCTGTGGGTTTCCAGGCTATGCACAGACTGTTGCTACCCAGCAGCACAGTCAAATTCTTTGAGAAGGGGGCTAGTGAAGCACTAGCTAACAAAGGGCCTTGCCCATGAAGTTCCTGATTAGTGGAGATGTCCAGCTTCTCCCCTCCCCCGCTCCCATCAATTGGCTGGGACACCCTACTTAAGCCAGAAAGAGGCTCAGGAAATTGAACAACTAGGTGAATCCCTGGAGGGCTACTATGGACCCTGCCTCACTGCAGAACCCTGCCTCCCAGCCTGTTCCTTTCCTCCTTATCTCAGACCCAGTCTGTTCCCAGTTCCTGCTTTCCTGCTTCTCTCCAGGTCCCTGCTCCTAGCCCTGATGCGGACTGGCTTGGCACCCGACTCTGCTTCTGGTTCCTGATTCTAACTCTTAGGCATGACTGTCCTGGTCACTACAGACATGTATCTAATGGAGTGCAGTTTCTTTGGACCATTGGGTTACGTTAATTAGAGGGATAAATATGAAAATAAAAAATATGCTGGGAATTTCAAAGGAACCTAAGGGACTTAGTTGACTAAATCCCCTGGAAACTCAGTGGGAATGGTGTGCCTAACTCCCATAAAAAGAAAAGGAGTACTTGTGGCACCTTAGAGACTAACAAATTTACTTGAGCATAAGCTTTCGTGAGCTACAGCTCACTTCATCGGATGCATCATGAAAGCTTATGCTCAAATAAATCTGTTAGTCTCTAAGGTGCCACAAGTACTCCTTTTCTTTTTGAGAATACAGACTAACAGGGCTGCTACTCTGAAACCTAACTCCCATAGACTCCTTCAAAAATCCTAGACTTAGTGATTAAATGGCATCCATTTATCAGCTTTTGAAATGTTCTGAATATAATATAGTGTACACTGTCTGTTTTCTCAAAGTGGGCTGTTACATGCATATATGCTGACTTTCTATTAATACAGAATTCTTGACCTGCATGGTTGTGTGAAGAAGGTTGAAAAGTCCCTTGCATTTCAGAGCACAGTGTGGGCCTCTATGGGGGCCTTCTGTTCTGTGCAGGTGGTGATGGTGGGATTTGTGAAGAGGGGAGGAATGACTCTGCCACCCTCCTCCCCACAGCACACCAGCCAGTGCCGTGAACTGACGTGGAGGAATAAATAATTGGCTACTGGTATAAACCAGCAACAGATTACTGCCTGTCTGGAGAAAGCAGAGAAACCAGGGAACAACTTAGGACAAAGTCACAATTCATTGCATGCTCATTGCCCTATAGTCAGGGCAGATTGTTATGTCACAACATAGACCACAGAAAGTTTCCTATTAATCATTTGGGCTATTTGTTTACATTTGAAAGCAGATTAATAAGGAATATAAATGCTATTTATTCATTGACATTTGACAAATGAAAATATATCTGTTCATTATCCCTTTGCTGAATCTGGTCCATAAATAATAACCCATCAGGGACCTTGGCCAAGTTCTTCCTTCACACCCAGTCAGTTAATCAGTGCCCCGTGGTACTGTACGTCTCCAAAGGACAAAGACTAATGCACTGCCACTGTGCTATTTCTTAGTTGTCACAAAGCACAACTCCTAACACAGTCCACTTCCTTCCCCGCATCTCTGCTCTCCAGCTTGTTGTCAAATCGTCAGCCTTCCGGGATGAATTCTAGTTATTGAACCTGAATCCAATTTTATTGTCTGCTTTGGAAAAGACTGCTAGGCAGAAAGGTAAGAGATCAGATTAGATGAAGCATGAAATGCAAGATACACAAGGTTCATATCACTGTGGTATACTATAACCACATTTATATTGATTTCTCGGGGACTTCACTGACAAAAACACTGTTACATTCTGAAGGTTAACTTTGTTTATACTGACTTTGATGTGCTGGGCCCTTTTGCTTTGTAACAGAAATACTGTCAGGGTGAGGGTTGTATTATTCCTTTGAATGCCAAACTCAGTCATCTTTTAGCTGGTAATTCTTTTTGTAATCCACAGAAATGTGCTGCATCCTTATTGTCAAATGAAACAGGGATTATATGATCATAATTGTGATTGATTTCTGATGGATTTAAATATAGCAGAAGCACGTGGAAAGGTTAATATCTGTATTTGGCTCACATTTTGTGTTTTCTCATTCTTTTAGGCAATATTATAGGCAACTCACAATATCATTTATAAAAATCCCCAGTGATTTTTAAGGGACTATTTCCTTAGCATCATTATTCATCGTTTTATAGCATCTGAAAGCGTGCTTGGTGCTGGAAAGAGAGCACAAGAGACTGGTTTCTGTGCTGCAGATCTCCCTGTGTGAATAATGGACTTGACAGAGAAATGAGACCATAACATCCACCAGGAATGAAAAGGGAAGAAGAAGGATATGGGTGTGATGGTACCCAAGGTGGTGTGACATCTCACTACTACCTTCCCCTTAGCGTGAAGCAGTCTTGTCTGTGCCTGCTGTGGATCAGCTCCCTGAAACCACCACCCTCTGGCAACATAGGTACTATCTTCCTGACCCTGCAGGCCTTGCTCTGTCTGTACAGCTAGCAACAGGCCCACACCAACCCCTGAATACTTTGAGCTATCCCTGTAGTGTTCAGCCCCTTGCCCACTGAATTACCAGGCTTGCTGTTCCCAAGGGAACAGTACACACTAGCTTGTAAGAGTCAACTCAGGACCAGGACTTTGCTTAGCACCACAGCACTTAGATAGACTTATAGTGGAAAAAAAAAGAATGTGTATTATCAAAGAATAGAGATGCAGGTTATAATGAGTAAGAAAATTAGAAACAAATGATTACATATACAACTAATCATAGCATGCTTTCTAGAGACTAAACTTAGCTAACAGGTTAACCTGCTGTCTAAAGAAGCCTATCTCATCCAAAGTTCTCGCCAGCATTTTCAACCAAGCCTAGCTGAGATCCCATGATCATGAAGCAAATCTGCTGTCCTTTTACTTCCTAGGTGAGGGGTGCCTGCTCTGCCCTCCAAACAGCCAAAAAGGGGCACCTCAAGATCAGGTTCTCCCCTCCCACTATTTTCTTTTCCAGTTACTTTCGTTTTGAAGGTCTTACAAGCCTTTATTTGCATTCAGTTCAGACTCGTGATAGAAGACCCATTGTGAATGAGACAATGCTCAATTAAACAGCTAGATGGATAGACATCTCTTGTCAGACAGAAAACCTGTTTTTCATCTTTGCTGATGACCAGCCCCCCCAGATACAAACTTTGAGAACATATTTGCAGTATATATACATGAATCCTTACACAACACCTGTACATGCACTGGGCAATGATATTGATGACAGGTGACACACCAGATTTTATTTGAGACATCACCTGACTCTCTGGTGTGTATATCCTAGTTCACCAAAGACTCAGGAGATTACTGTAACCCCTCTGCACCCCCTTGCCAGTTGGCATTGAGGTCCTGGGGTCACAACAGGTAACAGAAATACAGCTATGTGGGCTTTCTGCATCAGCCTTGGTGGCTGAAAGATTTTGGCTTTGGTTTTTTATGTGTAAATGTACTTTTTTGTTTTTGTAGATGATGCTGCAGAAGTGAGTTTTTAGGGATGAATTAAATTGAGGGCTCTGATCATGCAAACACTTGTTTGCTGTTATCAGTAGCCCCATTGATTTCAACTATTGGAAATAAAGTTATCATATGCATAAACATTTGCAGGATTGGGACCTAGATGAACAAATACTTGTGGGGACGCAGCAGTGGAGACAGGACTGGACAATGAATTGAAGCCCATAGATTGCATCCAATGTATTGTCCTCTAACTGTAATGAGAATGGGTGCTGTTTGTAGTGTGTTCACTCTGGTGACAAGTATTGACACAGGGCTGAAGTAATATGTACTCTCTGTAGTCTTGTAACTATTAAAGCAAAACAAAACAAAATCAATTTGTCCAACTCCTGAAATCCCTACTCATGTTTTACTCAGACTTTATTCAGACTAAGCTCACTCCACATTCAGGGTTTGGCTCATTGACTTTTATGCTGGACTCTCTGTGAGTTCTGTGTGTGGGGAAACTCAGTCAGAATGAGAATGAATTCATTTTCTACCAGCTTTGTTTAACTTGAGTATTAGACACCAAAATTCTAATATCCAATGCCCAGGGCTCGAAAACAAGCAGTACTCACTGAATGCCATACAATACCTCTATGAAACCACTACTTTGTTCTCCAGAATCTCAGCTTTTTAAAAAACTTTACAAACTTTTTTCATTTAAAAAAAGAGTAAGCTTCTACTCTTGTTATACTTGAAAAGAAAAACCCCATAAATATGAACCAAGTGTAACTAAGGACTTGTCTACACAGGGAAGCAATTGTGGAATAAGGTAGGGTGTGGATTTAAAGTGGAATGGCTATTTCTGCACTAGTTCTCCATGAGGACACTTATTCTGCGCTTAATCCAAAATGGATTAAACTAAACCACGCAAAGGCACTCTTAGTGTTTACATGAAGAGCTGGTGTAGAATAGCTCTTCTACAATAATTAAAATTAATTAATAATAATTACACACATAAGTATTATAAATCATACTTATTAATTTAATAATCATTCCACACTTAGCAGTTACAGGTTATTTCCCAGTGTAGAGAAGCCCTGATACAGAGAAGTGTGCTTGAGTCTGGAGCGAGCCTGGAACAATAGCTCTGACTGAGGAGTGTGACTTGCCCCATTCATTAACTCAGCTGCCCAGCCATGTAATTGAAATGTCAACAGTTAACTATTTCATTCCTTGTGCAAGAAATTCGAGGGAGGCTCACAGAGCTGCATGGTGTATTGTGAGTGACAGCTCACTTGGATGCCACAAGTGGATGGCATTTGGGGAATCCTACTAATTTTCCCCCCCAGTCACGAAGAAGTCTAGAGAGTTTAGGAAAGTCACAGGCTTACTGAAGTCCCAGTGAGGGGGAGCACACACTATTATATCTGAGCCATCTATAGTTACCAGCATCCAGTTTTGGTGACTCACATCACAGAGCTTATTTTGTAGGTGGAGCGTGGAAGAATGCCATCACCTTTCCCTCTAGGCCAGTGCTTCTCAAGCTATCTGATGTGGGGGACCGGCAATATTTTTTCCCAATGTACGCTCAGACCAGCAGCCAATGGCTCGCGGACCACCACCGGTCCGCGGACCACCACTTTGAGTAGCACTGCTCTATGCAATCTTACCCTTGGCTGTGACTGAATGCATAGCACAACTCAGGATGGAGTGTTGTGAGCACAAAGATCACTTTAAGCCACTCTTGCACTACCCCACTCCTGGGCTATCTGTGTACTGGACTGGTTTCTCCATTGTAAATTAGATCAGCCTAAAGACTGCTCTAAATTATGCTCACTGCCAGTGACCTGAAGGTTCTGGTATGGTACACAGAGATCAGCAGTATGCAGGAAAGCACTGGCTATGTCCCCTTTTGCCCCTAGGAATGTTCCCTGTTGTGGCTGGTGGGAGAGATGGCATAGGAGCCACACTGTGGCCAACTCTGCTGGCTTTACAGCTGCCATGCAGTGTGGCATAGTGCAAAGTAGCTCAGTGCAGGGGAGAATCTCTCCTTGTTTTCTGAATGAATTTTTGTAGATCATGGGAGAAGCACCATTAATAGTATACGTTTTGTTGACTCTCAGGCAGTGATCCTCAGTTGTTTTTGAAGAAACCAGAATGCTATCAATGGTGCAATTTATAAGCAGGCTCAGAGGATCAGAAAGCAAGGCAATAAGATGAAGTTTTTAAGGAATCCATCACACATTGGTGTATACGTCGGCAAGGTAACTGATGACCTGCCAAAATTGAAAGATCAGAAACTCAGGTTGGAATGACAACAATTGAGGATATTGATGCCCTATCAAGGGAAATATTAGCTGAAATAAATGGTAAAAAGATGAATCTTCTGATTCATATCACAAGCATCTCGGAAAATAACATTTGGTATTGTGAGATGGCATATGGGGCACACTGCAGGAATGAAAATCAGTAGAGGTGGGACCAAGATATATCCAATCTGAAAGATGTGTTGGGAGCAGGTTTTACCACCCACCCATGCTTTTGAGTGCAATATTGTGCTACCTGTAGTCTTGAAACAAAAAACCCAAAACTATTTGACCAACTCCTGAAATCCCTGCTCAGTTTTCACACAGACTGTACACAGACTCAGCTCTCTCTCACTTAAAGATTTGGCTCACTGATTTTTATATTGGTCTCTCTGTGAATCCTGTGTGTGGGAAAATCAGCCATAATTCAAACAAATTCATTTTCTACCAGCTTTGTTTGACTTGGACATTAGACACCAGAATTCCAATATCCAATGACCAGGGCTTGGAAGCAACTGGTATTCACCAGACGTCATACAAGCACCTCTCTGAAACCACTACCTTGTTCTCCAGAATCTTAGCTTTCATTTAAAAAAATGAGTAAGCTTCTAGCTGTTACAGTTGAAAAGAAAACCACAGAAATATGAACCAAGTGTAATTAAGGACTTGTCTACCCAGGGAAGCTATTGTGAAATAAGGGAAGGTTTTTGGATTGGACACCAGGGATCAAGCCTTTACAAAGGACCCTGTATGAATTGCTGAATTCATTTGCAAACTTCATGGCCTGATTATTGCAGGAGGGATAGCTCAGTGGTTTGCGCATTAGCCTGCTAAACCCAGGGTTGTGAGCTCAATCCTTGAGGGGGCCATTTAGGGGTCTGGGGCAAAAATTGGGGATTGACCCTGCTTTGAGCAGGGGGTTGGACTAGATGACTTCTTGAGGTCCCTTCCAACCCTGATGTTCTATGAAAATGATGACGACAACCACCTTTGGCGTTACTGAAGAATAAACCTAAAGAGGGAAAATGAAGAAAAGGCAATCCAGAAAAACTGCTCATTCTGTTTAGAAAATATATGAAGCATTACAATTCTGATTGTCTTTTTTGGACAATAATTCTAATAAGAATGCGGAATTGCATAGCAGACGTCCAGCCCAGTGTGAAAAAAGTAAATGGTACAAATCTAATCTCTTCTCATGGCAATTAAAGTTTTTTGTTTGTTTGCAATTTTGCAGCTCATTTTGGAGGCTATATCAACAAAGTTATGTAGGCTTGAGCAGAAGTATTTGTGATGTTTTCTAGCTCCAAAGATTTTTTTATAAAAACAAAACAAAACCCTAATTTTAATGGAATCAAGCATTAATGTCAAATGTTCTTCATAAGTTAACCCAGAATGGTAGCGCAATCAATGAGCATCGTGGAATACTTCCCCAAAGCACTGGAAACAGTTAATGTTAAGGACCAGGTTTTAGCCCTCGGCCTTCACCTGTTCATGTGCAAAATGGCACCTGCACATAACTATGCCCTTTAAATGCAAGCCCAGTTTTTCCCCTGAATTGGATAGCTTTGCAGTATGCCACCAGTGTGCAGCAGCATAGCATATGGACCCACAAAACCCATTTGGAGCCCTGTACAAACAGATGTTAGACTATTTAAAGGGTGCACACAAATGTCTAGTTTTTTTGCATCTGCAGTATGTAGGCACAAATATGTGCATAATTAATTTTGAGCATGTAGATACAAAGGGTGGTGACAGACTTAACTGAACATTTACCCATAATGTTCAAATTAATCAGTGATCACTTCAGTGGGTATTCTCACCAAATTAATTACTTTATATGGCAATGGTATGATTTGTATTTAAGGTGCATAGTAGGATTCAAATATTCCTGTTCATTTTATTTTCTGATGCCACGAGGTTAATGCTCTGGAAGTTGTTAACTTACCACTTTATATTATTTTTGTTTCCATAATTCTGCTTGGTGAAGCTATGAAAAACCAATTTGTAGAATCCTGATCGTTATGGTCACTTGTGACACAAGTTAATGGGGTTATTTTGTTGAGCTAATGCAACCATATTGTCAAAATGATATTTTAATGCTGTTTTCTTGTCCCAGAAGAAAAAAAAATCATATAGTGGTTCACAGTGCATTTGAGAACAGAAATGCATATGCTGTCCAGGCTTCAGATCAAAGCAGTTATAAAAAGCCACTGGGAGTTGGGATGTTACTAACTGTGGGCCCCTAGCTCTGTGTATGGAAAGGGGACACTCCATGTACAAATCTCTCGCCTGTGTGGAAGAGGGACTCTATTGTCTCCACAACATTGTCTCCACCCTGAACTTCATGGGGGCCTCAGTGTGATATAAGGGCCTCGCTGGGGGAGATATGGATATGACAGAACAGGAGGGGGCAGGATGGGGTTGGGGGAGATGCATCTTCTCCCTCACCAGCTCTGCAAAACCTCAGCAATTAAGATAATATAAGCCACAACCTGTATTCTCTCTTCTGCTTAGCCCTTCCAGGTATCCTATGGGCCACCCTGTCCAGAGAAGCCTCTGGTGGCTCAACTCCAGTAGGACTGAGGGGACTCTTAACGGGTGCCAAAGCTGGTGCATAGGCATTGCGGTTTCTTGTGCATCCCTAGCATCCATTCAGATCCCAGGAAATCTGCCAGATATTTGGGATAGGCTCCAAAGCTTTTTCTTTGGAGGGAGCAAACCCTGCCTCCCTCCCCAGCAGTACTTTAAGTGGTTATCTCTGCAAGAGGATCCTCTTGGAGCTTTCCTCCCACAGATTCCCCTCACACAGGAAAGTCTGATTGAGCCATTGCAATGGACTATGTAAAGAAAGAGCCAGAGGTGCCTTTTAAACTGGGGAGTGAATTCAAAGATTCAGTGTTCCTATGGTGGTTCTATTTCCTTTCCAACTACCTGTGCTCCCAGCATTCCCCTTTAATGATGGTTTATAGTTGCCTGTCACTGGTGCCTCTAGGAAAGTGAATGTTACTAATGCCGCCCTGCAGAAGACCGAGGGGGATATTCATTTTTAGGATACTCATCTCACTTCTCAGGAGGTCACCCCCACTCTCTTAGACCATCTTTAATGGACAAACATGGTGCAAGGCGGTTGTGTGTTTTAGTTCTGCATCAGTGGTTCACAGCCTTTTTGGGTTCACAGCCCAGAAAATAGCCACAAAATATTACCCTACAACCCACCATATCACTCACTCCCTTATGTGGCAAAGGACTGTGGGATTTGGGTCATGGGATGTGAGTGACAGATGTAAAAAGGATTTGGGAGCATGTGCTGCTGGGGTGAGGTAGATGCTCTTGGGGTTTCTGGCCACCTGTAAAACACTCTGCTCTGAGGGTTGATGCTGAATACCGTGCATGGGGAGGGGATGGAGGAGAAACTTTTGAGTCCGGTGCTGGGCAGGAAGAGGTGGAGCGTGGGCAGAGGCTGCAGCAGGAGGAGAGAGTGAGCTTCCTTCCTCTACTGCCAACCCCCACAGTAACAGGGCTCTGTTTCTTCTCATAGTGCCATAATATAATAATAAGGTCTTAGAGACCCAGAGATTTTATAGCTCTCAGCTGAGGGGCGCAAAGCACTGAGTATCCCATTGCCACCCTCTTTTGGGTCACACCCCGTTGAATGAGAATTGCAGAGATGCTCGGAAATTAGCAGAGTAGCTTCCATTCACATTCTCAACTGCTACAGTCTCCCTCAGGCCAGCCCCTGATTTTATGTAAGAAAGCCAGATACTTTTCTTCTTTTATGCTTTAGAAAATAAAAATGGAGCCCACAGTTTAAAAGCTCTACTCAGTGTAGTTCTAATGCAATGACACTCATTCTGAGATTGCTTTAGCTGCCTGAGGTTTTAGCTAAATGGGGCTTTTATTATATTATGGCACTCTGAGAAGAAACAGAGCCCTGTTTCTGTGGCAGTCTTTGCATCCGTTCTGCCACATAACTTTATTTTTATATTGTTGTGCAAACCTGCAAGTGCTTGAGTTAGAAACATATATCAACATGGACCTGATTACTCTGTTGCTCAGGCAAAACCCTCATGGAAGCTAATGGGAGTTTCACAAATAAGGATTGCAGGATCAGGTCTTCATAGATGGGTTGGGTTTTTGAATAGATGGATTTGCAGCCCTCCCAAAACGTCATTGTTTTTAAGGTGTATCTTTCATATTGTTTGTTCAAATAGTTTTTGCGCACTCAAATTCTTTCCCCTGCACACATGGGTTAGAATCTGCCACCTCTGTGACAGGTGTTAGTACTGCAACAGTGTGCATGCAAAGTTGTGGGTACATAAATAGGAGCTGGTTGAAGTCCCAACAAAAATGAGACTCAGCATCTTATACAAATCGCACACAGCAGCCAGACTATTGGTCTCTAAAAAGCATAAGGTAATATGTGAATTACCAAATAACACTGACACTGCAGTATTTGGTAGACTAGTTCCCCATGTGTGATGTACCCTCAATGTGACTTTGTAAATAAAAGACAAATCAAGAAATAATTAGCTCTGGCTTTAAAAGCTTTTTGAAACTATCAGTAGTCTAATGCAATATGTACAGATGGCTTACTAAAAATTTGCTTAAAGCCAAACAGTTCACTCCAGCATTTCCAGTGTCAGAATGTAGTTACTAATGTGGCTTTGAAGATAATCAGCATGCAACCAGAATCTTAATCTCTACACAGTATATAAAGTATCTTAAAGTAATTATAAGGTTCAGATGTGAAAGCAAATGGATTCTCTACAAGTTGCCACAGTCCACTTACCTCAATCCCGTTGTATCTAGGCACTATACTATGTATTACCCTGTGTCAAAAATCTCAAATTCCTGCCCAAGGTGCCTACGTAGTGTGGAATCTTCAGGACTGCCATAGCTGCACAAGCAAACTCTCATCCTGAGGTTTCTATCTTGTCCCCAGCCATGGCCGTATAGTGTCTATGAAACCACCTAAGCTTCATCTGCTTCTCCATTGTCTTGCCTCTTGTGCCGTGACTTACATCTGTGCAAAATGAAGTCACAAGAGGTGTAAACTGCTGCCACTGGTGAACTGAGTGGAGAATTCTGAGGGGCTAGCATTTTGCAATCACTTTGCTCCAGTGTTAATGACAAAGCTAAGGGTAAGGCAGTAAAGAGTCAGGTCCATGGACTCCCTACGCCCATGGAATCCCTGTGCTAAAATGTTTACAGTCTAAGCAGAAGACACAGACAAAGGCTGGGAGGGGAAACAGAGGGGCAGAGAGGTGAAGTGACTTGCCCGGGTCACAGGTCTCCTGACTCCCAGTTCAACAACCGCACTGCCTCGCTTCTAACATAGTGGGGTGTTGTGCATTCTGGTTGGCCAAATACTGTTCAACACAATGCTCCTGCAGATTAAAGCTAACTAAAGTATAATTGTTATTGCCTATCTAATGAACCCATTTTTGATTAAAACAATACTTTCGCTGTGGGATAAATCCTTGTCCTGAGGCCTGGATGATTGTATGCAATGTCTTAGCACAACAGGGCTATGCTGATGGCACTGGACATTGTGTAAGACTTAACTCAGAATTTCTTTGCTTCTCAAGTTTTACATCTCAACCTCAGCATCATGTGTTTTGGAAGGGTAGCATTATGGTAATTTTATTTTTGATAATGATATTGTCTTCCATTTGGGATCACCCTGATATCTTAATGTGGTCTGGACAGACTTTCTCTGATGATTCATCACTTGATCTTGTGTGGACTATTGACAAACGGATGTCATTTTATTTCATGTTGACGGAGCAACACCTTGACTAGACTGTAGTGATGTAATCCTGATACACTGGTTGTCTTGCCATTGTAATCTGGGTTCCGAAGACTCACACTGTTGTTTGATTTCATCTTGGCATCACAGCATCTTTATTTTTAGTTTGACTTGATATCTCTGTTTACATTCCCAGCAAAACTTGCATTGACATTACTATCAAATCACTGAAATCACTCTGTGGCCTTTCTCAAGAGGGCATGAAATTAGCTGTATTACCGAAATATTGTGAAATATGACCAGCTTTTTGTTCTGTGTTTGGACAGTGGCTAGCTCAATGAGCTCCTGGTCCATGAGCAGGGCTCCTAGGTGCTATTGCAATACAAATAAATAATGCTACTAAGTAATAATAATACTGTTCTTGCTCAATTGCTATTCTCAAACTGTAGGGCCACCTCCTTAACTGGTGTAAACTGGCATAGTTCAATCAAAGTGTCATAACTCCATTGATGAACCCAGGGCATTTTACAGCAGCTGAGGATCTGGGTCAGAAACCAGATCCAAATAGTTGCTTTTAGTTGATCTGCAATTGGAACACAGGTATAGAAAATGAGTTTGATAATGAGAATGGATGTCGTAGGATGAATAGGTGTATCCAAATTTCTTATTAATAGACATCATATTCCACTCTTAAGAATATATTTTAAAATTTCTTAGACTGCTTTTTTAGTACTTTTTAAATTGTGCTTTGAAGGCACCATTGCAAGAGTTCAACTTCATCATAACATCAGGCACGGAAAATGAGCTCCTAAATTAAATTACATGGTGTATTTCTCTGTCTGTTTTAGACAAATTTAGCCCTGAGTGAAATCAGCTAAATAGAAATTTCTATTAATATGTAGAATTAATGACATTATAAATTGCAATACAGGCAGGCTCTTGATTTTTATTTTTGCATAATTAGAGATGTTCAGTGCTTGCTGAACCATTAAAATGAGGGCTAAACCTATTGCTGTTACTCTCACATTATAACTACCTTGAGAATCCATTTTAGAGATAATATATTGCTGTAAGAGCTGTGAAAGCAATGCCTCAGGTTAACCTAGATATGTCATCTAAAGAAACTCCTATTTTAGAGTGTCTTAAAAAAGCACAGTTACCACGCAGGATCTTGTTATTTTCAGAAAATGATTTCTGTTATCTGACATAATTTTGATTAGTATAATTTTCAGCATTCTGCATGAAACATACTTAATCCAAAAGCCAAATATGTGTAACAGTTTCCTCTTTTGTACTCCACAATTACTATTGTGTTTTCCCCCACTGCTGACTAAATATCAGAATGCAATAGATAGCACAGGCTGGGATTTTAAAAATCCCATTTTGTATGGAAACTTGGATTCAGGATATTCCATAGGATATTTTAAACAAAAGACTTCCCATCAGTTTGGGGAAAAAAAGAAAAAAGATTAGTTTGGATGCTTGTGTACGCTTCCAACTGTCATATGTAAGTGGTGTATTTAAGTGATAAAAGATATGTATTATAGCGTGTTAATTAATAATTGTATTTTAAATGTGTATGCCAGAAGAAAATAATTAATGACACATTATAGCAGACTATGGCAGCTAGCGAAGGCCACAGTTGAGTCTTTACTTACACCTGGTCTACCCTACGTTTTTGTACTGAGAGAACTATGTTGGTGAGGGGTGTGATTTTTATTACTATTATTACAACCTCTCATATGGATGCAGTTATACTGGTATAAAGGGGCGTTATTACAAGCATAGTTTATTCTCCTTCCTGTACAGGAATAGCTCGAGTGGTATAAATACTTTTATACTGATGTTTCTGCATCCCCACTGGGTGGGGTGGGGTGACACTGCTTTAACAGTAAGGTATAGTTAAAGCAGTACAACTTTTGGGGGTAGACAAGTTGAGGCCCTGATTCAGGAAAGCATCTTAACTAAGGAAAACCCTTAAGCACATGCTTATATTTAACAATAGGGGAAACTACTTTTGGTGCAAAACTCTTGCTGTTTTGAATAACTTTGAAAGCACAGCACAAAGTATGCAAAGATGTACATATAGTCAAGTCCCACCACATATCTACAGAGCAGATTTTGTTCTCAGGGAAACACAGGTCCTTCTAAGGAAAACATGAGAATAACCAGACAGCAAAACCATCAAAATCTTAACTTTTGGTTTTTTTGTCAGATTGAAAACGGAGCATCCACCTGGAACTTCAATGTTAGTTGTGTTCACAGTGAGGAGGCATTTTCCGAGCATTTAAGAACATGCATCTTCTCTATTCACTGTAAGGCATCCTTGGAATATAGTCAGGCGGGCACACTTTCAAGATTGCCTAGAGATGTCCAAACATCTGAGTGCCCTTGCTAATGAAGCCAGCTATACTGCTTGAAGAGTGGAGAGGAGGAGGAGATAGAGGAAAATATTTACAAGGGTAGTAAAGAGAATAATTGTAACAGTCTTTGTAACTATTAGCCCAGTAACATACTTAGTGGAAGTAAACCGGAAGTGTGTGAACACTCTAGTGGATCAGATGCCTTCAGGTCAGCTGGGAGCATCTGTTTGGGAAGAGTCACAAATAAAACACAGGGCCTATTCCTCAGCTGGTGTAGCTGAATGGATCCTGCTATTGAACAAAAACATGAGATAATACTGGAAGCAGGGTGTGCAGATTTTAGAGCAAATGTGTGAACCAGAGCTTAGTATATTTGGAAACGTCTACATAGACCAAACTTGAAAACAAATCCAAATGAAAATCTGAGTGATTTTATTTGCATGTTGAACTTATTTTTCTTTGTTTAGTAAAGCTGGCAATTTCAAAATACTGGGAGTAACCATAGTCACTGTCATGAGTAGGTGCTTACCCCTGCCATGTGATTGGTCTAAATTTCAGTAACCTTGACCCACATCAGGTGACTGGGCCAGAAAATAAAGGCTTGTCTCCTACTAGCACTCCTGTGTGTCACACCTTTATTATGCTATTTGAGAAGGAAACTAGATCTGGAGCAAATGGAGTCACTGGAATCCTTCAGTATCAAATGGAATCTGGCAGAGAAATGGTGGTGATTGTTTTAAGGATTTTCCTGGAAGTGAGTGATACTGATGAAAAGGGTTAAATCCTTTGCATCTGTTACTCTGGGGAGGATTGCAGTGTATGTAAGCTGTTGTAATGCAATTCAGTTAAAGTATATGATGAGATTAAGAGTGTCAGGAAAGAAGCTTCCATCAGGGTGTGGACCACAAATAACAAGTCCACCTACCTGATGTGGCCCATGTCCTGCACTATTCTACTATCACAAATTCATCCTCATTCCTATTAAAGCAGGTCTGAATTTTTCTAACTCCTAAAACTGAGTTATTATATTTAATTGGCAATCAAGTTATTAATGGATGAAATCCTGGCCCCACTGACATCAATTGCAAAACTACCATTGACTTTGAGTCCTGGATTTCACCCAATATTTAATCAATGTGCTGGAAAGCATAGTAGGAGGCAATGCTAATAATGTGACATTTATGACCTATTTCTAATGTTAATGTCATTCTATGGCTCCCACTTCCTTCTGTAGGATTTAAAACCAAAATAATGCTTTATTAATAATAATTACTTGATTTATGTTTCAACTAGTGCATTCTCCCAGTTCTTTATAAATACATGAAAGTATTTTGATTGCCACTGTTAAGAAACTAAATCAATAGTATATTGCTAGACTGTATCGGTAATAAGAACCAGAAACATTAGAAACATTATTGAATTCTTTAACCAGAAAATATGAAAAATGAAAAATTTTAGGGGAAAAAGATTGATTTTGCCCTATGACAATTTTGCTTGAGTCCTGATTAGCTGGTGGAGCAAACAAATTTATTTAATTGACTAGAAGACAAGTGAGTGCTGGAGAGAGACCTTCAATTGTAACATTACTGTAATAAAACTAGAACAAGGGCAACTGTCTGGAAGAAGCTTCCCACATTACAAGTAGCTTTGGTCAGATTTACATAATAGCACTGCAATGATTTTCTGCAGATCTCAAATCAATGCATAAATGTATGAGCTATTACAATTCATGCATACTGTACTTTTTAAATTTGGTGGGAATTCTTAACCATGGCTTTCATGGTATCTTTCTGCCTTCCTTCACAGACTATATGTCATATCTATAGATCAATTCCTAATCTTAAAGACGGCATTGAGAAATGGATTTCTGATTATTGAAAATTAGTGATCATCCCTAAGGCTCTGATCCTGGAAACACTTATGCTATGAGTTCTTCTGTCAAGTTCAATGAGACTACCCATGTATGTAAAGGTACCCATATGAAGATGACTCTGCATGGATGGATCCCTGCACCCAGGCCCTTGGGCTCAGTTGACTTGAATGGGGCTCCACACTGGCACAGGGGTGGAGTTACTGAGGGTGGGATCCACAAAGGGACAGAGGCGTTGGAAGGCTGAATGTCAGAATGTCTACATTTTAGGAACCTAAGAAATCACAGGAACGCGGTGGTCCACAAAGCTGAGGAGGAGGTGGTAGTAATGGGTCCCTCTGTATAGAGTTTAGAGCACTCACCTGAGACATGGGAGACCCAGATTCAAATTCCCCCTCTCTGCCAGAGAGGGAGAAAGGATTTGAACACTCTCAGGTGAGTGCTCCAGCTACTGAGTTATAGTGTGTTCTCATGTTGTGGTCCCTCTGTCTTTCCTTGTGAAGCTGTTCCCGTGTGGATAAATAATGAAAGTGATTGGAACTGGGGGACTGGACTCTGGCTCACTCACTTGCTAGGTGAGTGCCCTAACCACTAGAGTACAGGGTCATTCCCTTGCTCTCTTTCCTTTTCTCTGGCCCAATGATTATTTTAGTATCTAATGATTAATGTGGCTAAACCTCTGCTGGTATAATCATTTAAGTCAATTTACACCATCTGAAGATCTGGCCAAAGTATTTATTTCTTAATACATTTCAGATATTAAAACATGTATCCAGTACAAACTAATAGTACTAAAACTATTAGTTTATATTTTTCAAAGTCTAACACTATTTATTTTTCTCGGCCACCACATCAGAAAATATGGAGTCTTGCAGGTTGCCCAACGGTTTTCATTTATAAGGCTGTTTTTCATTGCTTATAACATTGCCAAACTTCAACCATTTGGGCTGTAATATTCTATGCCAGGTGTCTGCCTCAGGCTGAACTTTCTGGGAAAGTTTCAGCAAAAACAGTTCAGCCATTTCTGAGAATAAGACTAGGGAAACATATGTTGTTTTGCCCATTTTAAAATTCTTGCAACCATTTAGCTGAGATGGTATAGCACCACCATGCTTTGGTACCAGGGCTTGACAGTTGGCAGGGAGGTGGCTGTTATGTCAGAAATGTGCCTTTTGCTTCACAAATTTGGCTAAGTTATAAACCTTTGAAAAATCTCATCTCAATCTCCACACATGCTGAGTAGAAATGTGTTAGCATTTGGCTACATTCTCCATCCCAGGGCTGCAGGGACCAAGCAGGACTTTTCCTGCACAGCTCCTCCCAGCTTCTGGAGGACACAGTAGTGCCAGGCTCAGGAACTGAGTGCAGAGAGGCTATCTTGTGTTCTCAGTTCTCCCCTTGCTGGCACCCAGCCAGCATGAAGGAGGTGGAAGCAGCCTTCCTGAAATGCAAAGGGAACAATAGCTGCACGTAAGTGGCAGCAGATAGAGTAGATTTGGACAAGGAGCATCCTGGGGAGGGGGGCAAAGAGGGGAGATGGGGACTGGGAGCTAGTAATAGGGGGAATGACTAGGAACTGTTGGGGAAAATGAGGGCAGAGGGCAGTGGGAGCCAGCTGGGGGTGTGGAAAGACTGAGATGGGACAAGGGGTATGGTTGAGACACATTGGTTGGGCAAGCAGATTGGGACGAGGATACTAAGATGGGAAATCTGGGATATAGACTGTGATTGGGAGCTAAGGTAAGAGAGGGATTGGGACTCTGATGGGGAGCTTTGAGGAAAAGTCTGGGACTGGTTGGGCAGGGAGACTGGGATGAGGAACCAGGAGATATTGGGGGTTTCGGAGACAGGACCAGAACAGGGATAAATTGAAGAGGATGAAAAGAAGGGGGTCACGCTTAGGGGTACAAGGACAGAAACATCTGTGACCATGAAAGCACACTTCTTTCTAGCACCTGAATGGAGCTGTTTTTTCAGTGTTCTTTTTTTAAAAAAACCCCTGGGTAATGACATTTGAAAACAACATTGAATGTAGGTTTGATTTTTGTTGTTGTTGTTTTTTAATGTATTATTATATTAAAACATTTTCTTGCAGACTTACTTTAACTGTTCTGTGCAGTGTCTTGTGTTCAGTGGCTGGGCATTTTTTTAGGTTGTTGTTCAAACATCACTCACATCTTGGCAGTATATTCTTTGTGTAGGAGAGGCCCAGAGCTTTGTGGTTTAAAATTCCAGTGCACCATTGACAAGATGTATAGGTCATACATTTGTACAGCACTCACAGCATCTTCAGTGCATTTGACTCTCACTAGTATATTTACCATTCAGGCCTCCTGCTACTAGAGGGCAAAGTCATTTATGCTAGGAGTTCACTGCAGTGCACATTAAAGTTCACCAGATAAGCTCCTGGCCTTCCTGACATTTTAATAGTGAATAAACTGAATTCCACTTCATTAGGGAGTAACTTGCATCCCTAATTACATTCAGATTTAAAATGAATATCTTACGATTAATGGTTTTCAAGAATGAATTGTTAATATTGCATGCATTAATTTTTTAAATGTAGCATCTTGCTTTCCTGGCAAAAAGTCATTCTCCTTGGAAACATGTAAGTCTTCAATAAATGCTGACGAATCACTTTATAAACCACAGTGAGTGTGGGCTGTAATTACCTACTTATTTTTATTTAAAAACCCCCCACCAGACTATGATACTGCAAACTGTCAGACGGCAATCTTGACAGCAAAAAATTATCTAAAGGTATCAGGAAAGGTATCTGTTCAATTAGAAATGCAATCTTTTGTGTTACATCTTTTCAATGTAATCTTTGGAGTGTCACGTGCAGACTTCTGCATAGTGTCTTATTCCAATGTGAGTTCCTAGAGAGAAACTGTTTTTCCAGTAAGAAAAGGAGTACTTGTGGCACCTTAGAGACTATCGAATTTATTTGAGCATAAGCTTTCGTGAGCTACAGCTCACTTCGTTGGATGCATACTGTGGAAAGTGTAGAAGATCTTTTTATACACATAAAGCATGAAAAAATACCTCCTCCCACCCCACTCTCCTGCTGGTAATAGCTTATTTAAAGTGATCACTCTCCTTACAATGTGTATGATAATCAAGTTGGGCCATTTCCAGCACAAATCCAGGTTTTCTCACCCCCCCTGGATTTGTGCTGGAAATGGCCCAACTTGATTTATTTGGGGATTGGTCCTGCTCTGAGCAGGGGGTTGGACTAGATGACCTCCTGAGGTCCCTTCCAACTCTGATATTCTATGATTCATATCAAAGGTTTGAGGAAAACAAATACACACAAAATAGCTACTTGTGATCTTTAATGAGGCCTAATTAAAATGGGTTGTAAACGTCACTGCCACAAAATCTCTTTGAGAATTAATAGGGAAGGGGTGGCCAAACTTACTGGGCCTCCAAGCCGCATCTCTCAATCTTCAGAAGTTTGAGAGCCAGGGCAGGAACAAGAGCTCGGGGTTTCAGCCCCACTGTGGCTGAAGCCCTCAGCCCCAGCAGGTGCGTCCCGCAGGGCTGAAGCCCCTAGACCCCCCTCTCCACTGGACAGAAGCTCCTACCCCACCACCCCACTGCAAGGCAGAGGTCCTGAGCTCCTCGCTCCCAGTCTGGTAGGTGGAGAAGGGGGAGGAGGGCAGAGAAGGGGGATTGCGAGCAGCACTTTATGGTAAAAGAGCCACATGTGGCTTATGAGCCACAGTTTGGCCACTCCTGTAATAGGGTCTGATTCATGTATTACATTTTAATTTTAAATATTTCCTAGGGGGATACACAGATTTCACTCTTTCATGCATGCATGTTGGGTAGTGCAATGCCGAGTCCTTAACGGGCAGAGTGTCATTTACTGGAGCTCTGACCTGGCTGAGGTCTGTAGGTGTTTCTGTAATTTAAATGTAAGTAATAACTCCCAGTAATAACATTAGATACTTATGGGAGTTTTGTCAGTATAAGAACTGCAGGAATGGGCCCAGTGTACATAGCAAGAGGAATAGAATAAATGTACATGGAGAAATCTTAGGCCAAAAGGACATTTTATTTTTTAAAGAAATTTAGAAAGGGTGGAAAATTGGGTTGAGATGGAAAGTGATAGCCATGGGGTGACCGCTGGGAATGTATATAGAAGTACTAAATTTATATCTTAACATGAACGAGTCTTTTAGTATGTACATAAAAGAGAGAGAGAGAGAGATGTATAATTTTTCAACCACAAGCTATCCTAAGGATTTTAAAGACCCCTTTAGGCAATATAACACTAATATAGCTTCAGGAAAGAAGTTGCCATATTTCTTGATCTGATCACTGGGGTTGTTTTTGTTTTGTTTTTTAAAATTGTATAACATCAGAGGATCTCAGAGCACTTCCATGCCTTAAGAAATTGAATTTCACATCACATCTCAGAGGTAAATGAATAGCATTATCCCCATCTTTTTGATGAGGAAATGGAGGCACAAAGCAATTAAGCAACTTCACAAATTAAACAAGATGTCTGTGGCAGAACTGAGAACAAAACCCAGGTCCTGTGACTCACGGTTATGTGGCTTAACCACAAGACCATCCTTTCTCTACAAAATAAGTTTATTGTAATTACAGATTCTTCACATTTGAATAATTATTTATTTTGTATATATACATGCCAGAGATTAGAGTGATACTCTAACAATGAAAAAAATTGTTCAATAAAGCCTAATACTTGATGTTAATGCTATGTACCAGTTTAATTGCACAGGCCTGTCAGGGTAGCTTAAATTTACTTTCACTCATTAACTAATATTATTACCAGATTGCAGACAGGAAAGGGAAAGCACACAGATGTAACAAAGAATGACATAATCACAAAGCAGATACGCATGCTGGGTACTGCTCAGACACACAACATTTTGAAGTATATTCTGTTTCAACAGATCACCATTTTCTAAGATGTGTTCCTACAGTTAGGCTCCTAGATCCATATGCAGGCATCTAAATAAAATTGTCCTGAAATTCAAAGATGCTGAGTAATTATAACTCCATTAACTCCAGGGTGAGTTGTGGGTGCTCAGTATCTCTTAAAATCAGGCCACTATTTTGTAGGTTCTTAAATATGGATTTGAGGATGACTGTATACACGTAAATATGAAAATGTTGGCTCCTGTCTATCGAGAGAGGGATACTTGCTCTTGGATTAGCGTTGTTTATAAATCGAAGAAAGAACAACAGTTTAGACAGTATCAAAGGAATACAGAGCCTTAGGGCTCAGGCGTACCCTCAGATACGTGTGTATGAAATGCAGCGGATCATGTGAAAGCAACTACCTGGTTTCAGTGGCTCCATGCACCTGAGGGAAAGACTCAATCCTGCTCATGTTGAGTTCAGTAGTAGAGCTTCAACTGACTCCCATGGATGCAGGGTCTGGTCTGGAGAGTCTACATCCCCGAGGCTGAATCCTCAGCCATCCATTTAATTGATAAAGTAGTAGAATACATTTTCTTTATACTAGAATAATAGCAGTGTAGGACTGGAAGGGAACTCAAGAGGTCATCTAGTCTTCTCCCCTGCACTCAGGGCAGGACTAAGTAATAACTAGACCATCCCTGGCAGGTGTTTATCTAACCTGATTTTTAAAACCTTCAATGATGGAGATTCCAAAACTCCCTAGGCAATGTGTTCCAGGGCTTAACTACCCTGACAGGAAGTTTTTCCTAATGTCCAACCTAAACCTCCCTAGCTGCAATTTAAGCCAACTGCTTCTTGTCCTATTTTCAGAGATTAACGAGAATAATTTTTCACCCTCCTCCTTGTAACAACATTTTATGTACTTGAAAACTGTTATCATGTCCCCCCTTAGTCTTCTCTTCTACAGACTAAATAAACCCAACATTATCAATCTTTCCTCATTTTTGTTGTTGTTCTCTGGATTTTCTTCAATTTGTCCATATCCTTCCTGAAATGTGGCACCCAGAGCTGGACACAATACTGCAGCTGAGACCTTATCATCACAGTGTCTTGCTTATAACACTCCTGCTAATCCATCGCAGAATGATGTTTGCTCTTTTTGCAACAGTGTTACACTGTTGACTCATATTTAACTTGTGATCCACTATATAGCCCCGATCCCTTTCCGCAGTACTTCTTCCTAGGCAGTCATTTCCCATATTGTATGTGTGCAATTCATTGTTCCTTCCTAAGTGGAGTACTTTACTTTTGTTGACATTGAATTTCATCCTGTTTACTTCAGACCATTTCTCCAGTTTGTCCAGGTAATTTTGAATTTTAATCCTATCCTCCAAAGCACTTGAAACCTCTCCCACTTTGGTATCATCTGCAAACTTTATGCATTATCTAAATAATTCATGAAGATATTGAACAGAACCAGACTCAGGACCAATCCATGCAGCACTCCGCTTGATATGCTTGACTGTGAACTACTGATGATTACTCTTTTGGAATCGTTTTCCAACCAGTTATGCACCCACTTTATAGTAGTTCTATCTAGGTTGTATTTCCCTAGTTTGTTTATGAGGTCATGAGAGACAGTATCAAAAGCCTTACTAAAGTCAAGACATACCACATCTACCGCTTCCCCGGTGTCCACCAGGCTTGTTACCCTCTCAAAGAAAGCTATTAAGTTGGTTTGACATGATTTATTCTTGACAAATCCATGTTGACTGTTACTTATCACCTTATCATTCTTCTAGGTGTCTGCAAATTGATTGCTTGATTATTTGCTCCTCTATTTTTCTGGGTACTGAAGTTAAGATGACTGGCCTATAATTCTTAGAGTTGTCCTTATTCCCCTTTTTGTAGATTGGCACTATAATTGCCCTCTTCCAGTCCTTTGGAATCTCTCCCGCCTTTCATGAGTTTTTGAAGATAATCGCTAATGGTTGAGAGCGCTCCTCAGTCAATCTTTTACATATATATATATATATTCATATATAACGTCAGATAATAGCAATAGAACAGTTTTTCTTTATAGTATTATTTGTATGAGCAGTTGGCTTTAGTTTTTATGAAGATAGATATCACAGAAGCAGCCTGTAACACTGATTGATGATGTGATGTTTGCTCTTCCAGGAAGCATTTCTTTTGGAGGCAGAGCTTCTGAGAATGTCAGCATTCGAAATACTGAAGAAATGTAGGTCAGAAGGCAAAATACTCATCATTCAAGGGGACTTGGGGGGTACCTCTGTGAAAAGATAATCCTGTCTGGGCTTTTTGATTCCAGACGGCAATTGCCTAATGGTCAGATCTCAGTTCTCCTGGGTTCTAAGTGTGGATCTATCACTAACGTGCTGTTTGGTCTTTGGCAGGTCGCTTAAGAAAAATATTTTCTAGTGTGTTGACTAAATTTGGATGACTCTATTTCTGGGTGACAATTTTAAGCCACCTAGAGGCTGATTACTATAGGAAAATAATTATATTCTAGCCGCTTTGCACTATAGCTATTGATGCAGTCATTATTTAATAATAAAGAATATCTGTGTAAAACAAAATCTAGTGAAATGTAGCATTAAACTGCAAACACAAAGAAATGAGCAAAAAATGAAATCCTAAATTAGTTGCTGGTGAAAAAGATGTTAATTGCCAAAATTGATAAGTGAATTATATATAGATGAATGAAAAGCCTTTGGTATGAAAGCTGGGGGATGGATGGACATCTTAAAAGTTTTTACTCTTTTGCATTTTGTGTTTATTTTCTCAGAAAATAATGTGATGTCATGCATAAAATGATGTAATATATGAGGTCACACTCATGCCCAGAAGCATCAGGTGGCAGGTGAAGAAGTGCTGTCAAGTAGTATGAAACTCAGTAATTTCTTGACTATATGAGCTGTTTTTGTTCAAATTGTCAACTGAATTTTCATGAAAAGTAAGACTCACCTATTTTTTAAAAACGGGAAGTGAATATAAACAATATGAAGTCTTAATTTCTCTAATGACTAGTGTTTGGCAGCAGATTTTTGGTGACCAAAACTTAGGATAGACCAGGTGTAAGTAAAGACTCAACTGTGGCCTTCACTAGCTACCATCGTCTGCTATAATGTGTCATTAATTATTTTCTTCTGGCATACATATTTAAAATACAATTATTAATTAACATGCTATAATACATATCTTTTATCACTTAAATACACCACTTACATATGACAGTTGGAAGCGTACACAAGCATCCAAACTAATCTTTTTTCTTTTTTTCCCCAAACTGATGGGAAGTCTTTTGTTTAAAATATCCTATGGAATATCCTGAATCCAAGTTTCCATACAAAATGGGATTTTTAAAATCTCAGCCTGTGCTATTGGTGACCAAAAATCACTAATTTGATTCTGATAATAATAGAACTTGAAAGTGTTTCTAATGCTGGACAATAAATGCTTCAACAAAAGTTTAGAATCATAGGATCTGCTCCTGCTCAATTCAGGCAAAACTCTTAACTTCACTGGACCCTAGGTTCTTTTATTTTTCTTACTATTTAAAGGTAATTTCCCATTGACTTGATCTGCTACTTTGAACATTAATTTTAATTTTCTGACTTTAAAGGTTAGTAAAAAGTTAGATTCACTTTTATAAGAAGGAAGAAGAACATGAAGGTTTAGTAGGTTTGTACAATCTGAAGCTGAATAATAATGGATAGGAACATATTTTTGGCTCTAGTTCAGCATGGTACTTAACCCCATATCTAACTTTATACACATAAATAGTCCCATTAACATCAATAGGATTACTCATGCTTAGAGTTAAGCACCCACTTAAGTGCTTTGCTGGCTGAGGGCCACAGTGCTCAGCACTTTGTAGGATCAAACCCTTAGTTATTAAAATGTTATCCAATATGATGTAAACAGTTACATTAAATAACAATACACAGATTAATAGCTTCACATCTATATTTATTCACTGGATATAATAATAATGCTATATGCTGGTCTTTGGGGAACACATATTTAACAGCTATTATATATTCTTCAGGATGTCTATCCAATTCTGAGTCAATAGCTAAGAAATTAGGGGTTTTTTTAATAGAGGAAAAACTCGGAACCACTTTTATTGCATTTTAATCAATAGGACTGAAATATGCAAATGAGCTAAAGTATGATTGGTTGAGCTTCACTATCCTGCCTACCCTTCCTGTCACCCTTCCACTGTTCATTACAATTTTGAAATTAAACTGAACAATACTTTAAAATATTATTTACAATTTGTCAGTGTAGTTCTATGAGACAGAATCTTATCAAAATTAAGCAGATAGGAGGACTGGGATAGAAGGATAGTTTTGTGTAAGAGTTTTGTCTGAACATGTTTTCATGTTAAAATAGCCTTTAAATGTACAAGACATAATATAGGGAAACTAGATTAGGCTATTCAAAGCCATTTCTGAGTTCTAATGACATTACACGCCACCTGAGCTTCAACCTCCCATTACCAGGATGCCAGAAGAACTGTGGGATATGGAAAGCCCATTATTTCTCTGGTGTCTCCTCCACCCTGGTCATTCAGATATATATAATGAATTGTGGGTATATGAATAAACACATCATATGTATTCAGATTTTATTTGGAACAAAAGGTCAAAAGTTATGTATCATATAGAGTAAAGGGGGGCATGGATCAGCGTTCATGTTGCACTCCCCATGAGTACCCAGCTCAAGCCAGGGAAGACAGTGATCCAACCAGCGGACCAAATCCGGTGATGAATCCTGGTCATGTGCCACCTGAGGCACATACTGCACAGAAGCTCAGAAGATTTAGGGTAAAATTAAAAGAAATGGCAATCCCTGCGCAGTCAGGTTATATGAAATCTAGTGATTAATGCACACACACATATAGAACAAAAACAACAACTGAAACCTAATTGGCCATTAATAAAAGCATCTTGAGGCCTAGATTTTTCATTCTGACAAAATTCCTGTTGAAGTCTAAAGGAAATTTTGCTTGACTAAGGAGTTCAGAGTGAGGCCCTGTGTTACTTGAATGTTGCAGAATATTAAGCACGTGTCTATCTGAGCATGTTTAATTCCATTGAAGTCAATAGGACTATTCACATGCTTAAAATTAGGCATGTGATTAAGTACTTTGCTGGACTGAGGCCATAAACAGTATGGGGAGCCTGATCCTGCACAACATAAGCTGATGAGAGTTTTGCTATTGACTCCAGTGCTGACATGATCTAGCCTTTATTTAGTGCTTTGTAATAATACAGTGTACAGTAGGAAATGAATTAAACCACTGTGATTCCCCTCAATGGACAAGTGGGTAAAAGCAGCATGCGCTGGTCCAGAACCAATGTGGCTTATTTAACCAGCAATGGGAGATTTGCAAGATTGGAAATAACCCTCTTTTTCCCAGGTAGAACTAAAGCTTATTTTCGGAAGAAAACACATTCCTTTTTCATTACATTTCTATAGAAGCAAACCCTTGGAATAGACAAAAAGGTCCTGTTATATTTTAGCACTTGAAATACCTTCTAAAGTCAAATCTCTTAAAAGTAATACTAGAGAAGTGGACAATAGAGCCATTACTCGTCTGGGAGTTTATAGACAGAAGCTGTTTAATCCTTAATCAAATAGTTAAAAAACCAACTCTTCAAAGATTGCAATGCAATTAATATTTTAAAGAAGTTTTTAAAAATATGTAGCTGTATATCTTTAGGAGAGCAAATAAGAGGCTTGCTAATCAGGACCTAATTAATAGGCAAGCTGGGGAGATTTAGTCAGTCAGTCTCTGGGTGAATCTAATGATTTCAACCTGCTGCAGAAACCTTTATATTTGAAGAAGGCCAAGACCATTAATCAAAGACTGAAGAGCCCTTTCTTCTATGGCGACAGAATTCCTAACAGGGGCTTTCTGCAGTGATTAGTCTCCAACTGACTACAAATTATCAATACTGATTACCAGTTTGCTGCAATGGGGAGGGGATGGCTTGCTCAGCACTGCAGAGCTGGCCAGACTCCCACAGCTTGTGTCTCCGTCTGTTTGCATATACAGCTGTCTCATGCCTTTTCCCTACAGGTGACAATGCCAGGTTAGAATGGTTTCCACCCACAGGGATTATTTCTCAGATCAAAGAAAGAGAATCCCAGTGTTGTTTTTACAGGCAGAGCAAGTGTCTGGAGGATTCATGTTAACTTTGGACAAATGATCAAGAATGAAACAGGATTATTATTGCCACAGAGATTCAGTAGTGAGGACGTGGGTTTAGCTTCTTTCTGAGAACCAGATAACGGCGTTTAAACCTTGCTTTCCTTATTCTGGGTGGCTGTTGTGAGCGTGGGGGGAGTTTGATAGGGAAATATTTTGAAACACTTTGATTTCTAAGGCATCACCCACATTTTCCCCCTTTCCAAAGGAAGCAGAAAGGAATTTGATGATAGGGAGATCCTTTAAAAGACTGGTCTGGTGGCTAATGCATTTCGCTCCTTTCCACTCCCTCCACTGCGACCTCGGTTTCCACCCATTCGCACCACAAAGCAGTTAACCGCAGTCAGTGAAACAAAAGGAGTCGGGGGAGGATGTCCTGCGTGTGCCTCTGAATTTTAGCCCTAGATAGTGGCGATTCCCCAGAAGGTTAAACAAAACCGCAATCGTGGCTCCGAGCCCCTGCGATCATTGGACATCTCGCCTTCTTGCTTCTCAGGTATCAAACGGAACCAGAGATTCCGCTAACTACACCCGCACCCAGAATGAGGGGGATGGATGGGGCGGGGCTGCCGAGTCCACACATACAGTTTGCCTTGGCTCTAGTGGGACAAAGTAAGTAAATAAATAAATAAGCGTGGCACTCCCGACAAAACAGGACGGGGGTGGGGAGAGAAGCTGCTGCGTTACCTAGAAAAAAAAAATCCCGGTAGGAGGATACCCTTTATTATCCAATGACCTACTTTTTGTGTGTGCAGTCAGACTGCAGGGGTACAAGATCCCAGGCTTTGGAGCAGGAACGAGGTGGGCTCTTTCCAAAGCAGTTTGGGTTTGTGCACTCAGCCTTTGCGTTGATATCCCTCCCTCCGCCCCACTTCGCAATGTCTACGGGGACCGGGGAGGTGACTGTCGGCTGGGCGAGGGCTCCCTGGGCGTGCTCGGGAGGAGACAGCTGCAGCAGCCGTATGGGTGGGGTCTGTCTGCCTGCATTGTGCTGGGCAGCTGGAGTCTGTGGGGCTGGGCTCTGCAGGTGCCCTCTCCTCAGGAACTCCGGGAGGAGCGGCGCAGAGCGTTACACAAAGAAACCCAATGTCACCCCCCCCCTTAAAACAAAGGGCGGACCCTGTTCTTTGCAAGGCGATCGGGTTATGCATCGAATTAGCAAAAGAGAAAAGGCTCCCTCTAAATCCCGTCGCTGGGGAGATGAAGGTGTCTTTCATTTTCAGCCACGAAACTGGTCAGTTTCATCGTGCAAGTGTTTTGCTTTTAACAGATCATCGCTAAGAAATAGCTGAAATGAAGAGCGAGCGATATCTTGAGACCTGGCGATAAGGGGCGTTATAAAAACACACACACATACTACATTTCAGAATAGGTAAGGGCACTTTTTTTGGTGCCACTCACAAAAACTCCCTTTAAAACCAAATGTATCTCCTGGAAATGAGTGTTCAACTTATTTGCCTTAATCACCCCAGAGCAATCTGCCATCAGATCTCAGGCTAAGACTTCCAAAGAACCCCGGGCTCCCAACCCTCCTCCCTGCTTTTTGATCTTAAAAAACTAAACAAAAAGAGTTAACATTGTCTTGGCTTTTTCTAAACATTAAGGCCTCTTAAGGGAGCGCCCAGGACAGCCGGTGGTCCTAGGATATAGCGGCTGTTGCATTGGCTGAAGAAAAAGAGATACGATTTCTTACCCATTGCTGTTTTAGCCATGGTGGGATGGATGTGCAGATTCTCAGAGGCTGTGAAGGCAAAGGGGTCCAGCTACAGCAGTGGAGAGGGAGAGAGAAGACTGAATAAGGCACTGAGTCAGCAGCGTGGGGCTGTGCAAGAGAAGGAGCAAGAGGCAGGAGCCCATGAATAATTATCACTCCTCTACCCAAGCAGATTGGCTCTAGAGGTCCCCTGACATGATTCCTGCGCAGCTAGAATCTCCAAGCATTAAATATTGATCCACCAACGGTGCTGGAGTACAAAGTGCTAGAATGGAGTTTGAAATGGAAATCAGTCCTTGAATGCCTCTCCCCCCCTTTTTTTTAGTTTTAATAGTACAGTCCATGTCAAATGTTTTATGTCTTACATGAAAAGCCTATTGGGGTTGAAAGCTCTCCTGTTGCTACCTGGAAAATAGGCACACATGCATTTTTAACACAATTGAACACTGATATGACAAAGGGAGAAATAATTCAAAGGTTCTCTGAGCCGTTTCAGCAATAACATAGTAGTTTACATGATTTTACCTCTGTACATTGCATTACTGTATATTGGCTGTTGCAACACACACAAATGCTTGTCCTGCAAGTTCTTGCTTTTCAATATTTATTTTATGTTTCCCAGGCTCATCCATCAATTACGCATTCAGTGGTAAAACCTACAGGATGGCAGGGATACTAATTACTGTTTGCAAAGTGCTGTAGAAAATGCAAAGCTGTCTCAATGTGAAAATTATTATTATTTCATTATCGCACTAGCCACCTCTTTGACGTACCATCAAAACAACAATGGAAATGTGGGTAACCTGACCTGCCTGGGAGAAGAGTGTGGAATATGAGTGAATGCTCAAAAACATCACCTGAAAGGGGATTTCCTGGGATTTGAGAATTTATAAGGTATTTATCAGTTTTGGAACATGATGAAGAAAAACCTGTTTTGTGGGCAAGGGAGAGGGAGAAAAAGAAAGAATCGAAGGGGAAAACGTTTTCCTTCATTGTATTCAGGGGAAAGCCAGTGAAGTGTCTGGAAACAATTTAAGAGAAATCTGGGCAGTGACCTGAAGCTATGGATGGAAATATGGTGTAACCCTAATATATGTTCTAGTTGGGAGAAAGTCACTGTCCAGGTATAGGCAATGAACAAAGTATGGTATGGGATTACGTGATGGATAGGTTGTCCCATCATCCTTTACTGTATTTATGTATCCTCAGCTCTACCCAGCATCAGAAAATAACAGTGGTAAGTATTACATCACTGGCACACATAGATGTAGGCATCTGGAAAATTTCTAGTCGGGGTAACGAATTTTGGGGAGGAAGGCCCATGGGGCCATTCCAAGGTCTCTCTCTCTCTCCATTGCGATGATGGGGTTCCAGAACGTGCTTGGGCCAACAGTATTCTTCTCCTTCCTCCAGATGTCCCGTTCACTATCACATTTGCCACAGTTTAGTGGTGTTCCTTGTGCTGGACAATAGTCCCGTGTCATTATCCAGTGCGGCTGATTATGCTAAGAAATGCAGCATCCCCTCTGAAAGCGGGGCTCATAGGGTGAGGTGACGCTGTGGCCACTTTCCCCCTTGTCCTCGCGTTTGTCAGTTTCGATCTGCAGGGTGGTTGGTTTTTGTTAATGAAAGCAAGAAGCCTGGAAGTAGGCTGCGGGAGAGGAAACCTCCCACAGGCGGAGAAATACAGGCTGAAGGGTGTGGGTTGTACATAAACTCCTCAGTGTGGACCTATTGCAGCGTCAGGGCTGTTTGAGGTGAGCTGTCAAGACAGTTTTAGTCTATTAGCCTACTGTTGGTGGGAAGATGAGGTGGCTTGCTGGGATGTGGTGAAGAGCTTATTTCCCAGCGTGCCCGACCCAAGACCACTCAGCCACACACATGGTAGGAAAACGGTCCCCAGGCTCCCAGGGCCAACCATCCTTTGTGAGTGCAAAGATTTGGGTCAGAGGGCCATCTTTTCCCTTATGAGGTGGGTTGAGGAATTTAGAAGGCAGGGTGGCGGTCTTGGGAGGTGGGGAGGATTGGTGGGGGGCGGGTAGTGAGTGAAATTGGGGGTGCTGCTGGGATGAGGAGAAGCTGGGATGGGTCTGCCTGGGGTTGCTGCTCCTACGGAGGGGCTGGGAGGCTGGAGTTAGGGGAAGGGCGCTGTCTTGAGCTGTGGAAACTCATGGAGGGACCTAGCCAGAAAGCCAGACACTCCCGCTTTAGCTTCCCACAGGGCAGGTCCCCCGCGCAGTACTAATGCAGCCGTGTCTAGTTCCAGTCTGCAGGGGCTTATTTTGTATTCTTCGAGGCCTTCATCTGGGTCATCAACGAGCTGTTTCCTATAGAAACCCCTTTCCCAGGAAGGCGGCTGGAACTCTCCTGGGTGCTGAAACTTCCCTTGGCCTCGAAAGGACTGTGGAATAGCCCCTCGCAACCTCTCCCCCCGCCCCCCCCCCAATATTACAGACACAGCTAGGACAGCGCAGTTCAGGCCCGCTGTATCAAACGGGGAGGGAGGAAAGGCAGGGCGCTCTGCAGATCCCCACACTGGTTAGTTGCTCCTGCCCTGAAAGGGCCGGTGTCACCACAGCGGGGACAGTCCCAGAGCAGCGGATGCTGAATACAGGGCCTGGATAAATCTGGATTTGCTTCTTCCTACTGTCATTTTATAATAATAATAATAATAATAATTAATTAATAATAAATATAATTATAATTAATAAGCAATAGCTAGGCACCCCCTAGGTCACACGCGTGCTGGGATAAGCCTGCAACCTACTCCCGCCCCCCAGCCAGGGCATCCAGCCGCTCTCAGCTCTCTGGCTGCAGCAGGGAGCCCGGGAGGGTTGTCTCCAACGCTCAGCTGGGGTGGAAGGGCTGGGGGCTGCATTGCCCTGATGCACCCTGACTCTAATGAACTGTCCCTGGCTCTCTGCACCGAATCCCCTGCACCCAGCAACCCCTGGGCTCTCTGCACCGAATCCGAAAACAAGCTCCGCTTCCGTTTTGCAATAGCCTTGCCCTTTCCCATTCCCAGAAGAGGGTTTTTGGTTTTGTTTTTAAGCAGAGCAGCCGGGTCACCAAGCAGAGCAGGGGGGAGGGGAGTTGTCGTTTGTAAGGGGAAAGAGGAAGGTTAATGGCTCCTCAGAGGAGCTGCCAGTGTCTGGGCTTCGGGCGGAGGCTTTTTCTTGCAGTCCCCCTGCCAAGGACAGCAGCGATCTTCCGATTGCAGCTGGCTTGTTACAGTGCCGCTTGGAAGCTGCTTTCCCTTCCAGACAGCCCCCTCCCACCCCAGCGCAGTGATTCCAGGCTGCAATTGACACACCCGGGGGAACCCTGTCTGCTGCCCCTGGGCCATCCGCACCCCAAAGCTTCCCCCCGCGCCACTCCCGGAAGAGAGCGAGCCCCCCAGTGTGATTTGCAAAGGAGGCGCTGAGTCGTGCAGCCGATGGTTTGCTATGCGGGCTGCCCGAAGGGGCGGAATCACGGACACTCCGGCGCCTGTCCGAGGGTGGGGCTGCTGGTGTCTTTTCTTCTCCGGCCACCATCAGGGGAGACAGAGCGAGAGAGCTCAGAGCCAGCCCCTGCCGCTCCCCTGCCTCCCGCCCCCCACCCCTGGCAGGGATAGATGAGGAGACCTGAGCCAAATCGGGGAAGCTTTTTCTCCCCCTTTCTATTTCTGAGCCAATGCATGTTGCAGAATAGCAGGTCCCCTTATTGTGCTCTCAGGCATGTGAAGAAAAGCTGGCTCTCCCCAGAGGACAGGGGGATGGACACTGGGCCTTAGAGAGATTTCTTTGCCCAGAAACTGGCCCAAGAAATTACATGACAATCAATGTCACCTCTAGCACTTGACAGGACAATTATCGCTGGGGAGTAGTGATCGGACACTCCATATATCACTTCGGATCCAAAGCCCTTTTATGGTGAGTTCAACATGCATTTTAGAGGAAAATGGGATTTTCCTAGCAAAGCCAAGCTCCTCCTTCTCTGTCAGGGGAAGTTTCTCTCAGATGTGGGCCAAAGGATGTGGATTTCTGAAGCTCATATGAGTGTGTTGTTGGAAACCATGCCTGCATCTTGATTTCCTAATGCACATTGTCATTCTTAATTACCTCCAAATGGCTGGAGAGGCATGGGCTGAAGGCATGGTTCTTCTGTGACCTTGGCCAAGTCTTTGAACCTCTTTCTTCAGTTTCCCCTAATAGTAATTGTGCCTCTGGGTGGTGTTGAGTGGGTAGATGTTTACACAGCACTTTAAAGAATATTGGTGCTAGAGAAGTGCTAAGAAATGGAAGAGATTTATATTAGGGCATCCTGTCCATTGTCCTGCCAGCGCTTGGTGATTCCCTGTGGTATATTCTTCAGAGTTTCCTCACCTAGTTTAAATAACTCCAGATCTGGGACTCCCACGACTTACTTTTGGAAGATGTTTATACAGCCTAATAGGCATCATTAGTAGAAAATCTGTTAGGCCTCATTTAAAACATTTTAAATTTACCTTTGGCCACTTCCAAGCCCTTTGACAACCCCAACCAATAATTCTCTCTTCATGGTTTTTATATCTACCTGATATCAGAACATTATTATTAATTAATTATCACAGGTTTGTGTCCTTGACCAAGGCTGCTTCTCAGTTCTCTTTTCTCTCACCAACAAGGCTGTGTTCTTGCTCCGGCACTATTTAGCATCGTGTTGCAGCTGTTCTAATCGATGCATTCAGAGACATTGACTGTAGCATTTATATGCAGTATTGTATGGATGAAGATGTCTTGAGGCTGCATCATCAGCATGTGATGACAAGAGTTATGAAGACAGTTATTAGCGAATTACTGTTTGCTGATGATTGTGCTTTATTGGCCCATAACCTCAGGGACATTCACTGACTGCTTTGAGTGTACAGCAAAACATTTTGGCTTAATGATCAGACTAAAGAAGACAGGAAGTAGTGCAACTACTCCAGTTGTGTCCATTAATAATAAACCACTCAAGATCGTTGACAAGTTTTGCTACCTAGGCAGTGTCATTTCTCAAGATGCAGTGTTTGACAATGACAATATGAAGCACATTGGTGCAGCCAGCGATGCCTTTGGAAACCTTCAGTGTTGTCTCTGGAACAAGCAGGGTGTCAAACTGCAAACAGAAATTGATGTTTACCATGCTGTCGTCATCACCACATTGCTCTATGGCTGCAATATATGGATTACTTATTGATGCTACATAAAACCATGGACCAATTCCATCTATGATGTCTGTGTTTTCTCCCCATGTGTGGCCCCATGCTTGCTGCAGACCATTCAAACCTATTCTGAGGACAGAATTAATAATTTTCTCATGGGCTTTTCTTTGGCACTCATCACTTACTTCATACTGAATTTATT
Organism: Lepidochelys olivacea; assembly: GCF_965140295.1. Classification (NCBI taxonomy): domain Eukaryota; kingdom Metazoa; phylum Chordata; order Testudines; family Cheloniidae; genus Lepidochelys; species Lepidochelys olivacea. The sequence goes on from NC_140412.1 coordinate 53,715,979, forward strand.
TTCACAACACCTCTGTGAGGTAAGGGGGAGGAGTGTTATCCCTAATTTAACTAAGGCACAGAAAGATTAAGGTCAAAAGTATCCACTAATTTTGGACACACAATTTGAGATGTCTAGGTCCTGATTTTTCAGAATACTTAACATTATATAGCACTTTATATGTTCAAAGCGCAACTCTCATTGACTTCATTTGCAGCTATGAGTACTCAGCACTTCTACAGATCGGACCCCAGCACCTCAAGTGAGGCATCTAGAAAATTAAAAACATACAAGTAGTGATTATGTCTGAAAAGTATGGTTTAAGTGACTTGCCCAGCATCACATAGGATCTCGGTGGTGGTGGTGGTGGTGGGGGGAATAGAATCCAATTCTCCAGGTCAGCATTCAACTGCTTTAATCATGAAACTGTCCTTTCTCTTCCTGCAATCACCTTATTCACTCTTCCAATTTCTGCAGCAAATGAGGCAGAGGTCCTATAGACAACAGTTTCCTTCAGTACACAACCCTGATTCCTCCCCAGAGCACTGAATGAGGCAGGGGTCCTGTGGAAAAAACAGTGTGTGATCATGTATTTAAAAACTGTATCATAATGTGTACACACAAGATAGCACTTTACTTGATTTATGACTCTATTCCATACAGAACATAGAGCCTTCATTACTGCCTACCATCTTTGTTGGTCTCTTGCTGTAGTCTTAGCTTCTTCCCATATCATTTTAATGGCTTTCAGTTCTGCTTCAGTTGTGTGTTTCCATGTTCTCCTTTGTCTGTGTAATGTTTTGGGGTCCACCCAGACCAGTAAAGGGTTCTGTCACCACCTGCCCTGTTACATTGGAGACCTTAATGCTGTGCAGTTGTGGTTCAATTCCCCAACACCAGTAACCCGCCTGCAAGCATAGGATCTCACCCTGGTTCTCATCAGCTTAGTTACACCTTGCAGGGTAACACCAACAGACCTGGCCATTCTGAGTCTCCCCAAATACAGCCTCCTTGAGTTCTTGATTAACAGACGCTCGGACCCTTCCAGTTCATCATCCCCAGAGATGTAAAAGCAGCTTATTTTGGCATATACACTCCACATAGTTTGCACACTACAGATCTCTGTGGGATAAAAATAAACAAAAAAGTGTATTTAATAGAGAAAAAAACAGAGATTCAAAGACGAAATAGTAAGGAAAGCAAACACATACAAGTTACACAAAAAACCCCCATAAAGCACAACCATTACACTTTCATATTAGATGAAATCCCTTTTCTAATAAGAGATACCTATTGCCTTAATCAGTATCACAGCACACCCCTTCGTGATAGGAGGGATCCAGCATTCATGGTAACCTCCTGTCTCAAGACTGCCTCCCAACTTCTGGATTAAAAACAAAGTCAATTCCGAGTCTGCTGGCTTTTTCCTTTTTTCCTTCTCAGTACAGGGTGACTCATTGTTGATCAAAGTAGAGAAATTCCTTCCTGACTTGATGTGCTTTTCAATTTCGATTTGTCTCAGTGTTGTAACTTGTTTGAATTTAATAATGATTTGAGATTGTCAAATAACAAACTTGAATAGAATTATTTAATCAAAGATTGTCAATCAGAGAGTAATATAGCACTATACAGAGTACAGAAAGAATAGCTACATTATCACCCTTTGTGTAAGGTAAAGAGCTGGGATCTGTATCTCTTCTCTGTAACTGGCAGGATGCTGGAAGCCTGCACACCCCAAAATAATTTACAAACTTTCCTGTCCTTTTATAGGGCATGAGACAAAGAATATAAGAACATAAGAATGACCATACTGGGTCAGACCAATGGTCCATCTAGCCCAGTATCCTGTCTTCTGACAGTGGCCAATGACAACTTTTTCAGAGGGAATAAATAGAACAGGTAATCATGAAGTGATCCATCCCGTTGCCCATTCCCAGCTTCTGGCAAACAGAGACTAAGGACACTTCAGAGCATGGTTTTGCATCCCTGCCCATTCTGGCTAATAGCCATTGATGGACCTACCCTTCATGAACTTATCTAGTTCTTTTTGAACTCTGTTATAGTCTTGGCCTTCACAACAACTTCTGGCAAAGAGTTCCACAAGTTGACTGTGCTTTTTGTGAAGAAATACTCCCTTTTGTTTGTTTTCAACCTGCTGCCTATTAATTTCATTTGGTGACCCCTAGTTCTTGTGTTATGAGAAGGAGTAAATAACACTTCCTTATTTACTTTTTCCACACAAGTCATGATTTCAGAGACCTCTAGCATATCCCCCCTTAGTTGTCTCTTTTCCAAGCTGAAAAGTCCCAGTCTTATTAATCTCTCCTCATATGGAAGCTGTTCCAGACCCTAATAATTTTTGTTGCCCATTTCTGTACCTTTTCCAATTCCCATATATCTTTTCTTGAAGAAACTCCTTTTTGGAGGGAAAAATACTTTTCCACGATCAATTTTACCAAGTGTTCTGTTTTCCTAATTAATAATAGAATTTCTTTTGTAGTCCTCAGTTTACTTGATTGATAAGCAAAAAGGAATCTCTAATCTGGTCTTTATTACTAACATCTGTGGCAACTGACAGTTCTTAATGAGTTAAAATATCTTTCAATGGGTTATTATTTCATCCTTTACAGAACCCATCTGCAGTAATAAGTATCCCTTGTCAATCACCTAGTTTTGTTTATAACATACATGTATAGATATTTTTCATTAGTTGGAGGGGTCTTTTCCCTGGACACTTGGACTATATTAGTAAAGTCAGAGTAAAAAGCAGGGTTAAAAGGTTACACACATTCCATTACTGATTTCAATTTTCCTTTACCCATTATGTTCAATTGAAGGACAATTAACGTTTTAGTTTGCATAGATACAGGGTACTAAATAATTTGATACAAAATGTAAAAAGGATTTTCGTTAGCACATAAAATAATTATGAGAGTTTGAAATTTTGCTTCACTCTGTCATCACCCTTTTGACAGGCATCTGACCAAAACTCTTTTTCTGGTTTTGTTTTCTGACATAGGCTGCCGATAGAAATGATAATGTCACTGAAACCACGCAAAAATTTGCTATGAAACCTGTGAGAGGTTGGACATGTTTTAGGAACAGGCCCATTCAAAATAGCTTCCACTTTCAGGGGAGCTCTTGAGTTAGACCAGGTTTGTTAAACAACCCCCCCACACACTTTTTTTAGCTTTGTAACACAGCCATGATTTCTTTCTTTTCTCATGGGATTAGTTCTTCACATAAACTATTGCTTTCTAAAGGGGTCTCCCCCTGACTCTCAGGGATTCCAGTCCAACACCTGGCTTGTTATATCATTCAATTCTTTCCTGCATGTGTGTCCTAGCCATCTCCATTTATATTCCAAAATTTCCTGTCCTATGTGTTTTTATTTCATCCTCCACCAAAGCTTTTTATTGGTAATTTTCTGGCCACCTGATGCTGAGGATTTCTTTAAAGCAGCTGTTTATTAAAAAATAAAATGGAGTTTGGATAATAAAGTATTTATAAATCTCCAAGTTTCAGTACCGTATAGTAAGACTAACTTTACAATGGTGTTACATATTCAAAGTTTAGTTTGGAGAACAAGGTTTCTGTTTCTCCAAATTGGCTGTAGGGTTGCAAAGACATGTCTGACTTTCAGCGTTCTGACTCACTGTCTTTGACTGTTTCACTTGTTTTGGTTACGATGCTGCCAAGATATAGGAAGTGTTGGAGCTTTTCTATGCCAATTCCAGAAAGTGTTATTGATGTTTCTCATTGTGTGTTGATTCTCATGGTTTTAGTTTTTTCAGTGTTGATTTTCAACCCTGCTAACTGTACCTAGTTCTGGAGATCATTTGTTTTATCTTGCATATCTCTATGGGTATGGGACAGCTGGTTCATGTTGTCTGAAAAGTTGAGATCATCTAGCTTTTGTGTGGAAGTCCATTGTATATGGCTGTTGTGTGGTCTTTCTCATTGCCCAATCCATTACTAGTAGGAATTTATGGGTGACTTAAGACATCCTTGTCTGATGCCAGTAGGTTCTTTGAATGGCTTAGTCAGTTCACTGTTATGTATTACTTGGCATGTTATATTTTCATAGATGCTTTGAATAATATTCATACATTTCTGGGGGATTCCACAGTGGTGTAGCAACTTCCAGAAGACTGTTCTTTGCAGTGTTCTTCTAGCTGTGTTGGTCCCAGGATACTAGAGACACACTATAGTTGGTCTAATAAAATATATTATCTCACCCACCTCTCTAATAAGACTGTCTAGTCACTGTGTGAAAGGCTTTTTGGAAATCTATGAGATTCATGTACAGTGGTGATTAAAATTTGATTGACAGTTCTATGATGACACTTAGGGTTACTATTAGATCTATATGTGATTTCTCCAATCTGAACTCTGCCTGTTCTTGTTGTAGCCTTCAATCTGCTGCTTTCTTTAGTTTGTCTAGGATAAAGAATATAAGTATTTTACTTGGGATGGACAGCAATTGACTTCCCAATTTTTTCACTGACTGCTTGTCTATCTCACCAACATAAGTTGGTCCAATAAAAGATATTACCTCACCCACCATGTCTCTTTAGTCTTCTTTGTCTGGCAGTTTCACTATATGACCATTTCCCCACTCATTTAGTAGTTTCTTTTTCCCATAACTTTTGTAAGAGGCCTACCAAAATGCCTACAATGTTGTTTGAGTCTGCCTTAAAGTCCTTCATTGGTATTTGGTCTGGACCTGGTGCTGTTCCACTTTTTAACAACTTGACTGCCCTCTCTAGTTCTACTCTAGTGATAGGTCCTAATTCAACATCCAGATATTCTTTTTCCTCTATGTCTGGAGCGTTGTCCACTGGCTCAGTAGCTGACTTAAATACTACTTCATATATTTATTTGTTCTGTTGTCTTTGCTGTTCAATTACCCTCATTGTAATGGACTTGTGTTTGTTCTTTTTCTGACAACTGTCTAGCGATGTTGTATAGTGTCTTCATGTCATTTTGTGCTGCAGAACTCTGTGCATATGTTGCCATTTTGTCTATAGAATCTTGTTTGTCTTTCCTTTCACTTTTTTGATCTTCTTGTTCTTTGTGGCATAATCCTCCTCAGATCACTGTTCTTGTTCTGGACAGAGTTAGTTTTACGTCTTCTATTTTCTGCAGTGTATCCTCAAACAACCGTTCATTGTGGTGTTTTTTTCTGAACCACCACTTTGCAGGTTTTGATGCAAGTTTCCTTTCCACATTTCCGTTTGCCTTCTACTGGTCCGTTTTCTACATCTTCAAGTGCCTAGTATCTGTTTGTTCAATTCTAAACTCTTGTTGTGTTGTCATCTGTTTTAGCTTGATGATAATCTAACGTGGGCATCTCTGTTGTTCAGCTCTCTTTTTTGTTCTTATTTTTATTCTCACTTAAGTTACCACTAATTCATAGGCCATTCCCACGTCTGCCCCATTTCTGCTACTTACATTCTCTAAAGTTCTTCTCTATTTGTGCCAAATTGCAACACAATTAATTTGGTTCTGTGATCTGGTGACCTCCAAGTTATCTGGTGAATAGTATGGTGAGGGAAAATTGTTCCTCCAATGACTAGGTCATTGATTCCACAAAAATCAGTAAACATTTCACCATTTTCATTCATTTTACTGAGGCCTTGCTTCCCCATAATTATTTCCCTGCCAGTGCGATTGCTTCATACTTGAGAATTCATGTCTGCAGTTAATAGGAGGACATCCCTTTTTGGGACTTTGTCTACTACTCTCTCTAGCTGTTCATAGTTTTCTTTTTCCTCTTGGTGAGATTGATTTGTTAGAGCATAGCACTGAATAATGGACACTTTCTGGAACTTGGATGTAAATCATGCCATTATAATCCATTCCAAAACTGGTGCCCATCCTATCAAATTTTAGCTGTGCCCACACCATTTCTATGTATATCACTGGCATTTATTAGCCCAGAGTATAATAGGATGTGTCCAGCTGACAAAATTATTTGTCCTGTTGTTACTCATCTTACTTCATGTTGGCCTAGTGTATCTGGTTTATATCTGTCCATTTCTTTTGTTACTTGGGTCATTTTATCAGACCTATGTAGTGTCTGCACATTCCACATATGAATTTTAGTTATGGATTTAGAAGAGAGCAAATTCATTCATTTATCCTTCCCCATGGACTGTGCCTTTATGTGGTGGGAAAGCTTGTGTGCTGTCATGACCCTGAGAGCTGTGCTTACTGGAGTATAAATATTAGGACCATGCATACCAGACATGTCAAAGTGTAGGAGCCAGACCAAAGGCAGTCCACTGGTCCTCCTGGTAGGGGTGGGAGTGGGCTAATGACCCATTCCTGTTAAAAATAAAAAAACAAAAACAAAGCTGTTACAGAAACCTACATTACCACTTAGCTCAACAAACTCAACTCAGTTAGACCTAGAAGAGAGATGACGTGAAGTGGCCAGACCTGTAAGGTACTCTGCTGATCAATTTGCTCTCTCCAAAAACAAGGTCACACAGGCAATCTGCATTCTGGCATTTCCTGACTTTTGAGTGCTTGATTTTGTAATCTTAATAATGTTCTTTTGTTGTTGTTTTTATATGTATTTTCCTATCTTTTTAAAAAAATAAAACTGAAAAAAACCAGAAATTCCATCATGTGGCATCATACTGATACCCACTGATACCTGGGGCATCTGCCGGGCTGGAACCTTTAGGTCCACTGCACAGACCTCTGCCACTTGAGGTAATGGAGTAACTGATAAGAGTAGTAGTTTGTCATCCACTATATGGACCGGTGATAGAGAGGGTTGGGATACCTTGCCAGTGGTTTCACAGATATCTGCTGATACCAGAAGAATGGCGACATGCAGGAATCTCGAGTTCCATTCCAGGCTCCGAAAAGGAGTATGTTCTAGTGGGCACAGACTCCTCTGCCTATTGCCCCCATGCTTGATACCTTCTGCCCTGCTCCCCACAACCTGTCCCAGTCCTGTCTGTTCCCCATCCATGGCTCCTTGTCCTAGTCATATTCTCTTCACCTAGCCAGTCCCAGTCTCCACTCCTTAGGATTCTCATCCTAATCCCAGTATCCTTGTCTGGCAAGTTCCTCTTTCTCCTTCACTTCCAGTCTTAGTCTCATTGTCCAGCTATTCCCTGGGACGCAGCTCCTTGTTCCCAGTTTCTGTGCCCAGCCAGTCCCAGTTCTCTTTGTGACCCTCTCAATGCACACTGGCCCACTATACTGTAGCTCATATAGGCCTGACACACTCACTACTGTCAACACATGGTTGTCATAATATGTATCTAAATGACGTCTTGTAAGGTATCATATGTAAACTGGTGACATACTGGTCCTGAAAATCATTGAATGATGTAAATGATGCACAAAGAGTTATATGTGCATGTGCTGGAAATACGGTCTTAAAATAAGTTTAGGAGGCAGTGCATACATTGAGCCTGCCCTAGACACAGGAATGTTGATTCCCCTGTCTAACTGGCTTGATTACAAACAGAAGACAATGGAAACACAGTTACATATAAGGAAAACAAAACAATCAAGCTAACAGGCAATGGAGGAAAGAGCTAAGGTTGCTCAAAGGGGATCAGAATCTGCACCTCAGGAAGTCTTCCTGGCTCTTGAGGAAGACACAATAGACTTTGGGTAACATAAAGACTTATCTGTCACCTTGGGGACATAAGTTACAGCACCCTCTGATACTGTGAAAGTTGGATCCTCTGGCCCTGAGGTCTAGAAATGACAGTAACTTGATGTAGGTAAGAGACTTGCTTAGCCAAAGATTGTAACTTGCTCATATTAAGTTTTAGGCACTAGAAAGCATGTTTCTTTGTTTTGTTTATAACCATACCTGTCACTTTTTCTCTTGCTTAGTATCACTTACATCTCTGTTCTTTGTTAATGAACTTACTCTCAGTGCTGTTATATTGAAATAAGTGTGAGTCCTCAACTAGACAAGCAGTCTGGTGTGTGCTCTCTCTCTTTGGAGGCAGCAAACTTAATAATATCTGTGAGTGTCCAGTGAGAGGGACTGGACACTGCAGAGAGATGTCTGATTGTTAACCTGCAAGGCAAGGTTTAGACTGGCAGAGTCTTGAGGTGTTTTCTGGCAAGGCAGATAAGCTGGAGTGTCAGGGAGTGACAGTGTAGCAGCACCAAAGCGTTCACTTGCCGAGGTAGAGGGGTAACACAATGGCTTACAGTTCTGGGTGTCCTGAGCAGAATGTCACACTCCCCATTCACTCAAGCTCCTCATTAGATTTGTTTTGCCGCCTGCCCCCAGCGGAGTGGGGGAGGTCACTGAGAACACAGAAGAGACAAGTCCCTGCTGTCAGTTCAGGTGCCTGGCCCTGACACAGCCCACAGCAGCCTGGAGCTGTAATTACAGAGAAAGTCCAACTTCACCCCTTTAGCCCCAGGCTGGAGCATGCCCTTTGCAGACGGAATCTTGGGGGAATTTAGATACTAAAATCTAAGTATTGACCAAGTATGAACTTTGATTTCTCAAAGGTTTATAACTTGACCAAATTTGGGCAGATTTTCACAGTCATGACACAAAGACCACCCCGTGCCTATTTCATGTTCCTCTTCCAAAGCATGGGGGTGATAGAGATTTTCAAAATAAGTACAGGATGCCAGAATTTTTTAAGGTGAGCAAAACAATGTGTTTTTCTCCCCAGACTTGTTCTCAGAAATGGCTGAAACATTTGGGCTGAAATTTTTCAAGCTAGGTGTCTTCCTCAGTCTGAATTTTTATAAAATATTTCAGCCAAAGCAGCTAAGTTGGCTAAAGTCATAAGCAACTTGAAACAGGGTCTTATCATAGAAAGTATGAGGCAACCTTAATAATAGGTTGTTTTACCAGCCCTGCCTATAATACAGCATAAAAACCAGGAAAAGAGAAGAATCCATTTTATAAATAAATAAAATAAAATGGGCGAGTTGTTAAGTCCATATATAATTTCTTTTCATCTTCCCTTATAAATCAACCCTTACTGTCCAAGTAACAAACATAGTGAGGTAAAAATCTCAGGTGCATGCTGTCAGCATTTCTAAGGTTGGAGAAAGAATAGGAATACATGCGTAACACTGTGTGATAAGTGAACCATGATCACAGTTTGACTTTGGAAATATAATCATTAGATAAGCCAGCCCCAAAGGTCCCGCTTGGCGTTAACGTCACAGGCTGGAATGTTGAGGTTTTGTTGTTAAACCACTAGTAAAGCAGGATGGAATCTGGGTCATGTTAAGCTTTTATACTGCCAATGTTGCACATAGTGGCCTCCATACAGTTAAGAGTGACTCCATCAGGAAGCTGAATAACGGTCTTATACAGTTACTATTTATTTCTTCTGGATATATGGAAATGATGGTTTAACAATAAAATGAGAATTATATATATGAAATATTTGTCTCTACATGTGGTATGTGAGGCAGACTTTCAAACTGACTGCACTTTGCTGATCCTACACATATATTATATGCCATTTTCACTATGTAGGTCTGTTTCCATAAACATGATTTCTGTGCAAGAAAAATAACTTTTCCATTTCAGGACAGTGAGCAATTATTGTTTTAGATTCCACACTAAGCACTCGTGCTATTTCAGAGCATCCATTTTGAACTCTGGTTTCTAAATGAAAACCAGCAATCTTATTGTTCAGGTTTAACACCTGGTAGTAGTGTGAAATAGAACAAAGTATTTTTGGGATTTTTTTTTTCTTCAGGGCCAAGCAAAGAGTTTAGAATATCCTCAAAGATACTATCCAAGTAACCCTTAATCCCCAGCATGCCTATGACATTTCCATTTTCTTCATTTAAGGCCTGATTCAAAGCCCATTGAAAGACTCTCACTGATTTCACTGGGTATTGGATTGGTCCTTAATCTCTTAATTTGATTGCAATGTTTTACTGAGGGCAAATTTTGTTGCTTTAGTCAGATACTTTGGAATTTAGTTTTATTTAAGTAAATGCTCAGGAGGAATGCTCTTTTGTCCTTTTTACTCTTCTGAAAAGGACAAAATAGAGGTCTAAGTAAATCTTCTATTTTTGTATGGCTACCACGAGCATAACCTGCACCTGTTTCATTCTGTGCACCAGATGGACCATCTTGGGGTAGAATTAGGGTTGTGTCATAAAGGTTGTTGTTGTCTGTGGAACTCTGAAGCATTTGTTGAAGAAGTAGAAGGTGTTTAGTGAATGAGACAGTGGATTTCAGGAAGAGAAAAGGGTGGTGTCCTAGTTAAGGCAGTTGAATGCCACCTCAGAAAGGTGGATTCTATCCCTGCCTTTGCCACAGAGTTTCTGTGCTATGGTAGGCAAATCAGTTACACCAAATTTTTCAGAAGTGGCCATTAGCTGTGTGCTCCTCATTTTTTGGACGCCCACCTTGACACCCTGGAGCCTGATTTGCAGAAAGGCTGAGATCTCACGACTGCAAGTGAGTCAAGGGATGCTATACGTTTAAGATAGAGAGTGCTATCTAATGCTGAGTAATCTGAAAAATCAGGTTCTAGGTGTCTTGAATTGGGCACCCAGAAGGGGTGGAGACTTTTTACCTTAATTTTGCTGTTCTTCAGCTCCCCATGTGTAAAATGGAGATAATAATCCCCCCTCTTTCACAGGGGTGTTATGAAAATAAATGAATTAATGTTTGTGAATCACGTGAATGCTATAGTGATGACTGCCACAGATAAACCCAGGAGGAAATTATTACTTCTGTCTTCAGATCAGGGTTTGAATAGTGTGCAGTAAATAAAGCATAGGGCCAGATTTTGAACAATGAGGATAAGACAAAATATTGAGTAGCTGCCCATTAAGTGAGCCCTGTCCATCATGTGCACCGAATAAGATGTGGGTCCTGTGGGAAAAAATAGTATGTGATTGTGTAATTAAAGACTGTACCATAATGAATGCACACAAAGGGACTGAATTCAGGTTCACCTTAATTCTGGCTATTCCTAACTTTTGAGTGCTTGACTTTGCAACCTGAACAATGCTCTTTTAAAAAACTATTTATTTATTTGGGATGTTTTAATGGGTTTACAAATCCTTGCCATGCAAATATCAGAGACAAAATCATAATCATTACCACAGTGAGCTTTTGTTTAGAGAAACATTATACACTAATATAATAATCTGATCTCTCTATTTAACAGGATATGACCATACCACAGAGAGAGTCTTTACACTACTCCTGAAAAATGCTCTTTTAAAGCATTTTTTGTGCGTAATGCTCTATATAGGTTCTTATACTGCTTGCATCATGATAAAGTTCCTTCCAGTGGTGCCTTAAGCAACTTGGCTAACATTTGTCCCATGTGTTTCATTCTATCTCTCATCCTCTCCCCAGGAGGAGAACTGTTTGTGTAGTGTTTTGGTTTAGCAGAGGGTTTTTGTTTAATTTAATTTTTTTATGGCCTCCTTGCTATGTGTTTATATTAGAGAAGGCAGAGGCGACAAAGGCTGCTGCATTTGGAGAAAAGGGTGATGAGGGTTGTGATGGTTCTTAGTTCCTATGGGACCTCGTTCCATGTCCTGGGATTGGCCCCTGAGCAGACTCTGCCTCCTGGTGGTATGCTAGTACCTGGTGAAGAGTAAAGAGTCCTTACGCTTGATTAGTGGCCATAGAAGATGGTGGTTAAACTACTTTAGGGTCCTGTGGTTGGGTTGTGGGATGGATGGACCTTTATATCACCCAAGTTTACAAGGAAAAATATTACAAACTATCTTGGGACTATGTTACCTTCCCGCTAAGCCTCATGCATGGTAGGCATTCTCCTTTAAGGGAGGTACTATTGGGATAGCTGTGGCCAAGGAGAATGCCTAGTATTGCTGCTCTAATGGGGTGAGGTGTGGGGCAAATACCAGCTGTGAAGGTCACAGGTTTACCATTGATTCCCCAGGATCCATGCTGATCCATGGGGACCAGCAGCCATTGGGGCAGGATCCAATGGCCTGTTCCATGACAGGTAACTCTAGTCCCTGGCGGAACAATATGGAGGGGAACCTCCGTGAGGGGAACCTCATAGAGATTTCCTTCTCTTCACACAGATTTAAATTGGGAGGAGGCTATGTAGAGCATAAGTGCCAGCTTTTGCATTTCGGGGCACTCCCTATCTATTCTTCTTGTCCCTTACTCTCCTCTCTCCTTTCCCATTTCCTTCAGTAATACACTCCCAAATGAGGGTCACCTGGGCAGAAAGCTGATGACCATGATGGTCTATAACACTAAGAGTAGGCAGAGCTAGCTAAATTTAATGCACTAAAGGCCTGACTCAAAGGCTTGGAGCCCACTGAAGGCAATATAATACTCCAGTCTCACATTCCACCCAGGCCTGTCTTGCACATTAGAGGGTCACACACAAATTGGACTCCTTCAGTCACAGACTTTGGAGATCTCCAGAAGCTGGCTGTGGGAAGAAATAGGTACATTTTTATTGTTGAAGCTGTAACAATATGATTGATCTCCTCTCTTAAACCCTGGAGCACTATGTTATTTCTGAATTATATTTACTGGGGAAACATTCCATCTCTGTGCAAATGAGCAAGTTGTTCTAATTTGTTTGATCAGATGGATGCAATTTGTGCCAAGGAGTCATTGGCCTGAAAGGTATATGCAAAGCATTGATGAAATAAAGCAACTGGCTTATTGCATTTTGACAAATAATTGTTCAAAAGCAAAAAGTAGTTGCCTTAAGTACTGAAGGCTTGGATTGCAATTTGAATGCTGTATTGCATGCACTAGGTGCCCAGGAGTGGGCTGTGTGCTGGTTCTATCTACGTACGGCTGGGAGGGAAGACATCCCATCTCCCCAGTTGGTGGAGCTGTGAAAGAGCTATCCCATGTCTGCTAGTGAAGCTCTGACCCTGCAGTAGCCCCATGTTGTCTGTGTAACAACTCTATGGCATCAATGGACAAGGCTCCTGCCTAGCGGTGTGTGTTTGTTCTGCCCTTTTTTTGACTGCCTTGTGCCCATTTCTCAACATTCTTTGCATGCAGCTCTGTATGATTCCCTCATGGAGCTGTGCTCCATGCTGTACAATGGGTGCTCACTCCAAATTCTGCTTTTATCCCCCTGTGCCTAATGGAATCATAATGGAATCTTCCCACCATGGAGAAGTGGCCAGAATGACCAGTGTTATGATCAGTCTTTAATGTGCACAGTTTTCTCTGTTGCATGGCTGCATCCCTTTTGAAATCTAGAATTCAAGTCTGGAATATCAGTGTCATCTTTATGGCCAGAAGGAGTGAACCTGCTCCAGTAAATCATCAGAAAAAGAAGCAAAAGAGAGTCTTATTAAACCACAGAACTTGAAAAGACCATGAGCTATTATTCATGTGAGCTAATTCAACAAGCCAATTAAAGCAGTAACTCACTTTTATCTTTTTCTGGTGCTAAAAAATTCCTGTTCAACTTCTGATTTTATATTCAGTCAAATAATATTATATTCTGATCATGTAAGCACTCTGACTTTAGTCTGAAAGTAAAAAGGGCAAAAGCTGCCTTCCTCAAACACCTACTCCATGGAGTTTGTAAGATTCAAACCTGTAAAATGATGATGTGTTTGGTGATCCTGGCAATTCATTGGCTGAGCGGGGTTGGGTAGGCATGCGTTTTTATTCTGAATTCTGTAACTTTATTCTCTGGGTGCAAGTAACAGCCTAAATTTTTTTCTGAAAACAGACTTCTGTGATTTAATTTATTTATGCTTCTTTAGTGATACTGGCAAAAATAGATGCCTGGATGGGTCATGGATTGGAAATTTACAGATTACCAGTTCTAATCCACCTCAGGGCAGTAGAAGTATAAAGTCATTATCATAGGAACACAAGTAGATGAGGGGGTCTCAGAGCAGTTCCTAGTGAACAGGCGTCTACATCTCCCAGACTGAGAACATAATGAGCATGAAGAATGAAGCATCCTATTGCCTTTATAGATAGTCCAACCAGCTCATATCTGAAGAAGAGACATATTGGAAGAAGAGTTTGCACTTCTGTTGCCTGAATCATTCCTTTTCTGTGGATGAACGCAAGACATCAGTTTCCCCAGCTCTCAGTCTGGCAAATTTCACAAGCAATTACAAAAAGTATGCTTGATAGGCAAAGAAGGCTTCCCAGGTCTTTGAGTCTCAGGGGCCTGTTATGATACTAGGTAAGCCTTGTATCATATTTAGAGCTGACTGGAAGACAATTCATGGCAACTTTCATGGCAACTCTCAAGGTTTCAAAATTTGTTTTGTTGCCCAGGTCAGATTGGCCAGGGTTTTTCCACCTTTGCAGCATGGACTGTGAGCCATTTGCTGGTTCGAACTAGAGTGGATTCTCTGTAACTTGAAGTCTTTAAATCAAAATTTGAGGACTGCAGTAACTCAGCCAGAAGTTATAGGCCTATTACAGGAATAAATAGGTGAAGCTCTACGGCCTGTGGTGTGCCGGAGGTCAGACTAGATCATCGGTTCTCAAACTTCATTGCACTGCAACCCCTTCTGACAACAAAAATTGCTACATGACCCCAAGAGGGGGGACCGAAGCCTGAACATGCCCGAGCTCTGCTGCCCAGGGGCAGGGTTGGGGGGGGAGGGTGGAGCAAAGCCAAAGCCCGAACCCCTCCACCTAGGGTGTGTGTGGGGGAAAGCCAAAGCCCCAGATGGTGGGGCCTGGGCTTCGGCTTTGGCCCCAGCAAGTATAACACCAGCCCTGGTGACCTCATTAAAATGGGGTTGTGACCCACTTTGGGGTCCCGACCCACAGTTTGAGAACCCTTGGACTAGATGATTAGGATGGTCCCTTCTGGCCTTAATGTCTATAAGAAAGCAAAACCTTCTGGACATTTTCATGAAACAGAATTGTGTAGAAACATGCATTTTTGGATTTCAAAAGTCAGGTTTACAATTGGAATCTCTCTCTCTCTCTCTCTCTCTCTCTCTCTCTGTTAGACTGGAGAGTCCTCCCTGGATCTCAGAAACCTTTGTGTTGAAAACTTTGCCAAAATCGATAGCTTTTCATGAAATGTTTTGGCTTTGACAAAACAGCATATTTTGACAAAACTAAACCACTTTCTCAAAAATATTCCAACCAGCTCTAATCATGTTGATATAATATGAAATGTTGGACTTATAAGTTTTCAGAAAAATATTTTGGCCAAGATTTCCAAAAACCTGGGTGCATAATGTGAGGTTCCTAAATCCATATTACCTGCCCAAATAATTGGCTTGATTTTCTAAAGTGCTTCCATTGACTTTAATGGAAACTACCTGATGGTAGGCACACTTGAAAATCAGGCCATTTATTTAGGTGCCTAAACTTGGACTTGGGTGCCTAACTTTAACCCAGTTTTAAAAATCTTGGCATAAGAAAAGTTGTTTTTGTTTGCATAGCATTATTCACACTGATATTTTAGAAATACAAGTATCACCTCCAAATGCTATATTTCAACATTTAAGACATGGTATGCGTCCTATTTCTCAAAATGTTTGGATTCCTTTTTGGGATGCAGCAGGAAATACAGTTGATAAACTGAAAAGGAGGACTTGTGGCACCTTAGAGACTAACAAATTTATCTGAGCATAGCCGTAGCCATGTAGCCGTGAGCTACAGCTCACTTCATCGGATGCATTCAGTGGAATGCATCCGATGAAGTGAGCTGTAGCTCGCGAAAGCTTATGGTCAGATAAATTGGTTAGTCTCTAAGGTGCCACAAGTCCTCCTTTTCTTTTTGCGAATACAGATTAACACGGCTGCTTCTCTGAAACCTGTCATTATGCAAGGCAGTTGATAAACTGACATCACTGTGATATGTCATGGCATAGGCACCGACTTCTGCTGGCACCAGTGGGTGCCCAACCCCCCTTTGCCCCCACCTCTGCCCCGGCCCCGATCTGCCTCCACCCCTGCCCCACCCCCTGCCCCCGCCCCTCCCCCATTCCAACTCCTTCCCCAAAGTCCCCACCCCAACTCCACCCCCTCCCTGCCCCTATTCCAACCCCTTCCCCAAATCCCTGCCGTGGCCCCCCCTTTTCCTCGCCTCCTCTCCTGAGTGCGCTTACCCTCCTCCCTCCCGGAGCTTGTTATGCTGTGAAACAGCTGTTTTGTGGCGACAAGCGCTGGGAGGTAGGCGGAGAAGTGGGGATGCGATGCGCTCAGGGAAGGAGGCGGAGGTGAGGTGAGGTGGGATGGGAAGGGAAGCTTGCCTGCCAGTGGGTGCAGAGCACACACTAATTTTTCCCTGTGCGTGCTCCAGCCCCGGAGTTTATAAAGTAGTCGGCACCTATGTGCCTTGGTACAATTTAGACTGAATAGCTGTGTCACCCCAACCTTCTAATGTGGGGTGGCCTTTATGATGCTATGCTGCTGTAGCCTCCAGCCGAGACTGCTCACAAACAGCCTCCAGCATGCAAGTCACTCACAGCTATGTCTGTATGTGAGCTGCAGCCATCCAGCCATACCTTGACTCATAGTCCTGCAGAGTGACCTCAACAAAACTTCCAGTCTCAGATTTCCCTCCAGAAATGTGTGACATGTAGTGCCCAGCCCTTTCCTGGAAAATACAAGTTTATATAAAGTCCATTATTTCTTTAATAGAAATAATATGCACACAACTTGACACTCCAAATGGAGTTTCCCAAACATTTCAGTTTAAACACACTGGATTAGATAAAACAGTAAAATAAGTTTATTGACTACAAAGAGAGAGATTTTAAGTGAGTACAAGTAATGAGGCATAAAAGTCAGAAATGATTACAAGAAAAGTAAAGATAAAATGCAACTGGTGCCTAACTTAACAAACTATGTTTAAGGCTGCGATTTAGTGACGGGTATTTTTAGTAAAAGTCCTGGGCAGGTCACAGGCAATAAACAAAAATTCATGGCTTGTGACCTGTCCATGACTTATCCTATAAATACCCCTGACTAAATCTAGTGGGGGTGCTGCTGGGGAGTCACCCTGGGAGAGGGCACTGCTTGTGGGGGCCCATAGCCAGTGGCACCAGCTGCTGGGGGCCATTGAGCAGCGGTTGCTCAGGGTGGGCTGCTGCTGGGGGGGGGGCGGCAGGCAACTGCTGCTCAGGGTGGCCCACTGCTAGTGGGGGCAGGGCCAGTGGCACCAGCTACTGGGGCTGCTGAGTAGCGGTTGCTCTGGTCTCCGGGGCCAGCTGCACTAGCCTTTGCTCAGGCAGTCCCCGGGCCAGCCACACTGGACGCTGCTCAGGCAGTCTCCGGGCCAGCCACACTGGACGCTGCTCAGGCAGTCCCCAGGGCCAGCCACACTGGACGCTGCTCAGGCAGTCCCCAGGGCCAGCCACACTGGACGCTGCTCAGGCAGTCTCCGGGCCAGCCACACTGGACGCTGCTCAGGCAGTCCCCAGGGCCAGCTGCTTGGGCAGCCCTAGGGTCAGCCACACTGGCCGCTGCAGAAGTCATGGAGCCCTAACTATGTTACATTCAAAACAAAGATTTCTCACCATATGCTGTAGCAGTCTTACTGACCAGACTTCTTAGGTCAGGACCCATTCTCCCAGAATCCAACCAATGATTCCTTTGTTGCTAAAAGTGTTATAAATGTGATGGGCAGGGAGAGAAAGAAGGGATGTCTTGGTATGTTTGCCCCTGGTTTTGATAGTTTCAGTCCCCCTTTTGAAAAACATTTCTAGCTGGATACCAGGAAACAAAAAGTCTATGTGGAAGGATGTTCCTTGCTGCTTTTTTCTCACCTGTTTGAGCTTCCTTTGTCTCCCTGTATGGCTTGTTGACTCTGTATGACTTGTTAAATGCAAGTTGAGCAGAGTACACATTCCTTTGTTTAGGACAGACCTGGTTGCCAACTTCTGCTTGGGTAGGGCTGTGGTTTGGAACATGAATTAATAACATCATTCAGGGAAATCTTATAATTTCATATACAGTGTTGCCACACATATTTTACCAGGACAATAATGCTGCGAAATTATGAGTTTTCAGCTGATACCTCATGAGGCATACTTTGTACCAAGATTATTACAACAGTGTGTAGGCTGTGGACACAGGGAACATTCTGTCACAGTCATATACTCCCAAGGCCCTTTAGAATCAGGATGGGTCTTAACGCATAAAATAAAATTTAACTAACATTTCGGTGCCGTCTCAAAATTATGTAGGCAAGGAAATGAAGACTGTGACCTCATCTCAACTGGTGCTGTTACATTAAGATACTGCAGCCCACCATATCTTAAATGGGATCATGCAATATGGGGAGTACACTACAAATATAACAATAAGAGTTTCAGGAAGACAACTGTAAAATTCCTTGCTTCTGTCAATTTGTGCCATAATACCCTTGGTAGACTAACAGTCTGGAGTCAGTAGACTGGGAGGGATTGAGTTCCAGTCCTTAATGATGTTGTTCTTGTGGGCTTTCATATGCGTCATTAATTAGGTGCCTGACTGAACTGACAGGCCTGTTCAGCATTCTGTTTTTGACACAAGAGATTCATTCAGACAACTGTAATTCTCCCTTGGTGAAATCCTGGCCCTGCTGATGATCATAGATTCGAAGAGCTTGAGACCTGAAGGAACCATTCGATCAGCTAGTCTGACTCCTGTATGGGGCCGAATAACTTGGGTTTGGCTAAAGCATATCTTCCAGAAAGGCATCCAATCTTGATTTGAAAATATCAATAGATGGAAAATTTCAATACATGGAAAATCCACCACTTCCCTTGATAGTTTGTTCCAAAGGTTAATCACCCTCATTGTTAAAATTTGTGCTTTATTTCAAAATTGAATTTGGCTTCAGCTTCCAGCCATTGGTTCTTATTATGCTTTTCTGTGCTAGATTAAAGAGCCCGTTAGTATCTGCTATTTTCTCTCTGCAAAGATATTTATATCCTGTAATCAAGTCACTTCTCAATCTTCTTTTTGATAAACTAAGCAGATTGAGCCATCTAAATCTCTCACTGTAACGTATTTTCTGAAGCCCTTGAATAATTTTTGTGGCTCTTTTCCGCACGCTCTTCAGTTTTTCAACATCCTTTTAAAAATGTGGACACCAGAACTGTAAACAGTATTCCAGTGTCAGTCTCCCCAATACTGTATACAGAGGTTGCTACTCCCCTCTCAATGGGACTTCAGTGGAACCAGGATTTCACCCCCAGGGTTTTACCTTTCTTCCACTACCACTGACCATGACCAGGGCCATGACTAAACTTACAGTTCATGATTGAACTGACTTCCATGCCTGAACTGACCACTCCTGGGTTTTTGTATAGGGGTTTTTGAATTAGAGGATTGGAGGTTATTGTTAGGGCCCTACCAAATTCACAGTCCATTTTGGTCAATTTCACGGTCATAGGATTTTAAAAACAGTAAATTTCATGATTTCAGCTATTTAAATCTGAAATTTCATGGTGTTGGGGTAGGGGTCCTGACCAAAAAGGAGTTGTGGCAGGAGGAGGGGTTGCAACGTTCTTGTCGGGGGGGTTGTGGTACTGCTACCTTTAGTTCTGGAGAGCAGCAGCTGCTGGCTGGGATCCCAGCTCTGAAGGCAGAGCCGCTGACAGCAGCAGTGCAGAAGGACAGCATGGTATGTTTTTGCCATCCTTACTTCTGTGCTACTGCCTGCAGAGCTGGGCCCTCAGTCAGCAGCTGCCACTCTCTGGCTGCTAAGCTCTGAAGGCAGCAGCACAGAAGTAAGGGTGGCATGGTATGGTATTGCCACCCTTACTTCTGGGCTGCTGCTAGTGGGGTGCTGCCTTCAGAGCTGGGCGCCTGGCCAACGGCCACCACTCTCCGGACGCCCATCTCTGAAGGCAGTGCAGAAGTAAGGGTGGCAATACCGTGCCCCCTTAAAATAACCCTGTCACGGTTCCTCCCCCACTCTGAACTCTAGGGTACAGATGTGGGGACCTGCATGAAAAACCTCCTAAGCTTATCTTTACCAGCTTAGGTCAAAACTTCCCCAAGGTACAAAATATTACCCCCGTTATCCTTGGACTGGCCGCTACCACCACCAAACTAATACTGGTTACTGGGGAAGAGCTGTTTGGACGCGTCCTTCCCCCCAAAATACTTCCCAAAACCTTGCACCCCACTTCCTGGACAAGGTTTGGTAAAAAGCCTCACCAATTTGCTTAGGTGACTACAGATCCAGACCCTTGGATCTTAAGAACACTGAACAATCCTCCCAACACTTGCACCCCCCTTTTCCTGGGAAATGTTGGATAAAAAGCCTCACCAATTTGCATAGGTGACCACAGACCCAAACCCTTGGATCTGAGAACAATGAAAAAGCATTCAGTGTTTTACAAGAAGACTTTTAATAAAAAATAGAAGTAAATAGAAATAAAGAAATCCCCCCTGTAAAATCAGGATGGTAGATATCTTACAGGGTAATTAGATTCAAAACATAGAGAACCCCTCTAGGCAAAACCTTAAGTTACAAAAAAGATACACAGACAGAAATAGTTATTCTATTCAGCACAATTCTTTTCTCAGCCATTTAAAGAAATCATAATCTAACACATACCTAGCTAGATTACTTACTAAAAGTTCTAAGACTCCATTCCTGTTCTGTCCCCGGCCAAGACGACTACAGACGGACCCAGACCCTTTGTTTCTCTCCCTCCTCCCAGCTTTTGAAAGTATCTTGTCTCCTCATTGGTCATTTTGGTCAGGTGCCAGCGAGGTTACCTTTAGCTTCTTAACCCTTTACAGGTGAGAGGAGCTTTCCCCTGGCCAGGAGGGATTTCAAAGGGGTTTACCCTTCCCTTTATATTTATGACACGCCCCCCAAATCTCAGCTAGGGTGAAACACTGGCTGGGATTTCTTCCTGGAGCTCTAGGAAAACAGAGTTAATAAGACACATGCATCTCTAAATATACTACCAAGTACATAAAGACTAACAATATTTTCCACATCTCAAGGATGATTTTAACCAGTTGATTCTGGGAAACTTTCACGGGAGAGTGCATCAGCCACTTTGTTAGAAGCTCCTGAGATGTGTTGGATGTCGAAATCAAAATCTTGGAGAGCTAAACTCCACCGAAGAAGTTTTTTGTTAGTTTCTTTGACGGTGTGAAGCCACTTTAGTGCAGCATGGTCGGTTTGCAGGTGGAAACGCCGTCCCCAAACATATGGGCGTAGCTTTTCCAGAGCGTAGACAATGGCATAACATTCTTTTTCAGTGACTGACCAGTTGCTTTCCCTCTCAGACAGTTTTTTGCTGAGAAACACTACAGGGTGGAATTCTTGATCAGGTCCTTTCTGCATTAAAACTGCTCCCACACCACGCTCGGATGCATCTGTGGTTACTAGGAACGGTTTGTCAAAGTCTGGGGCCCTTAGTACAGGGTCAGACATGAGTATCGCTTTAAGCTTGTTAAAGGCCTTCTGACACTTTCCGGTCCACTGAACAGCATTTGGCTGTTTCTTTTTGGTTAGGTCTGTCAGTGGGGCAGCGATTTGGCTGTAGTGCGGTACAAATCGTCTGTAATAACCGGCCACGCCTAAGAAGGATTGAACCTGTTTCTTTGACTTTGGGACAGGCCACTTTTGGATAGCATCCACTTTGGCCTGTAGGGGGCTGATAGTTCCTTGACCCACCTGGTGTCCAAGGTAAGTCACTCTGTTTAGGCCTATTTGACACTTCTTAGCCTTAACAGTTAGTCCTGCCTCCCTTATGTGCTCAAGGACTTTTTGTAGATGTTCCAGGTGGTCTGCCCAGGAATCCGAAAATATGGCCACATCGTCAAGGTAGGCGACTGCATATTCTCCTAATCCCGCTAGGAGACCATCTACAAGTCTTTGGAAAGTGGCGGGTGCATTTCGCAGCCCGAAAGGGAGTACATTAAATTCATACAGCCCGAGATGTGTGATGAAGGCTGACCTTTCCTTGGCAGATTCATCTAGCGGTACCTGCCAGTACCCCTTGGTTAAGTCCAAGGTAGAGATGAACTGGGCCCGTCCCAGTTTCTCTAATAGTTCATCAGTGCGTGGCATTGGATAGTTGTCTGGGCGAGTTACAGCATTTAGCTTACGGTAGTCCACGCAAAAACGTATTTCCCCATCTGGTTTGGGAACTAGAACCACTGGAGATGCCCATGCACTTTCAGAGGGGCGGATTACACCCATCTGTAACATATCCTGGATCTCCCGTTCTATAGCAGTTTTAGCTTGAGGAGACACCCGGTAAGGTTGGACCCTAATTGGGTGAGCCTTACCTGTGTCAATGGAGTGGTATGCCCGTTCAGTCAGTCCTGGGGTGGCTGAGAACGTTGGCGCGTAGCTAGTGCACAGCTCCTGGATCTGCTGTCGCTGCATACGCCCAAGGGTCATGGAGAGGTTCACCTCTTCCACACCACCAGCACATTTCCCTTCGTAATAGACACCTTCAGGCCACTCAGCGTCGTCTCCTCCCTGGGCTGTAAACTGACAAACCTTTAATTCTCTGGAATAAAAGGGCTTTAGAGAATTAATATGATACACCTTAGGCTTTCGGTTGGAGGTGGGGAATGCTATGAGATAATTAACAGCTCCCAGGCGCTCCTGGACCACGAATGGCCCTTCCCACGATGCTTCCATTTTATGGGCCTGGAGCGCCTTTAAGACCATGACCTGGTCTCCTACTTTGAAGGAACGCTCTCTGGCATGTTTATCATACCAGGCTTTTTGCTCTTTTTGAGCATCCTGTAAGTTTTCTCTAGCAAGGGCTAAAGAGGTTCGGAGGGTGTTTTGTAGGTTGGTTACAAAGTCCAGAATGTTAGTTCCTGGAGAAGGTGTAAATCCCTCCCATTGCTGCTTCACCAACTGCAATGGCCCCTTAACCTCACGGCCATATACAAGTTCAAATGGGGAAAACCCTAAACTGGGATGTGGTACAGCTCTGTAGGCAAAGAGCAACTGCTGCAATACTAGGTCCCAATCATTGGAGTGCTCATTTACGAATTTACGTATCATGGCCCCCAAAGTTCCATTAAACTTCTCCACCATGCCATTTGTTTGATGATGGTAAGGAGTGGCAACCAAGTGATTTACCCCATGAGCTTCCCAAAGGTTTTTCATAGTTCCTGCCAGGAAATTAGTCCCTGCATCTGTGAGGATGTCGGAGGGCCAACCTACCCTGGCAAAAATGTCTGCTAGTGCCTGGCACACACTTTTAGCCCTGGTGTTGCTTAGAGCTACTGCTTCCGGCCATCGGGTGGCAAAATCCATGAAAGTCAGTATGTACTGCTTTCCTCTGGGTGTCTTTTTCGGAAAAGGACCCAGAATATCCACAGCTACTCGCTGAAATGGAACTTCAATGATGGGGAGTGGCTGGAGAGGGGCTTTGACCTGGTCTTGGGGTTTTCCCACTCTTTGGCACACCTCACAAGACTGGACATAGGTAGAAACATCCTTGCCCATTCCCTCCCAGTGAAATGATCCCCCCAAACGGTCTTTGGTCCTGTTCACCCCAGCATGGCCACTAGGGTGATCATGGGCTAAGCTCAAGAGCTTGGCCCGGTATTTAGTTGGAACTACCAACTGTCTCTGAGGATGCCAGTCTTCCTGGTGTCCCCCAGAAAGAGTTTCCTTGTATAAAAGTCCTCTTTCTACAACAAACCTGGATCGATTAGAAGAGCTGAGAGGCGGTGGGTTGCTCCGTGCCGCCGTCCACGCTCTCTGGAGGCTTTCATCTGCTTCCTGTTCGGTCTGGAACTGTTCCCTTGATGCTGGAGACATCAGTTCCTCATTGGATTGGGGACATAGGCTTGGTCCCTCTGGAAGCGATATAGGGGATGGAGCTGTTTCTGTTGACTGTGAACCGCTCTCCGCTGGTGCACTATGTTGGGATTCAGGCTCCGGCTGAGCCTCTTGTGTAGGGTTATCGGCTGCTGCCAGTTCAGGTTCGGTGGGGCCCTCTGGTGTTGAGGTTGCAAGTACTGGATTCAGTGCTGGCATGGGGTCTGGTGTTGGTTGTTTGGCTGGTTCCGGTTCTGGGACTGGTTCCGTCTGGGTCTCTGGGACTGGATCCACTACTGCTGTTGCAGACATTGGCCTGGGGTCCGGGTCCATCACCTCTGACCGGGCCCTGATAGAAGTTTCCGGAACAGAGCTAGGCCCCACGGCTTGTTTAGCCTGGCTGCGGGTGACCGTTCCCACCCTCTTGGCCTGCTTCACGTGATTGGCCAAGTCTTCCCCCAACAGCATGGGGATGGGATAATCATCATAGACTGCAAAAGTCCACATTCCTGACCAGCCCTTGTACTGGACAGGCAACTTGGCTGTAGGCAAATTGAAAGAGTTGGACTTGAAGGGTTGAATCGTCACTTGGATCTCTGGGTTGATTAAATTGGGGTCCACTAAGGAAGCATGGATAGCTGACACTTGTGCTCCGGTGTCCCTCCACGCGGTGACCTTCTTCCCGCCCACACTCACAGTTTCCCTCCGCTCCAAGGGTATCTGGGAGGTATCTGGGCCTGTGGACCTCTGGTGTGATTCCGGTGCAATGAACTGTAATCTGTTGGGGTTCTTGGGGCAGCTGGCCTTTACATGCCCCAGCTCGTTACATTTAAAACATCGTCCAGCTGACGGGTCACCGGGGCGAGGTGGGTTGCTGGAGAATGGGGTGGTGGGACGATAAGGGGTCTGGAGGGTTCTTTGGGAGGTAGGTGGGGCTTTGGGCGGCCCCCGGTAATAGGGTGTGGTCTGGGGTGGTCCCTTCTGGTCTCCGCTCCAACTGCGACCAGTTTTCTTCTTCTCTGCCACCTCCACCCATCTGGCTCCAGTCTCTCCTGCCTCGATTACAGTTTTGGGTTTCCCATCTAGGATGTATCTTTCTATTTCCTCAGGAACACCCTCTAAGAATTGTTCCATTTGCATTAGGAAGGGCAAATTTTCTGGAGATTCAACACTTGCTCCTGATATCCAGGCATCCCAATGTTTCACAATGTGGTAGGCATGTCGGGTAAATGACATGTCTGGTTTCCACCTTAGGGCTCGGAACCTCTGACGAGACTGCTCGGGTGTTATCCCCATTCTGACTCTCGCCTTGGATTTAAACAGTTCATACTTGTTCATATGTTCTTTAGGCATTTCAGCTGCCACCTCAGCTAAGGGTCCACTGAGCTGCGGCCTCAGCTCTACCATGTATTGGTCAGTAGAGATGTTGTACCCAAGGCAGGCCCTTTCGAAGTTTTCTAAGAAGGCCTCAGTATCATCACCTGCCTTGTAGGTGGGGAACTTTCTGGGATGGGAAGTGGTACCTGGAGAAGGATTGCTAGGGTTTGTTGGTATATTCTGCTGGGCCTTTATCCTCTCCATCTCCTCCACATGCTTCCTTGCCTCCATTTCCCTCTTGTGGGCAGCCTCCTGTACCTCCTTCTCCAGCCGCATGAGTTCTATCTGTCTTTCATGTTCCCTTTGTTTTTCCTCAGCCTGAAATTTGGCTAATTCCAGCTGTAGTCGAGCCGAGGATTTGGCCATTCTAACCTCTCTGTTTTTAACTAACTTTACACCCGAGGTTTAGAAATAAACAAACAAAACTTGGCTGTAAAATTTTGCTGTGCTGGAATAGAATACCTATTCTCTGATAGTGATTGTCAGCCTACAGAAAAAGATAATTCCCTTGTCTCTGCTCTGGGCCCAAATTAAAGCAAAAAACCTCCAACTACTTGGAAACCTGCTTACCCAGCCCAAAGAAAAAAAATTTTTTTTTTTCAAACCTGTGCTCCTTGTAAAACAAAAAAAAATCAAAATCCTAAAAAAAACCCCTGCCACTTTTGTCTCCAGGCAAATGGGTAGAGCACACACCCCCTATTTACTTTTAGGAAGAAAAGAAAAAAAAAACCTCTGGGTTGGAAGACTGTGAATTTCCCTGCAGGAGTTAAGTACCCTGCCTCCAGGCAAAGAAAACCTGCAATTCACAAGATAATCCCCTTTTGTCTCTGCTTGGCCACAAAGCAGAGAGAAACCAAGCTGCTTTCAGTTTCAAACCTGCTTTCTGGACTTCCTTTCCACAGGAAAAAAAAATTCCTTTTTAAAATCTGTATTTCTAGTTCAAAAAATCTCAACTGGATCTCAAAATGATTTCAGGTTAATCCCACCACTGTGCCACCATGTCACGGTTCCTCCCCCACTCTGAACTCTAGGGTACAGATGTGGGGACCTGCATGAAAAACCTCCTAAGCTTATCTTTACCAGCTTAGGTCAAAACTTCCCCAAGGTACAAAATATTACCCCCGTTATCCTTGGACTGGCCGCTACCACCACCAAACTAATACTGGTTACTGGGGAAGAGCTGTTTGGACGCGTCCTTCCCCCCAAAATACTTCCCAAAACCTTGCACCCCACTTCCTGGACAAGGTTTGGTAAAAAGCCTCACCAATTTGCTTAGGTGACTACAGATCCAGACCCTTGGATCTTAAGAACACTGAACAATCCTCCCAACACTTGCACCCCCCTTTTCCTGGGAAATGTTGGATAAAAAGCCTCACCAATTTGCATAGGTGACCACAGACCCAAACCCTTGGATCTGAGAACAATGAAAAAGCATTCAGTGTTTTACAAGAAGACTTTTAATAAAAAATAGAAGTAAATAGAAATAAAGAAATCCCCCCTGTAAAATCAGGATGGTAGATATCTTACAGGGTAATTAGATTCAAAACATAGAGAACCCCTCTAGGCAAAACCTTAAGTTACAAAAAAGATACACAGACAGAAATAGTTATTCTATTCAGCACAATTCTTTTCTCAGCCATTTAAAGAAATCATAATCTAACACATACCTAGCTAGATTACTTACTAAAAGTTCTAAGACTCCATTCCTGTTCTGTCCCCGGCCAAGACGACTACAGACAGACACAGACCCTTTGTTTCTCTCCCTCTCCCAGCTTTTGAAAGTATCTTGTCTCCTCATTGGTCATTTTGGTCAGGTGCCAGCAAGGTTACCTTTAGCTTCTTAACCCTTTACAGGTGAGAGGAGCTTTCCCCTGGCCAGGAGGGATTTCAAAGGGGTTTACCCTTCCCTTTATATTTATGACAAACCCTGTGCCCCCCCCCCCACTACTCCCTTTTGGGTAAGGACCCCCAATTTGAGAATTACTGGTCTTCCCCATGAAATCTGTATCGTATAGGGCAACAGTATACAAAAGACCAGATTTCACATGGGAAGACCATATTTCATGGACCGTGATGCGTTTTTCATAGCCATGAATTTGGTAGGGCCCTAATTATTGAACAAGAAAATCCCAGAGATACAGAGTTTTAGATGAGAGAAGTGAGAGCCAGGAATTCATGCATGCTACATGCTGACTGTTAGACTATGGCCTCAGAATAGTCATTTAATTTCCTGGCCTCAGTCTCCCTATCTGTAATACTGAAACAAAATATAATTAACCTTCCATACCCTTGAGAGAGAGGCAATTAATGCCTTAAAATGGTTAGTATTACTATAGCAACAGAGCTTTTCATTATACTTGATGTATTCAGGTAATTATAATATTTGAAAAGGAGGACTTGTGGCACCTTACACTTGTGAGCTGTAGCTCACGAAAGCTTATGCTCAAATAAATTGGTTTGTCTCTAAGGTGCCACAAGTCCTCCTTTTCTTTTTGCGAATACAGACTAACACGGCTGCTACTCTGAAACCTATAATATTTGAGTTCATTGTAAATTTAATTTTACACTATAATCTCTCCCTTCTGTACAACATAAACTACACAAACAAAATCCTTAGCTCTCAGAACTGCCTTGTAGACAGGGCAAACTGTATTATTCCATTGGTATAAGGACAATGTATTTAAACACAAAGACAAAACAGAGCATGTGTTGTATTAATTCACACATAGTGAAACTGTGCAGACATTGATCTGACATAATTCTCATTTTAGAATGCATTACCACTATTTCATAATGCTATTTAAAATATATTACTGAATTGAAACATGTAGTATAGTCTGTGCTCTCCAAAAGTGCTGTATTTACTTTGAAATGATTACTTCTAAGTAATGAGATGTGCTTTCTGAGCAGTGAATTATTCTGCATTTCAGTCACTGCTCAGAATTCTTATCTGACCATTCAAATTCTTCCACCTGTAAAATATATTTGTCAGAGTAAGGATTGCTGAATTGGGTCCTGAGATTGGGTTTAATATTATTTTTTCAATATAAGAGTACTTCCCTGATCCATACTAATATCTGGGAGACCCATTGTGAATTATGGTATTTGTTGAATTTTGAGAATTAGACCCTGGGCAAAATCATGGAAAGGCTGACATGGGATGTAATCAGTTAGGAATTAAAGGATGCCAATTAGTGCCAATCAGCATGGTTTTAAGGAAAATAAGTTTTCTTAGACCAACTGGTTATCATTTTTTGGTGAAATTACAAATTTGGTTGACAAAAGTAACTGTGCTGACATAATCATAGAATCATAGACTATCAGGGTTGGAAGGGACCTCAGGAGGTCATCTAGTCCAACCCCCTGCTCAAAGCAGGACCAATCCCCAACTAAATCATCCCAGCCAGGGCTTTGTCAAGCCTGACCTTAAAAACCTCAAAGGAAGGAGAGTCCACCATCTCCGTAGGTAACGCATTCCAGTGTTTCACCACCCTCCTAGTGAAAATTTTTTTCCTAATATTCAATGTAAAACCTCCCCCACCACAACTTGAGACCATTACTCCTTGTTCTGTCATCTTCCACCACTGAGAACAGTTTATATCCATCCCCTTCGGAACCCCCTTTCAGGTAGTTGAAAGCAACTATCAAATCCCCCCTCATTCTTCTCTTCTGCAGACTAGATAATCCCAGTTCCCTCAGCCTCTCCTCATAAGTCATGTCTTCCAGTCCCCTAATCATTTTTGTTGTCCTCCGCTGGACTCTTTCCAATTTTTCCACATTCTTCTTGTAGTGTGGGGCCCAAAACTGGACACAGTACTCCAGATGAGGCCTCACTAATGTTGAATAGAGGGGAACGATCACGTTCCTCGATCTGCTGGCAATGCCTCTACTTATACAGCCCCAAATGCCATTAGCCTTCTTGGCAACAAGGGCACACTGTTGACTCATATCCAGATTCTCATCCACTGTAACCCCTAGGTCCTGTTCTGCAGAACTGCTGCCTAGCCATTTGGTCCCTAGTCTGTAGCGGTGCATGGGATTCGTCCATCCTAAGTGCAGGACTCTGCACTTGTCCTTGTTGAACCTCATCAGATTTCTTTTGGCCCAATCTTCTAATTTGTCTAGGTCCCTCTGTATCCTATCCCTACCCTCCAGCATATTGAGCACTCCTCCCAGTTTAGTGTCATCTGCAAACTTGCTGCGGGTGCAGTCCACACCATCCTCCAGATCATTAATGAAGATATTGAACAAAACCGGCCCCAGGACTGACCCTTGGCATTCCATTTGATACCGGCTGCCAACTAGACACGGAGCCATTGATCACTACCCGTTGAGCCCAATGATCTAGTCAGCTTTCTATCCACCTTATAGTCCATTCATCCAGTCCATACTTCTTTAACTTGCTGGCAAGAATACTGTGGGAGACCATATCAAAAAGTTTGCTAAAGTCAAGGAATAACACGTCCACTGCTTTCCCCTCATCCACAGAGCCAGTTATCTCGTCATAGAAGGCAATTACGTTAATCGGGCATGACTTGTCCTTGGTGAATCCATGCTGACTGTTCCTGATCACTTTTCTCTCCTCTAAGTGCTTCAGAATTGATTCCTTGAGGACCGGCTCCATGATTTTTCCAGGGACTGAGGTGAGGCTGACTGGCCTGTAGTTCCCCAGATCCTCCTTCTTCCCTTTTTTAAAGATGGGCACTACATTAGCCTTTTTCCAGTCATCCAGGACCTCCCCCGATCGCCATGAGTTTTCAAAGATAATGGCCAATGGCTCTGCAATCACATCCGCCAACTCCTTTAGCACTCTTGGATGCAGCACATCTGGCCCCATTTGACTTGTGCTCGTCCGAGCTTTTCTAAATAGTCCTGAACCACTTCTTTCCCACAGAGGGCTGGTCACCTCCTCCCCATGCTGTGCTGCCCAGTGCAGCAGTCTGGGAGCTGACCTTGTTCATGAAGACAGAGGAAAAAAAGACGTTTAGTACATTAGCTTTTTCCACATCCTCTGTCACTAGGTTGCCTCCCTCATTCAGTATGGGGCCCACACTTTCCTTGACTTTCTTCTTGTTACTAACATACCTGAAGAAACCCTTCTTGTTACTCTTAACATCTCTAAGAAATCTAAGTAATAATATTAGTATTTAGACTTCGTAAGGCTGTAATTTGACTTAGACCCAAAAGACGTTTTGATTAAACAAAATTAGCACTATACTACATCAGTTCAGTCCATATTAAATGAATAAAAAACCTGGTTAGCTGAAAGATCTCAGATAGTAATTGTAAATGAGGTATCATCATCCAGTGGTGGGGTGTTTCTCGTGGGGTCCCACAGGGAGTTGTTCTGGGACCAATGCTATCTAATATCCAATTATATGGAAGAAAATATAAAATCATTGTTGGTAAAATGCACAGATGACACAAAAAATGATGGCATGATAAATAATGACTAGATGATCCTTACTGGACTAATATCTATGAATTGATTAAAAACTTACTGTTGAATGCTGTGTTTACTACACATCATCATCTACTTTTTCCAGTGCCAAGGTTGGGTTGGGCTAAAGATATGAGCAGATTCTATCCATGTCTGTTTGGAACTGCCATTTCAGCCTGATGGGGTTGTTATATGCTGTGTTATACAACTGTCTTCTTGGCTGTCCATGGTCTCTCTCACCATGCACTCTTCCATAGAGAAATTTTTTAGGCAGTTGGTACGGGGCCATTCTACCAGCATGACCAAACCCTTGTAGTAGGTGCCTTTTGCTGACTATAGTCACACACTGAACTTTCAGTCTTCTATGGATGTTGTCGTTTCTTCTCCTATCTAGCCTTGTGACACCTAGGATATAGAACAGGTGCCACATTTAAAATGTGCAGCTTTTGCTCCTGATGCTTTGTCAGTACCCATAAAGTAACGTGGGTACAATGAGTGTTGTATATAATCTGGTTTTAGCTGTCATAGACACTGATTTAAGGTTCCAAATATTTTTATTCAGGGATGTGAACATTCTGCTGGCAGTAGCTATCCACTTGTTGACGTCATCTTCATAGTGCTTATCATATATGTTATGATGGAGGCCAAGTAGCAGAAACTATCTACTTATTTGCTGTCTACATCATTAATGACTAGTTTAGCCTGTCTCTTGGTTAGTTTGGTCATTTGTTCATTTATTTTTAATCCCCATTCTCTGTCTGTTGTGTACAGATTAGTTCCTGCTTCTTGATCGTATTCCTTCATAGACATTATTATTATGATATCATCTGCAAAGTCAAGGTGATTTATAATTTGCCCCAGTATCATACAGCCTCCGTCAATATTACTAAGGGAGTCAGACCAGATGTTTTCTAAATATAAACCAAAAAGTATTGGACTGAGTATGCACCCCTTTTTGACTCCAGTTTTCACTTCAAACCACTCTGTCAACTAAGCACTGACTCATACTCCGTGACAAGCTATCCTATAGAGACTCTGCAGTATTTGAACCAACTTGTTACTAAACCATACTACTTGATAACTTTTCACAGAGCCTCTCTGTTAAAAGAGTTGGATGCAGAGTTTGTAGAACTCTGTCTCGCCAAGATTTAAAGAAAAACAAATATTTGATCTATGGTGGAATGTCCAGGCCTAAAGCCAGCTTGTGACTCAGAAGGGATTTCCTCTACTCTTTTCATTCAGGTGAGAATCACTTTGCAGAATACCTTGCTAGGAATGTTTATAAGCTTCATTCCTATGTAGTTCTCACAATCTGTCAGGGCACCTTTCTTAAAGAGTGGTGCAATGAATGAGCATTGCCAGTCTGCAGGGACTTCACCCTTTATCCAAATGAGGTTAAATAGTCTTCAAAGGAGCATGACCATGCCTCTTCCACCAATTTTTAACACTTCAGGCAGCATAACATCTGGGTCAGGTGTCTTGTTTTTCAGGGACCTCATTGCAGCTTCAATTTCTGCTTCCATTATGTGGTTTTCTTCTTTTTGTGGTTGACTTTTCGGTTAATATTCTCAAGGACAGCTGAGTCAACTTGACTATTCATGTTCAACAGACAATAAAAATATTCATCCCATCCTTTAAGCATTTGATCTTCATCTGCTATATAGTTCCCTTGAGCATCGCGTAGCTGACTTGTTACTGCTGTTAAATTCTTTGATAGTAATCTGACTTTCTGAAAAAGCACTCTCACGTTACTTTTTTTGAAAGTGTTGTTCACGTGCTTTGCTTTCTGTCTTCAGCCTTTCTTTCTTAGACTTTGTAACCAATCTTTTTAGTTCCTTGTTGAGTTGTCTGTATTTGTTTTTCTGCTCAGGGCAATTCTCAGCTTTCAGATGTTCTTGAATCACTTCCTTTTTTTCTTCTTGATAGGTTTTCAATCTCTGGTGTCACTCAGTCTTTCCTTTGTGGATATGACCTCATCTCTATAACCTCATTGGTTGAGGCATTAATGATCTCTAGTAACTCTGCCCAGACTTATTCTACTGGTGTGTCCTTTAGGTCTAAGAGAGAGGCAAAGCAGCCACTGACTGTGTTCTGGGTTGCAAAGCGTGAGTGGATTTCCTGCTAGCTGATCTTACTGACAGGTCATACCCCAAAATTAAAATAATATCCATTCTGGATTAGATGACATCCAGCTTAAAAATGTCCATGCCAGCCACCTGGGAACTTCAGCTGCAGTAAAAAATTGGCTAGGAAATAACAGATTGTTCGGCACCAAAACAAGAAGGCACCTTGGAACAGAGAATAGGAGAATGCTATATGAACCCCAGAATGTTAATTGGTGAACTAGAAACTAGAGCTACAGCCTTTTTGCATTTGTCCATATTGAATTTCATCCTATTTACTTCAGATCATTTTCCAGTTTGTCCAGATCATTTTGAATTCTAATCCTATCCTCCAAAGCCCTTGTAACCCTTCCTAGCTTGGTATCGTGCACAAACGCTATAAGTGCCCTTTTACATGGACATTCTTGGTATTCGTGAAACACGTGGCACGGGGAGCAGCAAACTTTCAATAACGTTCCATAAAATCATTTACGCTAGATGGACAGACTATGCTTACAGAATTGTCGTGCTATCAGAGAAAGCTTGCAGTTCTTTGAAAAGCTATACATGCATCTCGTCACACATAGTGAGCATAGAACGACAAGGGAAATGTGGCTCTGTGGCTATAATACGAAGTTACTCACCACAAGGGATGCAGAAGACGGTGTCATGGCAACAGGGTGGCTCACCCTTTGAGGGCTGGGGCTTGCCTGCCTTGATTACAGACTCTAGGCTGAATCAGGTAATTCCCTATAAAGGGCAGAAGGTGGCTATGGTTACAGGGGAAGCTCAGGAAACTGTGACAGAGTCTGCAGAGAGTGAGAAAAGGCTCCTGCAGGGAAGATCCTGAGCCAGGGGAGTTGCCCCAGGCAGAAATGCCTGGAAGAGACTCTGAACAGGAAGAGAAGGGATGGCAAAGGCCCCAAGCAGGAAGGCTTGGGAGGAGGAAAAGGAAACATTGTGTTGTGTGAATTTAGGAATGGACTTCATTCTGGGATTTTGAGTTTTATTTGCAGCCCCCAAAGAGGGGTATTTTTGACCAAGAGAAAGCCTAAATGGAAGTTTTATTTGAATAGTCCAAGAGGGGAAACTGAAGCAGGCTGGAGGATAGAGAACTAATACCCTACTGAATGATTGTTTTGCCCAAGTGAGATATCCCCTCATTGAATTACAACAATGCGCAAGGCTGTCAATATACAAATCAGTGCACACAATATTATTGTGATTTTGCATTTAAAATAGTCACATTGGTGTATTTTTTTTAATTAGTGGGACCAGTCCCTGCACCAATTGATGTTTTCACTATTTGCTATTACTTCAAGGATATTTAGATGATGGTTTGCTTGAGTTGTATGTATTACCATAGCATCAGAAGTACTGTATGCCATGGTAACAGAAGCACAATTACTTTTGTAACCCTTGACAGCACTGCAACAATCACAGGAGAAGCATCATGCCAGAAGGTGCAGAAAAGAACCACAAACATTATCTGAGGGCTGGAAAAAATGCTCTACCGTGAGAAACTCAATCTGTTTAGCTTATCAAAAAGAAGATTGAGATGTGACTTGATTACAGTGCATAAATACTTTCCTGGGGAGCAAATACCAGGTACTAAAGTGTTCTAGCAGAGAGAGACTTAACAAGAACAAATGGTTGGATGCCGAAGCCAGAAAAATTAAAATGGGAAATTAGGCACAATTTTTAAACAGAGGGTGATTGACTATTGGAACAAAGGGAAGTGGTGGATTTTTCCATCTCTTGGTGTCTTCGGATCAAGACTGTATACCTTTCTGGAAGAGATGCTTAGCCAAACACAACGTATGCTTCAGTCAAATAAAAGTTACTGGGCTCAATACAGGGGTAACTTAGTGAACTGTAAAGGCCTGTGATGTGCAGATGAGCTAGTGGTTCCTTCTGGTCTTAGACTCTATGAATCTATGAGATCTCACTACTGCATCTGCTGTGAAATCTGCTGAGAGATGGGGAGAGGTTGCTAATTTTTTGTGCAAGGTTCGACTCTGTACACCATAAAACAGGGGAGGTAATTGTTCTGCTCTCCTCATTATTGGTGAGGCTTCAGCTGGAAAATTGTGTCCAGTTTGAGATGCCACACTTTAAGAAAGATGTGCACAAATGGAAGAGTCCAGGGGAGAGCAACAAAAATGATAAAAGGTTTAGAAAACTAGACCCATGAGGAAAGATTAAAAAACTGGGCATGTTTAGTCTTGAGAAAAGAAGACTGAGGCAGGACCTGATAAGTCTTCAAATATCTTCTAAAGAGAATGTTGATTGATTATTCTCCATGTCCACTAAAGATAGGACAAGAAGTAATCAGCTTAATCCAGTGCAAGGGAGATTTTGGTTAGCTATTAGGAAAAACGTTCTAACTATAAGGATAGTTAAGTACTGGACTAGGTTGCCAAGGGAGGCTGTGGAATCCCTGCTATTGGAGGTTTATAGGAAAAGATTAGCCAAACAACTGACAGGGAAGTTCTAGGTATACTTGGTCCTGCCTCAGTGCAGGGGGCTGGACTAGATGATCTCTCAAGGTCACTTCCAACTCTACATTTCTGTGATTCTGTGTTTTAATAATAACCATTTATTTTCCAAAAAGACTCCTTTTATAAAAACTTGGTAAAATTAACTGACCCAGTCCAATTTAAGGCCCAGTCCAATGACCACTGAAACTAGAGGGAATCTTCCTATTTGACTTCAGTGTGTGTTGGATTAGACCTGGCAACATTTTACTACTTGGTGGTAAATTTTTAAAACAACTTTGTGTTCTCCCTCCTTTTATGTGTCATTTTATGTGTCCTTTCACATAAACAGAGCAAACACGTCTTTCACAGAGGATCTTATTTATTATGAATTTTGGCTTGACTCACTAAAAGTCTGCTGCAATGCAGAGCATATTCATGGCTGTAGAAGCTGTGATAAATCAATTTTCCATGGCTTCTTGGGCCTCGTGCAAAAGCTTAGAGGTAGTTTTTGTGAAGCAAGTCTGTTATTTTATGATTTGCTCTAATTACACATTGTTAGGATTGGACTAACAGTTTACAAATGATAAACTTATCTTGCATGACAGTTTAATCACCTAATTAATATCTCAGGTCAAAAGTTTTATTGTATTATATTGCATTCCTGGGGTTTTGCAGATTAACACCTGATTAAAAACATATGTAATAAAATATATCACATGGTTATCAAATGTCACAACCCAAGACACAACTTAAAACGATCGTTTTTATGGTGAAACCATATTTGAATAATAGCCTCTGTTGTAACATTTCAGTTATATAGAGGCTAATGTAGAGCTACATGTCAATGTATTTTCTTATATTAGTATTTTTTCTCCTCTAATTTGATTTTAATATTACTATGGGGAAGCCCACTCTTGCTCCCACTGAATTCATTGTCTTCAGTGGGAGTAGGATACGATTCCTGATTCTGCTGCCCTTATTCATGTCAAATAGCACCTCACTCCAGGGCTAGTGGGGCTAGTTTTAGAGCCTTATTCACACCGACAGTGAAGAGCCCCATGCCAGGGGTCGATCCTGCAGGGGGCCACCGAAATAAGTACAGAGAGCCGTAGCCTTAGTGCTGAACACATGCGGAGCCAGGCTTCTGCTCCGTGCAGAGAAATCAGCAATGTGAGCAACCCTCTCCCTCCTCACTGAAATGAACATTAGTGAGCAGGTGACAGTGGGTCTGATGGGGGGCAGAAATAGGGAGTGACCGGGACATAATGCAATTCACTCATTGTACATGATGTGAGTAGTGACCATAGTTAGGATTTTAATTGATTCCTGTTGCTAAGCAGAGGTAGTGGCTGACTTGACTGGGCTTCAGAGATGAACCTTGAAGAACCTCGAGGGCCAACACTGACTTGGAAATGTGTTTGGGGGTGCTGAGACAACAGCATTCCTCCTAGCTGGCTGCTCAATGTCTCATGAGGTATGCCAGCCCAGCATTCACCAGGCTGCAGTGTTCCCTCCTCAGTTTAATGAATTGTGAGTAATTAATTGCCATGCTCAGCAGTTCCACTGGTGGCTTAGCATTGCCTTCTCAATGCCCTCATCAGCCTCTTTGTTAGACTGAGCTGCAAGGCCTCATGTTATTAGTGTGATTAGTACCTACTATAGTTTTAGACCAAAGATTTTAATTTGACTATGCTATTTTTAGTCTTGAGTTAAACCACTGTGATATATATTAGCGCTGTGAAATGTTCACACTAATTTCCAGAAGCACGTGGAACATGCCTAACTTGAAATTTGGACAGATCCACTGAAAGGATTGCTTGAATTTGTGAACTTTTTGTGATGCCCACCTGGGCTGATTTATGGTCTTGCATTGAGTCACAGCTTTGCTTCATTTTAATGCAGACCTGGGTGAAAGTCAATGATTTCCACTGCATTTCATTTAGAGATTTTGTGTTGATTTAAAAACCCAGGTGGAATGGGCCAAGGAAAATGCTCATAGGAACATCTACAAAGTGAATCCAGTGAGTTTGTCACTGATATAAGTCTTAGCTTTAATAGGAGCAACCTAGGACTGCAAGGAGACTGCGATGGTCTGGGAGGTGAGTGTTAAAGTAACTTCAATGGAAGCTGAGGGTGATCAGCATCTTCCAGGATTGGGTGTTTCGACGTCAGTTCTGCTCTCATTGACTCATTGATAGTTGAGGCCACTTAACATTTCTCAAGAGGAACTCAGCAAGCTGCCTTTGTGATATATTTTATAGTACAATTCTGCTAGGGTAGCATCTTTGTGTACTGTGTAATGCCAAAAATATCTATTTTCATATTGCCAGTGTCCCAAACTCAGTGTTTTCACATGTTCCAAATACCTGCTACAATGTATGGTTAATCTCTGATGCTTCTGAATTTAAGACAGAAAAGCACACTGTGTATTTATACCATCATTCTCCATACTTTCTCCTATAAATTGACAGTTAATCTGCTCACATTATTCACAAAGAGGTTCACTTAATTCTTCTCCATTCTGGCATGATGCTTCTCCTGTGATTTTTGCAGTGCTGTCAAGGGTTACAAAAGTAATTGTGCTTCTGTTACCATGGCATACAGTACTTCTGATGCTACAGTAATACGTACAATTCAAGCAAACCATTATGTAAATATCCTTGAAGTAACAGCAAATAGTGAAAACATCAACTGGTACAGGGACTGGGCCCCCTAATTAAAAAAAAATCAACAATGTGACTATTTTAAATGCAAAATCACGATAATATTGTGTGCACTGATTTGTATATTGGTAGCCTTGGGCATTGTTGTAACTCAATGAGGGGATATCTCACTTGGGCAAAACAATCATTCAGTAGGGCATTAGTTCTATATCCTCCTTGGGTTGGTGAGCAATAACTGATGCTTACTGTACAAAGTTTACTTGTTTCATTGCTACCTCATTGGAGGGGAGGGATAGCTCAGTGGTTTGAGCATTGGCCTGCTAAACCCAGGTTGTGAGTTCAATCCTTGAGGGGGCTATTTAGAGATCTGGGGCAAAAATTGGGGATTGGTCCTGCTTTGCGCAGGGAGTTGGGCTAGATGACCTCCTGAGGTCCCTTCTAACCCTGATATTCTATGATTCATCCTCTTTTCCTCTTCTGTTTGTCTCATCCCCCTATTACCTTCATATAAGCCCTTTGGATTAGAGACTGTGTTTTTCTGATTAAATAGTGTAAGGTCTGTGCTGTAGAGACCATCTTTTTGGTCTGTGTTTGTTCCTCGGCACTACCACAATGCAGATGTAAGCAGAGTCAGGATGAGCTCCACCCTGACATCTGGTGGTGAGGTGTGGCAAGTTGTGGAAAAGAACTTCGGGGCTGATCTCATTTGCATAGGCACACCCACCCCGCCTAGAATGAGGCCATATCCCAAATGGTCACTTTGGCTGTTGTGGGATCCCCAGTGTCTCTGTTATTGGGGCAGGAAGAATAAATTGTTATTACCCTGATTATGGGAATCAAGGACAGTGGAACTGTACTTGGCCTTTTGTTATGATGGAGGGATTCACCATCAACTAAGTAGCACTCGCTAGGCAAGGGACATGGGTTCCAAAACTCTGTGAATTGAGAGAGGCTTGAGACAGGTATGAGTACTTGGTGGTGTGGGCCCCTTTGTGAGGGCCTGGAACACCAGTTGCGCCTCTGTCTTTCTCCACTGTGGAATGTCAGAGCTAATTTTGGGTCTATTAAGAGTCTTGCTATAGGTGCTGTGCTGAATTCACTTTGGCCTTACAGTGCACCAGCACTAAGACTCCCACTGCCATGAGCTGAAATCACTGAAGAACTAAAATCACTGAGAGCTGAAATCACGGAGCACTGTGTCAAGTAGTGGGGAGCTGGAAGATCTAGAGTGCAGTGGTGCTGTTCGTGGATAGGCTGGCGGAGCGGAGTGGAGCAGAGTGTAGCGGAGCTGTTCGTGAGATGGTGGAGCAGAGTGGAGCTGTGGGGCAATCAGCTTCAGGTCATGTAAGGTGCCCTTTACCTTTCCCCCCCCACACAGGCACATTTTTAGCCAGACTGGGGAGTAACACTCTGCAGATGAACTTTTGAACTCTGGGGCTGGACTTTTCGGACTTTGGGTGATTTTTGGATTGCTGGACTCAAGAGACGTTTGGGTTCTGGGACTCAAGAACCCGAGGGAAAGGATGTGGCCCAATTTGCTGGGGTGGGTCTTTGCTCATGGTTTGGTTAATGAACACTAGTTGTGGTGTTTTCCCAATTTAATGCTGATGTCATTTACCTCTTGTTATTAAAGATTCTCTGCTACACCGAGACTCTGTGCTTGCGAGAGGGGAAGTATTGCCTCTTTGAGGCACCCAGGGGTTGTGTACAATTTTCCCAGGTCACTGGGTGGGGGCTCGAGCCAGTTTTGCATTTGCTTTGATGTGAGGGAACCCCTGTGCACTGAACCCGGCCCTTGCTGCTATCAACTTGGCCTGGCAGAAGGATTACACAAATAATAATATTTAATAATTAGTCATGGTTAATCTACTGTAATGGAGTGTCTGGTGCCCCCTATTAAATGGAATCAGAACTGAAAAAGTGTGTATCATAGAATCGTAGGATTGGAAGGGACCTTGAAAGGTCTTCTAGTCCAGTCCCCTGCACTCAAGGCAGGACTAAGTATTATCTAGATCAGTGGTTCTCAACCTACTTACCATTGTGGGCTACATATGTAGCTCTCTATGTGTTATGTGGGCTGGATCCATACAATATATATACGCTACCTGTATGGCCCTGAGCATGTCACATGGGCTGCAGCTGTTTGCTGATTGGGCCGCAAACAGCCTGTGGGCTGTGGTTTGAGAACCACTGATATAGACCATCCCTGACAGGTGTTTGTCTAACCTGCTCTTAAAAATCTCCGATGACAGAGATTCCCCAACCTCTCTAAGCAATGTGTTCCAGTGCTTAACCACCCTGACAGTTAGGAAGTTTTTCCTAATGTCCAATCTAAATCTCCCTTGCTTCAATGTAAACCCATTGCTTCTTGTCCTAGCCTCAGAGGTTAAAGAGAATAATTTTTCACCTTCCTCCTTGTAACAACCTTTTATGTACTTGAAAACTGTTATCATGTCCCCAGTCAGGGCATGTCTACACTTACCAGTAGATCGGCACTGCTGCAATCAATGCAGCAAGTGTCGATGTAACAGGTCTGGTAAAGACATGCTAAATTGATGGGAGAGCACTCTCCCATCGATTTGTGTACTCCACCTCCTCGAGAAGCACAAGGGAAGTCAACAGGAGATGCTCTTCTGTTGACACAGCACAGTGTAGCCACTGCAGTAAGTGGATCTAACTACATCAACATCAGTTACATTATTCAACATAACTGAAGTTGCATAAGTTAGATCGATTTACCACGGTAGTGTAGACCAGCCCTCAGTCTTCTCATCTCCAGACTAAACAAACCCAGATCCTCATAGATCATGTTTTCTAGAGCTTTAATCATTTTTGCTATTCTCCTCCAGACTTTCTCCAATTTGTCCATATCTTTCCTGAAATGTGGCACCCAGTACTGGACACAATACTCCACACAATACTCCACTTGAGGTCGTATCAGCACGGAGTAGAAGGGAAGAATTACTTCTTGTGTCTTGCTTGCAGCACTCCTGCTAATACATCCCAGAATTATGTTTGCTTTTTTTTTTCAACAGTGTTACACTGTTGACTCATATTTAGATTGTGATCCACTACGACCCCCAGATCCCTTTCCACAGTACTCTTTCCTAGGCAGTCATTTCCCATTTTGTGTATGTGCAATTGATTGTTCCTTCCTAAGTGGAGTACTTTGCATTTGTCCTTATTTAATTTCATCCTATTTACTTCAGATCATTTTCCAGTTTGTCCAGATCATTTTGAATTTTAATCCTATCATCCAAAGCACTTGTAACCCTTCCCAGACTGGTATGGTTCACAAACTCTGTAAGTGTACTCTCTATGCCATTATCTAAATCACTGATGAAGATATTGAACAGAACCAATTCCTATGGGACTCCACTTGATATGCCCTTCCAGTTTGACTGGGAACCACTGATAACTACTCTCTGGGAATGGTTTTCCAAAATGTTATGAATTTATAGTAGCTCCATCTAGGTTTTATTTCCCTAGTTTGTTTATGAGATGGTCATGTGAGACAGTATCAAAAGCTTTACTAAAGTCAAGCTATACCACATCTATCACCTCCTCAATATCCAAAAGACTATCCTGTCAAAGAAAGCTATTAGGTTGGTTTGTCACAATTTGTTCTTGACAAATCCATGCTGACTGTTACTCATCACCTTATTATCTTCTAGGTGTTTGCAAATTGATTGCTTAATTATTTGCTCCATTATCTTTCATATCATA
This sequence comes from Lepidochelys olivacea, assembly GCF_965140295.1. Classification (NCBI taxonomy): domain Eukaryota; kingdom Metazoa; phylum Chordata; order Testudines; family Cheloniidae; genus Lepidochelys; species Lepidochelys olivacea. The sequence goes on from NC_140412.1 coordinate 53,757,433, forward strand.
TCCCCTATATTGTAAAGAGATAAAGCAGATTCTTTTGTAGCTCGGATGGCAAGGAGAGATTCAGTTCTATCCCTCCTGTTTCCAGGAAGTTACAAGTGGCTGTGATATGCAGCATAGTAACAGCCCGGAAGTCCTAAGTGTCCTAAAATTCATTACACTATTTTGTTGCAAAACATATAACACATTTACTATTGGGGTTGTCATACACAGTAATATACTCCAGGTTGCACTGCAAGAGTCAGCGGAAGTCTGAGCATATATTTATTTTATGCTTGAATACATTATTTGACATACTGAGGTATATCTCCCCTTAAATGAATTAGCACATTGTAATAATTTGAAATGTACATCCAAGCAACACGCTCTGTCAGCATTATTTTTTTAATATCGTGCTCTAAATTTTTCGTTTTAGATATGAAAAGAGGTTAAAATATTATGTACACTTCATGTATGTATTCTTTTAACTGGTCCTCTTTTTCATATCCTACTCCTTTTCTCATTTTACTTCCTCTCATTTCCTTGGAAAGGCCACTCTCATTAAGACACATCCACTTTTAGGCCTATCCAGATCCCCTATTGTTTTAAGGATGTTGATACAGGACTATGTGTTTCCCCTCCTACTTCATGGCATGCAAAGGAACAAAACAGTGGAAAATGCTGCAGGGGAAAAGAAGCTGTGTGGCTATTTTCCCATCCATCAATATCCTCTCTGTTTAAAAGAAAAATGTGGGGGGGCGGGGAGGGGACAGATGGACGGGGGACAGAACGACACATACACAGAAAAAAACAGATGAATTGATGCTATTTAGATTAACAAACTAGTCCAGTATGACTTAGACTGAAAAAATACAGAATAAGTACTGAATAATAGTTAAGTAGTCAATGGCACATCCATCAGTACAGTGTCCATTATAGGACATGATCAAATGACAGGTATCTGAGGAGATCTGTTCCTTGGCCCCTGATTCCTGATACTTAACTCCTAACACCTCAAGATGTCTGAAAATGGGGCAAGAAGATGGGGAATTTAAGGCAGGAGGGATGACTGGCGAGACCATACTCATGCCTTGCTATGGAGCCATGCAGTTGGGATTGGGGTTTTTATAGATTACTCTCTTCTGTGATTTTTTTCAGACTGTGTCCATAATGTGTAGTGCGGAGTTGGGAGAAATGGAACACAACAAGGTTTTTTACTAGTTTTTTCCCTTCTGCATTTTTACCTGAGACAGTAACAGAGGAGCCATAGTTATTTCCAATTAACAATGAGTAAGGTCCTGATATAGCAAGATACATAAACCTGTACATAACTTGAAGCACGTGAGTTGTTCCCTTTACGTCAGTCAGTGTTACACATGTGTTTTAGTACCTTGCTGAATAGAGTCCTTAATAAATAAATATAGACTGAGGCTTGCTGAACTGATTTTTTAATTTTGTTCAGGTACATAAAATCCAACTGCTAAAAATTGTCTAGTGAGCAGTATAGTCACAACATTATCACCCAAATTTAGAGGCAACAGCTTTTCCACTCACTACAGGAGTAATCACACGGAAGAAAAATGGCAAATTCTTCCTCTGTCTGTATGCTCAACCTTCCTCTAAAACAGATAACATAATAACAATGATTGATTTGTTAAATTATTGACAGAAATGAGAGATGTGCATTAGTCCACAATTGGCTTGATGGGACCCAGCAGATTATTTTTCTCCTACAAGTTGCCTTTAATCTGACATGATTGCTTTCCTTTTGCATTCTACTGGGACTCACCCTTGGACTGCTGGGTTTAGAATTAATCCCATTAGCCGATTTTTTTTCCTTTGAACAATTACAGTCTCTTTAAAACAGATCCTTTTTATCTGGTGGTTTGTAGAAATTTTCAAGGCTTTTTTTGGTTAAACTTTGGCTTTCACTGAAGCCCTGACAATTACTAAACTCTTGGTAAATTATTCCCTTTTCTCCTCCGGTAAGTATACCTCACCCCGGACTTTTGCCTGCATTCCAAGGTCTTTTAGTTCTGTCTTCTCTCACTGTGACTACCCCACCCTCATCCTGCACCATCCTATTCACAGCTATGTTTTCAAAGCAGCTGGTCCATTGTCTCTACAGTGCACATAGGGATGTCCTCGCTCATGTTTGTGGTCCTTAAACTATAAGATCTTTGAGGTAGAGCTGGGTGATTTTTTTTTTTGACAAATTGTAAATTTCCCAAAATATGCATTTTGAGAATTGGGGGTCACTGAAACACTGCACTAATTCAAGTCAAAGTCAGCAAGTAGTTGTGGCTGGAAAAATGAGCCTCTGGTATTATCAAAATGAGCATGTATTGAAATGAAACATATCAACATTTTGCTTCAAAACAACATTTTTGAAATGTTGATTTGAAATGACATTTTTTTGGGTAACACTTGGTTTGATCTGACAACATTTTTTCAGGTTTTCATTTTGGCAAGAAAAACACCACCGACAAATAATTCAGTCTCAGTTCAAAGTGAAGTGATTTTCTTTCAGATTTTTTCAGTTCAGCCACGGAACCGAAAAATCAGTGATTTGCTCAGCTCCACTTTGAGGCAAGGAATGTGCCTTTATCCATGACTACAAACTGCAGGGTAAATTTATGGTGCCATAGAGATGATCTTGAATAATAACAACTTTGTTGCTGCAAAACAAAAGAAGTGTTAGAAAGAGAGGTGACAAAGGAAAGGAGGGAATCCAAAGTTTACCGTTGCCGGCGTGATCTTTGTTAAACGGTTGTGTAAGAAGGCATGTATTGGGACTTCTTTCAGTCAGATTCTAGTCTTACCTTTTCATTATTTCATGGGTGTACTTAGACTTTTCTGTTAATCTGACAGCACAGTGTCCATTATTTCATCTTTGTTGACTTTATAAAGTAATCCTCACAAAAGGCTTTGAAGATTACTTTCAAACCTGCTTTGAAACATTTTCAAGGGCCTACACAGAAGTTTTGTTTCCCTATTCTCTTTTTCTTCCTTTTTGATGTGGATGGTGGCATAAATTCATACATGTAGCTCCATGAATCATACATGAATCATAGAGAGTTTCAGTCAGTATCTGTCATTTACTGCTTTCGTAGTGCTGCATTTTGGACCTGATCCTGCAGCATGCTGACTTTCTCCCAGCTGCTAGGTGCTATGTGTCCTCAGCAACCGCTAATATCATTGGGGATTGTGGGTACTCAGGATGCCACAGGAAATGCCAAGCATCTCCTTGGTTCAGGGCTTCATTCATTCTTAGCTTGGGAAAAATCATGCCTATTGTGTTTTAATCAAAACGTAAGCATGTGACCGTTTTGTAAGATGTCAATTACTCCAATTTAGCTTAGGAGCATGGGCTGGTTGCACATGTGCTCTTTAAAAACACACCTGAGTGCCATTTTTTGTACAGTTTCCAAGAAATTCAAGAAGTCTTTTCATAATGCATTTGGGTTTCCTGAGTATAATAACAACTATTCTAAAGAGCTTATTGAAAGGGAAATCTATTTCCTCATTTGTGGTGTAATATAATAGAAAATAAATTTAAACCAATTGAACTCATTTTTGTAGTTGATTACAATGATATCCTGAAAGCCCTTGCACAAACTTTGGCACAGTGTGTTAGGAACAAACCCTAACCAGCCTTTCAGAGATTATAAAGTCAAAAGGGACTACTGTCATCATCTAGTCTATCTCCCATGTAAGCACAGGTCATAGGATAATCCCTGAATTCATTCTTGTTTGAACTAGAGCATATCTTTTAGAAAAACATCTAATCTTGATTTTAAAATGTACAGTGATGGAGAATCAATCACAACCTCTGGTAAATTATTCCAATGGCTAATTACCCCCAAATTTGCACCTGATTTTGAATTTGAATCTGTCTACTTTCAACTTTCAGCCATTCAATCTTGTTATACCTTTGTCTGCTAGATTGAAGAGCCCTCTCTTATTAAATTTGCGTCCCCATGTAGGTACTTATAGACCATGATCAAGTAACTATTTAACCTTATCTTTGATAAGCTAAATACATTGAGCTCCTTGAGTTTTTTACTATGCGGCATGTCTTCCCGTCTTTTAATTATTCTCAAGTTTCTTCTCTGAACCCTCTCCTATTTAAATAGGAACAAAATCATTTTGTTTCTAACATACTTATCAAACCTCCTCTGATCATCTTTAACTTTGCTGACCATTGAGTTCTCCTTGTGTCCTTTTCTTTCCCTTATCAATTTACTGTGATTCTTAGCTTATAATTTATATTAATTGCTATCAACTGTCTTTTTTTCATAATTGTTTTCAGCTTTGTAAAATTGGCCCTTTTAAAGCAGCAACTATAAGTATTCCTGGTTTGTACTCAACAAATGTAAGCAAGTCATGATTACACGCTGTGGCACTCTGCACCTCAAGGCACCATGGAATCTCCATATTCACCACTATCATATAATTATGATATGTTTTGTACAAAGTATGCCCTGTGAGGTATTATTTTAAAAGTCTTGATCTGTTGAACATTAATATCCTGTTGGATTATATGTGCTATCATTGTATTCCAAGTTATAAAGTTTTGTTATGTGTGTGTATTACTGAAATATGTCGTGAGGTTGGGAACACCCACAACCAGCCTTTCAGATACAACAATGGAGTAGCCAGACTGCATTAATGGCTCATCAAGACCCATCAAAGAAATGATCTCCTCTCCCAGAACAGCATACAATGGAGAATTCTTAGAGGAAGCACATATACAATGGAGACTGCTTGACCCAAATCATAGCAAAATACCTTTCAAGGAAGCTGGAAGAAACTATAAAAGGGGAAGTGGCATTATGATTTGGCCTCTCTCCCTGCCCCCCAACTCAACACCTGAAAGAAACATCTGGAGGACAAAGACCTTGAACTGGAGAGTCCCAGCCTGTGTATTGAGGAACTAAACCATCTGTCAGGGTGAGACACTGCTTGATTCAAATCCTGTTTAGTGTATAGAACTCAGACTGTGAATTTATTTTTGTTTCTTAGGTAACCAATTTTGATCTCTACACTTGCTACTTATAATCACTTATAATCTATCTTTCTGTAGATAATAAATCTGTTTTATATTTTACCTAAAACAGTGTGTTTTGGTTGAAGTGCTTGGGAAATTTCAGCTCAGTTTACAAAGGCTAGTTTGTGTCCACTCCACATTGAGAGAGGGGTGGTGTGGGTAATGACCTTACACTTGTCAGGCTTCTGACCATAGCAAGACAGTACAGTTCTGGGGTGCAAGGCTGGGGAGCTGGAGCCTCTCTATGTTGGTTCATGAGTGGCTGGAAAAGCATTCATGTAACTCAGTTGGGTGTGTCCCTGCCTGTGGATGGCTGTGTAAGTGCAGCACCCATCAGAGTTTGTAGCTTGGCAACAGCATCACAGAGTGAGAAGGATGCCCCAAGTTGGTGAGATAGAGGGACCAGCTGTCCCACAGTCCAGGTTGCACCTCGGGGATGACATCACACATGCACTTAAGCAACCACTACCATATTGTTGTGTGATCAATTTCTCTTCGTCTTTCAAGATGAGGTCTAACATAGCGTTCCCCCACGTTGGTTGCGGCACCTTTGAGTTAGAAAATTCTCATCTATAATTTTTAGAAATTCCAAGCATGTTTTGCCAGGTCTCCTCTCTGTTTCCACTCTCTTTTGTCCCTTGGTGGCCAGTTCCTTCCTTTCTTTTTTGAATCTGGGAGGGTGATGCTTCCCAAATCTGGTGGTCTGAGAACTCCTCAGCCTCTCTGATTCTCTGAGATGTCTGCACTTGGCCTTCCAGACCATGAATCTTTTCTTCAAGCATAGCTACCAGCTTGCACTTCATACAGAGGAAATCCCTTTTGACTTCCATTAGGAAAGAAAACATGAGAAATATGTTGTAGGACAGAACCCTGTTCCATCTTTATATTAAGTGTACAATGGTACACAGAAAGAGAGCGTCACACATACCCTATCTGAACTCTCTCTGAAACTCCCCAGTTTGCTGCTCCTGTTTGCTACTCATGAGTTCACCTGTCAACTGACTTACATACTAAGCCTCACTGCTCGTCTCTACCCCCTCAACAACAGGGAGTGATTAACCATTCAGAAAGTTCAAATGCCTGGGCTGATCAAAAGACCCAAGAATCAGAGCCACATGGCCCTCACTGAGATACAGACCTGTCTCACCTGGCCCATGGCCCAGCCACATAAGTCCTGGAACAAGAATAAACAGGCTGTGAGCATGGTAACTCCATGGGGTCTGGAAGAATATGCCTGATCTCCCCTTGTTGGACCGGGGACACCAGCAGTTACTTCAGATGTGTAGTGCAGCCTATAAGAAGTAGCAGATGTGATGACTGCTCATCCCTTCCCTCATAGGAGTTTTGACTGATACTTCCCATCTCAGCAAACCCATTGACCCCACCCAGCCCCTCTTTGTTTCACCCCTTGAATTCCCATTTGTGCTGCTCCAGTGAGCGTGGAGTTCCCCTGCACTACTTCTCTGAACTCTGCTCTCCCCTCCAGTAGAACCATAGAATTTCTGTTGTGTTTAGAGCTTTATATACCTGTAGAAGGAGTCAAGATTTGGCTCTCAGAATATAGACAAATCAGCCAAATAATTGCATGTCTTTTTCTATAGATTAGTGTAAAAAATGGGTAGCAGTGAATAAACACAGAGTAAAAGTGTGTTGAACAGTTTCAGCTAAGAATAATGTTTCCATTATAAAGTAGTGTGCCAGGTCTCAAACAGTGAGTAGCTAGCCCCATGAGGGTCACTAGCATTTAGCTGGAAGAAGGCAGCAGAGCACTGGCCTGCTCTGTGGTTGGAGAAATGAGTACAAGGTTGGAAGAGAGGAGGTCCTGTTTCCTAATCCTGGTTCTGCCAGCGCATCTCTGTGTGGTCGTGGGTAAATTGCTTGACTTCTCTCTCTTGGTTTCACTGTGGTGAAATGGCATTAATAATACCTGTTTACCTCACAGAAATGCTGTGCGGATTAAGGAGGCGATATCTGTACAAACAGAATAAAGCATTGAAAACTGGACATTTACCACTTACATAGACAAATCTACTTACGGTAGTCCACCTTAACAGTAAAAGTAAATAAACACAAAAGTCAGCAAGAGGTGTGGGTACTCTGAAATCTGGTCCTAGATTGATTTATAACTAAGATTTGTGTTTATTGAAGTGACAATGTTTAATTTGGAATAGTTTAATTTTATATTTAAAAATACCATAAAGACACTGGCTGCTGTGGATTGATCGTGAGATGTTATTCAGACTATCTAAGCCTCTCTGTTCATGGGAGAACACAGATGCCAAGCTATAAAAAAATTATTCTATATAATGACTTGCTAGGTAGTTCTTAGATCATCAGATTATACTGATGCCAGACACTGGGTAGAACAGGATTTCTCAACCTTTTCAGGTTGGTCACTTTTTATTCAAAGTCAACCTGTTTTGTGACCTCCCCCTGCTTACATTAACTACAAAATAAGAGTAAAAATTATATGAATTATAACAATTGACCTTGAAGGGTAAGAGAGTGTAGGCAGTGGAATTTTCTTCGCGTTAGGTTATAACATTTTCACTGCTTTATGACCTCCCTCCCATTTTCCTGATTGCCTTTCATGACCTTGTTGGTGGTCACAACCCTCTGGTTGAGAAACCCTAGACTATTGGCTGCCAGTCCTTCAAGACACCTGTTGTCCAAGACCTACTTCTGATTCTGAGGAACTAGCATTCTCCTGCCATATAAAACTAAAGTCTCACAAGTGCTGTATATTAAACCTTGAAATGATTGCTACACCTTCTGCATATTGCTGCACCTGAACTATTCACATGCGTAAATTTAGGCATGTTCTTAAGGAACTTGCCAAACTGGGGCCTAAATGAATAAAGGAAGTAATTATTTAGATCACATGCATCAGATCAATATACTGTACTAGAGTCACTATGTTTGATCAACTAGTAATATTGTCCACTGCAGCCTAACCCCATGTCATTTTGTGAATCCCACAAAAAATCATCCATAGATGGGTAGGAAGCCTTTAAAAATTGTCTTCAGAAAACAGAAAGATAATAAATTTGAATTAATTGGAGGTTTACAGTACAGCCTCAGAGTTTTGAACACCTCAGGAATGGAGGTTGTTCATAACTGTGAAATGTTTGTAACTGAACAATACGTTATGGTTGTTCTTTCAAAAGTTTACAACTGAACATTGACTGAATACAGCTTTGAAATTTTACTATGCAGAAGAAAAATGCTACTTTTAATCATCTTAATTTAAATGAAACAAGCACAGAAACAGTTTCCTTATCTTGTCAAATCTTTTGTTAAAATTTGTCTATTTTTAGTGGTTTACATTTAACACAGTGCTGTACTGTATTTGCTTTTTTTATTTGTCTCTGCTGCTGCCTGATTGCATACTTCCAGTTCCAAATGAGGAGTGTGGTTGACAGGTCAGTTCATAACTCTGATATTCATAACTCTGAGGTTCTACTGTGCTTTGAATTCTGATGCAGTTGTTTTGTACGAACACATTCTTACCAACCCCCTCTTGATCACTACAATATCTGAAAAGCAAGTAGAGAGAGGAGACCCATCTCTGTAATTTAACCTTTATTATATTATTTTTAGAATTGTCTTTCAGGTCTAACCTTCACAGCATAAATTCACAAGTGAATAATCTCATTAGAGATAATCCTTCTCTCTGGGCAGTCTCTTTGCAGGATAGTCTGGCCAACGTTTCTCATGATTTTTAATTTGTGATCCATTTGCTATCTGATCCATTTGCTAATTACCAATATTGTCCATCTCACCTGTGCTCTCCCGTCCTCAGTGCTTCTTGACAGATAACAGATTTTGCAATAACAACTTGAGTTTTAGACCCCTCTGAAAGTTAATAGCTCAAATTTCTATTAAAATGGCTCATGTAAAATTTCTGTGGGATGCTTTGGAATTTCAGTTTTGTACACAGTAATTGAATTCAATGTTAGGTAATGTAATGGGTTTGAAATTTGATTGCAAGAGACTGTTTTAATCTTTGTGATTGCCATTTCCCTTGGCGCACACAGATCTATCACTTGTAATGGAGGATGCAGCTCTGAGAGGATATATAGTGCAAACCTTAGCACTAAACACTTGGGGTGAAACACCTACCCTGTTTAGGTTACCAGATGTCTAGGTTTTCCCAAACATTGCCTCTTTTTTGAGTCTCCATGTTCTGTCTGGGGGAAGTTTTCAAATAACAGGAAATGGCCTGCAGAGCAGACATTACAGCTCAGAAAGAGCCCCAATTGGTCCACTTCCTGACTGGTCCCTCCCCTGCATCTGCAGCTAATTGGTCCCACAGCTGCCAGATCCCTCCGCCCTCCCCAGGCCCTGGCTCACAGCCCTGGGAAGGGGGGTCCCGCAGCAAGGTACTGGCTGATGGGCTGGCGCTGCATCCTGGGCTTGCACTGGCCGCCCTGCCACCATGTCAGGGAGTGGCATTGCCCCTCACCTCCAGTGAGTACCCCCACTGTAGGTACCCCCTCCAGTACCCTCAACTGTACCCCTCTCCAGCCCTCTGCTCCCTGGTGGTGTCCTCTTTTTTGGGAACCTGAATTATGGTAACCCTAATCCTGTTGAAGCCAGGGGGAGTTTTGCAACTGACTTAAATGGAGCCAGGATGTCACCTTTGGAGATTAAGGCCATGTCTATACTACAGAGTTTTGTCGACAAAAGTCAGCTTTCATGGACAAAACAGTGGAGGTATACACGCTACAATACTCCTTCCGCCGACAAAACTCTCAGGCTTTGCTGACAAAATAAAACCCCCTCAATGAGAGGCATAGAGCTTTTTGCGGAAAAGTTAGATTGTCAAAGTGTCAGTATAGAAAACATGGTTGGTTATGTCACTGTAAATGGCTTCCAGGAGGTGTCCCACAATGCCCATTCGGACTGCTGTGGTCAGCAGTTTGAACTCCACTGCCCTGCACCCAGATACACAGGCATCTCCCCACCCCCTTTAAAAGCCTGGGAATTTTTGAAATTCCACTTCCTGTTTGCTCAGCATGGACAGCTCACACCTCATCTTCCCAGCTGACCATGGTGTCTCTACACAGCAAGCGCTCTCCCGCTCGGAGCACAGTTGTTGGATCTGCGGGCACTGTGGGGAGAGGAGTCTGTGCAATCCCAGCTCCACTACAGCTGTAGGAACTTTGGTACCTTCGGTCAGATTTCTCATGGCATGTTGGATAAGGGCTACGAACAGGACACACATCAGTGCCATGTGAAGATAAAGGAGCTGAGTCAGGCATAACTGAAGGGAAGGGATGGATGCCATCTGTGGTGGTGACCCCACCTCCACTGCCAAGAGCCCCGTGGATACTTTGGCAGGATTGGAGACAGTGGACAGTGTAATCAACCCCGAGGATGAAGTTGTTAATGAGGAGATCAAGTTGAGAATGATGTGGAGCACACAGCAGGGTTATCCAGTGGCGTGGCAAGGCAGGACTTCTTTTCCACTCCAGAGGGGTCTAGTCAGTCCAAGCAGTCTGTCTCTGATGGGCATGATGCAGTAGAGGAGAGCTCTGGAAAGTGACCTTTTTGAGTTGATGCTGCTCAGTTATATGAGGTAGAGCTGCCCTTTGCTTTGTATATGCTAGAAGGGGATGAAGGGATAAAAATGTACAAGACTAGGAAACTTTCCTGGAGGGACTCGCCAATCCTCTGCTGAAGGTTCCTTCGCAAAACTGCTTTGTTCCTTCCCTTGTAGGAATTCCTGTGCCAATCAGCAATCACTTGTGCAGGGACCAAAGCGGCACATAGGAGAGCAGCACAGAAATCCTTTCTGAAGCCGCACACATGCAGAAAATGCACCCTTGCATCCTTGCTTACCCTCAGGAGTGAGATATCGGCTTCAGTGACCCCCCACCTGTGGAAAATGGTGGCAGAATTTACAATATTGTCCCTAGTCGCCTGCACTGATCCCCTTAGAAACATCTTGATCCTTTGTGCCCAACCCCCACACAGGCCATTCTCACCATGTTTAAGGCATTCGTCAAGTTGTATGCTTGCCAAGGGACAGTGAGAAACTGATTCATATTTAAAAAGAGGTGCATTTTATTATAATGATTCAATGCTGTGTGTGCACTAACAATCATGCTTCTGTTTATTCTTTCTTGTGCTTCTTCAGATGTGACCTTCAGGGGAACCCCCTTACACACTGGTGGATTGCCTCCTACAAGGAGGAGCAAGGAGAACATGTTTTGAGATGTGCTACAATCCTCAGAGGCCAAAAAACAAGACTGCAGGGCATGGAGAGGGACTTTAAAATAAAATGATAAAATAGTCTGGACAGAAAAGAGAGCCAGGAGTGAATTTTAATGGCCAGGAGCAGATGATAAAAGTGATAGAGGAGCAAACGGAGATGTTGAAGTTTCTAATTACACTGCCAGCTGAATTCATGTGTGGTTGCTCCCCCCCTGCAGCCAATATGGAACTGTTTTCCATGCCCTCCCACACATTCCTTGCAACTTCCTGGCCCATCTCAGTACCCTGTTCACTCCACCCCTTCAGACAGCTTCAAAAATGATAGCTGGACTTACATAGAGCTATCACACAGCCCTTCATTGTTATCTCCTTTCCAACCAAGCCTTTTGGGTGTGTTGTTACTTGGTATTTAATAAAAATATACTCTCTGAAAAATAACCAATCTTTATTTGTCTCCTACACGTGGTAGTTGCTGCTAGAATTAATACACAGTGGCAATTTGATCATTTGCTGAGTACAGATCAGGATCATCAAAATATTCAGACAAGGCGGCAAATTAACAAAGCATGGCAGAATGCTATATAGAAAGATACATTATTGGAGCTCATTGTCAAAATGGTGCCTCAAAGCATCCCTTTTTCGAATAGTCCCCAGTTGTGCCCTTCGAATGGCCCTGGTATCTGGCTGCTCAAAATCAGCCACCAGGCGATCCGCCTCTGTGCTCGACCCCAGAGGAAACTTTTCACCTTAGCCTCACAAATATTATGGAGTGCACAGCAGGATGCTATGACCACAGGAATATTTTCCTCATTTAGATCTAACCTGCCATAAAGACAGCACCAGCATGCTTTTAATCTGCCAAAGACATATTTTACGATCATTCTGCACCTGCTTAGCCTATCATTGAAGAGCTCCTTGCTGCTTTCCTGTGTAAGTCTTCATGAGCCATGGGAGTGAGGGGTACGCTGGGTTTCCCAGGATCACTATGGGCATTTCAACATCCCCCACTGGAATCTTCTGGTCTGGAAAGACAGTCCCTGCTTGAAGCTTTCTGCACAGGCCAGTGTTCCTGAAGATGCGTGCATCATACACCTTCCCGGACCACCCTGTGTTGATGTCAGTGAAATGCCCACAGTGATTCACAAGCACTTGCAATACCATACCCCTTTCTATTGATGTACTCTGTCACAAGGTGGTCTGGGGCCAAAATTGGGATATGCATGCCATCTATCACGCCACCACAGTTAAGGAATCCCATTGCTGCAAAGCCATCCACTATATCACTCACATTTCCAAGAGTCACAGTCCTTTGTAGCAGGATGCGATTAATGGCCCTGCACCCTTGCATTAATGCAGTCCCAGCAGTGGACTTCCCAACTCCAAACTGATTCATGACTGACCAGTAGCAGTCTGGAGTTGCCAGCTTCCACACAGCGATCACCACACACTTCTCCACCAAAAGTGCAGCTCTCATTTTGGTGTCCTTGTGCTGCAGTGCTGGGGCCAAGCTCTGCACACAATTCCAGGAAGGTAGATTTCTGCAGCCACTACTCTTTATCCCAGACCTGCATAACTATGTGATCCCACCACTCAGTGCTTGTTTCCTGAGCCTAGAAGCAAAAGTCCACCATGTGCAGCTGCTCTGTGAATGCTAAAAATAATCTGGTGTTGTTTCTTTCCATGACACAACAGGTCAGACACCTCTGATTCCTGTTCAGATTGAGTGCTCATGATATAATGCATGACCAGCCATGATGTGTTCATAACAGTGACCACAACAGTAGAGAGCAGTGCAGGATCTGGCCCTTTCAGACAGAGAGGGCAGGCGCACAGTAAACAGAGGCCATTGAAAAATGCAGGAAAATGCAGTCAGAAACCCCTGGAATGATGGGATGGAAAAAACTGCATCATGGGATGTTGAGCATGCACCCATGATGCACTGCGATCCACTCTTCCTTCCCCAAACTACTAGCTGCAGAAGGTAGCGAGTAGCACAGTGGGATAGCTACCCACAGTGCACTGCTTTCTCTGTTGATGCTAGAGTACCAAACCGTGGACGCGCTCTGCCTACAGAAGGAGCATTGTGTGAACATGCACAAGTGATGTAATTATACCGGGTTTTGATCGTCAGCCTAACTTGCTTCGGCAAAATTCTGCAGTGCAGACAAGGTCTTATTCTCAAATGCCCTGCTTGTATAGTCATTTACGGTAGTGCAAAGCAGCAGAAAACACCACTGTTCTGATCTAGTAGTGTTTTTGCACCCCCTTTACACTTTATACTGGTGTTAATGACTACAACCGGTGCAGAGCAACAGAGAATTGGACTCCTGTTACTCTGCTGTATATTAAGGATGTGTCCACAGTGCAGCTGGGAATGAGCATCCTAGCCTGGGTAGACAGACTCGCTCTAGTGGGGCTCCAGCTTGCATGCTAAAAATAGCAATGTGGATATTGCAGCTTGAGCGCTCAAGTTTTGGGGGTTGGGTGGATAGTGTACATCTTTAAGGGGCTCTGCAAAGCAAGACTGAGTTTGCTGAGAAAGCTACTGATGGGATAGAATCTCTCAAAAGAGATGATGTGGAACTAAAAATTAGGGGCTTAGAGACATGGGCTGAAAGAGTGGGTCAAATTCACACGTTTCTAGGTCACATGACTTTTCCCTATTGAAGCAGCTAATTAACAGTGGGAAGAGGATTAAACTTTAGCCCAATATTGTCTGAATAATAGACTAAAAATTCAGTAGAAAGATATAAGCTATATTAAGCATGCACAGCTTACTGAATCATCAGTTTACTGAATTAGTACCTTAATGTATTTGGAGTATATTAAGTGATAGAAAGATTACGTAAGATAATTAGAAGCTAAATTAGTATTTGAAGAATCTTTGAAGAACCTCACAATAAGCTTACTGTTAACTAGTTCAGGGTGAAACACAAAACCTGCGGATCAGTTTGATTCAATCTGAGGATCTCAAAGCTTTACAAAGATCCGTTCATTGAGCCTCACCACAGACCTGTGTAGCAGGTAAGTATTCTTATTCTCAGTTCACAGATGGGGACATAGAGGCGTAGATTGGAGAAATTAAAATGTGATTCAGCTAAATCCCTGTTTCTTATGTCTCTCAGCAGATGTGCTCACTTTACAAAGAAAGGGATGGTTTTCCCATAAGTCCATTCTGTAAAATTACCCTGGATTTTGCGGGTACATCTACATAGAAATGAAAGACCCACTACATGGCTGTGGCTGGCCCAGGTCAACTGACTTTGGCTCATGGGGCTAAGCTGCAGGGCTAAAAATTGCTGTGTAGAGGTTTGGGGTCAGGGACCCTCCCCCTTTGTAGGATCCCAAAGCTCGGGCCCCAGCCCGAGCTTGAAAGTCTACATAGCAGTTTTACAGCCCTGCAGTTTGAGCCCCATGAGCCGGAGTCAGCTGACCTGAGCCAGTCATGGGTGTTTAATTACTGTCTAGACATACCCTGAGGGTCAACTGGATTCTTGCCTTCTCCCACATCATTTTGCTAATACAGATGCTACAGGCCAAATTCTGCCCTTGGTTAATTTTGTAACCATTTTTAAAGAAGAAAGTTGGTGATTAGGGTGCTAGCCTGGGATTTAGGATACCCAAGTTCAATTCCCTGCTCCACTGCAGACTTCCTTTATGGCCTTGGGCAATCACTTAGCCTCTCCATGCCTCAGTTCCCCAGTCTGTAAAATGGGGATAATAGTACTTCTCTAGCTCATGTGGTATTGGGAGGATAAACAAATTAAAGACTGTGAAACACTCAAATCATAGAGCCCAATAAGTACCTACCATAGAGTGAAGGCTAACTGGGTTACACAGGTATCAGAGGAGAACCTGAAGACTATGGAGTTGCACCATGTAATGAAGGGCAGAAGGTGGCTGGCAACATCTTCAGTACTGGCGGTGATATGGGGCAATGGAAGAACCCTGTTGGGTGATCCGCGTGCAGGATGACGTTCAGTGCTGATGATTAGAAAGGGGACCAAGCTAATAAAAACTGGAATGTAAGCACAGATAGGAATGAACTGGTTCTAATAAAATCAGAATTGTCTGAGCCTTCATTCAAAACTTGAACCAAACTGACCTCCAGCCTTTTCTGATTTCCAATAAGTTCCCAAATCTCTCTCTTTAAAATTGCATACACATGCATTTTCTGCTTTCAGTCAGAACCAGAAATAAAATGACCAAAATGACATAAAAAAGGCACTTCTGACATTATTTCTAGCTCATCTGAAAGCAGGCAATATGGCAAATGCATAAGAAAGGCAGTTTTCTGAGATCTATAGCCTAATTGTCTGGAAAAATAGGTCACAGCAATTTGGATAAGAATTAGATAAGTATCTTAATTCCTGTAGGTTCATTTGGAATGAACTTAACCTCCAGTCCAAGATCCTGGTCTTGCATCCACCAGAGTAATTTGTAAAACTCAAATTGGCTTCAATTATGCTGAATCAGGCTTCATAGGGCTGTTCTTACTACTCAGGATTCCAGGATTGGGCTCCACTGAGATTTATCTCTCTGAAATATAAGCAAATACTAAAATAATAACTACCATAATTCTCCAAGCAGGCAAAAATTTACAAAGCTTTGACCAAATAACCTCTGTTTCTCTATGCACTTATGATTTGCGAAGTTTTTTTATTATGCAAGACTCTTGAAAGGAAAATGAAAAAGAAGCTGAAGTTCCTGACAGTGGTGAGAATTAGAAATGCCGTTAGTATCCCTCCAAAGAAATTCCTGTGATTGCTTTACATATGAGTGATTTTAATCACATTAATATCTTGCATCAAGAAAGAAAAAAACCAAATAAACTCCCAAATCTGGAGAAGAGCTGATAATTCTGGACTAAATAATGAAGGACGTACAACTGTGGACAAGAAAGAAAAAACACCAGAAAGACTAATAAATCAGAAAAGATTACAAAGCCCCAATGAAAACATAAGGTCTACACATTCCATTACTCATCTTCACTTAACAGGATGAAAATGTATGCAGTGCTCCCATTGCGGCACTGGCAGGTCCTTGACCCCTTCTACTGACATTCACCACCAACCTGATCTTTCGAGGTCCGTTTCAAGTGCTTTGTGATTATTATTATTTTTTTTTTGGATAGCACGCAGGTGTAACGTAACGGGGCTTGTCTGCACTTGAAATGCTATAGTTCCACAACTGCATCACTGCATTTGCACAGCTGTGGTGCTTCGGTGTAGACACGACCTACTCCAACAGGAAGGGTCCGTACATCAGCGTAGGTAATCCACCTCCCCGAGAGGCAGTAGCTAGGTCGACGGAGAATTCTTCTGTTGAACTCGTACTGTCTACATGGGACTGAGGTCAGCTTAACTACACTGTTCAGGGATGTGGATTTTTCAGATCCTTGAGTGAAATAGTTAAGCTGACCTAATTTTCTAGTGTAGACCAAGCCTTAGAATACTTGTCAGCGGAGAAGTGTTTGTGGAAGCGAAGACTTGCTGAGTTGGTAGCCTGCCTGAGCTTCGTGAGTAGTCATGATAACATGGTGAGAGGAAGGAAAATTGACATAATGTGAAATTAGTTTTTAATTTAAAACAATTGATTATATTATCTCACAATTCCCAGGACAAATTACCACTACTAAGCCCTGGAGAAACCCACGGGAACAGACCAGGAAAAAGAGGAAAACTCCATGAATTTCCCTTTGTGGAGTTTTCTCTGAACTCTTCCATTGGAAGGATGGGATTCCCCCAAACATCCTACTCCTCCTTCCAAAATGTGTAAGAGTCACATGGGGATCTATCATGAGGTCCTATGGCCTTTAGCAGTATGGTTCCTTTGGAGCCCTAAAGGCCTTGATCCAGCAAAGCGTTTAACATGTACTTAACTTTACGCAGGACGTTTAAGGATATGCTTAAGTGTTTTGCTGAAATGGAGCCAAAGTGGAGCCACAGCATAAAAATGAATGCAGCCTCATTTTCACAAATTGCCCCAGTGATTCCAGAAAGCAATTTACATAGTTACTTAGCCTTATACTTAGTTCCTCCTGTCTCAAGAATCGTATACTCTATTTTTTTGTTAGGTGTTTGTAGCACAATAAGGTCATGGTCCATGACTGGGGCACCCGGAACAATGACAAAACAAATATATAATAATACAAAGAATATCCTATACATTTATTAATGCCATAACTCAGATATCAAATACAAGATCACACATAATCTCACTCCTCTAGCCTGTGAGACTCTGCTACTTTTCAGCGGTCTGCACTGTCCTTACTTAGTTAACATAACATTTGAATAAATATTTATTTGGTTAATTTTGTCCAGGACCCTGACTGAATACAGTGATTTCAGTGGAACTAGTGAACTTTCCCAGATGGTTGTTTAGGTCAGAATTTTTTTTGACAAACCATAAAGCAATACTGTTATGTTGAAAGGATGGCTGGCTTTGGTTAGAAATAGGTAGTGTGCATCCTGCTAAGCGAATGGGTGATTTTTGGTGATCCCGTGTGATATCATACTATTGCTAAACATTTTGCAGAGGCCACTTACAAACAGGTGTTACCCACTGATATCTGAATATGGAAGGGATGTGGATATTGGTATCTTTATGAATCTAAGAGGGAAAGAACGTATTTGTTATCATCTTTCTCAGAAGTGCAGTCTCTGGAAAAAGATAGGACTTAGGAGCATTAAATTATAGAACCAGAAATGGGAAACTCTCCAACATATGGTGCTATGAAGTCATTCCCAGAAATAGAGCTGCGCATAGATTTTTTAAAAAGATATGCACTAGTTCAAACAGAAATGATTTTGGGGAAGTTTTATGGCTTGTGTTATACAGGAGGTCAGACTAGGGGATCACAATGATCCTTTCTGTTCTTGGACTCTATGAAGCTGTGAATCAACAGTGACAGCAACTTGTAAGTGGAATATTAGACTGGAAAATATCCCAAAGCTAAACAATTCCCTCAGCAAGAGTCTATGTCTTACTTTGGGTTTCCAGTTGCGAAATCATTCTTCTCATTAGAGCTGCACTGATAATATAATCCTGTGAATGTCAGCTGGTGGTGATTCACCCAGGAGCACATTTCCAGCAAATTGTAATTACTGATTTGGGTGGGTGCGCTACTTTGCATCACAATGTCCTTCTGCATCTGGTGGGATGTCACATGTTGATTATACTTGTTTTAGGGTAAATTTCTCTCTGGATCAATTAGTGACTGGCTGATGTTGTCCAAACATGATTTTTTGATTTTTTAA
The DNA here is from genome assembly GCF_965140295.1 of Lepidochelys olivacea. Lineage (NCBI taxonomy): Eukaryota > Metazoa > Chordata > Testudines > Cheloniidae > Lepidochelys > Lepidochelys olivacea. Next base: position 53,775,937 of record NC_140412.1, read on the forward strand.
ACATAACATTAAACTGATGGATGCTGTTTATTTTAGCTGTTATTAGCTCCCTAACTGTCCTCTTTAGTATTTGAACTTAAAAATTGTCCTGATATGAATCTTTTGTGAACAACGCAGGGTAGTCCATCTCATATTTTCATTTTGCTTGGAACTGTCTGGATTTTTTCTTGAAATGACTCAGTCTCCAACTGTGAGCTGCATCTGTTATACACTGGCTGGGAGTGTATGTGAAGACAGCTATCTCCTGACTCCCTCCAACACCAATAGAGCCTTTCAGCTTTTTATCTAGTTGTAGGTTTCATTGTCTATGAGCCAACATCATTGCCAGGTCAGGGTAGAGAGTGAGAATTTGTGATCATAGCTTAAAGTGTCTTTCGTCTGATTCATGTCAACAATATAATGCAAAGGGTTATTTTTCTATAGGATCACTATTTTCTTAAGCATGTTGGCTGAGTGAGTGAACAATGGAGGAATGCTGAGACACCTCATCCATCTGAAACACTGGTGTGACTCCTGAGGGTGTTACTTCTGCAAATTATGGCATTCAAAAGAGCAGATTTAAGAAGATAATATTATGCTGGAAGGTGTTAATGAATATTATCAGTAAAATACAAGCAGTATTTTGATCTGTAAACAATCACAGACCTTGTTAAAGCTGACGGATGTGCTAACCATGCTTCTTTCAGGATAGATGGAAGGTGCGATTAAATTCCCTTTTATGTAGTGATAGCTAGAAACAACAAGAAATTACTGGGTGCGAAGGCACTGGGTGCATGGCAAAGCTGATTAGAAGCTAAACTGTGTTTGCTGAGAGGTTTCTCAGGGTTGATTGGAAAGGAGGGGATAGGGGATTGATCGGCTGTGGTTGTGTGTGAGGCAGAAAGCCAGGAGAAAGCAAGAGGAGCAGTGGTGATATTAGTCCTGGGTGGAAGCTTCTTTTGGGTACTTGCTGGAAATGCAGAAATGGATTTCTGAGCAAGGAAATGGTCTCTGTGGTTTGTTTGGGGAAACAGGATTTTTGTGTTCATCCTTTGTAAGTAAACAGGATTGCACCAAAGAAATACATGACTCATACAGTCAATTTCTTCTCCTCCTGGAAACAATTTGGCAAAGCCCCGAATATTGGCTAGCCACTCAGGCCAAAAGGGGAAACACTATTCTTGTGAATAAGGCACAGAACAAGGTTAATAGAGAACTTTAATTTCTCCTGCTACATTTTTTAAAACTGAAGAACCTAAAGATCTTTAAATGGCCTCTTTGGATATCTGTATATATTATTGGCTGATAACTATTTTACTCCTGAGGGCATTCTACACACACACACACAAAAAAATTCTGAGCACAATATTTTAAAATACTGCAAAATTCTGCAAATTCAAATTGTCAGATAAATGTGGAGGCTCCAGCATGGCACTGGGGAGCACAAGCCACTGTCTGCACAGACAGAGATCACTCTTCAGCTCCCCCTGCCCCCACCACCGGAACACGGATTCAGTGGTCAGGCTGCACCCAACCCTGACACAGTACAAGGACCAGTCTTGCTACAGAAACACCCCAGGGCCCTTCCCCTCCATGTCAGGTGCACCAGGTGTGGGCAGGCAGGCTCAGCCCATCAGGATCAAGTGTGGTGGGGCTTAGTGTTGGGGGATCCAGGTGTGGGGTTAAGAGGACTCAGTGTGGGGCAATCTGAGTGCAGGCAGCTCAGTGGGGGATCTGGGTGCAGTGACGGAGGGAGGAATCTGGATGGACAGGAATTTGTTGTGACAGGTTCTGGGTGCAAGGGTAATGGGACTCTGTAGGGGGTCCAAGAGAAGGTGGTTGGAACTCAGCAAGAGTGGGGAATCTGGGTGTGGGGGAATAGTGCTTGGCAGGGGGGGGTCTTTCTGTGGGGGGGGTCCAGATGGTGGAGAAGTGGGACAGGGGATCCAGGTACAGGTGGAGTGTGCTCGGCAGGAGAGGGTATGGGTGTGTGTGGGAGGGTGAGACTCAGAGACTTTGCTTCCTCACCAGAAAGTAATTTTTCTGTGTGGGAGCAAAGAAATCTGCAGGGGACATGAATTCTGTGCATGTGCAATGGGGTAGAATTCCCCCAGGAGTAACTATTGTTTCTGAATTTCTAGAGCCACGGATGCTGGTGAAATCAGACAGAAACAATGTATCACATCAGATAATGCAACACATAATACAATGCAAATTGTGAGTAAAAGGAATGAGAACACAGAGAGACTGAGCTGTTTTGGCACCTATGCACCAACGGGTATGCAAGTATTGTTATTCCTATTTTAGAAACGAGGAACAGGGAGATTGTGATTTGTCTAAGATTGTACACAAAGTATGTGGTAAAGCCAGGAAGAGAACCCAGGACTTCTCATGTCCACACTGTTGCCTTAACCCACACGACTATTCTTGCTTCCTTTTAAAAGAAGGCTTTCTTAATATCTCTGCTTTGAGTATAAATAATTCATCTTGATTATTTTTCCTTTTTCATTAGTTTTTGGAGGCATAAAATCTCTCCAGAAGGAAATTACGGACAGTGTCAAATTGTTGCAAGCTCAAAATTTCATAGATCTTGTAAAAGAAATTTAAAAATTATTTTAAAAAACCCTAATATGGGAGATAAAAACTTAATGGAAATAGATTTTCTTAATGAACCAGGAAAAAACAACCAATGGAATGAGTTTTTCAGAAGTACTATGAACATGAAAAAGAGGAACGTCGTTATTTTTAACAGTCCAATATATAGCTCTGATCCTGCAGTTGACTACGTATAGGTGCAAGGGTATGCATAAGCACAGTCAATTACAGAATCAGGATTGAGGAGTTTCATTTTGACAGTGTAACTTTAACAGGGTTCTAGGTTGAGTAGTAACGCAGTGCATGAAGCTATGCTGTACTCTAAGTACAAGGTATACAGAAAGAGTCTAGGTCAAATCATAGCAGGCAGTGTGGTTTTTGGAACATGCAACACATATAAATAACTCTGTGAGAATTCTGATCTCTGCTATTTCGCTCTCCCACAGTGTTCAGGCCACAACAGTGAACTGGCAGATCTCCATTAGAAAAAACAAACCAGCAAAACCTAATGGCAACAAGTAGCCAGGATGCGGTGATGTGGCCGAAGTATAATATACACAGATAGGATTGGAAAAACCAGGGGGAATTTAAAGGAAACTTTGTAAAGTGATACGGTCCTAGCTCCAGATTTGTATGACTCTTCAGCCGATCACCACAACCCCTCCAGGGTTGCAATTTGTTGAACTTGTTGCTTTTACACACACCTCCCATTTGTCCTTTGACAAAGACATTTAAGAGCTTGACTTTTCCTGTACTCAATTAGCAACTAAAAATCACCTATCTGATTTTAGATTCATGTGATGTCTTCAGACTGACTGGCTGATATTGCATATCTGTGGAACCAAAAAGTGATGTGATATGCATACAGTTGCCATCAGAGAAAAGAGAAATAAAATGGTTATTTTTTTATCGTTTTCACAAACTTTAATATTCTGGGCTCTAGTCTCTATTCTTTTAGCATTTATTCTTGGATTTCATAGATTCCAAGGCCAGAAAGGACCATTGTGATAATTTAGCCTGACCTCCTGCATAAGACAGGCCACAGAACATCCCCCAAATACTCCTAGAGCAGATCTACCCATGTCCACACTGGTGGTTGCATGTAGGGTACTTGTAGCTACATGCTCCAGTGAAAAGCAGCTGTGTCCATACTGTTGTGCATAGCTACAAGTGGCAGTGAAAAGTCCCCCGGTGGGCACCTTTCCCTGATGCCTACCTCCTGCAGGAGACTACACTGCTACAAATATCCGTGTAGAAGTGGAAGGCGCTGCTTGGGCATTGTAGTGAGGAGATGACTCACCATGGCAGCACCCCCTGCTGGTCATCCTGGGAATTAGCTCTCCAGTTTAAGGAGAGCCATCCGCAGGCTGGTGTCTCGCCTGCTGCTGGCCCCATGTCCCTCTCGGACCCCGGTGCCCTTTACCTCGGGGTTCTGCCTCAGCAGTACCCCCTCGCTCTGGGTTTCCCCTCCCACGGGAACCCCCAACCCTCTAAACCCACCTTGCCTCAGTGGCTACTGACAGTCATCATCTAACCACCCTCTCTGGGGCAGACTGCAGTCTGTAATGGCCACTCATCATTGGCAAGGGGTAGGATGAGCTCTCTCTGCCTATTCCCAAGCTGCCCGTCTGCAGCCCCAGTACCTTTCTGGGCCTTTACCAAGGCCTGCAGCCTGGGGGTTTACCAGGCTGCAAGTCTTGGTAAAGCTGTCCTCTCCAGGGCTGCTTTTAACCCCTTTTCTGCAGGAGTGGGGCAGCCACCCCACTACAGGCAGGTCTAGAGTCATGCAGGGTAGATACATACAGGTTCTGGAGTGTTTTTACTCTACTTGCCTGAATAGCGCCTCACCGTCTACACTGCTCGTTATACCCAGGCTTGGGGTGTGTGCAGTGTATGTACTCTGACGTAGCCTATGTGGCAGAAACACTATTGTTGACTTAGGCTGTTTAAAAAACCCTGGGGCTAATGCTGCACTGGTTCAGTTTCTGGCAAAGCTTAGAGCAACTTCAGGGCTACTCCAGCTTATGTTTGCTCTAACAGCCCCTGGAAGTGGATCTGGCAGCTGGGGATTGCTGGGACATAGGGATGACTTGAGCATATCCCCTCACCAGAGATTTGGAAGTGGGGCCATAGAAGTTGCTATGGTGGCTCTGCATGGTATGGGGAATCCTCCACTAGATGACTGAGCTGGCAATAGGACCGCTTTACGCTAGGCAACCAGGGAAAGTTGCCCTAACAGATGTGAGAATAGGCTACGCATTTGGAGTGTGCATTCTGTGAAACACAAAAACAGGATAATATGTAACTTATTCGCTGCAGGGTTGGCAGGAAGATGATTTCTGAGGAATTTATTTCATACAGTTCAGCATAGTTACTAGATGTGCTTCTTTTTTTGACAGGTTCAACTTAGTTTGTGTCTGAGCTGGTGAATGCTGTATAGCCACCCAAATACAACCCCGGTGATGAAAGAAAATATAATACAAGAAATTCTAATATATAAAGGGCTGCATTTAGCATTTACAAGGTGCCAGTTCAGATACACACACGTCCACACATCTCACAGAAGGACAGTGTCCCTTATTGAACTCTGATGCACTGTGTATGTGGGATATCTAGCCTGTTGCACTGACTCTAAGGAGGACATCAGCATCCTAGTGAAAAGATGAATTGCTAGAGCAATCCCTTTAAGTTTTGATTGTATAATACAATATTGGTTACATGCGAGGGTGAATTTTCTTCTTGTAGTAGTCTTTACCAACATACCATGTTGTTGGAGTGCATAAGGGAGGTGTGTATAGAGTTCTTTACTAAAAATATTTATAGACTAGTACAGTGGTTCCCAAACTTGTTCTGCCGCTTGTGCAGGGAAAGCCTCTGGTGAGCCGGGCCGGTTTGTTTACCTGCCGCGTCTGCAGGTTCGGCCGAACGCAGCTCCCAGTGGCTGCGGTTCACTGCTCCAGGCCAATGGGAGCTGCTGGAAGAGGTGCAGGCCTGGGGACGTACTGGCCGCTGCTTCCAGCAGCTCCCATTGGCCTGGAGCGGCGAACCGCGGCCACTGGGAGCCGCGATCGGCCGAACCTGCGGACGTGGCAGGTAAACAAGCCGTCCCAGCCTGCCAGGGGCTTTCCCTGCACAAGTGGAGGAACAAGTTTGGGAACCACTGGACTAGTATATACAGTCACGCCAAGTCCCAAGGCATTGTTCAGATGTGAATATTATATACCTGGCAGGGCCAGCAGAGAGTTATTCATTTTCTTTATGGATGTGGTATATCAGTTGGTGAAGGCAGCCTGTGCTGATTAAATTCATTTGTTTTGGCAACTCTGCCCACTTTTGGCCTAGATCTGCATATTTTTGCATATCCAGGCACTCACAAGTAAAAGTCCTGCATATGTTAACACAGACACTTTGTGCTTCATGGCAAGATTTCTCAATCATTTGTGTTTATATTCGTCAATATACGCAGATCTTACTCATTTTTGCAGAGTTATGCATTGCACACCTTGTGGCAATATTTTGCCCAGTGATTGTAACTAGATTAGTTTGCATCTGTTTTATGGCTTAAAATAAAGACAAGAAAAACAAATATATGTAAGAGATCTCAGCTCAATGGCCTGATTGGCTGTACACACATAGAACTATGGATCCTATGGACATGTGGCCAGCTGTCCTTCTCTTCTTCCAGGATTCCATCTCCTAGGAAAAGTGATTAGTGCGCAAATTATCAATGAGTTGTGGTGATTTATTTTTGAAGGAGGGAAATCATATGCCCCAAAGGGGATCAGACTCTGGGTACACACTGAAGATGCTGCACATACTATTGTACCTGGTTATAGCAGTTTCCCTAGCAACTGGATAGTGGCGTATAGGGACTGTCACTCATGACTGGCTCAGTTGCCACCTGAGGCATATTACATCCCTAATAAAATATGGGCTGAGGTTCTCAGCTGGCCTTTCTCCACAACAGACCTTTTAATTTTGATGCCACTGAGGTAACCTGAGGGACAGAATTCCCTACCCTCTCTGTGCTGTAGGGCCTCAGTGGTTCCGTACCCTCCACACAAACTGTGTCTTCAAGAGGTGCAGGGTGGCTGTTCCCTCCATGGATTTTCCAGGGGGTCATGAGGATGGAGCCAAATTTCTAAGGTCCCTCAGTTCTAAGGGTTTTTGAAGCTGTTAGGTGTAACTGTGGTTACACAGTAATGGAAGGTGACCAACACCCTAACTCTAGAGCCGTCACCACAATTCCATAATTGAACATGTACAGCCAGTCTGTAAAGTTGGTAATGTGTTTTGGGATCCATTTGGAAGAAAGGTGTTATAAAAATACCAGAGTATCATCACTGAGCCTTTATATGAGACCATCTGGGCCAGATTTTCTAACATGCTCAGCATTTCAAAGAACACACCTTCCTTTTAGGTACTGAAATGAGCAGTGTGCTGGAGTCTTAAGAAAATCTGATCATGAGTGTGAGTTCAGAGTACAAAAAAATCTGGCTCTGAGCTCTTTAGAAAATCTGGCCCCAATACGCAAGGCTATTTACAAAGCGAACAATAAGTCTCCGTCTTGAACAGTATAATAATTAATCATTTATACTGGATGTCACTGGGTTTACACAGAAAAAAAGTAAGAGGAACAATCATGTCTGAGTTTGCAGGAGAGCACATTTGACTGAGAAGCTAAAGAAACAAGAAAGAAACTGGGGAAATTCCACAAAACTAGATTTACTCTCATAAGGGAGCTGAGCTGGAATGGGCGAGGTGAGGGGAAACAGGCAGGAAAGAGAGGAGGAAGGAGAAGTAAGAAAAATATAACACCTAGATGTTATATTGTAAGAAAATTACTATTCCCTTGTTTAAAAAATCTACTGCATCGTCTCTTAGGCTTTAGTAGTCACAGTTCTATTTGCATGTCAGAATTTACAGCACAGACCCATCATATGCTGTTGTCACCCTTAAACCTAAAACTGTATTACTAAGTGCCTGTGGGAATTACCTTTGTAATGCTGCTAGAAGCATTGTGTGCAGGTGTTAGTCATTGCAGAAATAGCAGTCACATGAGTTAAAGCTGCTTGGAAATCATGCAGCAACTTTCACTAACAAACCAGCTAGTTTTAAAGAAATGTTATTCATTCATGAATCAGCAGGGTTTTTTTTTTTGCAAAAGCTTGCTATTTCTTCACTTCCCTTAGTCCCTATCCCTCTTTTTGGCTTGCACAGCTCTCACCTCTCCATTTGTAGAGTGCCTTGTTTCTTTTTGCAGAGGCAGTTGTGATGACCTATAACAGCGTCTGAGATTCTCCATGTTCTTCTTTAAAAAAAGGAGTACTGGTGGCACCTTAGAGACTAACCAATTTATTTGAGCATAACCTTTCGTGAACTACAGCTCCCTTCATCGGATGCATTCAGTGGAAAATACAGTGAGGAGATTTATATACACACAGAACATGAAAAAATGGGTGTTATCGTACACACTGTAAGGAGAGTGATCACTTAAGGTGAGCTAATACCAGCAGGAGAGCGGGGGTGGGGTGGGGGGAGAAAACTTTTTTTTAGTGATAATCAAGGTGGGCCATTTCCAGCAGTTAAGAAGAACGTCTGAGGAACAGTGCGGGTGGGTGGGTGGGTGGGTGGGGGGAATAAACATGGGGAAATAGTTTTACTTTGTGTAATGACCCATCCACGCCCAGTCTCTATTCAAGCCTAAGTTAATTGTATCCAGTTTGCAAATTAATTCCAATTCAGCAGTCATAGATTCATAGATATTTAGGTCAGAAGGGACCATTATGATCATCTAGTCTGACCTCCTGCACAACGCAGGCCACAGAATTTCACCCACCACTCATGCAAAAAACCTCTCACCTATGTCTGTACTATTGAAGTCCTCAAATCGTGGTTTAAAGACTTCAAGGAGCAGAGAATCCTCCAGCAAGTGACCCGTGCCCCATGCTACAGAGGAAGGCGAAAAACCTCCAGGGCCTCTTCCAATCTACCCTGGAGGAAAATTCTTTCCTGACCCCAAATATGGCGATCAGCTAAACCCTGAGCATATGGGCAAGATTCATCAGCCAGATACTACAGAAAATGCTTTCCTGGGTAACTCAGATCCCACCCCATCTAATATCCCATCACAGGCCATTGGGCCTATTTACCATGAATATTTAATTACCAAAACCATGTTATCCCATCATAACATCTCCTCCATAAACTTATCGAGTTTAATCTTAAAGCCAGATAGATCTTTTGCCCCCACTGCTTCCCTTGGAAGGCTGTTCCAAAACTTCACTCCTCTGATGGTTAGAAACCTTTGTCTAATTTCTAGTCTAAATTTCCTGGTGGCCAGTTTATATCCATTTGTTCTTGTGTCCACATTGGTACTGAGCTTAAATAATTCCTCTCCCTCTCCAGTATTTATCCCTTTGATATATTTATAGAGAGCAATCATATCTCCCCTCAACCTTCTTTTAGTTAGGCTAAACAAGCCAAGCTCCCTGAGTCTCCTTTCATAAGACAAGTTTTCCATTCCTCGGATCATCCTAGTAGCCCTTCTCTGTACCTGTTCCAGTTTGAATTCATCCTTCCTAAACATGGGAGACCAGAACTGCACACAGTATTTCAGGTGAGGTCTCACCAGTGCCTTGTATAACGGTACTAAAACCTCCTTATCCTACTGGAAATACCTCTCCTGATGCATCCCAAGACCGCATTAGCTTTTTTCATGGCCATATCACATTGGCAGCTCATAGTCATCCTATGATCAACCAATACTCCAAGGTCCTTCTCCTCCTGTGTTACTTCTAATTGATGCGTCCCCAGCTTCTAACTAAAATTCTTGTTATTAATCCCTAAATGCATGACCTTACACTTCTCACTATTAAATTTCATCCTATTACTATTACTCCAGTTTACACGGTCATCCAGATCCTCCTGTAGGATATCTCTGTCCTTCTCTAAATTGGCAATACCTTCCAGCTTTGTATCATCCGCAAACTTTATTAGCACACTCACACTTTTTGTGCTGAGGTCAGTAACAAAAAGATTAAATAAGATTGGTCCCAAAACCGATCCTTGAGGAACTCCACTGGTAACCTCCCTCCAGCCTGACAGCTCAGCTTTCAATAGGAGCCATTGTAGTCTCCCCTTTAACCAATTCCTTATCCACCTTTCAATTTTCCTATTGATCCCCATCTTACCCAATTTAACTAATAATTCCCCATGTGGTACAGTATCAAATGCCTTACTGAAATCTAGGTAAATTAGATCCACTGCATTTCCTTTGTCTAAAAAATCTGTTACTTTCTCAAAGAAGGAGATCAGGTTGGTTTGGCCCGATCTACCTTTTGTAAAACCATGTTGTATTTTGTCCCATTTACCATTGACTTCAATGTCCTTAACTACCTTCTCCTTCAAATTTTTTTCCAAGACCTTGCATACTACAGATGTCAAACTAACAGGCCTATAGTTACCCGGATCACTTTTTTTCCCTTTCTTAAAAATAGGAACTATGTTAGCAATTCTCCAATCATACGGTACAACCCCTGAGTTTACAGATTCATTAAAAATTAAAAATTGCAATTTCATGTGCCAATTCCTTTAATATTCTTGGATGAAGATTATCTGGGCCCCCTGATTTAATCCCATTAAGCTGTTTGAGTTTCGCTTCTACCTCAGATATGGTAATATCTACCTCCATATCCTCATTCCCATTTGTCATGCTACCATTATCCCTAAGATCCTCTTTAGTCTTATTAAAGACTGAGGCAAAGTATTTGTTTAGATATTGGACCATGCCTAGATTATCCTTGACCTCCACTCCATCCTCAGTGTTTAGCGGTCCCACTTCTTCTTTCTTTGTTTTCTTCTTATTTATATGGCTATAGAACCTTTTACTATTGGTTTTAATTCCCTTTGCAAGGTCCAACTCTACTTGACTTTTAGCCTTTTTCACCTTATCCCTACATGTTCTCACCTCAATAAGGTAGCTTCCCTTGCTGATCCCTACCTTCTTCCACTGCCTGTATGCTTTCTGCTTTTTCTTAATCACCTCTCTGAGATGCTTGCTCATCCAGCTTGGTCTACAACTCCTGCCTATGAATTTTTTCCCTTTTCTTGGGATGCAGGCTTCCGATAGCTTCTGCAGCTTTGCTTTAAAATAATCCCAGGCCTCCTCTACCTTTAGATCCATAAATTCTTCAGTCCAATCCACTTCGCTAACTAATTTCCTTAATTTTTGAAAATCAGCCCTTTTGAAATCAAAAACCCTAGTTGCAGATTTATTTTTGTTAATCCTTCCGTTCAGTTTGAACTGAATTAGCTCATGATCACTTGAGCCAAAATTATCCCCTACAACCATTTCTTCTATGAGGTCGTCACTACTCACCAAAACCAAATCTAAATGGCATCCTCTCTAGTCCGTTCAGCAACTACTTGATAAAGGAATCCATCAGCTATCGCATCTAGGAAAATCTGAGCCCTATTATTATTACTAGCACTCATCCTCCAGTCTATATCTGGGAAGTTAAAGTCTCCCATGATCACACAATTTCCATTAGTATTTACTTTATTAAAATAATTAAAAAGGACTCTATCCATATCCAAATTAGATCCCGGCAGTCTATAGCACATCCCAAGCACTATCCCAGGGGAGGCTCTAATAGTTTTCTTCCCCAATGTAATTTTTGCCCAGACGGACTCTGTCTTATCCATTTTATCGCTTCTTATTTCTATGCTACTTATACTTATATTTATTACTTATGCTACTCCACCACCTTGTGCTTTTTCAGGGAGTTTCTTGAGCAAATGGTGTAGTTTCTTTTGGTAACCCTCAGTGGGATCAGAGCGTAATGGCTTGTAGCAAGTGGTGTTGGAGAGCTGCCTAGCAGCCTCTTGTTCATATTCTGACCTATTCATGATGACAACAGCACCTCCTTTGTCAGCCTTTTTGATTATGATGTCAGAGTTGTTTCTGAGGCTGTGGACGGCACTGTGTTCTGCATGGCTGAGGTTATGGTGCAAGTGATGCTGCTTTTCCACAATTTCAGCCCGTGCACGTTGGTGGAAGCACTCTATGTAGAAGTCCAGTCTGTTGTTTCGACCTTCAGGAGGAGTCCACCCAGAGTCCTTCTTTTTGTAGTCTTGGTAGGAAGGTCTCTGTGGAATAGTATGTTGTTCAGAGGTGTGTTGGAAATATTCCTTGAGTTGGAGACGTTGAAAATAGGATTCCAGGTCGCCACAGAACGGAAGGGCAACAAAAATGATTAGGGGTCTGGAACACATGACTTATGAGGAGAGGCTGAGGGAACTGGGATTGTTTAGTCTGCAGAAGAGAAGAATGAGGGGGGATTTGATAGCTGCTTTCAACTACCTGAGAGGTGGTTCCAGAGAGGATGGTTCTAGACTATTCTCAGTGGTAGAAGAGGACAGGACAAGGAGTAATGGTCTCAAGTTGCAGTGGGGGAGGTTTAGGTTGGATATTAGGAAAAACTTTTTCACTAGGAGGGTGGTGAAACACTGGAATGCGTTACCTAGGGAGGTGGTAGAATCTTCTTCCTTAGAAGTTTTTAAGGTCAGGCTTGACAAAGCCCTGGCTGGGATGATTTAATTGGGGATTGGTCCTGCTTTGAGCAGGGGGTTGGACTAGATGACCTCCTGAGGTGCCTTCCAACCCTGATATTCTATGATTCTATGATTCTCCGACTGGTTTTTGAATGTTATAATTCTTGACATCTGATTTGTGTCCATTTATTCTTTTACGTAGAGACTGTCCAGTTTGGCCAATGTACATGGCAGAGGGACATTGCTGGCACATGATGGCATATATCACATTGGTAGATGTGCAGGTGAACGAACCTCTGATAGTGTGGCTGATGTGATTAGGCTCTATGATGATGTCCCCTGAATAGATATGCGGACACAGTTGGCAACGGGCTTTGTTGCAAGGATAGGTTCCTGGGTTAGTGGTTCTGTTGTGTGGTGTGTGGTTGCTGGTAAGTATTTGTTTCAGGTTGGGGGGTCTTTCTGTAGGCAAGGACTGGCCTGTCTCCCAAGATTTCTGAGAGTGATGGGTTGTCCTTCAGGATATGTTGTAGATCCTTGATGATGCATTGGAGAGGTTTTACTTGGGGGCTGAAGGTGATAGCTAGTGGCGTTCTGTTATTTTCTTTGTTGGGCCTGTCCTGTAGTAGGTGACTTCTGGGTACACTTCTGGCTCTGTCAATTTGTATTTTCACTTCAGCAGGTGGGTACGGTAGTTGTAAGAATGCTTGATAGAGATCTGGTTGGTGTTTGTCTCTGTCTGAGGGGTTGGTGCAAATGCGGTTGTATCGTAGAACTTGGCTGTAGACAATGGATCGTGTGGTGTGGTCTGGATGAAAGCTGGAGGCATGTAGGTAGGAATAGCGGTCAGTAGGTTTCTGGTATAGGGTGGTGTTTATATGACCATCGCTTATTAGCACCTTAGTGTCCAGGAAGTGGATCTCTTGTGTGGACTGGTCCAGGCTGAGGTTGATGGTGGGATGGAAATTGTTGAAATCATGGTGGAATTCCTCAATGGCTTCTTTTCCATGGGTCCAGATGATGAAGATGTCATCAATATAGTGCAAGTAGAACCCCAACTAAAACCTCTCTTTACAGTGTGTATGATAACACCCATTTTTTCATGTTCTGTGTGTATATAAATCTCCTCACTGTATTTTCCACTGCATGCATCCGATGAAGTGAGCTGTAGCTCACGAAAGCTTATGCTCAAGTAAATTGGTTAGTCTCTAAGGTGCCACAAGTACTCTTTTTCTTTTTGCGAATACAGACTAACACGGCTGCTACTCTGAAACATGTTCTTCTTTGTTTCTTTCAATGGCTAGATATTAAGGTGTCAGTCAGTACAGTTTTTTCCCCACTGGTCATATTGTCATAATGCTACAGCAAAAGGCAAAGAAAATGATTGAGATTCTGGTACACTTACTGAAGCTAAGGGCCCACGGAAATCAGCAGAACCATTCCTGGAATCAGGGGCTGCACAACATGAATAAAGGAATCAGAATCTGGCCAAGTGAGAATGGCAATGCAGATCAGCACTATGTAGGAGATAAGGTTCTGACAGTCTGCAACGTCCTTCTTCCTCTCGCTCCCTCTTTGTTTTATCCCAAAATAAGAAGCTATTTTCTTTTGCACGATTCCTTGTTGGCTCCAGGGACAGCATTCCATTTCCTGTGTAATTTCCATGAAAATTAACGTTTCACTTTAGGCCCAGATTAACACAAGCAAAAATGATGAAGTTTGCACATGGCCCAGTAATTACAGGAGGTTTGAAAAGACATTAGAAGAAAGTGGGTAATTTTCTTTTTGACCAAACTCTATATAATAGTGGCTCATCCATTTGTTCCATTCTGTTACAAGGTGTTTGTCACAATGGGGTAACAGGGCTTTAAAAGATTGTAGGAAACATTAGAGACAGCATTTGTATCTAATATCCAGTAAAAAAAGACCTGCTAGCAAGTGGGAGAATGTAAAAGAAAATCAGGAGGCCCAAATTAAAATCTGGATGGGAGACCATAATGATTGTTAACTGGAATGTGCAGAGAACAGAATTAGCTTTCAAACCAAGGCCTCGTCTATAATATCAGCTCAGTTCTGCAGCTCTTACTCACAGGGTGCTTAGATACGATGGTATCTGGGAGAGATGATCCCTCTCCACGAAGCCTGGTGAATAGGGAGATGTCACAGGCTACACTGTCTTTAGTGCAGCCAGACCACTCTGAGAAGGGTGGAGTGGGCTGAACCTTTGGCCCCTTTCTTCCCTACCCTTCTGCCTCTTTTGGGGTGCGCTGCTCCTCTGGAGCTCACTGTAGGAACAGGCCCTTCTCTCTTCTGAGTGCGGGGAATGCAAATGTGGATGGTCTTCTGCAGGCCTTAAATGTGGGGATGCTTGTCACAATCTGTCCCTAGTCTGTGCACTTGCCAGCATATGTGGGTTCAGTGTGTGGTGTTCTTTACGCTAATGCCAGGGGAGCTTATGTTAAATAAGTTGTTTTATTTTAACTTTGCAAACGCCTTAAACCGCAAAACCCAGAGCTCCTAGTTGCAGCAGGCAGCTCTCTGTTCTGATCAGCAGTCAAGAATCCATCATTGCTACGTGAAGAGTGATCTCCCTAAACTTCCCAACCCCAGCTCCCTTATATAACAGTGGCAACTGTCCCCGCACAATGTGTGAACATTTGTTATAGTCTCCTTTGAAAATGTGCCCCTCAGGAGCTGTCTGCCAGGCACTGACCCAATGCATGTAAGAGTCCATTATATTGTTTGCTTCCAGTGTGTGTTGTTGAGGATATACATCTGGAGATACATTAATGGGCAAGTTCTCCTCTTAATGGAACTGCTGCAGCCATATAGACGCCAATGGCATCTGCCCAGTAGTATGACTGTCTCATTGCATTGCTTCATAGCTCCAAACACTATTATAGAGACTGAACAGAAGTGGGTGGAACATAGACTAAGGGCTTGTTTAAATTCTAATGCACACCAGAGTGTTGTGCAATAACTGGCCCATGTGGGCCCTGCTGCTGTGCACTAGAAGTTCCCTAGTGGACATTATTGTAGTCCTGTTTCAAACCGCACTACAGTAACATGCACTAGGGAACTTTCAGTGCATGCCAGCAGGGTCAGTGACTGTGAATTAGAATTTACACCCTACCTGGTGCGGCACCATGTACGCTGATCTAACTGCACCCTGTTCCCTTAACCTCTGTCTACCTGATTGTCTCTCTGACAGTATGAACTCCTAACGATAGGGACCCAGTTTTGTAGTAGTAAAAAACGAAGTGGGTAAACTCACCTATCTGGTGTTCCAGGCCAGTGGCATGGTAGACACTAAGAATGCCCTTATTTTGAATTGGGTTTAGGCTAGAATGACATTGGGGTGAAAACCGCATGTGCCATTAAAATGCACTTTCGGGTGAGCGTAAGGCACTGTGTAGACAAGTCCTAAGGAAAATGCTGGTCATAATCCCTTTTTAAAAATGCTGTATTAGCTTTAAAAAGAAAAGGGAAATTAAATCTTTAAAAGCTACAGTGAAATGAAGCTTGGGATTTGACTTATACTATTGCAAGTAATTAAAATCATAGTTATGGCTAAAGCCTTAACCTTCACCTGCTCTGT
The DNA here is from genome assembly GCF_965140295.1 of Lepidochelys olivacea. Lineage (NCBI taxonomy): Eukaryota > Metazoa > Chordata > Testudines > Cheloniidae > Lepidochelys > Lepidochelys olivacea. The sequence continues at coordinate 53,791,664 of NC_140412.1, forward strand.
GCACAGATACTAGAGAGGTCTCAGAGTGATTCTTGAGGTTCCCAGTCATACCATGTAGCAATACCCAGGAACAACGATAAAGGATGGCATGAAAGACTTAACTTGGAAATGTTTTGCTTGTGTTAATTAACTTTAAATCAATCCCTTGGTACTATTTTAATGGAGGTTTTAAAATATATTTATATTGTTATGAGCAGGTTGTATGTTTTACAGGACTATGCTCAGTGTAAAAAGATGTCATTCAGCTAAATTATTTGACAACCTCTTTTCCTGCTTACTTCCTCCGAGTGTTTGCTTGGTAACTTTGTTCAAGACAAAACTTTGCCATGATGCCCGAGTGCATTAATAATGAGAATCATCTCAAACATTTATTAATCACTTCAGGGCAGGTATTTCACTGTTCTTTAGAAAATGTTCAAACTGACACATTTAAGGGCACACAAATATTTCTGGGATCCTGCTGAGCAATTCCATTAAGGCACAGGTGAGAGGTGACCCCATTTACATTCTCTAATTGAACTGGATTTCCCCTGGGACAGGCAGAAAAAAAAATCGGATAGAAATTCACAGAACTAGTAATCTGGTATCGCTATGTCTGTTCCCCTGCTATAAGTGCAGGGAGTTTTCTGTGCAGTGTTTTAGGTTTTGGAGCTGGACTTAGCCACCTGAGAGTACCTATCCTGTTCTTTGCAATATCAGCATCTATGGAAGCTTGTTGCTTGCTAAAGCGTATTGAAGTTGATGGAAAGACGCCCATTGACTTAAGTGAGTTTTGAATAGGCCTTTATGTTTGTGATTCTCAGCATGGCCAACTATAATATGCTATGTGAGCTCCATCTGAAGAATCTTATATGAACTCAGTTATATGCTGTGTTACTTACAGCCTCCACTACAGATGACTCTATCCATTTGGCAGTCTCCACAGAAAGGCGAATGAGAATTTCACCCCTAAGTGAGACCCACTGCCATGACAGCCTGAGGAATCGTATACTGCTTCTGCCTGTTATGTATGGCACATGATACTACAGATGAAGAGAGGATTTCATTTGTTGGGGCTGTCGATCCAGCAGTTTCCTTTGGTACTAAATTAGTTTCAAACTTATAGAAACCAAATTCCAGTACCAAGCTAACATCTTCTCCGATAAGGATTTGAAGGGAAAGATAATTACAGTATGTAAAGTTTCTAATAGCCTAACTGTCAGTTATGCTTGCAGACAGTTTGCTAAGAAACACTGAGTAAAATACATGTTTGATTATCAGGCTGAACATTGCTTTCACATTCTTTTTATTTTTCTTCAGCTATTTTGTCACATCAGGCTTTTGCTACAGCAATTATATTCATGACATGTACTGAGAAGACACAAGCAAATTTTACATGTCACTGGAATAATGAACTCAGTGCTCTTCTCTTTTGTTATTATGGAATTGGATGGGGAAGCCGAAAATATTCACACTTGTTGACATTTTGTCCAATACAAAGGCACAAGACGACGCATGGAAATATTTTTCTAAGCAAATTATTGGTGTTGTGGGAAAGCAGCCCTGTAGATTTTTTGGGTTGCATTGCTGTGCCATGGAGACAGACAAATTGTTTTTCATCCCCACATTCATTCAGTTCCTCTCCTAAGTGAGCAATGCTTGCACAGGGATGCAGTGTATCCAAGAGCTGTCATTAGAAAAATGTGATGCTTGCTTCATGCCGAAGTTGCACCTTGTCTTGCCAAACACAGAAACTGCTTTACTGCTTGCTTGTCTTCTTACAGAACATGACCAGGAAGGTAAAACTCTTACTGTCAGTTAGGGATGGGAAAATGGGCTTGAACAGATGTCTAAGATGCCCTGGAAATGTGTGCATTTGAAATGTACTGCGAGAATGTCAGTTGGTAAGAACTTCCATTATTTGCCAGTAGAAAGGGCAGCTACAATTTACTAATATGTGACCACCTCAAAAATTATTTACCTTTTGGTTTTGATTTCAATGGGAGCTGGATCAAGCACTTACTTTATCCTGTGTTGGATTATTAAAATGTTTAAGCTTTGATTTATTCTTACAAATAGGCTTAGCAATTTTGTAAATTCAGACCTGTTGTCTCCTTGTCACTAGCACTTCCATCCTTCAGTAGTTACATTTAAAGTTGAGGAGAAACAAAAATCCCAACCAGAAAACAAGAAGAATTGTGCCCTGTAGACGTGAAACTTTTGGTTTGTTTCTTTCTGGTTCACAGCAGGAATCTGGTATGTGTGTGGTGTGTGTGTGTGCACTATGAAATGTCTATCAACAATATATTCATTTTTTTCCTTCAAAGGTTAAATTGGCAGTAACCCGGCAGTGAAGTTACTCACCTCTGTAAGTCTTTGGAGGATTGAGCCCTAGATTTGGCTTAATTTATCAAAGAATAGGGAGCTGGAAGATGCAATCTATCCCCTTCCATTCACTTTTTTTATGAAAAGGTTTGTGGCTTGGATGCTTTATTTAATACCTACCTAACATAATAATTAATAACTGGCATTTATCCAAGGATCTCAAAGCACTTTACAAACATTTATGTGCACATCACCAGCATTAGCTTTTATTACAGTATTATAACCATTGTGTAAAAAGAAACTGAAATACAGAGAGACAAAATGAAAGAATTGCCAAAAAATCATGCTGAGTAATTGGGAAAGGCAGGAATGGAACCCAGGAGACCTGATTTCCACTCCGCTCTTCCACTAGTTTACACTTCACACACATATAGTTTCACAAAATATGACAATACTGAAATGATAGTTCCATAGTACATGCTTTCTTAACCTGTAGGATGTGGAATTTGTCTCTGTGCTTTGTGAATGTGATGAGTTTTTATATTTACTGTGTCTTTGTATGCTGCTTCTCTTTTTTACCAGAGAAAACTTCTTACTATGATTTGCTTTCAATCTGTAATCCTGGAAGATATGGAAATCTATTAGTCACACTGGGAATTGTTAGATGCTTTAGTTCTTGCAATACTATTTGAGATTTTAGGAAAATAAATAGGTATGCGAGAACCTCAATAACAATAAGATGTATCCTTTCATGGTCCCAATAGATTCCTGATGTTTTTGAAGTGACATATCATGTCTTCTTAAATTATTCTTGGTCGTAACATTTGACTATAAGGACCACATGCAACATACATGACTATGAAAGGGCTGTTTGGCATGCACTGAAAGTGCAAAGAGTCAAAGCTGTTGTCATAAATATAAAGGGAAGGGTAAACCCCTTTGAAATCCCTCCTGGCCAGGGGAAAGCTCCTCTCACCTGTAAAGGGTTAAGAAGCTAAAGGTAACCTCGCTGGCACCTGACCAAAATGACCAATGAGGAGACAAGATACTTTCAAAAGCTGGGAGGAGGGAGAGAAACTAAGGGTCTGTGTCTGTCTGTATGCTGGTTTCTGCCAGGGATAGACCAGGAATGGAGCCTTAGAACTTTTAGTAAGTAATCTAGCTAGGTATGTGTTAGATTATGATTTCTTTAAATGGCTGAGAAAAGAATTGTGCTGAATAGAATAACTATTTCTGTCTGTGTATCTTTTTTGTAACTTAAGGTTTTGCCTAGAGGGGTTCTCTATGTTTTTGAATCTAATTACCCTGTAAGATATCTACCATCCTGATTTTACAGGGGGGATTTCTTTATTTCTATTTACTTCTATTTTTTATTAAAAGTCTTCTTGTAAAACACTGAATGCTTTTTCATTGTTCTCAGATCCAAGGGTTTGGGTCTGTGGTCACCTATGCAAATTGGTGAGGCTTTTTACCAAACCTTGTCCAGGAAGTGGGGTGCAAGGTTTTGGGAAGTATTTTGGGGGGAAGGACGCGTCCAAACAGCTCTTCCCCAGTAACCAGTATTAGTTTGGTGGTGGTAGCGGCCAGTCCAAGGATAACGGGTGTAATATTTTGTACCTTGGGGAAGTTTTGACCTAAGCTGGTAAAGATAAGCTTAGGAGGTTTTTCATGCAGGTCCCCACATCTGTACCCTAGAGTTCAGAGTGGGGGAGGAACCTTGACAGCTGTCAAGCCATTGCTCTCATTATAAACAGTGCTTTGAGGCAAAAAAGAGGAGGGTGCTATTGCTTCTAGGGAAGGTGACATTACTTCTGATGGGTGAATATCTTTTGTAGTTTGCCATTTTTCCAGTGAAAGAAATGTAATGCAAGAGAAATCTACTTTGTGCTTCAGCAAAATGTGCAATTATAAAATCAGTGAATATTCATCTGCCTGTGCTGTGAATAATTTTCCTTGAGTTTCATTTCAAGGTAAAATGGCAATATTACCATAACTACTTCTATGGGATTTTAAAAAACATTCGCACAATCTGACTTCTTCCTTGACAAATTGAAAGTCATAATAAGGTGAATCATGGCAGATGGGGCAGTAGGTATTGCATGCAATCTTACCTGTTATTTAGTAACATCAGCTCAAGAGCTCCTTCTTAGGTGGCCTCTCAAATTTTGTATAGGATTTAAGGTGGGATTTTCAAATATGCCTAAGGAAATTGGGCATCTAACTCCCTTAGGTGCTTTTGAAAACCCCACCTTTAATGTCAAGGAAATTCCATTTGAACTGTTCACAATCAATTATCTACCTATATGATAGGAAAGGCAAGGCATGCACAAGATCAGCTTTAGTCTTTGAAATAAATTACATTTAAAGCACCCTAAAAACAAATGTGCTCCCACATAATGGAAGACATTAGAGAGAGAAGAGGCCTCTCAGGATACCTAATACATCCTGGCCTAGTGAAGGATTGATCTACAGATGTATATTCTGGATTTTTGTCCACTCCAGTTTTAAATGACTCAAGGCATTAGACTTTCACTGCTACATTTAGGAGACTATAAGATCTCTTTGTCAGAAGGTTCTTTCTGATATATCGCCTCATTTTGCTTTTTGCTAACTTAATGTCTGCAGATCAAATTACATCTTCATCTATAAAACTAAATAATTCCTTCTTCTTCCTCTTCTTCATAGTGTTTACATGCTTCGAATATTTTAATCAATTATTTTCTAACTCCCTTAGTCCCCCCTAAGCCAAGTTGTTTGGGTCGTTAATCTTTCTTCATGTACCAGTCTGTCCAATCCCCTAATAATTTTTGATGCGGAATCATCCATTTGTTCCCCAGCTTACATACCTAGCACCTAAGTAGGAAGAAGGTTCAGCATCATCTCACTAAGATTGATGACCTGGATAATTTCCAGAACATCATCAGGGAGACTTATAACTATCAAAAGGCCAATTAAAAGATTTAGTAAGGCGCTGTGATTATATACTAGTCTTTGTCAGTGACCGACTAGTACTTGTCTCATTGTCAGCATATAAAATCGATACCTGTGTATGCTTTAGAGTTCACTTGACATTTAAAATTAGTTTGCATATTCATTCTTACTTAGTGGCTTTCTGATAAAATTGTTGTCATTAATGAGCTTATAAACACATACACTCACAGTTTGTGAATAGAGCTGGCTGGAAAGTCTTTGACTAAATGGTTTTTAGTTGGAAAATACTGTTTCATCAAAACAAACTTTTTACGGGAATTTACCAATTTCAATTAAACTTTATCTAGGAAAGGTTTCTCAGGTCCAGGATGGAGTTTTTGGTCCAAATGAGAGTGATTGTGTTTGTGTGTGTGTGTGTGTGTGTGTGTGTGTGAGAGAGAGAGAGAGAGAGAGAGAGATCCTGGTGAGTCGAGCATTCACCTTTTTTAAGTCTTGTCTCTGCTCTGCTTGATTTGGAACCAGGACTTGAACCCATGTGTGATGGGGTGGACTAGATCTGGAAGCCCCCTGCTGCACCCCCTCCCAGAAAAAGGCAGTAGAGAGATCCTTCAAGCTGCCTACAGTGGCTGTGGGGGAAGCAGCCAATCAGAGCACAGCAGGCTAGTATAAGAAGAGCTGCAGGGGCAGTGGGAGATCAGTTCCTTGCTAGACCTGGAGGAGAGTGGATGGTGCACCTGGCTGGCTGAGGGAGTTGCAGGACTTTGGACAGGGCAGTGCTGTCAGAAGCCATGGAGAGCAAGATGGAGCTCTGGGCTGGCTGCTGGGACTTCACCAGGACAAGGCCCTGAGATAATGGTGAAGAATGTGCTGGAGCCATAGGGAAGTGTCCCAGGGAATTAGAATAGCAGTGCAACTTAGAGAAAGGGACATGGCATGGCTGCTATCTGTAGGGTCCCTTGGCTGGGTCCTGGAATAGAGGGTGGGATTGGGTCCCCCCCACCAGCCACTGGGAAAGTGGCCTGGACTTTTAAGCACCCCAGAAGGGGAACTGAACTATAGTGGCCCAGCTGGAGAGTTGCAGCCAGAAAGACCCTGAGAGGGTGAAGACATTGCCCCCAGGGAGGGAGCCCTGGGGCACCGCACTATTTTTTTTGAAGCAGAGACAACTTCAGAGAGATGTTACAGAGGGCACGGAGTGAGGCCCCTGTTGGACTTGTACCCTGGAAGGGGTTTGCTTCATTTTTTATTTCACAACAGACTATGTGTGACGTGGCTGGAGGGCTGAGTCAGCGAAAACCCACCACAAATGGAGTGAGTGTACAGGCACACTGCACTGAAAAAGGGAGTTCTTGTGAGAGGTGAGTGCACCCCATTACACCCACATTCCAAGTGAGTGCCATAATATCTGGGGTATAGAGTCAGCCTCTCTGTTTTTGTGGCCTGCTGAATATTTAATACAAAGTGGAACATCTCCAACTGGAGAGACCCACTCCACAATAGCCAATTGGTTAGGGCACTTACCTAGGATATGCAAAGACCTGGGTTCAAACAGAATGGGGACTTGAACCTGGGTCTCCCACATATTAAGTAAATGTGCTCAGCTCTTGGCTTTTCTGGGGTGGTGGTCTATCTCTTGATTTTTTTTGATGAAAAACTTCTAAAAGTCTCAGTTTCATCCTTCTTCTAAATTAAAGTGTCATAAGCTGAGGAAATGGTTTCCTCCCCAGCTCATGTGTAAACCACTTAGTTGTAGTATACACCTTCTTTTACAGAAAGGCAGCAAAAATAATATCCCTATTATTAAAGAGATGTGCTAACTTTGAACACATAATTAAGGGCGTGAGATGAAACTGAGTAAAGGAAAAGTTGGACTGAATACTAGGAACCAATTTTTAACAATGAAGTCTGAGACTCCCAAAGGAAGTGGTGGAAAATCCATTTGCTAGTTGCATTTTAAGCTAGGCTGGGCTTAAAGTGCAAGGACATAGTGCATGGAAAAGTCATATACTGGCTGTGAGATGAACTAAGATAATATAATAGATCAGTTGACAAAGCCCTGGAATTAGTACGTGTTCAGGAATAAACATTTAAAGACAAAGGGCAAGATTCTCAGCTGTATACAGTGGTACTGTTCCACTGGGTTCATGCAGTTTTTCTGATTTACACTAGCTAAGTGTCTGGCCCACAGTGTTCTTATTATGTGACCTACATCTTGCTACATAATCACAGAATGTCTTCTAAAGAAGAAATGTTATATATAATTTCATTTTATATTATATATGCATCTCTCAGCAAATGTTGGTGAATTACTTTCCTAGCCACTGTTAAACATTTTTGGCTTTTGTAATTCGCAGAAATGGAATTTATTCAGGTGAGTCGTGGTTTTTTGGGGTCATGTATTTTTGTGCAGACTTTTTTTTCTATATATTCATAAAAGTAATGAAGGAAACAAAAGTATTGAATTTTCAAAGCATTGTGCAGTGTTTTAATCAAGTTGATGAAACCACTAAATTTACAGGTACATATGCAACTTGTGCCTTATGATTTTATGATCTTCAGGGCTCATTACAAGGTTGATCCTTTTTCTCACTTGAAAATGGGGGAGGAACTAAGGATGGGGAATTATTTGAGAGGGAGGGAGAGGGGATTTGTGGTGGATTATGTTAATTTCCAGCACATGTATTTTTAAACTGTGTCAAGGTCACTTAGAGCATATGGATGGTATCGTTTTTAGTTCTTCTGTAAGTCTAAATTCTGGGGTGTATAACGGAAGTGTCATATGTAAGACACTGTAGGTAATTGATTTGCTCCACTCAACACTGGTGAGGCCTTAGTTGGAGTACTTGTGTCCAGCTTTGGGTACCACATTTTAAGAAAGATATGAACAAAATGGAGAGAATCTAGAGGACAGCAACAAAAATGACAAGAGGTTTAGAAAACATGACCAGTGAGGAAAGTATGAATAATTGGACATGTTTAGTCTAGAGAACGGAAGGCTGAGAAGAGACATTAGCAGTCTTCAAATATGTAAAAGGCTGTTATAAAGAGGATGGTGACCAATTTTTCTCTACGTCCATCAAAGATAGGACAAAAAGAAATGGCTTAGTTTGCAATAAGAGAGGTTCAGGTTGGATATTAAGAAAATCTTTTGAATGATAAGGATAGTTAGGTATGGGAACAGTTTACATAGGGAGACTGGGAAATCCCCACCATTTGAAGTTTGTAAGAATAGGTTAGACAAACACCTGTCAGGAATGGTCTAGGTATACTTAATCCTGCCTCAGCACAGGAGGATGGACTAGGTGGCTTGTTCAGATCCCTTCCAGCCCTACATTTCTGTGAAAATAAATAAATTGTACAATAGATATGTTCAACAATACTGCAGTCTTTAGGGAGGAAATATAGGTATCTGCATGTATTAAAAATGGCGATAGCTGCAGGCAGATGGACAGAGATTTAGAGAATTAGTGATAAAATAAAACCTAGTTGATCATCTAGCTAATTCCCCTTCTAAGGCAGTATTGTTCCCTATGATGTATTATCCAGTGCTCTGTCCAGTTTAGTTTTAAATGATGGGACTTCTGACACTTTCCTTGGTATATTTACAAAGGTAAATATATTCTGTTCATTTGATAAGCAAAAACATATTTAATTGGAGAAAGCATCTAAATTATAGATCAAATTTGTCTAAATTTCAAAACTTTCATGTACATTTCATTAAAGTAGCGCTGACAGATAAAAGGTTATTAATTTGTAAATGGACTTGTAAAGTGTTCTAGACTCATGATGCAAAATTTGAAAATTGCGGGATGAATTTGATTAGGCTGGACCTTGCCATGATTATGGCTTTGTATGTGGCAGGCATAGTAAAATACCTACCCTACTCATGGATAAGTACATACTTCCATTAGGGAAAAGGTATGGGGAGACTTTTAGGCCATGTGTGCACTACAGAACCAGTGCTGCAGCTGTGCTGATATAGCACTGTAGTGTAGACACTCCCTACATCAATAGAAGGGGTTTTCCATCAATGTGGGTAATTCACCCCTCTGTCCCATCCCAGATTGGTGGTAGCTAGGTCAGTGGAAGAATTCTACACCGGGGTTAGGTCATCTTAACAATGGCGCTCTGGGTGTGACTAGGATACATAAGTGAAAGTCTCTATTGCAGACTATGGGCCAAACTCAATGGTGAAGCGAAGGCCTGATCTATACATAAAATTCAGATCAACCTAGCTACAGCGTTGAGGGGTATGAAAAATTCACATCCTTGAGCACTGTACTTAAGCCGACCTAACTCCCAGTGTAGAGGCAGGTAGGTTGATGGAAAAATTCTTCCATGAAACAAGTTACCGGCACTCCGGGAGGGAGCTGGATTACCTACATAAAGAGAATAAGTTCCTCTATCGATGTAGAAAGCATCTACACTATGGCACAGCTGCAGCACGGCAGCAATGCCACTGTAATACCCATAGTGTAGACATTGCCTTAGTGAATGTAGAAACCTATATAGAGAAGTCCCACAGAATTGAATGGACATAACCTGTCTATAGTATGTGTGTGTATTTTTAAAATAGGCTATAGATTCATTTATCCTGTTCTATCCCCAGTATAGAATTGTAAAGGATGGTTAAAGAAGCCAGTAGAATAATATAATTATCTATTAAAACCTATTGAATTTATCAGTAACTTATATACAGCCATATTATATTTCTGTAGGTCCTTGTTAGTTCCATTTCTATTAAATTCTGTCAGACAGTTATAATGATAAAACTAGAGGGAGTCTATGCAGGTGTACATTATACCTTCTTCCCTTCCCTCCAACCTGTATATCATACCTACTTAGACTCCCTTAGACTAGTACAGATTTATATTCACTTGCCAACATGCAGTGCACACATGTACCCTCCCAACAATGGCCGGCTGAGTATAAGGGAATCTGTGTTCAAATTCAGCTTTCAATCACATCAGTATAGATCTGGAATAACTCCATAAACATAGTGTAAACTCTAGATGTACACTAGAGTAAATGAGAATAGAATTTGTCTTCATATTAGCAAGGAAAGCAACCATCAGGGAGGTGAAATGTGTAAGTTAAAGCAGACAGTCCCTATTGTAACTTAGATCTTCAGCTCCTTGTGCATAAGTCTCACCAGTACAGACTCCTTAATACTCAGGCCCGGTCTACACTACCGCCACCGGTCGATCTAAGCTACACAATTTGAGTTAGTAACGTAACTCAAGTTGACGTAGCTTAGCTCTACTTACCACAGGGTTCACACTACGCTATGTCGGCGGGAGATGCTCTCCTGCTGACGCTGCTTTCACCTCTCATTGAGGTGGAGTACAGAAATCTATGGGAGAGTGCTCTCCATTGATTGAGCATATTTTCACTAGACCTGCTAAATCAATGCTGCTGCATCGATTGCAGCAGCGCTGATTCAGTTCCATAGTGAAGACAAGCCCTTAGACTTTATACATTCAGTAAATGGGTGTAAGTTGGTCTAAAACTCTTAGGCCTGACCTACACTTAAAAGTTAGGCCAACATAGTTCTGTTGATCAGGGTGTGAAAAATCCATACTGACCTCCCCAGTGTAGACACAGCTAGATCAATTGAAAGAATGCTTCCATCAACCTAGCTGCCATTGCTTTGGGGAGCTGGAGTTCTTATAGGGATGAACTCCTCTTCCCCTCCGTAGATGTAGGAAGCATCTACACAACAGGAATTACAGTAGGATAGTGTAAACATGGCGTAAGTCAATGTAAGGGAGTCTAGTTTAGTTCGTTCACCGCTTCTCTAGAAGTGAAAAGGTTTGTTTTAGGGGATGTGGTAGCTGCTATACTGTGTCGAATTACTTAATATTTGCACAGCAATTTGGAGATGTAAAGTGCTATATAAATGTCTGAGTTTCATTATGATTATTTATGAGTATCAGAAAGGACAAAAAGGTGAAAAGAAAACAACAGAAAATAGTAATTCCTTGGTTTGAAAACTGTCCATGAGGCCTCTTCTGGTAATCATGAAAAAATCCAAGATCTTCCTCATTACTTAGATGATTTAGCCTAGTAATATTTATCCCACAGATATTTAATGTCTTCATGTGGCTGAGACAAGGTGGGTGAGGTAATCTTTTATTGGCCCAAGTTCAGGCTTTCAAGCTTGCACAGAGCTCTTCTTCAGGTCTGGGGCTGACATGGCTACAACAACATTGCATGTGGCTGTCCAGAATCTATAGGTTTGACTGAAACTCTATGCTTTCTATCTGGTCTTAGCCTTGTAAACTTAGCCTTCCTCTTCGTCAGAACAGTGCTCAGGCTAGGGGCAGTGCTCAGGAAATTATCATTATCATGATTCTTACCTTTTTATTACCACCTTACTTTCTTCAGAGAGATGAGAAAGGATCAGCCATTGGACTCTCTGACCTCCCTCCAAACAGCAAGAAGACTGGAGGAGAGAGAACTAGTGACGGAATGAACCACTGTCTTCATGGATAGGAACTGAGTGGGAAGAGGGACAGAGGGGGAGAAACACTACCAATGCCTTCTCAGAAACTGAGGGTCGGGGGAGTGGAAAGAGAGTGACAAATGAAAACAGAGAGCCAGCAATTATTCATGGTATGATATTCTAACACAACTTTGCAATATTTTTATCATGATCTTGTATCTTTGTGATGTTGAGTTATAATACTAAATGCATAGCCAAAAAAGTGAATTTTCAGTAGAATTTTTAAACAGTTTCACTTTGAATGTGTCTTGACCTTTGTGTTCACTTTCCATAAATCTTCTAGTGGTCAGGTATCCCCAGTGCAAATCTTGGAAAAAGCACATCTCTAGGCAGACTACTCCAAATATTTGTCATGAGTGAAATCTGAATGGTTACCGACCAGACACAGTGAGAATTTCAAACTGAAAATTTTACACTCAAGTATGCAGTTTGAAATTTGTGCTGCTGTTGGTTCATTAGTGGAGTCATTCAGTCAGGAAAGAGAGTGCCACTTGAATTATGTCATGAAAATTTCAAATGAATTTAGATGGCCAGATTTTCTGGAATAGAATTTGGCTGCATCTCCTTGTTGAGCGTCTTATAAAGAGCTGCACAGAGGAAGCTATTTGCATTGCACACCAACAAGTATTATTGGTCTTACAAAATCAGTGAAGAATGCGACATATTCTTGAGACCATCTACTGGCACATTACCCACTAGCCAACTACTAACTTTTATATGCAGACACTTCTAGAGAGAATACTCTCATAACTCCCTAGCTGGGGACTCTCTTGATGTGGAGGAGTCTCCAGTAGGTTTTGAATTGGCATACCCCTCCACCAATGTTTCTCTAAACACTACTGGGGGGTGGGGTATAAAAGTGGTCAGAGAATCAGGAAGCCATCTAATCCTTCAAGGAATTAATGACTCTAATAGATTCCTAAGTGGTGCTGCTAGTGTGATTCTGGTTGGAATAATATGGGAATATATTTAGGGAAGGAGGAAGATGTTCTCTACTTTTTGATCAGGTCCTGAGCACTCAGGCATTTATCCAGACAAGCACTTAAGCATATGCTTAACTTAAGGCATGTGAGCAGCCCCTTCCAGTAATGTCAATGGGATTACTCACATTTTCAAAAGCTTTGGACAGGGCCCAGAGTGCTCAGTTACTTACAGGATCAAGCCCTTAAACTTTTTATTGTGCTACATAAGGCCCCCAGGGCTTAAATAGTTCTTAAGTATTGCGTAGAACTTACACTGGCCCCTGCACAAGGTTGAATTCTGCCCACAGGGAGAGAGAAGCACCATACTTCTGTTAAATTATTTGTTAAGAATTATTTGCCCAGCTCTTGTCATTATGATACAAGTCCATGGCAGAAATATCACCAGGCAACATTGGGACTTTGCATGGTGTTTTATCACTGGCTTTTTATGAAGTTAAGTGGTTTTCCTACTCCTCACAGTTGAATATTGCTTATTTAGTCAGTTCTCCATGACATGAGCTTGACAATTAAAAAAGCACTGTTCTCATTTCCCAGGGCTTTTGTTCTTTGGTGTCAGGTACTTTTAGCAATAGGCATTTCCAATTCCGAAGATGGGAAGGGTCAATCTGTGTGAGCCAGGGCTTTGTCTAATTGGCATTAAAAAAAAATCAAAATGATGGTGATGCACTGACTGAAGATTAGGAAAATACATCATCCACAGCAGCTTCTTAGGGAGAGGCACTGAGGGGAGAGATTACCACATGTTACTGAGAAACACACAGAGAAAGTCAGGGTATTTTGGCTAGTGTTTTCTAATTAATCTTTTTATCACTTTTTTTTCAATTCATAGTAAATCTATTTAAGCATTCCTGCTGGTGGCAAGGCTGGAAGGAAAGAGGATTTTAATTAGAGATGTACAGTTCATGTAACTAATGAATCAATAGTAATTGAATATAGTGGAAGCTGCTTAAAAGCACAGCCATGACATTACAGTAAAAATCCTTCCTTTAGCAGGTTTAGTCCTATTTCAGATAATCTTTTAAGAGGATTCCCCTATGTATTCCTGAGAACATATGTTTTTCTTTATGTATTCTCTTACGTTTATCCATTTACTAGGTTTGATCAATATGTACAGCAGTATTAATTCTTGTCCTTCTCCAATCTGTGGGTATTGGGTCCATAGATTAATGCATATCCCTAATTACAGTCAGTCAATGAATAAATTATTTTAATTGAACAGATTTTCCATTTACAATCTAGGGAAGTTCTAGTAAATGTGACTCTTTACCCATTAGCGATGACTCATGAGATTTTATTAACTTTTTAAGAATTGTTTGTTTTTAAAAAAAGCTCCAAAAATCAGCGTTACACACTAGGCTATACACTGCACAATAGGAAGCTTAAAACACCAGAAGGAGAGACTTCCTCTCCATAACATCAGCCTGTTAAGCAGCACTACAACTGGGGTTTTGATAGGCACAGGAAAATAGTAGACTCATTCCATAGCAAACGTATCTTAAATGATCAGCCCTTCTCCTGGTAAAACTTGTTGGAGAGCATTCTAGGGGGGATGTCTTCCAAACCCAACAGATCATCAACATGCCATTTATGTCTTTCCCTTCAGCACCTCTCTCGAAAGGCTACATCTTGGACAGTGTAACTAGCCTTGTGGATGGGGGGAAGCAGTAGAGATGGTATATCTTGATACTGTCTTGCATGACCTTCTCATAAACAAACTAGGGAAATGCAACCTAGATGGAGCTACTATAAGGTGGGTCCATAACTGATTGGAAAAAATTCCCAGAGTAGTTATTCAGTCAAGCTGGAAGAGCATATCAAGTGGGGTCCTGCAGGGATCAGTTCTGGGTGTGGTTCTGTTCAATAGCTTCATCGATCATTTGGATAATGGCATAGAGTACACTTATAAAGTTTGCAGACAATAGCAAGCTGGGAGGGGTTGCCAGTGCTTTGGAGGATAGGATTACAATTCAAAAGGATCTGGACAAACTGGAGAAATGGTCTGAAGTAAATAGGACGAAATTCAATAAGGACAAATGCAAAGTACTCCACTTAGGAAGGAACAGTCAGTTGCATACATACAAAATGGGAAATGGCTGCCTAGGAAGGAGAACTAACAATCTAAATAAGAGTCAACAGTGTAACGCTGTTGCAAAAAAAAAAAGCAAACATCATTCTGGGATGTATTAGCAGGAGTGTTGTAAACGAGACACAAGAAGTAATTCTTCTGCTCTACTCCCCATGGATTAGGCCTCAACTGGAATTTGTGTTCAGTTCTGGGCACCACATTTCACGAAAGATGTGGACATATTGGAGAAAGTCCAAAAGGAGAGCAATAAAAATGATTAAAGGTCTAGAAAATATGACCTATGAGGGAAGATTGAAAACATTGGGTTTGTTTACTCTGGAAAAGAGACAACTAAGAGGGGACATGGTAACAGTTTTCAAGAACATAAAAGGTTGTTACAAGGAGGAGGGAGAAAAATTGTTCTTAACCTCTAAGGATAGGACAAGAAGCAATGGGCTTAAACTGCAGCAAGGGAGGTTTAGGTTGGACATTAGGCGGGTGGTGGTGGTCGGGGACTCTCTCCTCCGGGGGACTGAGTCATCTATCTGCCGCCCTGACCGGGAAAACCGAGAAGTCTGCTGCTTGCCAGGGGCTAAGATTCGCAATGTGACGGAGAGACTGCCGAGACTCATCAAGCCCTCGGATCGCTACCCCTTCCTGCTTCTCCACGTGGGCACCAATGATACTGCCAAGAATGACCTAAAGCAGATCACTGCGGACTATGTGGCTCTAGGAAGAAGGATAAAGGAGTTGGAGGCACAAGTGGTGTTCTCGTCCATCCTCCCCATGGAAGGAAAAGGCCTAGGTAGGGAGCGTCGAATCGTGGAAGTCAACGAATGGCTACGCAGGTGGTGTCGGAGAGAAGGCTTTGGTTTCTTTGACCATGGGATGGTGTTCCATGAAGGAGGAGTGCTGGGCAGAGACGGGCTCCATCTTACGAAGAGAGGGAAGAGCATCTTTGCCAGCAGGCTGGCTAACCTAGTGAGGAGGGCTTTAAACTAGGTTCACTGGGGGAAGGAGACCAAAGCCCTGAGGTAAGTGGGAAAGCGGGATACCGGGAGGAAGCACAGGCAGGAATGTCTGTGAGGGGAGGGCTCCTGCCTCATACTGGGAATGAGGGGCAATCAACAGGTTATCTCAAGTGCTTATATACAAATGCACAAAGCCTTGGAAACAAGCAGGGAGAACTGGAGGTCCTGGTGATGTCAAGGAACTATGACGTGATCGGAATAACAGAGACTTGGTGGGATAACTCACATGACTGGAGTACTGTCATGGATGGTTATAAACTGTTCAGGAAGGACAGGCAGGGCAGAAAAGGTGGGGGAGTAGCACTGTATGTAAGGGAGCAGTATGACTGCTCAGAGCTCCGGTACGAAACTGCAGAAAAACCTGAGTGTCTCTGGATTAAGTTTAGAAGTGTGTGCAACAAGAGTGATGTAGTGGTGGGAGTCTGCTATAGACCACCGGACCAGGGGGATGAGGTGGATGAGGCTTTCTTCCGGCAGCTCACGGAAGCTACTAGATCGCATGCCCTGATTCTCATGGGTGACTTTAATTTTCCTGATATCTGCTGGGAGAGCAATACACAATTGTGCATAGACAATCCAGGAAGTTTTTGGAAAGCGTAGGGGACAATTTCCTGGCGCAAGTGCTAGAGGAGCCAACTAGGGGGGGCGCTTTTCTTGACCTGCTGCTCACAAATCGGGTAGAATTAGTGGGGGAAGCAAAAGTGGATGGGAATCTGGGAGGCAGTGACCATGAGTTGGTTGAGTTCAGGATCCTGACGCAGGGAAGAAAGGTAAGCAGCAGGATACGGACCCTGGACTTCAGGAAAGCAGACTTCGACTCCCTCAGGGAACGGATGGCCAGGATCCCCTGGGGGACTAACTTGAAGGGGAAAGGAGTCCAGGAGAGCTGGCTGTATTTCAAGGAATCCCTGTTGAGGTTACAGGGACAAACCATCCCGATGAGTCGAAAGAATAGTAAATATGGCAGGTGACCAGCTTGGCTTAATGGTGAAATCCTAGCGGATCTTAAACATAAAAAAGAAGCTTACAAGAAGTGGAAGGTTGGACATATGACCAGGGAAGAGTATAAAAATATTGCTCGGGCATGTAGGAATGTTATCCGGAGGGCCAAATCGCACCTGGAGCTGCAGCTAGCCAGAGATGTCAAGAGTAACAAGAAGGGTTTCTTCAGGTATGTTGGCAACAAGAAGAAAGCCAAGGAATGTGTGGGCCCCTTACTGAATGAGGGAGGCAACCTAGTGACAGAGGATGTGGAAAAAGCTAATGTACTCAATGCTTTTTTTGCCTCTGTTTTCACTAACAAGGTCAGCTCTCAGACTGCTGCGCTGGGCATCACAAAATGCGGAAGAGATGGCCAGCCCTCTGTGGAGATAGAGGCGGTTAGGGACTATTTAGAAAAGCTGGACGTGCACAAGTCCATGGGGCCGGACGAGTTGCATCCGAGAGCTGAAGGAATTGGCGGCTGTGATTGCAGAGCCACTGGCCATTATCTTTGAAAACTCGTGGCGAACCGGGGAAGTCCCGGATGACTGGAAAAAGGCTAATGTAGTGCCAATCTTTAAAAAAGGGAAGAAGGAAGATCCTGGGAACTACAGGCCAGTCAGCCTCACCTCAGTCCCTGGAAAAATCATGGAGCAGGTCCTCAAAGAATCTATCCTGAAGCACTTGCATGAGAGGAAAGTGATCAGGAACAGCCAGCATGGATTCACCAAGGGAAGGTCATGCCTGACTAATCTAATCGCCTTTTATGATGAGATTACTGGTTCTGTGGATGAAGGGAAAGCAGTGGATGTATTGTTTCTTGACTTTAGCAAAGCTTTTGACACGGTCTCCCATAGTATTCTTGTCACCAAGTTAAGGAAGTATGGGCTGGATGAATGCACTATAAGGTGGGTAGAAAGCTGGCTAGATTGTCGGGCTCAACGGGTAGTGATCAATGGCTCCATGTCTAGTTGGCAGCCGGTATCAAGTGGAGTGCCCCAAGGGTCGGTCCTGGGGCCGGTTTTATTCAATATCTTCATAAATGATCTGGAGGATGGTGTGGATTGCACTCTCAGCAAATTTGCGGATGATACTAAACTGGGAGGAGTGGTAGATACGCTGGAGGGGAGGGATAGGATACAGAAGGACCTAGACCAATTGGAAGATTGGGCCAAAAGGAATCTGATGAGGTTCAATAAGGATAAGTGCAGGGTCCTGCACTTAGGACGGAAGAACCCAATGCATAGCTACAGACTAGGGACCGAATGGCTAGGCAGCAGTTCTGCAGAAAAGGACCTAGGGGTGACAGTGGACGAGAAGCTGGATATGAGTCAGCAGTGTGCCCTTGTTGCCAAGAAGGCCAATGGCATTTTGGGATGTATAAGTAGGGGCATAGCGAGCAGATCGAGGGACGTGATCGTTCCCCTCTATTCGACATTGGTGAGGCCTCATCTGGAGTACTGTGTCCAGTTTTGGGCCCCACACTTCAAGAAGGATGTGGATAAATTGGAGAGAGTCCAGCGAAGGGCAACAAAAATGATTAGGGGACTGGAACACATGACTTACGAGGAGAGGCTGAGGGAGCTGGGATTGTTTAGCCTGCAGAAGAGAAGAATGAGGGGGGATTTGATAGCTGCTTTCAACTACCTGAAAGGGGGTTCCAAAGAGGATGGCTCTAGACTGTTCTCAATGGTAGCAGATGACAGAACGAGGAGTAATGGTCTCAAGTTGCAGTGGGGGAGGTTTAGATTGGATATTAGGAAAAACTTTTTCACTAAGAGGGTGGTGAAACACTGGAATGAGTTACCTAGGGAGGTGGTAGAATCTCCTTCCTTAGAGGTTTTTAAGGTCAGGCTTGACAAAGCCCTGGCTGGGATGATTTAACTGGGAATTGGTCCTGCTTTGAGCAGGGGGTTGGACTAGATGACCTTCTGGGGTCCCTTCCAACCCTGATATTCTATGATTCTATGATTAGGAAAAACTTGCTAACTGTCAGGGTGGTTAAGCACTGGAATAAATTGCTTAGGGAGGTTGTGGAATCTCCATCATTGGAGATTTTTAAAAGCAGTTTAGACAAACACCTGTCAGGGGTGGTCTAGATAATACTGATTCCTGCAGGGGACTGGACTAGAAGAACTCTTGAGGTCTAGTCCTACAGTTCTGTGATCTGCTCCTTGGACCTGGTACAGAGATCAATGACGATAATGGGAGGCTTTTCATTCAGGCTGGTTGCCACCTCCTATCAGTTCTGGGGATTAGCTCGGTCACGCTGATGCCCCTTCCAGCAGTTACACCCCATCAGTTTCTCCTCTACAGCCCCTCTCTCATTTCCAGGAGCTGCTGCATCTTCTTTGTGACTCAGCCCTCCAGCAGGGTCACTATCATGGTTCCTCTTCCTCGGGGGGAATGTAACAAAGTTCCTGCTCCCTGGCAGCCTTCCACTTCACTGTCTCACAGTGCCACTCCCACAGTGGCTGGCTGGGGAACCCGGGCCCACCTGCTACTCTGGGTTCTACCTCACAGACCCTCTAGGCAGCATTCCCTGAACCTTGCTGGCTTTCCCTGAGCCACTTCCATATCTCCTGGCCTTCCCCACTCCTCTGGGTTTGCCAGTCTCTTCACTCTCTCCTCCCAGGGAGTAACTTTAGGGAACTCATCTCTGTAGCCCCCAAACAATCTTCCCTTCTTCCAAGGAGTGACTGCAGACTTCTCCCTGCCACTCGCCCTGCTTCCAATTTCCTGTCTTTTGCAGAAGCCCTGCCTGTCCCTCAGGGGTGAGTCTTTCTAATTAGCGGCATCCAGCCTAAAGCTCCCCCATTTGCAGCATAATAAGCTGACTGAGCCCACGTGGACTAATTCAGCTCTTGCAGGTCCAGTGTGGGGAGCACACCTCATCACACTCCCCAATCCTCCCAACATGGATGGAGTTATACTGGTATAAAGTTAATTATATCTGTTTCGCTTATTTGGGCAAATTTACAGAAATAAGCTCGTCCAGTACAAGCACCTTTATACTAGTGTAGCTGCATCAACACTAGTGGATTACACTGAGTTATCTTTATCATTAAATTGCTACAAAAACTGCATGCAGACCAGCCCTTTGTTTGGTTCAGTCCCCCTTAATCCTCAGCCACTTGTCAGAAGGGGCAGGGCTTGCAGTCATAGAAGCTGAGACAGCAACAGCCAATAAAATATTATTTTGATTCCTTCTACAATTCAGTTCTTTCAGAAGGGCTTTGCTAATGCAGTAATATAATATTGCCCTAAATGATATTTCTCAGCCACAAACCAAGTGGTTTTTTGACCCTCTTTCTGAATTTTATATGGAATCATTTCATTGTAAACAAGTGCCTTCAATTTAAGTACTATGCCACTATCTAGTCATCAGTCAAAAGGAAGTGCTCCCGTGCATTCATGTGTCTAATCTAGCTGTGTAGTGAACACACACATCTCCTAAGGTACATTGAGGGAGGCAGGGCTCCAGGCAACTCACCCAGTTCGAATCTTACTGGATAAGGTAGACTCCGAGAGGGGACTTCATCTTCTGCAGAACACTAGCACAATACCTCAGCCCCACTGGCTCCCTGTCACACCTGGTCTGGTCTCTCATCTTCAGGAAAAAGAAGGCCTAACTGTGAGATGGCAAATTCCTGGGTCCCTGCATGTGGCCATGGTGGTGATGACCAGTGATGTCAGTGAATGTCTCCTACTTGCACGAGGACACTGCCACATGTGAACCAGTTGTCAGATGCACTCAAGAAAAAACATTGCCCAGAAGGGCTGACAACCTTGTCATGCAAAAACTTACCAGTCAAAACAAGTGTGTAAAGGTGTATATATATGAACACTTCCTTTCATCTTAAGAATGTATTGATCTATTGCTCCAACAATTCTCTAACCTTAGTAGGAGTCTTGAAAACCCCTAATCAACACTTCACTTCTGCAAATTTTAGTCACCTTTAATATTTTTACACTAGATAATTTCTGAATCCTTCTTATCACTTAGGCATGAGCAAAAACTCTGCCATCCTTGTTTTATCTTGCTGTTTGCTGGAATGGCTACCATGTTGTGTTTCTATAGCTTAACTTTTTAATGAGGATAAGTTATTGGTCTACTGCTCAACCTCCAGCCTGGAGGGCCAGTGGACTGTCTTGTTTGGTCCCTACCCTTTGACCTGTCCAGCTTGGGTTGTCCTACCAGGAGTTAAAATTCCAAACAGCATATTGCTCATGCTCACTGGAAACTGACAAGCTTTCTCATCACATAAAGTTACATTGAAGTGCAGTCCCCAAGGAAGGCTATATAGTTTATGGAGATAATGATAAAAATAGTCCCCTTCTGAGTATAGACAAACAATGGAGACGTCACCTTGGTCTGATGTTAGACTTAGACTTGAAATTAGAGGAAGATTTCTAACCATTAGAGGAGTGAAGTTTTGGAATAGCCTTCCAAGGGAAGCAGTGGGGGCAAAAGATCTATCTGGCTTTAAGATTAAGGTATTTGGGGTCAGGAAGGAATTTTTCTCCAGGGCAGATTGGAAGAGGCCCTGAAGATTTTTCGCCTTCCTCTGTAGCATGTGGCACAGGTCACTTGCTGGAGGATTCTCTGCTCCTTGAAGTCTTTAAACCACGATTTGAGGACTTCAATAGCTCAGACATAGGTGAGGTTTTTCAGGAGTGGGTGGGTGAGATTCTGTGGCCTGCATTGTGCAGGAGGTCAGACTAGATTATCATAATGGTCCCTTCTGACCTTAGTATCTATGATGTATATTTTGAGTTGCAGTGTGAAAATTTAACATGCAACCAGTTATTTTTATACAAGTCGAAAAAACATGGTTCAAATACATATCATCTTTTACCTTTCCAGTATTTTCATCACAAATGCCTCTATACTAAAACTTCCAGGTTGCCAGGTCTCATGATTTTATCATGGGTCTCATGGTTTTGGTGTTCTTCTTAAAGCTCCTGGAATCTGGTGATTATGTGAGAATCCGAGTTTTCATTTAAAAAAAAAAGTACATTTCTAGGCCTCATAGTTACAGAGAAAAACTTTAAAACATACCCTGAGTGCATCCAAGGGCTCAAAAAATAAGGTAAATATTTTAAAATGATAAATGTGGAGTTCTTTTTAATCTCTTGATTTTTAGGGGACCTGACTCATGTTTTTTGATAGCTTATGGTTGGCAGTAGTGAAAAGGTCACTTCCTTGGAAACAGAATTATAAAAATGCAATGGAAGCATTGATTACATACCCTGAAAATCAGAAACTCAGATGCAAGCCTTCTGACCTTGGCTTTAGATAAACTATTACCTAAACAAAGTCTGCTTTATTGGCTAGTTGATACCTTTTATTTTATTTTTTATTTCAGTAGCATCTCTTACTAAAGCACATCAATTGTCATGACCTATTCAGGAGATAAAAGTCAGCAGCTCAATATTAAATTTAAGAAACATTTAGACATTTTCTGGTAGAGAAAAATGTTGTATCCTTTAGTGTAATCTGAGAAGCTATTGGGCATCCAGAATTCAGCATGCATTGCTTCCTTTTGAATTTATTTGTGTAAATTATATCTCCCTTTATCCTTCATTTGCTGAGAACTTGGTACCACTGCTACTTTTTCTACTAAAATACTAGATCAGAGGCTGCTATAATGTCTAATTAAGACATGATGCTACAGTGGCATTTATGCTAAATCCTGCTGTACATTTAAAATACCCATACCCTATGTGTCAGCATTTGGCTGGTTACACAATATTAACCTTGAGTTTCAGAATCTTGGTAAATAAAAAGTCAATCATTGAAACATTTGAGTGAAAGATGGGATAGATGCAAACGTGCACAATTGTGTTAGATCAACATCAGTTACTGAAGGGATGTTGTACTTGTGTCGACTAGGTTATCACTGCCAGTTGCATTTATCACTGCCAGCAACTGAAAGTTCTTGTAAAGGTAAATGAGTGGAAAATGGTGGGGAACAAACAACTAATTCAAAAACATAATTAACTCTTGAAGATCTTTGGGTGACATAGTAAATTAGGTTAGGGAATACTCAGATGATACTCATTTTCCCAATTTATGTTCTGTCTGACAGCATCTTTACTGAAAGTCAACTTCCTGCGCTCTTTTCTAGGAATCCCTCAGGTAGAATTTGGCCATTAACTTCAATAAGGCCAGTATATGTCTCCATCCATTATTTTATCCATCTGTAAAATGGGTATCATAATTGTTATGTGCCTGAAAGAAATATTAGGGGTGTCACTAGTAGAGCATGGTGCAGAATGGTTTTCCAATCCCAGGAACATTTTTGAGACTTCAAACAATTTCCCCATCTCAAATTGGGATGAAAACTCAAAATATCAAAAATACACACATATCGACAAGCTAGAAAAAAATCATGCAAGTTAATCACAATGTTTTGTTTTGATAATTTCAAAATGTTTTTGTTTCAATTTAAATTTTTTGTTTAATTTTTTTTCTCTGATTGGCTTGGATTTTGAAACAAAAAGCTATTTTGACACTACTTTTTTTTTTTCCTTTTGGAAAATGTCAAAATGGGCTGTTTTCAAAATGAGAAATTAGTTGAAACCAACCCTTTCCTGCAAACATTTTCCATTTCAACCAATCAGCATTTTCTCATGGGGTGGGGGAGGAGGGGGAAATGTGTTCTTGAAAAATTCCTGACTGGCTCTAATAACTTCCTAATTAACTGATATTTACACCATGCATAGAGATCTCATGAAGAAAAGCCCAAGTACAGCAATTCCTGGGCACTGTATTATGTCTATAATCTGCTAGCTAACACTTTGTTAACTAATGCATTGTAAAACTCTAATGTACACAGGGAAAGTTGCATTTTAATACATGTGAGCTGGTGGAGGTGAACACTAGATTTGCCTCCATCAGCTAACATGTTAAAATACAACTTGACCAATCTACCCTAGAGTTAGTTAAAAGATTTTAGTTAGCGTGTTTTTTAAAAGGCACCTTTTATCTTAGATTAGATGAACCCTAAATGAGTAGTACAATAAAGTGTGTGGGTCTGAAGTGCCAGCAATTTCCTGTTGATATTTTATGACTATTTTGATTTAAACTCTATATTTGCAGTACTGTATATTTTCAGAAATTCATAGAGCTGTATTTGTTGTCAATTGTACTATATAGATGAACATTTCTAAAGGAGGAGGGTAGAAAGCTGTTAGACAGATCAAGATTTCCATTAGATTTACTGTGCTAGTAGCCTAACAATATTCTGCAGTTATATACTGTCTTTCCTCCCCTAGGAATCCCAAACATTTTGTAAATATGTATTACTGTATCTACCAATGAAATGCAGCTTCCACTGGTATTGACTACAATATTGTTTTTTTAACAGCAAACAGCAACATCATGTATCAGTTTATGATAGAAAGTGAAGAAAAATACTATATCCAGAAAAAATTATAGAAGAAGATTTAAAGCAGACTATTCCGGGAGACCAAGTGTAGTTAGGTACTCATCCACTAGGCAGATGAGGATTATAGAAGTACCTGAATAGAACAGAATAAATTGGAGCTTGCTCAGGATACTGGGGTAATGCTCTATGTCTTGCAAAAGAAAGTCTGTCTAATCACAAATTGTCAGGATCTAACTTTTACATCTCATCCAAAAGACAGCAGTTTCAGCAGGACAGTTACCTCTGACACAGCATGGTGTTCGGGGTATCAGGTTACTCAGAAGGAAATGTGACGCCTAATGAATCAGCACCAGCACTCCCCTAGCATCCTGCTTTTCCTTGGAGATTTCCTACTGAAGTACTGACCATGTCCAATGTGACTTAGCCTGTGAGATCTGATGAGATCACAGCCTCAGGGAGTATGGCAGCAGAGAAGCCAGTTTGTTGCAGTGGAATGACTAAACTAACCAACAGTAAATATTTAATGAGCTAGGCAAGTCATATGAGTCAACATTTTATAGTATCTGAGGACTCCACAAGATGTCTTTTCTTAACAAGCAGGGACTCTGGATTCCTGTAACAGTACCCTGAAAACAATGACTTCAGACTTTTGGATGTCAAGATTTGACTTTAAAAATGACTCTGCAGTTGTATCATGGGGTTGGGTCAGCTGATTATCAGGCAGTATTCATCTTTAAAACACCCAGGGCAGTTTGAACTATGCTTAATTGGAGAACAAAGCAACATGAGACTAAAACTGCCAAGAAAAACAACAGTTCTTCAGTGTGGCCCATGAAATGATTAGTCCGTTAGCTGACAAGTAATATGCTTCTTAAAAATAGATTGGTTGTAACTTAGGGTTAGATGCAATTTAATATATGGTGCAAATCAATATCAATGAATAAGGAAAAGTTATTTACTTGTTCCCATAATATAAGAATTAGGGGCTACCAAATGAAATTAATGGATAACAGGTTTAAAACAAATAAAAGTAAGTTCTTCTTAACTCAGCCCACAGTCAACCTGTGGAACTCCTTGCCTGAGGAGGTTGGGAAGGCTAGGACTATAACAGGGTTTCAAAGAGACCTGAATAAATTCATGGACGTTAAGTCCATTAATGGCTATTAGCCAGAATGGGTAAGGAATGGTGTCCCTAGCCTCTGTTTGTCAGAGGGTGGAGATGGATGGCAGGAGAGAGATCACTAGATCATTACCTTTAGTTTCACTCCCTGTGGGGCACCTGGCATTGGCCACTGTCGGTTGACAGGACACTGGGCTGGATGGACCTTTGGTCTGACCCAGGATGGCATAGTCTTATGTTCTTATCTGCATAAATGCTATCAGCACAATACAGCTATCAGCTTTAAAACCTGTAAAGGAAAGACTTTATGGTGATGCTTTAAGAGAGCCTGGGACTGGAGAACTTGATTTGCTTTTTGTAGTTTAAGTTTATCTTTGGATGCTAATAAGGACATGTTTTACCCTGTATAGGTAACCATAAACACTTAGTACACTTTAAGAAATAACTTTCCCAGTACAGTTATCCCACAGATGACACCACGTGCAGAGTAGCTTCTGTTTTTGTTTGGAAGAGAGCCAAATATCTTTGAAATAGCTCAGCAAGAATGGTTTCAGAGTAGCAGCCATGTTAGTCTGTATTCGCAAAAAGAAAAGGAGTACTTGTGGTACCTTAGAGATAATAAATTTATTTGAGCATAAGCTTTCGTGAGCTACAGCTCACTTCATCAGATGCATTCAGTGGAAAATACAGTGGGGAGGTTTATATATACACAGAGAACATGAAACAATGGGTGTTACCATACACACTGGAACCAGAGTGATCACTTAAGGTGAGCTATTACCAGCAGGAGAGTGGGGGGGTGGGGCGGGGCAACGTTTTGTAGTGATAATCAAGGTGGGCCATTTCCAGCAGTTGACAAGAATATCTGAGGAACAGTGGGGGGTGGGGTGGGGGAATAAACAAGGGGAAATAGTTTTACTTTGTGTAATGACCCATCCACTCCCAGTCTCTATTCAAGCCTAAGTTAATTGTATCCAGTTTGCAAATTAATTCCAATTCAGCAGTCTCTCGTTGGAGTCTGTTTCTGAAGTTTTTTTGTTGAAGAATTGCAACTTTTAGGTCTGTAATCAAGTGACCAAAGAGATTGAAGTGTTCTCCGACTGGTTTTTGAATGTTATAATTCTTGACGTCTGATTAGTGTCCATTTATTCTTTTATGTAGAGACTGTCCAGTTTGACCAATGTACATGGCAGAGGGGCATTGCTGGCACATGATGGCATATATCACATTGGTAGATAGATGTGCAGGTGAACGAGCCTCTGATAGTGTGGCTGATGTGATTAGGCCCTATGATGGTGTCCCCTGAATAGATATTGCACAGTTGGCAATAGGCTTTGTTGCAAGGATAGGTTCCTGGGTTAGTGGTTCTGTTGTGTGGTGGTAACCAAATGCCACTGGCCATCACCTTCAGCCCCCAACTAAAACTTCTTCAACGCATCATCAAAGATCGACAACCTATCCTGAAGGACGACCCATCACTCTCACAAATCTTGGGAGAGAGGCCAGTCCTTGCTTACAGACAGCTGCCCAACATGAAGCAAATACTCACCAGAAACCACACACCACACAACAGAACCACTAACCAGGAACCTATTCTGGTGTAAGGGGACTGTTGCCCCCTTACTAACATTCAGTGGGGTGTTTTGGTTGGCTAGCTCCCAGTACTAAAAGGGGAAGGGTCTATGGGAAATCAGGACTCTGAGACTGACAGTGCCCAGGAACAATGGGGAGAGGCCAATGCTCCAAGTCAACCTGAATGACAGGGTGGGCAGGCTAATCAGAGAGTCAGGAGGCCAGGGAGGTCCCGTCCTCTGTGTGAGCTGATTTTGCCTGGGTCAGACAGAGTGTGGCCGAGCTGAGGAGGAAGAATGGGCCCAAGCTAACCTGGGGGGAGCTGGGTCAGATCCAGAGGGACCGAAAAGCAGCCCAGAGAGAGCAGACCCTGTCCTGGGAGCAGAGCTGCAGCAACCAGAGCCAGAGGGGCCAGAGAAGCAGCCCAGGGAGCTGGAGGCAGAGCAGCAGCAGCAGTGCAGAGACTGGGTGGTGCAGCTGGGGCTGGAGCAGTCTGGAGCTGGGTGCGGTGAGCAGCTAGGGAGACCAAGGGGGACCCTGGGCAGCGGGCCCAGCACAGGGAGATGCCTCAGCCAGGGCTCTGCGGGCCAGGCTTGGATAATAACCCTGACAGGGCGGGGGCGACACTGGGAAGAAGGGTCCTACCACTTAGAGCCTGAGAGCGTGTGGCCACCACCAGAGCAAGTGTCCAACCCACAGCATCCCTGCAGCAAAGCCAGGGCCTGAGGGGAAGGCCTGGGACTTACAAGGAACAGACTGTGAACTGCCCTGACATTCCAGAGACACTGTGATGTTCCCTGCCACAGAGCGGGTTGATGTGTTTCCTTTAACCTTTCCCGTTTTTTCTTATTCTTTTTAAAATTAATTGTTGATTAAATAACTTGCATTTGCTTTAACCTGTATGTAATGGTCAGTGGGTCAGAGAAGTGCCCAGTGCAGAGAGAGTACCCCAGAGTGGGGACACCCTAGCCCCTGTCCTAGGTGACCACAGCAGGGTTGGGGTTCGAGCCCCCCAGGAATCCTGGGCCCAGCCTTGTTGGGGTTATGAGGACACTGCCAGACAGGAGAGTGGAAGGGGAGTCCTCAAGGGCAGGGAGGCCACTGGGTAAAGGAAGTGGGAGCAAGGACTCAAATCCTTTCACTACCCCACTTCACCGGAGTAGTGCAGAAGCCAGGAAAGTTCCCCACAATAATGGGACTATTCCCCCGCTTACACTTGAAACAAAGACTGTTGCCAACTGTGTCCACATATCTATTCAGAGGACACCATCATAGGGCCTAATCACATCAGCCACACTACCAGAGTCTCGTTCACCTGCACATCTACCAATGTCATATATGCCATCCTGTGCCAGCAATGCCCCTCTGCCATGTACATTGGCCAAACTGGACAGTCTCTACATAAAAGAATAAATGGACACAGATCAGACATCAAGAATTATAACATTCAAAAACCAGTCGGAGAACACTTCAATCTCTTTGGTCACTCGATTACAGACCTAAAAGTTGCAATTCTTCAACAAAAAAACTTCAGAAACAGACTCCAACGAGAGACTGCTGAATTGGAATTAATTTGCAAACTGGATACAATTAACTTAGGCTTGAATAGAGACTGGGAGTGGATGGGTCATTACACAAAGTAAAACTATTTCCCCATGTTTATCCCCCCCCCCACTCCTCACTGTTCCTCAGACATTCTTGTCAACTGCTGGAAATGGCCCACCTTGATTATCACTACAAAACGTTGCCCCGCCCCACCCGCCCGCTCTCCTGCTGGTAATAGCTCACCTTAAGTGATCACTCTGGTTCCAGTGTGTATGGTAACACCCATTGTTTCATGTTCTCTATGTATATAAATCTCCCCACTGTATTTTCCACTGAATGCATCCGATGAAGTGAGCTGTAGCTCACGAAAGCTTGTGCTCAAATAAATTGGTTAGTCTCTAAGGTGCCACAAGTCCTCCTTTTCTCAGCAAGAATATAATTTCAGGGAGTTGTTTCATCTTTTCCCATTGTACAGGGTGTGTGTGTGTGTTTGTTCTACATGCATCTGGAAAGGAAGAAGAAAAATCCCCAAGGAATGGCAGGGCATCTGCCCCTCGCAGAGATGGTTAATCAGACACAGACCAAGATGGGGAGACAGATTTTATTGTCTGTGGCATAAGAAGTGACATCAAATAGATCACTGGCTTCACTTTGGTTATTCAGACTTTTTTCATTTTTATGGAAATACTATTCAATTACAGTACTAGCACAGCTTATCCTTTGACTGAGGGATCTGTTTCCCTATTGGAGAGAGGAGGACTGGGAGCAGGGAGGAGAGAGAGATAAGCCTTTTGAATATGCCACAGATGCTTCCTTTCTAAAGCTTGGGATAATGTATGTGAAGGTCTTTAAGCATGGCATTTGTGTATTTTAATTGTGTTCCATTAAATTATAATGACTGGCTGCTGAAAGATGTCATGTATTTCCTGCTTCTTTTATTGGGAGCTATTTTATAAAAGAAGCAGCTTGGAAGCATGCAGGAAGCAGCCTTCCTTGGAATTGATTGCATTTCTGATAGAGCACTTTTGTACTACATCCCTGGAGAAACACTGCAGGACCTAATGGCTTATGTTACCCATGTAGCTGCATCATAATAATTTATAGAAGTACAGTACAGACTGAAATAAGATCTAGTGGTTTTAAACATCTCAGTAGGTCTGCCTTTTTTAAAAAAAAAAGAAAATCTAATCACTGTTTTTGAGGAGGGGAATGATGTGCCTTATAAAACGAAGGAGGAAGCTATAGATCTGAAACCAACTTATGTTTATAAATTGTTAGCAAAGCTTGCAAGTCTGACTTTGATCTGCAAGAAATATCCTAAATTGGATCAAGTGCTGTGGAAGTGGCACATTTAAGAAAAGCTGTATTTGGATATGGCGGGTAATGAGTATATTGCTTTTGTCTGCCTGATGTCATCATTAGGGATGGGCCCGAGCCATTAAGCTTTGATATCAAGTATTTGGATTCAGGGGTTTGGTGTATATCCATCTCTAGTAATATATGTGCAGATTTCATTTGAATAGTCTCTCTTCCTATGAACAAGCAATTACAGTATTAGATACGAGTGGGCTTTTCTTAGCTCTCTTTCTGCTATGTTGAGGTGTAGAAAAAATTACATATTTGTATAATTGGTCTGAGCACAGTTTTCAGTGCAGGCACATAATGTGCAGCCAAATGATAAAGAAAACAAAGACTGGCCACCTAATAGATATCATCTGCATGTAGTTACTATGTGGGAGTATTGCTCAGGGAACTATCTGTCCCTTGAACTTAAAGGGACGCCTCTATTTTGTTTGTTTGTTTGTTTTTCCATATGTATTCAATCAAATATTGGTACTGAGCTCGTGAATCTTATTTGTCCATTTCTTTGAAGACTGCTTTTCTTAGGTTCTGATAAAAATTAACAGGACAGTCCCCTAATGTAGTCTATCTGATGCACCAGACTTAGTGAATGCATGGATGTGAAAAAAAATGCATAGAAAAAGCTTTCAGGACTTATGAACTGTACACTCAAATTCTAACATGGCACTTGCTTTTGATGTTTAGTTACTGCATAATATGAAGAAAATTTTTGTGGCTTTTTTTCCTGCAGGTGTACGAAATGTCAGCAAGGAATTCCAGTCCTATACAAATGAGTAATTTGCACTGGACATAAATCATTCTGTTAATGCCATAGCATCACAATCAATATTGCAAAATTATTTGGAGTGATGCTGGTTGGAATTAATTTCCCATGACACACTCACCCAGTTATCCCTTAACATACTCTGGCTGAACCATGCTGGCACCAGAATTATCAAACACAGGGGACAAGAATGTATGATATGGTTTGTGCAGGCAGTGAAGTGAGTGACAATGTTTGAGTTCTATTCCCAGCTCTTCCGCATGCTCACTGCGTAATTGTGGGTAAGTCATGTAACTTCTCGGTACCTCAGCCTACCTGTTTATAAAATTGTCATAATGTAGCCTAGCAGAGTTGCTGTGAGGGTTAATAAATTAACATTTGTAAAATGTTTTGAGATTGTAGATAAAAGATACTAAGAAAATTAATGTTGAGACTGCAAAGGTCTTACAAATGCAGTGCATAATAATGCTGTAATAAGATGATTCTTGAAGATGGTGAGGGCTCAAAATAAGACGGGGCCAGAGGAGGATTTGTCAGTGATACCCTTATGTACTCTGGGCTAGAGTCTGTCACCTTGCTCATAAGTTGCACTTTACTTGGTGAGCAAGCCCATCGGCAAAATCCTTTCACCTGTAAAGGGTTAAGAAGCTAGGATAACCTCGCTGGCACCTGACCAAAATGACCAATGAGGAGGCAAGTTATTCAAAACTGGAGTGGGGGAAACAAAGGGTCTGTCTGTCTGTGTGATGCTTTTGCCGGGAACAGATCAGGAATGCTCTTCAGAACTTCTGTTAAAGCTAGTGAGTAATCTAGCTAAAAATACGTTAGATTTCCTTTTGTTAAATGGCTGGTAAAATAGGTTGTGCTGAATGGAATGTATATTCCTGTTTTTGTGTCTTTTTGTAACTTAAGGTTTTGCCTAGAGGGATTCTCTATGTTTTGAATCTGATTACCCTGTAAGGTATTTACCATCCTGATTTTATAGAGGTGATTCTTTTACTTTAATTAAAATTCTTCTTTTAAGAACCTGATTGTTCTTAAGATCCAAGGGTTTGGATCTGTGTTCACTTGTTCAAATTGGTGAGGATTTTTATCAAGCCTTCCCCAGGAAAGGGGGTGTAGGGCTTGGGGGGATGTTTTGGGGGGAAGACATCTCCAAGTGGGCTCTTTCCCTGTTCTTTGTTTAACAAGCTTGGTGGTGGCAGCATAGGGTTCAAGGACAAGGCAAAGTTTGTACCTTGAGGAAGTTTTTAA
Source organism: Lepidochelys olivacea (assembly GCF_965140295.1). Lineage (NCBI taxonomy): Eukaryota > Metazoa > Chordata > Testudines > Cheloniidae > Lepidochelys > Lepidochelys olivacea. Next base: position 53,823,474 of record NC_140412.1, read on the forward strand.
CCTAAGTTGGTAAGAATAAGCTTAGGGGGTCTTTCATGCAGGTCCCCACATTTGTACCCTAAAGTTCAGAGTGGGAAAGGAACCTTGACAGAGGCATATTTGCAGTTAGTAATTTTCTGAACCCTTTCTAATTTTTCAACATCCTTTTGAAGTGTTGTCACCAGAACTGGGCACAGCATTCTAGTAATGGACTCACTCATGTGGTAATACTCCCTCCCACTCCTAGTTGATATGCCACTACTACATATCCATCCAGGGATTGCATTCACCCTCTTAGCTGCAGCATCACACTGGGAGCTCATGTTCAATTGAGTATGTACTATGACAATTATCAGTCACTGCATTCCAGGATAGTCGCCCATTATGTAAATATGACCTACATTATTTGTTTTCCCATGTATGTATGATCTTGCCTTTGGCTTCATTAAAACCAATAAATAGTATTAAGAGACTCTTTGCTGTCTGAGTTTTCCACAAGAGATATAAATCTAAGGCTCTGATCACTTTTTATTAAGTTCCTAAGGTATTCTTAACCAGAACGTCTATATCCTGGCCAAATTCTAATGTGGGTAATCGCATTTTGCCTATTTGAATTCTCTCTGCAGTTTGAGTTCTCCTCACCTGAAGTCCTAAACTCTTTGTGTAGTGTGCCACTATGTTTTAATCTACAATTGGCTGCACTTGCCAGGGCTGATTATTGTATATGTTGGGTCTAATTCACCACTCCATAATTCCTTTTTTACACCAGTGTAACACCCCTGAAATCAACAGCCATTGGACAAGAATACTGGAGCGATAAATTGTACCATTCCTTGTAAAGTGCTTTGGGGTGTGTCAAGGTTCCTCCCCCACTCTGAACTCTAGGGTACAGATGTGGGGACCTGCATGAAAAACCTCCTAAGCTTATCTTTACCAGCTTAGGTCAAAACTTCCCCAAGGTACAAAATATTACACCTGTTGTCCTTGGACTGGCCGCTACCACCACCAAACTAATACTGGTTACTGGGGAAGAGCTGTTTGGACGCGTCCTTCCCCCCAAAATACTTCCCAAAACCTTGCACCCCACTTCCTGGACAAGGTTTGGTAAAAAGCCTCACCAATTTGCCTAGGTGACTACAGACCCAGACCCTTGGATCTTAAGAACAATGAACAATCCTCCCAACACTTGCACCCCCCCTTTCCTGGGAAATGTTGGATAAAAAGCCTCACCAATTTGCATAGGTGACCACAGACCCAAACCCTTGGATCTGAGAACAATGAAAAAGCATTCAGTTTTCTTACAAGAAGACTTTTAATAAAAAATAGAAGTAAATAGAAATAAAGAAATCCCCCCTGTAAAATCAGGATGGTAGATATCTTACAGGGTAATTAGATTCAAAAACATAGAGAACCCCTCTAGGCAAAACCTTAAGTTACAAAAAAGATACACAGACAGAAATAGTTATTCTATTCAGCACAATTCTTTTCTCAGCCATTTAAAGAAATCATAATCTAACACATACCTAGCTAGATTACTTACTAAAAGTTCTAAGACTCCATTCCTGTTCTGTCCCTGGCAAGAGCAGCATACAGACAGACCCAGACCCTTTGTTTCTCTCCCTCCTCCCAGCTTTTGAAAGTATCTTGTCTCCTCATTGGTCATTTTGGTCAGGTGCCAGCGAGGTTACCTTTAGCTTCTTAACCCTTTACAGGTGAGAGGAGCTTTCCCCTGGCCAGGAGGGATTTCAAAGGGGTTTACCCTTCCCTTTATATTTATGACAGGGTGAAAGATTGCTATGTACCAGAAAGTTACTATTTTAATACATAGGAACAGTACTTTTTTTCTAAAATTGTAGTTGCACATTCAACATTTGGTTTTATTTCCGTCTGTATACCATGGTCATATCATGAAGGACCCTATTGTACTACCTGCATTCGGAGACAGCCATAAGTTTGAACTTCCTGACTTTTGATCAATTAAAACCACAAACATTGCGTCTAATGTAATAAAATATTTCTAAGCACATGCATTTTCCAACATACTGTATACATTTTCTTTAAAAGATGCTTTAGTTTGGCATGTTTTTATTTTAGATACATTTTGTTGTAGTAAATGTATCCATTCTCCGTACATTTAATATTGCCTCTGTTTACTGTTGGAGTTTATCTTGTATGTCTCCAGCAAAAGAACAGTGCAAGATTCTGTTTATTGTTTGGTACTCAAATTTTAATCTAGGATTTCACATACTCCCAGGGTTTATTTTTTATGCTTGCACATAGTAGAGGTAGAGGAACTGATAAATTCTGCAGTTCAGCTGCATGTACCCATAAGCATTTTTCCCAAAGAAGTTATTCTACTTAAACAAAACCGTACTGTTTAAAGACAACACAAGTGTTTGTTTAGGTAGCACAGGTCCTGCATATATTCATGGTAAACATATCAGAAGGCATTTTTTCATGTCCTTGTGTATTCCTTCCCAATTAGAAATCTCTGTTTAACATCAAATAAATTCTATTCCATATTGGAAAATAAGGGGAAAACATTATGAAAATGTCCAAAATATAAATGATTACCCGACAGGTAGTGCTAAATGTTTAACAAAGGGGGCCCGTAGGACAAAAGAGAATATAGTTAAAATATTTTCCACACTCTTTGACTCTGATAAGAATAAATCACCTAAATATGATTTCTTTCTGGCATGGTCATTAAATCCCATACACTTGCACCGGAACTATGAATAGGAAATTAATATATATTTCCCAGTGATTATCCCCAGTGTCATAAATAATGTTTATGTCCAACAATTCACTGTAATTCTCAGGGAAATAAGAACAAATACAAAAGCCTTCAAATAACTCTTTCTGTGGTATTAAACAGGTACATCAGATCATTAGTCTTATCATTTACAACCTCATTATCAGATATGTATAGTACCTCAGTACATTCCCTGTAACAAAACAAAAAAACTGGTCTATTTCAGAAGAATCAAATTCTCCCACTGTTTGGTTCCATGTGTCTTATTTTTTCCTTTTTCATCAACGTGGACAATACTCTCATAGCTATTGTTCATATTCCTTCAATCTTTTACCAATGTGGTGATCTCTCCCAGTTTGCTTTACTGTGAAGATAGTTATACCTTTGGGTGTTTTGAGTTTTTAATGCCAGAATTGAAGAAAGGCCTTTTGACTGGGACCTGCTAGTATATGTAGAAAAAATATATATACATTGATGGCTGGAAAGGCAAAGCTCTAATATCAAATTGAAATCAATATCAGCTCCATCCTCAGAGAATAGCTTAACCTTGAGTTAAAAGGTTTTCACATGCTGCACATTTCTGACTTCTGGTTTAAGTTTTAAACAATACATAATAGGAAAATCCTACTGAAACAAAGGTAAAGATTTACCAGCAACAATCTTCTCATGCTTAATGTCACACTGTTCAGAAATATACATACCCATATGCCATCTTTCTAATCAGTTTCAATTGGAACTAATGCGGGATTAATATTAGGTGTTAATTAAATAGGGAACACTGAAACTAATCAACAGATACCTGGACGATGGGGCATATGAACACTAAGAGTATGGCTACATAGCAATAAAACACCCTCATCTGGCCTGTGTCAGCAGACTAGGGCTCATGTGGCTTGCGGTATAGGGCTATAAAATGACAGTGTGTATGTTTGGGCTTGTCTACCAGAGCCCAAACATCTAAACTGCACTTTTACAGTCCTGCAGCCCAAGCCCATGTCAGCTGACTTGGGCCAGCCACAGGTGTTTTATTATAGTGTAGACATACCCTAAGGATGAAATTCTAGCCTCTTTGGGTATGTCTACGCTGCAGTTATACACCCGCAGCTGGTCTGTGCCAGCTGACTCAAGCGCGTGGGACTCAGGCTAAGGGGCTGTTTAGCTGTGGTGTAGATGTTTGGGGTCAGGCTGGAGCCTTGGCTCTGGGACCCTCACACCTCAGAGTCCCACAGCCTCTGTGATCAGCTGTTCCACAGTGTGCAGGAGGCACTGGGAGGGAAGGGGAGGAGCAGGGACAGGACACGGGAGGGGGTGAGAAGAGGCGGGGCAGGGGGCGGAAAGGGGGGGCAAGGAGGGAGCTTGGGGGAAAGGGATGGATTGGGGGCAGGGCCTGGGGCAGATGGGGAGTTGAGCACCCTTAAGATAGAGAGGAAGTCAGCACCTATGTCCTTGGATGCATAAACAGGAATCTCAAGTAGGGCAACATAGGTTATTTTACCTCTATATTTAGCATTTAAAGTATTTTTTACCACCACTGCTGGAATATAGTGTCTCCTTCTGATATACACAATTCAATAAAGTTGATAAATTAGAGAGGGTTCAGAGAAGAGCCAGGAGAATGATTAAAGGACTAGAAAACATGTCTTATAGTAAAAAGAAAAGGAGGACTTGTGGCACCTTAGAGACTAACCAATTTATTTGAGCATAAGCTTTCGTGAGCTACAGCTCACTTCATCGGATGCATTCAGTGGAAAATATAGTGGGGAGATTTATATACATAGAGAACATGAAACAATGGGTGTTACCATACACACTGGAACCAGAGTGATCACTTAAGGTGAGCTATTACCAGCAGGAGAGCCAGGGGGTGCGGGGGGGGGCTTTTGTAGTGATAATCAAGGTGGGCCATTTCCAGCAGTTGACAAGAACGTCCCAAGATCTGTGAGAGTGATGGGTTGTCCTTCAGGATAGGTTGTAGATCCTTGATGATGCATTGGAGAGATTTTAGTTGGGGGCTGAAGGTGATGGCTAGTGGCATTCTGTTATTTTCTTTGTTGGGCCTGACAGAGCAAGAAGAGTACCCAGAAGTCATCTACTACAGGACAGATCTTGGGAGACAGGCCAGTCCTTGCTTACAGACAGCCCCCCAACCTGAAGCAAATACTCACCAGCAACCACACACCACACAACAGAACCACTAACCAGGAACCTATCCTTACAACAAAGCCCATTGCCAACTGTGTCCACATATCTATTCAGGGGACATCATCATAGGACCTAATCACATCAGCCACACTATCAGAGGCTCGTTCACCTGCACATCTACCAATGTGATATATGCCATCATGTGCCAGCAATGCCCCTCTGCCATGTACATTGGCCAAACTGGACAGTCTCTATGTAAAAGAATAAATGGGCACAAATCAGACATCAACAATTATAACATCTAAAATCTAGTTGGAGAACACTTCAATCTCTTTGGTCACTTGATTACAGACCTAAAAGTTGCAATTCTTCAATAAAAAAACTTCAGAAACAGACTCCAACGAGAGACTGCTGAATTGGAATTAATTTGCAAACTGGATACAATTAACTTAGGCTTGAATAAAGACTGGGAGTGGATGGGTCATTACACAAAGTAAAACTATTTCCCTTTGTTTATTCCCCCTCCACCCCCCAGGGTTCCTCAGATGTTCTTTTCAATTGCTGGATATGGCCCACCTTGATTATCACTACAAAAGGATTCCCCCCCACCCCCCTGCTCTCCTACTGGTAATAGCTCACCTTAAGTGATCACTCTGGTTCCAGTGTGTATGGTAACACCCATTGTTTCATGTTCTCTATGTATATAAATCTCCCCACTGTATTTTCCACGGAATGCATCCGATGAAGTGAGCTGTAGTTCATGAAAGCTTATGCTCAAATAAATTTGTTAGTCTCTAAGATGCCACAAGTACTCCTTTCTTTTTGCGAATACAGACTCACATGGCTGCTACTCTGAAACATGTCTTATAGTGATAGTCAAGGAGCTGTTGCATTAATTTAGATGGACTAAATGCGCCAAAAGTGTTAATATAATCCAGTCACTGTCCAATATTAAACAGTGTTAATACAGATCTGGGGCTTGGTATGCAGAGCATGCTGAAAATACAATCAAAATCCTTAACCTTTTTTAAAGATACAGAAAAGGAAAAACAGCTAAAACTTTTGAAATGTAAAGTATTAAGTAAGGCTTTCTTTTACCAACATCCCTTGTTCCCATTGCCTTTAGCCAGAGAGTTTTGGAAGGAAACCCCTCCTTGTTTGACAGTCTGTAAGATGGTATCAAAGATGGTAATAACTGTTCTTTTGGGGAAAAGAAGAGAAGTTAGTTGATATGAGCTGGAGTTGTTCTTGCTACTGCTGTTTAAGTCTGATCCCACTTCATCCGAGGTGGTGAACTCATCTGCGTCCCCGTCCCCCCCCGTCTTGGTCTGTTCAGGACATCCCTGAGGATTAGGAAACAGAAGAAGGTCCAGTGTCCCAGAGACTGTGGAGGTGGCAGCCATGATGGTGAAGTTTGCTCCAGTAGCCTCTATCTGTTCTTCTATTTTCCCTCTAAAAAGGGAGTGGAATAGCTCAACCCATCATTATTTTGTCCACCAATTAGGCCTAATATCCAACTCACCAATTTTGCTTCATTAATTTGGGGTTCCACATCTTCTGATTTTACCATGCATGATTTCAGCATGGTCCTTGAATTATAGCTTCATGGCCTTTTTTATTTGGACTAATTTAGTCTGTCACTTCTTCTTTCTCTCCCTTATTGAATTCTGTTCTTAGAATAATAATTATGAGTGAATTTTTCCCTTGGAGCTTCATGTTGTGTAATCGCGCTGGGTCCAACATGTTTGTGCTTTAATGTGTGTACTTCAATGTGTTTTGTCAGGTCCATGTTGTTGTGATACCGTTTTCCTTGACTTAGCCACAACCTATTTGACTGACACACCTGCCTTGAGGTTTTTCCCGTAGTGCGCTCATTACTGGAAGTACATCACATCAAGGAGAGAATACCTCCTCACCGCCCTCGGGTGAATTGAATCACAAAGGTTATGAAATACAGGTTACTTATTTCAGATGAAGCATAACGGGAGACTGCAGAATTTCTGTAATAATTGCAAGTTTCACTAAATGCACACCTGTGCTCCTAATGTTTATAGTATTTATGAATCTATCACTGGATTTGCCAGGACATACTCCTGTACAAAACATGAGGATACTTTTTTTTTCTGTTGAAAGTAAAATGTATTAGCCTCTGAGATCTATAATCAGAAAACAGGTAACCTGAAATGCCAACTATTGATATTTTAGGTTTAGCTTGAATAATTTTCACCTTTTCTTAGGTATTTCAGACAGTTACAAGGCCAGGTTCTGGTAACACAAGAAAATATTTCCTTGGGGGGAGCTTTGAAAATTAAAGAAAATGTTGCGTTGATGCCAGACTTGCTCCCTGTGTTGTTTGAAAATCAAATAACAGAGCCTGCTTACTGGATTGGGTATTTCCCAACTCAGCAAGTATCATACATAGGGCAAATGCAGTGCTGTGGAAAAATCAGGTAATGCATCTTTGAACAAATTTAATATATGAAAAGGAAAAAAACAAGATAGTTTTAAAAACTAACTAACTAAAGAGGCAAGAAACAGTAAGGAATAGAGCAAAGAAACAACAAAACAAAGGATGCTGAAACTGTGGCGACAGCTAGATATCACAGAAGTCACTGTGTAGATAGCACCCTTGGTGCATGCACTGAGCTGTCTTGCAGGGGAGTCTTTTGGTTTATTTTAAGTCCAGTGCTCATGATCAGGCCACAGATGCAGTGTGGGGAGGGGAGGGAGAAGCAGGGATGCCATAGAACTAAGCCAATTGCTTTCTCTCTCTGCTTCTCTCTTTTGACTTGCATCCACTTCTGGCAAAGTAGACAGCTCAATCAGTTTAGCTTATCAAAAAGAAGATCAAAAGGTGATTTTATTACAATATAAGTACCTTCACAGGAGAAAATACTGTGGATCAGGAAGGGCTCTTTAATCTAGTGAAGATAGGCTCTGATTCAGTTTCCAGTCATGCTTATTGTTATGCCTTTCTGGAAGATATGCTTTAGCCAAACACAATGTATGGGGCTCAAATTGGGAGTAACTGAGTGGAATTCCATGGTCTGTGTTATGCAGAGAGTCAGACTAGATCAGTGGTTCGCAAATTTTGTTGATTCATATACTGCCAACTTTAAAAAAAAGTTTCCTTTTGGTGCACATATATTTTAGGCCTTAAGAGATTTAACATAAATGTTTACAGTTTTGAATTCTGCTGGTGGAGATCTGCCAGGGCAAAATTAGAAGAGAATGGAGTTTGGCCAGCAGGAATCTGGATAGGAGGGTTAAAGGAGATGAGGGTTAGAGCTGGCTGGGAATTTTTAGATGAAACATTTTTTGTCAGAAAATACCAATTTTTCAAAATTAAAGCTTTGTGTGGGAACATATCAGTCTTGACACAACTTTCATTGGGAAAGATTTCTGAGAGCCAGAATGGAATTTCTGGTGAAAACCGGAGGGGGGGCAGAAAAGAGACCCACCCCAAAGTAGGCTGGTGGCTAGGCCACTCACTTGGGATGCGGGAGACTCAAATTCAAGACCATGGTCTGCCTGATTCAGGCTAGGGACTTGAACCTGGAATTCCCATATCATCCTAGCTATGTTCCCTAACCACTAGGCTATTGACTAGTCTGGGATGGATTGGTCTGTCTGGTTTTTCATGTGGTATGAGAAATTTATTGAAATTAGGAAAAGCTTTGCAAGATGTGATTATCACTTTCCACACAGCTCTAATGAGATTAGACTGAGGGTAGGGGTTCTGGTTGGAGTGCAGGATGGCTCCAGTGGTGAGTGTGTAAAGGGGCAGGGGGCTCTGGTGGTGTGTGTGTGTGTGTGTATGTAAAGGGGCAAGGGGGGCTCCAAGGGGAAAGTGAATTTTGGCTGGCAGAATCTTACCTGAGTACCAGGCAGCTTCAGGCCAATTCCCCCTTATTCCAAGGTTTCAGGTTTCCAGTTCCCTTTCCGTTCCCTCTGAGCCAAGAAGCTCTGCCAGTTCCACTGCATTCCCTGGCCTTTCTGGAAAGTCTGACCCATATGTCTCCTCCTGCTCTGGTCCCACAGCTCCATCCTCTTGGATAAGACATTCTATAGCCCTTCATAGGTCTGTGTCATGACTCAGGCAGGTGTCCCCAGTCCACTGCTGGCTGAGTTGCAGTTCTGTTCCGGAAGTCGGTCCAATACAAGATATTACCTCAGCTACCTTGTGTCTCTAATATCCTGGGACAGACAGACACTCCTGCAACTACGCAGCATACAGTCATGGTAAAAGGCAGGCAAGGCAATATTGTGCTTGGGCTGGTAAATTTACTAGGCTGATTTTAACATCTTCAATTTTTCCATTATGCATAATGGAAGCCACATAAATGTGATGTCACCAGTTGCAGAGTTGTCCGCATAATCTATGGCTGGCTAAAGATTAATTTTCAGCACAGTTATATAGAGCTGAGTAAATAACTGAGTTTTTGGTTGGGGTAGGATTAGAAAAACAAAAACAAAATGAAAAAGCAAAGCCAACAAAAAAAAATTGGTTTGGTTTGAGCCTAATTGATTGTTTTGTTTTCCAATTTTTCTTCTCAAAATGAAAAAACACACAAACCCAAAATTTCATTTGTGTAGCACAAAACATTGTGTTCAACCTAAAACATGTTTTTTATATTGTTTCACGTCATTGTCAGATGTGTTTCACCCTTTTTGTTTTTATTTTTTGTTTTTTAATTACCTAACTTCAAAACAAAATACCATTTAAAAATGAAAAGTTGAAATATTTTGTTTCAAAATGGCCAAAACAAACCTTTTTGACTTTTTTTGGACATTACTTTTTTTTTTTTGGCTGAAATATATGCTCAATTTAACCTGACTTTTCAAATCATTTCAGCACTCCCCAAAATGCATTTGTTAGTGAATTTAGTATTTGCCTAAACCCCCCCCAATACCAAAACAAAGCAAAAAAAAACCCCTGAGTTCTACAGCTTCATTAATGCAAAACACCTTTAAAAAACCACAAGTTAATAGTTTGAACCATAAATGAATGTCACATGGGCAGCAAAATGTACAGATAATAATGATTAATCATACTTTCTAATTATATTATTTGCCCCTGGTTAAAGCCAATGAGAGCTGAATTCATGTAACTATGTGCAAAGTGGGTGCACCAATTATAAACACAGGATCAAAGGTTTAGAAAAATTATCTTCATTTGCAATTTGCCCTAGGGCAACGAGGGCAGTTTCTTGTTTCTTGCTCCAGGATATCTTTAATTACCTGCCTGCAAGTCTCTAAATGCCAGGTCTCTGTTCTGTGTTACCATGACAACGTTTTTGCTGTCAGTATACTGTACATTTTTGTCTACATTCAAGTCACTTGGAAACCATATATGTGGCTAAAACAATATGAAAATAAAAAAAATCAAATACAAGAGGAAGTTCATTTTTCCCCCTCACTGCCAGTAGACAGCAGACTCTGCTGCCTCGAGGCCTTCAAATCCCCATTGAGAACTGAGCTGACAGTTGGGAAGCTTTGAATGTAAATGAAGATTTTTTTGATATGTGAAAATGTTAATGGTTGACTTAGCTGTCTTTCTGAGTGATAAAACCTTCAGCTCTACGTGACTTGTTAAATCTGTCACACTCCAAGTGAAATGTCACACTGCAAAACAAAACTGGGGGAAAATAAACAGCAGGCCAGTTAAGTGCATTTGTCTAACTGCTGCCAGCTGAGACTTACCTCACAGCGATTTGGACTCTATTGCTACCGTGCTAATTCTAATATCTGTCCCCATTTTAGAAATGCTGCTCAATAGCAGGTGGAATGGAACCACACCTAATGGATCCCTTGATTGTATAAGGATCAGGAAGGAGACATTCCGGCTCTGTCACAATCTCCTGTTCCTGCTCTGATTGATTTCACCAAGGTTCTTCTAGATCTAGATTGACAGCTGGTTTGCCTGGCAATGCTGTTGTGAGCACTAAACTTCCTTGCCTTCAGGAATTCCAAGAACCAATTGACTAACACTTGGGAGCTGAACCCTCACTGAACCCAAAAGTGTGACCCAGCTCTCATGGAAGTCAATAGAAAGTCTTCCATTCTCTTCTACGGGAGTTGGATTGTCCCTGGACTGTTTGGAGGATAGCTAATTGAGAAAAAAGAAAAAAACCTTTTCCATTAGAAATTTCAAAGCCATTTTCATTTCATTGAAAACAAATGATTTTTCATTATTTTTTTTTCAAAAATAGCTATTTTTGACATTTGCTCTTTCTCCTTCTGCCCCATCCACTCTTTTTTTTTCCTTTTTAATTTTGCCAGTGAAATGGGGGGAGGAGGATTAAGGGAGGGAAAGGAAATGAGGAAAGATGAACCAAGAAAAGGGAATTGAGAAAAATTACAAAATAACTACCTTTTTTTGGTTTCCAGTGTCATTGAACATATGGAAGAATTTGACAAAAATATATATATTTTTCAAAAGTATCTGATTTTATTAGGCACTGGGGTATGTTTTGTGGGGGAAAGAAACCTATAGAGCTGGGATGGGCTTCACCTTAATCAAAACGGAAACAGATTGCTGGCATGTAAAATAAATAAAGTACCGGGGGAATGTTTGAAGTTAAAGCTGGGGAAACTGGCAGGAGCTGAGGAACACAAGTAGAACAGAGACATCTGTTAAAGACATTGGTAATACAATATCTGTGTATCCAGTAAAGGTAGGGTGTAAATTACAACTGAACTAGAGCAGGGGCAGGATGTGAACGTAGACATACACTCTGCAAAGTCAGTCAGGTGTCAGATCAAGAAATTAAATAAAATAACCACCTAGTCAAGATTAAAAAATGGTGTGTCAATATAGAAACGCAAGAAGCATAAAACCCCAAATAAGCTAACTAGAATGCCTTCAGTGGAAAAGGACCTTCATATACTAGACATTACGAAACACGGTGAAATGATGAAAAATCACAAGATATGGTAATGCCTGGTTCCAAACTGTACAGAAAAGACAGGCCAAAGAGGTGAGGGAATAACACTATATATTAGGTTTCAGAGTAACAGCCGTGTTAGTCTGTATTCGCAAAAAGAAAAGGAGTACTTGTGGCACCTTAGAGACTAACCAATTTATTTGAGCATGAGCTTTCGTGCCAACACAATGGCATATGCATCCGATGAAGTGAGCTGTAGCTCACAAAAGCTCATGCTCAAATAAATTGGTTAGTCTCTAAGGTGCCACAAGTACTCCTTTTTTTTTCACTATATATTAGGGATTCTGCACATGCTAGAGAGAGAACAATTCTGAATGGAGAAGAGCACCTGTTTGAATCTATGTGGATAGAAATCCTATGCTGTAAAATAATAAATACATTAGTCTGGCTATACTACTGGCCTCTTAATCAAGAAAAGTAAATGTCATTCACAGTGTAGAGAGCAACAAGGCAGCAAAATCTAACAAAACAATGTTTAATAATAATAAGAAATAAACTTTAATTATCTACCTATAAACTGGTCATACAATGCAATGGGACAAAGTTTAGAGAAACTCTTGTTGCTTCTTGGAACATCTAGTTCCACAGCATGCAGGATGAGAGGCTATTCTTAGTTTTAAGTAATGCACAAGACCTAATTCAAGAAGTGACCATAAATGAGCCACTAAGTAATAGTGACCATAATAAAATTAGGTTCAACATCCAAAAGGAAAGGTAGGATATCAGAAAGGGAGATTCAATAAAATGAGAAACTTAGTCAAAAGGGCCCTAATCCTACAAGTAAACAAGCGTAGGTTGGTGGCAGGGGGCGTAGACAACACAATGGCAAATTAAATGTAATGCCAACAAATGCAAAGTAATGCAGATTGGAGGGAAAAAATAAACTACTCTTACACCTTACAGGGCTCTAAATTAACTGTATCAACCCAAAATAGGAACCTAAGATTTACTGTAAAACAGCTCAGTGAAAATCTCTGCTCAATGCACAGCTGTGATCAAAAAAGCTAACAAGATAGTAAGATGCATAAAGAAGGGGATAGAGATTAGTACTGAAACATTATATATATATATATATATATATATATATATATATATATATATATATATATATATATATATAAATAAATAAAATAAGTGGCATGGCCTCACTCAGAATACCATGTGCATTACTGGTTATTCCATCTCCAAATGGCTCTTGCAGAACTACAGGGAGTTCAGAGAAGAGCACCAACAATGAGCTAATGAAATCCTTGAATGCATAAACAGGAGAACCTGAAGTAGACTGGAGAAGTTATTTTACCTCTGTATTTGGCACTGGTGTGACCTCTGCTGGAACATTGCGTCCAGTTCTGGTGCACAAAATTCAAGAAGGAGGTTGGTAAATCGGAGAGGGTTCAGCGAAGAGCCAGGAGAATGACTAAAGGATGAGAAAACATGCCGTATAGTGTTAGACGCAAAGAGCTCTATCTATTTAACTTAACAAAGAGAATGCTAAAGGGTGACTTGGTTACAGTCTATAAGTATTTACACAAAAAGTTAATAATGGGCTCTTCAATCTAGTATAAAAAAGTATATGATCCAATGACTGGAAGTTGAAGCTAAACAAATTCAGACTGTAAATAAGATGCTAATTTTTAAGAATGAAAGTAATTAACCATTAGAACAATTTGTCAAGGATCATGGCAGATTCTCCATCACTGACAATTTTATATCAAGATTGATGTTTTTCTAAAAGCTCTGCTCTAGGAATTATTTTGAAGAAATTCTATGGCTTGTTATAGAGGAGGTCAGACTAGATGATCCCAATGATCTCTTCTGGCCTTGGAATCTATGAATCAATGGATGATTAAAGGCATGAAAAAACATTCATATGAAGAGAGACTGAAAAGATTGGAATTGTTTACCTTAGAAAGGAAACAAATAAGGCTGGTGAACTAAAGAAGTTCTCAGAATTTGAGAAGTTCACTTACAAGTATTATATATTTTCAAATATACATGCAAAATATCTTTTCTTGTTTCTCTATCTTCTAGTGAAGAAGATCTTGGCTCCCTTCCATTCTTGTTGTCTTTAGCTAGCTTATCGTCTGTTTTTTCTCCCCTTAATGGAATATTTTCAGTGACTTCCTCTGCTGGGCTTATATTTATTTGGCTTGAACTTTGGAAGGGAGGCAATATCCCCAAAATGTGTTCAAATATTTGTGTCTTACAGAGTATGTAGGGGAAATACAAAAAGGTCTGAAGTATTAGTTTATATTAATCTGGAAAATGAAAAATAGCAGCAGTGATTTTGTCCAGGCAGCTCTTTCAGAGGCCGCATGTAATGGGGGAAGAGGAGACACACTTAGTGAAATCACTACTGAAAAAGGCCTCATTGACACTAGTGCTAGTTTTATTTTTTCGTTTCAAGGGTGGATCTAACGTAACACCTGGGTTTCATTTGTAGCCAATGTGCTAATGCAAAAGCCCCTACACAGCATATAATACTCAGTAAGTCCATGTTGCAAAATTGACATGGATATTTACTAACCTAAGTACAAAATATACTCTCCCACCTCTATTATGAGCACAAGGGTGGTGGGGGCAGAATCTGATATTTTATTTGCTTGTTAAACAATTACTCATCCTGGGCAAGTAAACGTTTGCAAGCCTGGTGTGAAGAGCATGGAATGGAGCATTGCACACTGCCTTTTGCGCTATAAGGATAAGGCCTTTTCTTGTAGCCATATGGTAAGGCCTCAGGCCTTTCTCTGCAGCCATATTAGGAGAGCAGCAGCCATTAGCTAAGAAGCAGGAAGTCACATCCTCACATTCCATCTAAATTACATTAAAACAATGTAATATCAGGCTGCTAAGAAGGAGATCCTGTCCTAATAGCACTCACCATCACCAGATAATGAAAAATCTTAAGATGGTTAAAGAAAACTTAGTTCGATAGCATTCTGTCTGGCAAGAAATCACTTATCAATAGTTGTGGTTATGAAATCCTCCTTTCTTTATTGTTTTATCTTTATGGTCCCCACATCCCTATTGTTTGTCTGCATGACCTCTGTCTGGTTCTTTGATTGTTTCTGTTACATAATTAATCTTGCTAGGTGTAAATCAATTAAGGTGGTGCGGTATGATTGGTTAGAGAATTTTGTTACAATGTTAGGCTTGGTTTGTAAAATTTTATAAAATGATTGACTAAGGTATAGCTAAGGAGGGCTCAAGTTTCACTATATAAACTGGGGTCCAAAAGGAAGTTCTTTGGGAACCAACTCCAGGACATAGCCCCAAAGATCAGAGCTGCCAGACCTCAACACTCTGCCAATGACAACACGGAGAAACTGGAGTCCCCGCAGGTGACCTGATCCTGACAGGCCATCAAGAAAAGTTCATCTGTCTTATTGGGAGTGGTGAGCATTGTATGTGTAGCATGTGCATTCTGTTTTGGTGATTGTTAATATATAGAGGCTAAGTAGGATATTACTGCATAAGGCTCTTTCACTGGTAAAAGACCCTGTAAACCCACAAAAGATTAAGCCCTGAGTCCAGAGGGAATGGGTGTTTACACAGAGCCTGGAGGAGTAGAGCCTGGAGGACTAGAGCCTGGAGCCCACGGAGGGGTAAAGTTTGAGTGCCTAAATTAAAAGGCTTACACCTCCGCCCTAGGAACAGGGTAAGGGTGGGTGCCTAAATTAAGAAGGTTACACCTTGAGCCCTAGGAACTAGTTAGAGGTGGAAGCCTTGAGCCCCATCTGTGGATGGAACAGCCCTACAGAGATAGGAATGATTAACAATGGGACTTCCACACAGAGCAAGTCTGGAATGTGGGGGTAGATTTATAAAGGATTTAGGTGCCTAAAGATGCAGATAGGCACCTAACTTTCATTGGAATCCAGGGCAATTAAGCACCTGAATGCCTAATGGAATTAAAAACAATCTGCATCTTTAGGTGCCTAAACATCCTTAAAAAATCTGTCCTGTGGTTTCTACATAATTCCTAGCACACCCCACACTGCACAGCTCCACATGGCTTGCAATACCTCCAATATGGACAAGCATTGGGTGGTGCAGTATGTAGACTTTTGCACTGATGAGCCATTATTACAAAAACAATGACAATGGGAACTATCTATATATATATTGTGATCCTGCACATTGTCAGCTGAAATGGCCATCTCTGGCTTTGTTGCCAATGAGAAAATTATCCATTTCTATGTATGGGTAATGAACACTGTACAAAATGTCATTCCTTAGTAGCAAATATCAGTTTTACAGTCAGAAAAACAAGCAGGAATTAAGACACCAGAAATAAACGAGGGTTATCCAATGCATGGACATAGTATGAAATCTTTTGAAATCCATATATAATCTTCCCACCTGCAAGGTTTTATTTCATAAGCCAGTGCTCTCCTTTGCAAACCAAAAGATGTTTGTTTTTTTCATCTCTCCACCTCATTGTACTGATCTTGATTTTTTTTTAAATGCTTTTTAGGAGAGCTCTGAAAAATATGAACTGAGAAAATTCTTCATCTGATATTTTATAGGTATGTACATCATGTTATAACATACCAAAAGAGGATAATCCTCATCTGATATTTAGTCTCATTTACCTTTCTAAATACTGAACTGCAGCTCCCCTCTCCTTGCTTCAGTTTGTTGGATCCAATCACACATTTGCAATTTGTTTGATTTGGTTTTGCTTAATGTTAGCTTTTCACAGATATTACATGCGCAAAGGTGAAAAGCTGAGCAGTTGAGGAAGGATTGATGTTCTTCCACAATGGTCATAAACAGTAGCCATTATGACCCAAAAGCTGTGAGCTCTGTAGATGGTAAAATAGATACCACTATTATCGGTCCAAACCCCTTGTTCTGCAAAACCCTGAACTTTGGGCGTATTTGGAATCCAAACTTAGATCCTGATCTGAATTTTGCAAATAACCTTTATATTTATAATGGACTGAAGCAAAATGCTGGATTCAGCACCCTTCCCCAAACATTCAGGCTAGGATTTCCAAAACGAAAGGTTGTGGTTAGGCTCCCAAATCCATATTTAGATACCTAACTATATTTTCAAAAGCGCTGAGCACCCAGCAGAAGTCCAAGGCTGAATTAAAGTTCTTGCAGCTGTCTATGGGAGCTGCTGGATGGAAGTGCTTTTGAAAATCAGGTCATTCATTTAGGAGTTTGAATATGGATTTAGGAGCCTAACTTCAGGATCCTAGATTTGAAAATCCTGTGAAGGTTGAAATCTGGGACCAGGTATGTTTTTTTGGCTTGAATCCATCCTAAGTACCTAATATTTTGGAAAACAGAGAAAGGGATAGTCTGTTCACCTCTCCTTTTTCTCTCTTAAAAATCCAAAGAGAATGCAATTCCGAATGTTTTGCTGGTTTATATCCCACCCTTTCCCTTCAATTAGCACAAGTCAATAAACTCAGAGAGACAGTAAGGACAAATCATTCTCTGCCCCACTCCCTGCCTGCCTGCATCTTATCCCAGCATTGCCTGTTCCTCTTTTCTCTTGGTCAGCCTCTGTCCCCCTCTTTTTTACTTCTCTATCAGTATGTCTACACAGCAAAGAAAAACCGGTGGCTGGTCCATGCCATCTGGCTTGGGCTTGCAAGGCTTGGGCTGTGAGGCTGTTCTACTGCTTTTGTAGACTTCTGGGCTCGGGCTGGAGCCCAAGCTCTGGGACCCTTCCACCTTGCAGAGTCTGAGAGCTCAGGCTTCAACTCAAGCCCAGATGTCTACACAGCCATGAAGCAGCCCCATAGCCTGAGCCCTGCGAGCCCAAATTGGCTGGCATGGGCCAGCCTTGGGTGTCTAGTTGCTATGTAGACATACCCTATGATGCTCTAATCTACTTTCCGTGGTACTTCCTGAGAGGGGACCTTCTTTGTCAATTTACATGTCTGATCTGCTAATTACCACAGCTAGTGTAGGTAACAATGTTACCAAAATCCTGGTTAAATCATTATATAAACATTTGCCCAACAGTTCTTGTTGTGGGATATTATAGGCAACAGTGAATTATACAAAGATCGAAAGTAGACAGTGAGGTACTTTCATCAATTAATTTCATTACCTTTGTGGGTTCGAACTATAACTTTAACACAGGCTTTGTTTGGACCACATGTATACAGCACTACTTTGAGTGTGTGATGCCTGCTGTCTTGGCCAATGCAACAGGATTTGATCCAGAGACCTCCAGAGCTAAAAGCATGAACTACTATAGCTTGGGCTAAAGAGCCAAGGTTCTGCACTGGGGGCTGTACCAGCTCATATTCTCTGTGGATTGGCATAGTGTGGACCTGTTACATACACTCACCAGTGGGTTACATGTGCATTTAGGCTTGGCGTCATCCTCACTTATGTCATTGAATTTGAACATGACAATACTGAGCAAACACCATTAACTTTCTCCCATCCTTTATTATCTTGTTTATTTAGATTGTAAGATCTTTGGGGCGGGGACTGACTTTTGTGTTTCAGTAACGCCTTTCGCAATGGAGCCCTAATCTTGGTTGAGGCCATTAGACAATATTGTAATACTAATAACTAACTGCTGGTGTCAGAGTAGCAGCCGTGTTAGTCTGTATTCGCAAAAAGAAAAGGAGTACTTATGGCACCTTAGAGACTGTCAAGGTTCCTCCCCCACTCTGAACTCTAGGGTACAGATGTGGGGACCTGCATGAAAAACCTCCTAAGCTTATCTTTACCAGCTTAGGTCAAAACTTCCCCAAGGTAACAAATATTACCCCCGTTATCCTTGGAATGGCCGCTACCACCACCAAACTGATACTGGTTACTGGGGAAGAGCTGTTTGGACGCGTCCTTCCCCCCAAAATACTTCCCAAAACCTTGCACCCCACTTCCTGGACAAGGTTTGGTAAAAAGCCTCACCAATTTGTCTAGGTGACTACAGACCCAGACCCTTGGATCTTAAGAACAATGAACAATCCTCCCAACACTTGCACCCCCCCTTTCCTGGGAAATGTTGGATAAAAAGCCTCACCAATTTGCATAGGTGACCACAAACCCAAACCCTTGGATCTGAGAACAATGAAAAAGCATTCAGTGTTTTACAAGAAGACTTTTAATAAAAAATAGAAGTAAATAGAAATAAAGAAATCCCCCCTGTAAAATCAGGATGGTATATATCTTACAGGGTAATTAGATTCAAAAACATAGAGAACCCCTCTAGGCAAAACCTTAAGTTACAAAAAAGATACACAGACAGAAATAGTTATTCTATTCAGCACAATTCTTTTCTCAGCCATTTAAAGAAATCATAATCTAACACATACCTAGCTAGATTACTTACTAAAAGTTCTAAGACTCCATTCCTGTTCTGTCCCCGGCCAAGACGACTACAGACAGACACACAAACCCTTTGTTTCTCTCCCTCCTCCCAGCTTTTGAAAGTATCTTGTCTCCTCATTGGTCATTTTGGTCAGGTGCCAGCGAGGTTACCTTTAGCTTCTTAACCCTTTACAGGTGAGAGGAGCTTTCCCCTGGCCAGGAGGGATTTCAAAGGGGTTTACCCTTCCCTTTATATTTATGACACGCCCCCCAAATCTCAGCTAGGGTGAAACACTGGCTGGGATTTCTTCCTGGAGCTCTAGGAAAACAGAGTTAATAAGACACATGCATCTCTAAATATACTACCAAGTACATAAAGACTAACAATATTTTCCACATCTCAAGGACGATTTTAACCAGTTGATTCTGGGAAACTTTCACGGGAGAGTGCATCAGCCACTTTGTTAGAAGCTCCTGAGATGTGTTGGATGTCGAAATCAAAATCTTGGAGAGCTAAACTCCACCGAAGAAGTTTTCTGTTAGTTTCTTTGACGGTGTGAAGCCACTTTAGTGCAGCATGGTCGGTTTGCAGGTGGAAACGCCGTCCCCAAACATATGGGCGTAGCTTTTCCAGAGCGTAGACAATGGCATAACATTCTTTTTCAGTGACTGACCAGTGGCTTTCCCTCTCAGACAGTTTTTTGCTGAGAAACACTACAGGGTGGAATTCTTGATCAGGTCCTTTCTGCATTAAAACTGCTCCCACACCACGCTCGGATGCATCTGTGGTTACTAGGAACGGTTTGTCAAAGTCTGGGGCCCTTAGTATAGGGTCAGACATGAGTGTCGCTTTAAGCTTGTTAAAGGCCTTCTGACACTTTCCGGTCCACTGAACAGCATTTGGCTGTTTCTTTTTGGTTAGGTCTGTCAGTGGGGCAGCAATTTGGCTGTAGTGCGGTACAAATCGTCTGTAATAACCGGCCAAGCCTAAGAAGGATTGAACCTGTTTCTTTGACCTTGGGACAGGCCACTTTTGGATAGCATCCACTTTGGCCTGTAGGGGGCTGATAGTTCCTTGACCCACCTGGTGTCCAAGGTAAGTCACTCTGTTTAGGCCTATTTGACACTTCTTAGCCTTAACAGTTAGTCCTGCCTCCCTTATGCGCTCAAGGACTTTTTGTAGATGTTCCAGGTGGTCTGCCCAGGAATCCGAAAATATGGCCACATCGTCAAGGTAGGCAACTGCATATTCTCCTAATCCCGCTAGGAGACCATCTACAAGT
This sequence comes from Lepidochelys olivacea, assembly GCF_965140295.1. Taxonomy (NCBI): domain Eukaryota; kingdom Metazoa; phylum Chordata; order Testudines; family Cheloniidae; genus Lepidochelys; species Lepidochelys olivacea. The sequence continues at coordinate 53,843,870 of NC_140412.1, forward strand.
CTTTGGAAAGTGGCGGGTGCATTTCGCAGCCCGAAAGGGAGTACATTAAATTCATACAGCCCGAGATGTGTGATGAAGGCTGACCTTTCCTTGGCAGATTCATCTAGCGGTACCTGCCAGTACCCCTTGGTTAAGTCCAAGGTAGAGATGAACTGGGCCCGTCCCAGTTTCTCTAATAGTTCATCAGTGCGTGGCATTGGATAATTGTCTGGGCGAGTTACAGCATTTAGCTTACGGTAGTCCACGCAAAAACGTATTTCCCCATCTGGTTTGGGAACTAGAACCACTGGAGATGCCCATGCACTTTCAGAGGGGCGGATTACACCCATCTGTAACATATCCTGGATCTCCCGTTCTATAGCAGTTTTAGCTTGAGGAGACACCCGGTAAGGTTGGACCCTAATTGGGTGAGCATTACCTGTGTCAATGGAGTGGTATGCCCGTTCAGTCAGTCCTGGGGTGGCTGAGAACGTTGGCGCGTAGCTAGTGCACAGCTCCTGGATCTGCTGTCGCTGCATACGCCCAAGGGTCATGGAGAGGTTCACCTCTTCCACACCACCAGCACATTTCCCTTCATAATAGACACCTTCAGGCCACTCAGCGTCGTCTCCTCCCTGGGCTGTAAACTGACAAACCTTTAATTCTCTGGAATAAAAGGGCTTTAGAGAATTAATATGATACACCTTAGGCTTTCGGTTGGAGGTGGGGAATGCTATGAGATAATTAACAGCTCCCAGGCGCTCCTGGACCACGAATGGCCCTTCCCACGATGCTTCCATTTTATGGGCCTGGAGCGCCTTTAAGACCATGACCTGGTCTCCTACTTTGAAGGAACGCTCTCTGGCATGTTTATCATACCAGGCTTTTTGCTCTTTTTGAGCATCCTGTAAGTTTCCTCTAGCAAGGGCTAAAGAGGTTCGGAGGGTGTTTTGTAGGTTGGTTACAAAGTCCAGAATGTTAGTTCCTGGAGAAGGTGTAAATCCCTCCCATTGCTGCTTCACCAACTGCAATGGCCCCTTAACCTCACGGCCATATACAAGTTCAAATGGGGAAAACCCTAAACTGGGATGTGGTACAGCTCTGTAGGCAAAGAGCAACTGCTGCAATACTAGGTCCCAATCATTGGAGTGCTCATTTACGAATTTACGTATCATGGCCCCCAAAGTTCCATTAAACTTCTCCACCATGCCATTTGTTTGATGATGGTAAGGAGTGGCAACCAAGTGATTTACCCCATGAGCTTCCCAAAGGTTTTTCATAGTTCCTGCCAGGAAATTAGTCCCTGCATCTGTGAGGATGTCGGAGGGCCAACCTACCCTGGCAAAAATGTCTGCTAGTGCCTGGCACACACTTTTAGCCCTGGAGTTGCTTAGAGCTACTGCTTCCGGCCATCGGGTGGCAAAATCCATGAAAGTCAGTATGTACTGCTTTCCTCTGGGTGTCTTTTTCGGAAAAGGACCCAGAATATCCACAGCTACTCGCTGAAATGGAACTTCAATGATGGGGCGTGGCTGGAGAGGAGCTTTGACCTGGTCTTGGGGTTTTCCCACTCTTTGGCACACCTCACAAGACTGGACATAGGTAGAAACATCCTTGCCCATTCCCTCCCAGTGGAATGACCCCCCCAAACGGTCTTTGGTCCTGTTCACCCCAGCATGGCCACTAGGGTGATCATGGGCTAAGCTCAAGAGCTTGGCCCGGTATTTAGTTGGAACTACCAACTGTCTCTGAGGATGCCAGTCTTCCTGGTGTCCCCCAGAAAGAGTTTCCTTGTATAAAAGTCCTCTTTCTACAACAAACCTGGATCGATTAGAAGAGCTGAGAGGCGGTGGGTTGCTCCGTGCCGCCGTCCAAGCTCTCTGGAGGCTTTCATCTGCTTCCTGTTCGGTCTGGAACTGTTCCCTTGATGCTGGAGACATCAGTTCCTCATTGGATTGGGGACATAGGCTTGGTCCCTCTGGAAGCGATATAGGGGATGGAGCTGTTTCTGTTGACTGTGAACCGCTCTCCGCTGGTGCACTATGTTGGGATTCAGGCTCCGGCTGAGCCTCTTGTGTAGGGTTATCGGCTGCTGCCAGTTCAGGTTCGGTGGGGCCCTCTGGTGTTGAGGTTGCAAGTACTGGATTCAGTGCTGGCACGGGGTCTGGTGTTGGTTGTTTGGCTGGTTCCGGTTCTGGGACTGGTTCCGTCTGGGTCTCTGGGACTGGATCCACTACTGCTGTTGCAGACATTGGCCTGGGGTCCAGGTCCATCACCTCTGACTGGGTCCTGATAGAAGTTTCCGGAACAGAGCTAGGCCTCACGGCTTGTTTAGCCTGGTTGCGGGTGACCATTCCCACCCTCTTGGCCTGCTTCACATGATTGGCCAAGTCTTCCCCCAACAGCATGGGGATGGGATCATCATCATAGACTGCAAAAGTCCACATTCCTGACCAGCCCTTGTACTGGACAGGCAACTTGGCTGTAGGCAAATTGAAAGAGTTGGACTTGAAGGGTTGAATCGTCACTTGGATCTCTGGGTTGATTAAATTGGGGTCCACTAAGGAAGCATGGATAGCTGACACTTGTGCTCCGGTGTCCCTCCACGCGGTGACCTTCTTCCCGCCCACACTCACAGTTTCCCTCCGCTCCAAGGGTATCTGGGAGGTATCTGGGCCTGTGGACCTCTGGTGTGATTCCGGTGCAATGAACTGTAATCTGTTGGGGTTCTTGGGGCAGTTGGCCTTTACATGCCCCAGCTCGTTACACTTAAAACATCGTCCAGCTGACGGGTCACTGGGGCGAGGAGGGTTGCTGGAGAACGGGGTGGTGGGACGATAAGGGGTCTGGAGGGTTCTTTGGGAGGTAGGTGGGGCTTTGGGCGGCCCCCGGTAATAGGGTGTGGTCTGGGGTGGTCCCTTCTGGTGTCCGCTCCAACTGCGACCAGTTTTCTTCTTCTCTGCCACCTCCACCCATCTGGCTCCAATCTCTCCTGCCTCAATTACAGTTTTGGGTTTCCCATCTAGGATGTATCTTTCTATTTCCTCAGGAACACCCTCTAAGAATTGTTCCATTTGCATTAGGAAGGGCAAATTTACTGGAGATTCAACACTTGCTCCTGATATCCAGGCATCCCAATGTTTTACAATGTGGTAGGCATGTCGGGTAAATGACATGTCTGGTTTCCACCTTAGGGCTCTGAACCTCCGACGAGACTGCTCGGGTGTTATCCCCATTCTGACTCTCGCCTTGGATTTAAACAGTTCATACTTGTTCATGTGTTCTTTAGGCATTTCAGCTGCCACCTCAGCTAAGGGTCCACTGAGCTGCGGCCTCAGCTCTACCATGTATTGATCAGTAGAGATGTTGTACCCAAGGCAGGCCCTTTCGAAGTTTTCTAAGAAGGCCTCAGTATCATCACCTGCCTTGTAGGTGGGGAACTTTCTGGGATGGGAAGTGGTACCTGGAGAAGGATTGCTAGGGTTTGTTGGTATATTCTGCTGGGCCTTTATCCTCTCCATCTCCTCCACATGCTTCCTCTCTTTTTCCTTCTCCTCCTCCTTCAGCCGCATGAGTTCTATCTGTCTTTCATGTTCCCTTTGTTTTTCCTCAGCCTGAAATTTGGCTAATTCCAGCTGTAGTCGAGCTGAGGATTTGGCCATTCTAACCTCTCTGTTTTTAACTAACTTTACACCCGAGGTTTAGAAATAAACAAACAAAACTTGGCTGTAAAATTTTGCTGTGCTGGAATAGAATACCTATTCTCTGATAGTGATTGTCAGCCTACAGAAAAAGACAATTCCCTTGTCTCTGCTCTGGGCCCAAATTAAAGCAAAAAACCTCCAACTACTTGGAAACCTGCTTACCCAGCCCAAAGAAGAAAAAAATTTCTTTTCAAACCTGTGCTCCTTGTAAAACAAAAAAAAAAAAAAAAAATCAAAATCCTAAAAAAAAAACCCTGCCACTTTTGTCTCCAGGCAAATGGGTAGAGCACACACCCCCTATTTACGTTTAGGAAGAAAAGAAAAAAAAAAAAAACCTCTGGGTTGGAAGACTGTGAATTTCCCTGCAGGAGTTAAGTACCCTGCCTCCAGGCAAGAAAACCTGCAATTCACAAGATAATCCCCTTTTGTCTCTGCTTGGCCACAAAGCAGAGAGAAACCAAGCTGCTTTCAGTTTCAAAGCTGCCTTCTGGACTTCCTAAAAATTCCTTTTTAAAATCTGTATTTCTAGTTCAAAAAATCTCAACTGGATCTCAAAATGATTTCAGGTTAATCCCACCACTGTGCCACCATGTCAAGGTTCCTCCCCCACTCTGAACTCTAGGGTACAGATGTGGGGACCTGCATGAAAAACCTCCTAAGCTTATCTTTACCAGCTTAGGTCAAAACTTCCCCAAGGTAACAAATATTACCCCCGTTATCCTTGGAATGGCCGCTACCACCACCAAACTGATACTGGTTACTGGGGAAGAGCTGTTTGGACGCGTCCTTCCCCCCAAAATACTTCCCAAAACCTTGCACCCCACTTCCTGGACAAGGTTTGGTAAAAAGCCTCACCAATTTGTCTAGGTGACTACAGACCCAGACCCTTGGATCTTAAGAACAATGAACAATCCTCCCAACACTTGCACCCCCCCTTTCCTGGGAAATGTTGGATAAAAAGCCTCACCAATTTGCATAGGTGACCACAAACCCAAACCCTTGGATCTGAGAACAATGAAAAAGCATTCAGTGTTTTACAAGAAGACTTTTAATAAAAAATAGAAGTAAATAGAAATAAAGAAATCCCCCCTGTAAAATCAGGATGGTATATATCTTACAGGGTAATTAGATTCAAAAACATAGAGAACCCCTCTAGGCAAAACCTTAAGTTACAAAAAAGATACACAGACAGAAATAGTTATTCTATTCAGCACAATTCTTTTCTCAGCCATTTAAAGAAATCATAATCTAACACATACCTAGCTAGATTACTTACTAAAAGTTCTAAGACTCCATTCCTGTTCTGTCCCCGGCCAAGACGACTACAGACAGACACACAAACCCTTTGTTTCTCTCCCTCCTCCCAGCTTTTGAAAGTATCTTGTCTCCTCATTGGTCATTTTGGTCAGGTGCCAGCGAGGTTACCTTTAGCTTCTTAACCCTTTACAGGTGAGAGGAGCTTTCCCCTGGCCAGGAGGGATTTCAAAGGGGTTTACCCTTCCCTTTATATTTATGACAGAGACTAACCAATTTATTTGGCTGCCGGTGGTTACCATGATGATTCCTCTTCCATTTTAGAAAACATAGAAAAATATACTGGTTGCCATAATAGACCATGACTAGGGACCTGATCATGCTCCAGCTAAAGTCAATGAGATTTTTGTCAATTAAGTCTGTGGGAAGACTGGGGACTAGTCTACATTAGAAGCGTTATAGCAGCACGTCTGGTGAAGACGCTCTATGTCGATGGGAGAGAGTTCTCCCGTGGGCATAATAAAACCATGTCTGCAAGAGGCGGTAGCTATGTTGGCAGGAGGAGCTCTCCCTGCTGTCCACACTGGCACTTGGATCAGTGTAATTTATGTCACTCAGTGGGGTGGCTTATTCACTCACCTACGCGACGTAAGTTATGCTGACCTAATGTGTACTGTAGGCAAGCTCTGAGCCTCAGAACAGAGGATCATGACTTCGTTCAGTTCTATAGAAATGCTGGAAACTTCTGAGATGTGACAGTAAGGCATTTGAGGCTGTCTTACGTTGGTTTTAAGTTATAAATCAAACTAACCATTGTGTCAGCAATGGCTTTTGGTATTTTATATGTGTTCCTATCTCCAGTATCTCAGTTACATTATTGGTTTTACATTTTTTTTCTTCATTTGTTCCATAGCAGATTGCTAACAGAAGGAAAGCTTTGTAAGGGGGAACTGCCTTCTTGCTACAGCAGCCAGGCAAAACGTTTACATTCATGACCTGTTGAAACAAATCAAAGATGACTACTAATGCCTCCAAAAGTTAACCTCTTCCCAGTTAAAATTGACAAATTTGGGCAGAAGAGGATGCAACCTACAGTCTGGTCACTTTTTGAATTGGAGAAATCCTAATTGTGCTTTCACTTCTGAACCTTCTCTCCCAGGGAGGTGAATGGCTGACGCAAATAGTTGGAGCCTGAATTTATTTATATAGAAGACTGCTGTCCTCCTGGTACCTGATATTTTTAGACAAGACTGTCCTTTCAGTGGGGGTGACACTGGAGTGAGGAGACCAAGCACTTACCAGATTACAGCAACACCGCATTTTGCAGGAAGAAGCAGAAAAATACATAACTTAAAACTTTCCTTTGCTGTGACACCTACAAAAAAATTGTGACAACAGTTAGGCTGCTAGTGTGAAGAGCCCATTGCCTATCATGCTGACCAGTATTGTCCCAGTGTTTGATTGTAGTCCCTGGTCTGTCTATCTTCATCTATTATCTCTTGTCTTATACTTCAATTGTAAGCTTCTGGGGCCAGAGTCATCCTTTTGTTCTGTGACTATACAGTACTTAGCACAATGAGGTCCTAGTCCATGACTAGGACTCCTAGGCACTAGAGTAATGAGGTCCTAGTCCATGACTAGGACTCCTAGGCACTAGAGTAATAGAAACAATAATAACCAAACTACCTAGTGGAAGGTCCCACTAGATGGCACCTTATTTGAGCTAGAAGAAGTTGCAAATGGTTAACATGAGTTATGAAAAGAAACTACATGAATAAAAATAATGCTTTCCCAGAGGTCTCACTGACTAGACACCTGCTTCACCTGAAGTCAATGGCAAAGCACTCACTGAATAAGTGGATATATGACCAGATTCCTTGTCTGTGTAACTACTTCGATACCTTCATGAAATTCATGGAGATAAGCCAATCCAAGAGCCCCACATTCCAATTAAATGTTAGGTAAAGCTTTCTAAGACAGTGTAGCTTTTGCAGCAGTGACTTACACCAGGCCTCATAGAAAAAACATTGCACTGGAATCCTTAGAACTTGGAAACCTTTGGGCGAATCAGATTCTGATATTTGGCACAAGTATGATGGGGGACTCCTATAACAGGACGTTGAACCATGTTTTTTTATAGTCAGGCAGCCTAAGAAGCTATGTAGAGATTGGGAAATACTTCATCTCAGCTTTGCGCCCTGAGTAGCTAGTTCACCTCTTTAAAGAGGTGTTCCTTCCAATAATGCCCATAGTAAAATAGCCCTTCTCCTAGCCCACCTCTCTCCCTCCATCGAACATCTGGCAAAGAGATTTAACATCATAACTTCTCCATCCAAACAGGAAGATTGATCCTCTTCTGCTTTCCAATGGAGAACAATCAAAGGCACCATCTTGTGGCACTGATGACATCTCACTTGAAAGTCACATCCTCCCTAGTTGTTTTATCTCTTCCTCTGGTTAAAACTGGTTCTTGGTAGGAACTACAGTGAACAAAATCAATTGGAAAAGAGGAAACCAGTAGCTGCTATTATGCAACTAACTCCCTCACATAATGAAAGTGTCTATTTAGCTGGGGTAGGAGGCAGGTGAGTAGTTTGGTGGCATACATTTACCACAGGATTTTTCAAAATGATGTGCTACTGTTAATATTTTTTAGCATTTATAGATGACAATATATTTCCCATTTCCCAAATTTTACTTGGAGTTAGGGCTTGTTGAAAATTCAGTCTAAACTGTTTGACAGAAACTAGGATATTCAACAAAATTACATTTTTCAGAAAACGTGTCTACTTTCCACACAGAATTTTGACTTTTCTAAAACAAGCAAGCAAACAAACACATTATAGAAATGCCAAAGTGGTACCACATGCTCTTTCTCCTGTATTAGCTATATTACCCAATCATACTTTATCTCCTTTGATGCAGAGGTCATGTGGCACCCATGATACACTGCAGCATCTCAGCAAGAGAGGAGTTGGTGGTCCATTGTGGGAGATGTAGTCCTGCCAGGGAACCCAGCCCACAGAAGAAAGCAGGGGCACCAAGCACTTGAATTACAATTCCCATGAGCCACTGTGGCATTTCTGAACTGAAATATTCAGTTGTCAGATGAAAGTTTTCAGTGTTTGGCTTTTGGATGAAAATTCTTGTTTTTTAATCTTTCACCAAAAAGTTGAAATTTTCCGTAGGGAGAAAGACCAGTTTTCTGACCAGCTATACTTGGAGTAAGCAGCAAAGAAGCAAAACCAAGCCATTACACTAGTCTTGTCAGCATAGGAATGCAAATCACTGTCAGATTTTACTGGAACTGCAAAGAATTAAAAGCCAATGTGCAGTCCTGCAATTAGGTCAACTAGTTGGCTTATCTAGCTGGAAACTCTCCTTTCAGCAGAGTCCTTCCTTGGATCTAGCACTGATTAATGCCATGATCTCAGCAGAAATCTCTCAATCAGTGGGTTTTTTGTTTCAGCACTAGTCTCTGTTGTTTTTAATTGAAGTAACTAGTTTCATATTGTTTTATTTGCCTAAATCAATATATCTTGAATGTTACAATAGAAGATATTGAGTTTTCTTCAATTTCTTTTTCAATCTGACAAAACCAGTTGCTACTAATTCTTTATATTTTATACTCTACAGTTGTCTCCTGTTTTCAATACTTTTTTTATTCTGTAATTTTCATGAGACACCAAGAATTTTATGATAACAACTCAGTCAATCATTACTTTAATGGATTGAGATTCGCCTTTCTGCTTCTCATCATTCATAGATGTGTCCTTTGACGCTTCCTGTTATTCCTCATATATTATCCACACAGGATTGTTGTTTTTTTCCTCCCAGTAAAGATACTCTATATTTCTCTAAGCTGAATCACCATTGTCATTTGTCAACCTTTTCTAGCAAGGGCTTTAATAAGGTGCAGACCTGTGCACGCCCTTTTGAAATTCATGCTTCCTAACTGCTGTCAGCCATACTTAACTTCATAATTCAATACTGTCATTACTCGAGTGTTTTTCCATTTGTCTGGGAACTAGAGTGGGTTGAAATACAGTAGTTCCAGCTTGCACAGAGTCAACAATAGAGCAGATCAGAACAGTTGGGGGGGGTTTCTGTGGAAAATTTCAATGACAATGACAAAAAGTTCATTTCATCAAAACATTCAGAGGAAAAGGTTTACTCTTCATTGAAAAACCCCTGTAAAATTTGGAGCCAAGAACTGACAAAAACAAAAGGTTTTGTTTATGCCTGAATAATCAAATTGTGGAGGAAAGCAGACACTCCCTGTGACAATACAAGTTTAGTCAAAAATACAATTTTCCATTTGAAAAGTTTTGATGGAAAATTTTCAACCAGCCTTTGTCTACATGTTTTTGTCCAGGTTTGGTTAAAGGAGTTCACTTTACACTCCTACAGTTCCCCTTGGAGTCTTACGTTTCAGACAAGGTCTCAGAGAGTGGAGCTGCGGCCTGGCTTGGGCTGAACAAAACCTGAAGCCAGGCAAAATGAGCATGGCTTGCGGCCTGGCTTAAATGGCCTAAAACTCACCCAAATGCTGTTTGGACCTCTGCAAATCTTCACTTTGGCTTGGTTTCAGGGCTTCATTAAGAAAGGCTTCTATAGCTCCACCTGCAATATTTCTCCCTCCTAGATAAAAAGATCTCTGGGACAGCTGTGTGACCCTGTATGGAATATGGAAGACACTGTATGATATGGTTGATACCAATATTATAAAATTGCAAGGAATTGACCAGATATGTCATGTAAGGTATCTATGTAAATATTATGATTTTGTTTATATTTTTATATCACCTTTGTATTGTGAGTTATAGATATGTATAGTATATCTGTCTTTCAAAACTGTCTCTGGGTGACAAGCCAACACAGAATGGCATCAGCACTAAACCTGCTTGATGGCCCATCAAGGGACATCAGCTCTACAGTGGACCCATTGAGAGAAGGCAGGGGCTACACCTTATAAGTCAGCAAGACCTGTAGGGGTATGCCTGGGGCAGAAGTCTAAGGCTTTTCCATGCCATGTGCTGTGAAGCTTGTGTTTGGGATGCAGGAGGTACCAGCCACATGGCAAAAGAATATAAAAGGCAGCTGTATCTTCTCCATTTTGTTTTCATTCCTGCTTCTAACCTCTGGAGTAACTTTTCTACAAGCTGAAACTCTGAACAAAGGACTGAATGACCCATCCAAGCTGTGGATGTTTTCCAGAGGGATTTTCAAGCCAGCAAACTCACCAACACTGTTAAGAACCTGATATATGGACTTTTTAGTTTTATGTGTGTTTCTTTTATAATAAACCTTTAGTTTTAGATACTAAAGGATTGGCTGGCAGTGTGGTATTTTGGGTAGGATCCAAACTAATATTGACCTGGTAATGTGGCTGGCCCTTTGGGCTCAGAAGAACATTTTGTATAGTGAGCAGAGTTTAAATAACTTCTCACTGTACTGTAACTAAATGCTGATTGGAAGCCAGAGAACTGGAATGCAATAAGGGGGCTGTGTGATTTGTTTTTTAGCTTCTTGATAACCAGTGTGGGAGATCAGGATCACAGTTTATGACTGATTGGCGAGTCTAACTTCAGTGTTAACCACCAGTTTTGGGAGAATCTGCTCTCCTTTTAGCAGCCTGACCTTGACATTTTCAGTGAGGACGACTCTAGACACACTGGGTCACAAGTTGTATCCACCTCATCCAGAAGGTTCACAAATCTAGTAATAAGTCTGAAGAGCTGGGGTAAAATAAAGGAAGTGGAATTGATGTACAGAGGATTGTGAAGTCATACATACATACCGAATAGAGCTGGCTAAAAATTTTGTATATAAAATATTTTTTAGAGGGAAATTAGATTTTCTACTAAAACTGCTACTACTAAAAGAAGAATTGTATGGCATGTGTCTGCTTTGCTTTAACACTTCTGGTTTTTTTTTTTGCTGTCAGAATACTAAACCCGAAAACTGAAAATGTCTTGGTTTTTTGTTTTGTTTTGACAAAAAGTCAAAATTTTCCATGGAGGGCGGGGGAGAAAAACTTCTGACCAGCTCTAATATTGAACATCCCAAAATGGCTACTTGCAATGACCCTATACAAATATAAAAATATATCCTATCCATATAGCCTATTGATCCTAACATGATTACATCTGCTGCAAGTCAGAGCAAATTTTACCTCATTTTCTACCTTCATCTCCCAGGAGAGTCAATCATTCTTCCTCCCCCAGAAAAATGAATTAATCTTCTTGTCAGCAAAAATGGGTGCACAATCAAATCCTTGCAGTCCTTATGCATTTCTGCCTGAACATGGAAATAGAGACTCAGAGGGTTGTGCTGTCACATTAGTGCAAGCACATTCATCCTGGATAGATATGATTGCCTATCCAGTATGGTGGATAGACACTCCTGGCTTCTCCAAGCTGATTCTAATAGGGTGTCCATGTATTTCAGGGGGTCTTGGGTTAGGCACAAAGTTTTGGGGAATCTTTTTTTAATAATAACTAACCCCTCTCCCTTCATCCTTAGCATATAGGGATGGCAGCATACTTGTGAAAATTCTTTTTTCTTTTATAGTTATCTTTCAGGTTTTCTGTAGTGAACAGAGAAGAAATTAAATCAATGTACACAGTCGAGCCATGGCTAAGGTACAGATTCTTAAAGGTATTTAGGCACCTGTCAGTAATTTCAGTGGGAATTAGGTGCACGAATACCTTTGAGGATCAGAGCCTAAGTCTTCAGCTCAATTATTTCCAAGTATCAGGACATATCCCTGCTGTAAGTGACCCTTCACACATATCCGTGACCTGGGAACTAAGCAAAATTATTTTTGCTGCCTTGATTCTAAATCCCTCTGCATCTGGTTACAGACTTATGATTTATTATTCATCTCATCTTTCTATGCCTAGTGCTATACTCAGATGTTTGTTTTAATCTTCCAGTGTAAACTGGATACTCATAAAAAACCAACCCTCCACACAAACTTGCTCATGGCTGGACTTCACAAAAACTAGACAAGCCATTTACAACACACACTTTGCTTCTCTACAAAAGAAAAAGGACACTAAACTATCTAAACTACTACATGCCACAAGGGGCCACAACAGTGGTTCCCTTACCCCACCCAGCAATATTGTTAATCTATCCAACTATACTCTTAGCCCAGCAGAAGAATCTGTCCTATCTCGGGGCCTCTCCTTCTGCCCCTCCACCCCCACAAACATGATACAGTTCTGTGGTGACCTAGAATCCTATTTTCGATGTCTCCGACTCAAGGAATATTTCCAACACACCTCTGAACAACATACTAACCCACAGAGAGCTTCCCACCAAGACTACAAAAAGAAGGACTCTGGGTGGACTCCTCCTGAAGGTCGAAACAACAGACTGGACTTCTACATAGAGTGCTTCCGCTGACGTGCATGGGCTGAAATGGGTGGAAAAGCAGCATCACTTGCACCATAACCTCAGCCATGCGGAACATAATGCCATCCACAGCCTCAGAAACAACTCTGACATCATAATCAAAAAGGCTGCCAAAGGAGGTGCTGTCATCATCATAAATAGGTCGGAATATGAACAAGAGGCTGCTAGGCAGCTCTCCAACACCACTTTCTACAAGCCATTACCCTCTGATCCCACTGAGGGTTACCAAAAGAAACTACACCATTTGCTCATAAACCTGGAAATCCTGGATGCCCCATCATCTCAGGCCTTGGCACCCTGACAGCAGGATTGTCTGGCTATGTAGACCCCCTCCTCAGGTCCTACGCTACCAGCACTCCCAGCTATCTTCGAGACACCACTGACTTCCTGAGGAAACTACAATCCATGGGTGATCTTCCTGAAAACACCATCCTGGCCACTATGGATGTAGAAGCCCTCTACACCAACATTCCACACAAAGATGGACTACAAGCCGTCAGGAACGGTATCCCTGATAATGTCACGGCAAACCTGGTGGCTGAACTTTGTGACTTTGTCCTCACCCATAACTATTTCACATTTGGGGACAATGTATACCTTCAAATCAGCGGCACTGCTATGGGTACCCACATGGCCCCACAGTATGCCAACATTTTTATGGCTGACTTAGAACAACGCTTCCTCAGCTCTCGTCCCCTAATGCCCCTACTCTACTTGCGCTACATTGATGACATCATCATCTGGACCCATGGAAAAGAAGCCCTTGAGGAATTCCACCATGATTTCAACAATTTCCATCCCACCATCAACCTCAGCCTGGACCAGTCCACACAAGAGATCCACTTCCTGGACGCTACGGTGCTAATAAAGCAATGGTCACATAAACACCAGCCTATACCAGAAACCTACTGATCGCTATTCCTACCTACATGTCTCCAGCTTTTATCCAGATCACACCACACGATCCATTGTCTACAGCCCAGCTCTATGATACAACCGCATTTGCTCCAACCCCTCAGACAGAGGCAAACACCTACAAGATCTCTATCAAGCATTCTTACAGCTACAGTACCCACCTGCTGAAGTGAAGAAACAGATTGACAGAGCCAGAAGAGTACCCAGAAGTCACCTACTACAGCACAGGCCCAACAAAGAAAATAAAAGAACGCCACTAGCCATCACCTTCAGCCCCCAACTAAAACTTCTCCAACGCATCATCAAGGATGTACAACCTGACTTGAAGGATGACCCATCACTCTCACAGATCTTGGGAGACAGGCCAGTCCTTGCTTACAGACAGCCCCCCAACCAGAAGCAAATACTCACCAGCAACCACACACCACACAACAGAACCACTGGAACCTATCCTTGCAACGAAGCCCGTTGCCAACTGTGTCCACATATCTATTTAGGGGACACCATCATAGGGCCTAATCACATCAGCCACACTATCAGAGGCTTGTTCACCTGCACATCTACCAATGTGATATATGCCATCATGTGCCAGCAATGCCCCTCTGCCATGTACATTGGTCAAACTGGACAGTCCCTATGTAAAAGAATAAATGGACACAAATCAGATGTCAAGAATTATAACATTCAAAAACCAGTTGGAGAACACTTCAATCTCTCTGGTCACTTGATTACAGACCTAAAAGTGGCAATACTTCAACAAAAAAACTTCAGAAACAGACTCCAACGAGAGACTGCTGAATTGGAATTAATTTGCAAACTGGATACAATTAACTTAGGCTTGAATAAAGACTGGGAGTGGATGGGTCGTTACACAAAGTAAAACTATTTCCCCATGTTTATCCATCCCCCCCGCCACTATTCCTCAGACGTTCTTGTCAACTGCTGGAAATGGCCCACCTTGATTATCACTACAAAAGGTTCCTCCCCCCCGCTCTCCTGCTGGTAAAAGCTCACCTTAAGTGATCACTCTGGTTACAGTGTGTATGGTAATACCCATTGTTTCATGTTCTCTATGTATATAAATCTCCGCACTGTATTTTCCACTGAATGCATTCAATGAAGTGAGCTGTAGCTCACGAAAGCTTATGCTCAAATAAATTGGTTAGTCTCTAAGGTGCCACAAGTAATTCTTTTCTTTTAGTGTAACAGTATTACTGAAATCTGATAGAAACTCAATATATCCCAAATATTTGGGATTTTTTTTAAGATAAGGAAAACATTAACACATTTTTTGTTTACCTTGATAGAAACTATTGATGGGTTAGAAAATAACTTCAAAATGTGGGTGTTTCGCCAAATCTTAAAATAGCCTAACCTCTTATATCTGTAGCATTGGATTGGGGTTTTAATGGACATGGACTTTCTAATGAGATCCCTACTAATTGTTCTTTCTGATCGTTTCAATCACATTATGGCATTTGAAAACTATATTAATTGTATCAAATATTAACCCAAACTTGCAAACTTCAAACAATTTCAGTTTGGTTTTAGTTCTCTTGTCGGATATTACTCTTCTCATCATGGTATCTGAGCACCTAGTTCAAGTTCTAGGCAAGAGTTTAAGTTGGTTCTTATTTTATCCAGGTTGGTTTGCACTCCCTAATATATAAATCCTACCCTGCATCAACAGGCTGTGCATCTTGGAAATAAAGGATCAATTTTTCCATCATGTCATACGTAATTAAATAAAGTCACTTGTCTTTTATGATACTGTGGTGATAAACACCATATAAATTCCTATAGATTAATTATTTGTACATATCTGATTCCTCAAGCTTTATTCTGAATGTATCCTTTTCTTCTGTTATTCATTATCAATTGAGGACTCTGCTTTTTTCTCAGTGTCCTGGTATTTTCCTTTAATTTTATGAGTCCAAGTAGCAGTTCTTTCACAACTGCCATACCTCACACATTGGCATGCATCTCAGATTAATCTTGCATTTGTAGCCTTTTCAGAATGCTTGTGAGAATGCAGATCAGAACTTTTACTCAAATTGAGTACAGAGAAGTAACACAGAAAACATGAGGGTCAAATGAAGGAGTTAATAATAAGGAGGATAGCAAGGCACAACACCATCTAAAGTATGTATATGGAAGGGTAGAGAACATTTATTCTCTATTTATATTGTGACAAAGCTCTGTTCTTGCCTCCATGGGTCCCATGTTTCCTGGCAGATTTCACTAGCCTCAGAGGCTCACTGTGACCCTCCACATGACCCTTCTTTCTCTAGAGACAAGGGTCACAGTCTACTGAGCCATTTTCATCATAAGCCAGCAAGGGAGGTGAGGAGAAGTTATCCTTCCTTGCACAGTCTCTGTTGTCTCCCAGTCTCAGTGATTAATCAGGGGGCAAAGGTCAGGGGGAGCCCAGGCCCACCCTCTACTCCAGGCTGCAGCCCAGGGACCCAAATAGTGTCAGCTATGGTAGCTGACCTTTTAGAAACATGACATGTACAATTCCCTGGGCTACTTCCCCCACAGCAGCCCTCACTTCCTCAAGCTCCACTTCACCCTTACCTCAGGGCCTCCTTCCTTGTGTCTGATATGGTGTGTACTACTCAGCCTTTCCCACAGCACAACTTCCTCCCACAGCTCCTGACATCCACACCCACCTGACTGGCTGGGAGGCTTTTAACTAGTTTCAGCCAGCCCCTGATTGGCTTCAGGTGTCCCAATCAACCTAGCCTTCTACCTGCCTTCTGGAAAGTTCTTAATTGGCCCCAGGTATCTTAATTGACCTGGAGCAGCTGCCATTTCACTTATCCTGGTACCAGGGGTTTGTTTAGCCTGCAGCTAATATATCTATCTCCTACTTTTCTATAGTCATCCGGCCTTGCCCCGTCACAATATATATTATAATTCATGTCAGTAGCCACTGCAGCAGTCAAAGTTGCAAAAAATCCATTATGACCTTTATTCATATGCTTAGAACTTTCAATTTTTTGGTCTTAAATTTTCAGTGCTAAGCTGAAGCTAAATGTTTCTTGGAAAGTTTGGGTAAAATCCCTTTTCATAGACTTTAATCATAGACTTTAAGGTCAGACGGGACCATTATGATCGTCTAGTCTGACCTCCTGCACAACGCAGGCCACGGAATCTCACCCACCCAGTCCTGTAACAAACCCCTAATTTATGTCTGAGCTATTGAAGTCCTCAAATCGTGGTTTAAAGACTTTGCCTTTTCTGAGCTATAGAAGAATGATAGGAAAATACATTGCTTCTATGGTGTGTGTGGGGAACTAAACCCACTTCTTTCAGTTTTGAACAGATGGACAGCAAATATGGCTGAAATTTGAAACCTGACAACATAGAATCATAGAACTGGAAGGGACCTCGAGAAGTCATCTAGTCCAGCCCCCTGCACTCAAGGCAGGACTAAGTATTAGCTAGACCACCCCTGACAGGTGTTTGTCTAAAATGCTTTTAAAAATCTCCAATGATGGAGATTCCAAAACCTCCCTAGGCAATTTATTCCAGTGCTTTTTTATTTATACCCTTGCTTTTTTTTTTTTAATTTATACCCTTGCTTTTTGTCCTATCTTCAGAGATTAAGAAGAACAATTTTTCTCCCTCCTCCTTGTAACAACCTTTTATGTACTTGAAAACTGTTATCATGTCTCTTCTCAGTCATCTCTTCTCCAGACTAAACAAACCCAGTTTTTTCAAACTTCCCTCATAGGTCATGTTTTCTAGACCTTTAATCATTTGTGTTGCTCTTCTCTGGACTCTCTCCAATTTGTCCACATCTTTCCTGAAATGTGGTGCCCAGAACTGGACACAATATTCCAGTTGGGGCCTAATCAGCACAGAGTAGAGCGGAAGAATTACTTCTTGTGTCTTGCTTACAATACTCCTGCTAATATATCCCACAATGATGTTTGCTTTTTTTGCAACAGTGTTACACTGTTGACTCATATTCACCTGGTGATTCATTATGACCCCCAGATCCCTTTCCACAGTACTCCTTCCTACGCAGTCATTTCCCATTTTGTGTGTGTGCAACTGATTATTCCTTCCTAAGTGGAGTACTTTGCATTTGTCCTTATTGAATTTCATCCTATTTACTTCAGATCATTTCTCCAGTTTGTCCAAATGATTTTGAATTTTAATCCTATCCTCCAAAGCACTTGCAACCTCTCCCAGCTTGCTATCATCCACAAACTTTATAAGTATACTCCCTATGCCATTACCTAAATCATTAATGAAGATATTGAACAGAACTGGACCCAGAACTGACCCAGCATGACTGTGAACCACTGATAACTACTCTCTGGGAATGATTTTCCAACCAGTTTTGCACCCACCTATAGTAGCTCCATCTAGGGTGCATTTCCCTAGTTTGTTTATAAGAAGGTCATGCAAGACAGTATCAAAAGCCTTATTAAAGTCATGGACCTGGTCCTCACGTTTGCTCAGATTGAAAGAGAAAATTGATTCTGTGTTAACATTTGACCATATCTAAAATTATACTGAGCATGTGCAATAATGCATTATGTCTACAGATGATAGTTTGGGCATGTGCGTGCATGAGTACTTGCTGGTTCAAGGAATTTAGAAGCTCAGCTGATCTATATGCAAATGTGACTGTTGCTGTACTAATATTCTTTGCTGCCTTTATCCAGCAGGAATTCAGTATTTTCATCTATTCAGTAGTATTTTTGGTTGACTTGATAGAATTTTGTGTAGATCTCCTGAGCAGATATTGAAAGATAATTGCAAAAGTAGAAGAGAAAAGAGATTGATATGCAATTGCTGGACTTTTTGTATCATCAGAGAAAAACATACAGTAGTATTCAGAAAAACTTAGGTTCACAAGGGGACGGGACCACCATCGCTTCTTTCTTGATCCCTGTAGACAACATCACACCCTTCCTGTCACTCAGGCTTTGGAGTCCTCTTTGACTCAAACCTCCCTCAAGGGCAGTAGTGGGCAACCTGTGGCCCGTGGGCCACATGCAGCCCATCAGGGTAATCTGATTGCGGGCCACAAGACATTTTGCTGATGTTGACCATCCACAGAGACGCCCCCTCATTTCCCTCCCCCCGCAGCTCCCAGTGGCCACGATTCACCGTTCCCGGCCCATGGGAGCTGCAGGAAGTCTCAGCAGAAAGAATGTAGGCAGGAGGGACCTGGACTCCCTTAAAGACTTGAACCAAACTCAGAGACTCACAACAGGGGTGAAACCAGTCTAAGGGAGACTGTTTTCAGAAGCTTTGTTTTGCCTATCTCTAACTCTTGTGCTGCCCAGGTAAAGTGCATGTGTGTGTTCCTTGCTTTAATGTCATGTGGTCTCCAAAAAGTTAAACTATAATCCAGAGTGACTGTGGGGGTAGACTGTGGGAGCATGCATAAGCTACTGGGTTGGCTTGGGAGGTTCAGGGTGGGTCTTAGGGTGGAGGGAAGTTGGGATTTTGAGGTCTTCACACCAAAGAGGGGTGCCAGACACTGCATCTTCTTAGCTGTCTGCTTGTCTCCCCCCCAGTCCCAGCCCCCCGTGGCCAGCTGAGAAGCTGCCAGCCTGCCCAGACGGTTTCCCCACAGCCCTCTGAGGCCAGCCCAGAAACTGCCTGTGTCCCTGCTTGCCCCAACCCGGCTCTGACTGCAGCCACCTCACATGCTGGGAAACTGGCTTCTGGCCAAAATCGCTGAAGATAGCTTTTCAGTTTGAAGCCTCCTGATTGGCCGGATGGGGAGAGCTGATTGGCTGCCACAGCTGATGGGTGGCTGCCCATGCAATAGATGATTGGCTGCCAACAGCTAATCGTCCAGTAGGTGCTAAGCGCCCACTTTTTTTTTTTTCGTGGGTGCTCCAGCCCCGGAGCACCCACGGGGCTGGTGCCGATGGTAGGAATGTTGTTCCTTCTGTTGATGGATAGTTAAAAATAACCTATCAAATAGTTACACACATCCATAATCCAAGTTAAATCAGTGGAAAACGGTATATGTAATGAAAAATGAGCCTTGTATAAAGGAGAATGCAAAATATGAACATGATTCCGCACCTCTACCTGTGCTTGAGCTGTCAGTCATGTTACTGTTACAAGAAAACCTTCTTCTTTTTGACAGCCCAATGTGACCTCTGTAATTTACTTTCTCATTCAGCACTCTGGAGCAGACTGCTCAGATGCAAAATGGAATTAAGTGCAGCCAACGATTTATACAGAGATGGTAGGACTAGGACAAAGAGGATATCACAGTTGACCTGGATATCTGGAGTAGATCAATTCCACTCCCACAACAGGATATCAGGGGAGGACTACGCCGTGTAGAAGTATGACTGGTTTAAATAAATGGCATTCTCCAATTGTCTCCACCTATAGTTTTATGAACTTGGAGCTACATGTGCTGTAAATTTTGTATTGCTACGTCTCAGCAGAGTTGTGGCTTAAATGTAGCCCACTATTTCTTGTGAGAGTTATTTCTTTATTAGTGCCTTAGGAGTAGTGGTAGCTGCAAAATATGAAAAATAAGCTGCAAATCAAGAGGAAAGGAATCTAAATGATCAGAGTGGATTGAATGAGTTACGAAGGGGTCACATCCAGTAGGGACTGAAATCTTGTCTCTCTCTCTCTGCATTTTATATTAAACGCATGATCTTGTCTGGACTTGCTGTGATTTATTGAGCGAGACCTACAGTGGCTATTTGCACATCTGTCAAGTGTCTTAGTTTTGCAGAGTGACACACAGTCCACAGTCTTGCTGCTCCTGTCCCGCCTTGCTGATTGCTTAGCCATTCTCTTGTACAACATTCAGCCCTTGGAGCTGTGGGTCAGATCTTCTATGCTCAGTGTCATTTGGCAAAGTATTGTGACAACAGTGAAAAGATGCAGCTTCATGATATATATTTTTTTCAAAGTGCAATCTTTTTTACCTGATGGAAAAAGTCCTGGATAATTTAACAGAGAATTATATCCTTTCTGTAAGGTGGTTAAAAATCTATAAAATGGATACAGGTGGGTGAGGCAATATCTCTTACTTCATCCACCTTATCTCTCTAATATCCTGGGACTGACATGGCTACAACTTCAACCCTGAGACTTCTTTCCACTTGGCGTCCCAAAAATTCAGTTTGACTCCAGCCTTCGGCACTCAGATATCTTTATTTGGCATACTGCAGTGCTACGCTGAGTTGATCAGACTCAAACACAGGGGGGATGGATGCTGGGTCCATCACAACTCTAAAGTTAGACAGAAACCTTCTCCCTTTAATACATTCCACATCTCATTGCATTTACTATACACTGCATCACACATTTTTGGCTTGGCTTTGTTATTTGCAGGAACCAATCCCTGTGCAGCAGTCTCTGTCTGTGCACTGTCCATGCTTCAACTTCCTCTTTACCTCATCTGTACATTCCTAACTTATTTTGTCCTTTGTTATCTAGTTCAAAGTAAATAGTTCCTTGGGTGGTCTCTCTCTTATGTTAGTTGGCTCAGACATTCTATCTTCTTAGTCAACTGACCTATTTACTTATCTTATTTATCACAAACATTCTGTTTTCAACCTGATTTCCTTCCCTAATTCTATCTTTCAAAAGATGAAGCCTCTCTTCATTTGTTAATTACTCATGTTGGGCCAGGCCTTAGCTATACTTCGCTGCATATAAAAGGGATATCATTCTATATTAAATCTAATATGTTTTTAGAGTAATTTCTTTGGGACCCTGTGCAACAGTATACCATTTTGTTCCTCACTTTTACAAGATTATGATCAATTTTGTACAAAGTATGTCTTGTTAGGTATCATTTGAAAACTCATAATCTGCCAAACATTATTGTCCTGGTAAAAGATGTGTATCAACAATGTATGTAAAGTTATAAGTTTCTACTGTATAAGATTGCTGTAACATGTTCCAGAGTCAGAAAGACAGGCCCAAACCAATTTTTCAGAGACAAAGACTTCCTGACACCCCTAGACAGGTATTAACAAAGTCAAGTGGGCGATCACTTACTTAAGCAGCCATTCCCCAGCAAGAGAAAGGGAAGGTGTGAATGAGAAATTTACATTTTATCACAGGGACGGTTCAACCCTCATGTCCACAAGAGACTACTTGTCACCTGCACCCCAGCTGGGTGTAATCCTCAAAGAGGGGAAAATGATATAAGAATAAGAGACAGTGGCCTCCATTTCACCTCTCTCCTACTCCCATCTCTCAGTTTATGTGTTACCTGTCAGCTCTGTGTTCTTGGGGAACCAGGTCATAGTACCCAGCCTGTCTGCCTCACCAAAGACCTCCATGCCTCCCCACCCCCCCCACCTCTGCTTGAACCAAAGCCGACCAGAAGACTTACAAAAAGCAATGAAAAGGCAGGGAGAGACACACCTAAACCCCTCCGGACAAGGGTGACAGGATTAAGGAAACTCCCCCAGCCTCATTTGCATCAAAGATGGGACAGGGAGACATCCCCATTAGCAGACAGAATGGAGAACAGAGATTCCAAGGCAAGAACCACACCGAACTATGGGACCAGGAAAGCACTTCATGATGGGGGATCTCTGCTCCAGATGTTAATGAACCCACGCCTGCACACACCCAGCTCAGTAGTTATCAGAGCAATTCCAGTAATAAATCCTTTATTGGTATCCAAAATACTGAAGCTGCCTAACTGCATTCTGAGCTCCCTCGAAAGAACACTGCCCATAGTCAGAAATGATCAGCTCTAGCCTGAACAAAACAACTTTGGTATACTCCCTTGAGCCATCAGTTTACCCATAAACAAATCTAGTGTTCTCCCTTGAACCATTATTCTTTCCCTACAAAAACCCCTACCCATGCTCAAGTAAGTGTTCTGATGCCTGAAACCAAAATCTTCATCAGTTCCATTGGGACTTCATATTCTCCTGAATTATCATGCTGGGGGCTCTGCCTGTCTCCAGCACTCCGGACCCTCAGCTACCATCACCACCAGGAACCCCTGATCGATTCTAGCTTCATGGAGTGGTGAGAACCCAGCTCTCTCTCTCTGTCTCTCTCTCTCTCGGTATAGCCTTCTGACCCTGACTTGTGTGATTAGGTATAGTTTTCTAAATTTGACTTCTATAATAAAATTTAAGTTAGATTTAATATTATAACTGTTTTGTTTGTTTAGCTCCTCTATGGTTAATACCTGGCAATAAATAACTTTCATGGTTAAGCTGGTTGCTTCTCTCTCTCTCTCTCCTTTTTTCTCCCCCTCATTGGTGTTTTTTGGCTTCCTCATTCGCTCTGCAGCAACGCTCCTCATACCTAGGCTAAAAGATCCTTGAAACACCTAAAAATCCTGTGGGGTTTCCTCATCAAGTGGGTTATTATCAGAACGATTGTAACATGAAAGTGGGGATAGAGATGTGCTTAACCTGGGACATATGAGGGTGGCAGCTGAGTGCCTGATTTTGGAACCCTTGACTCCCACACCTAAAAGTCTTCAGGATTCACTTCATTATGAGCATAAGAATTAATTCAATTTATAAAAAAAAATTTGGAAAAATTTCTGTGCATTAAAAACTAATCATCCAGTTGTGCACTCCATTCTCATGTCAGTGAACATCTACAGACTCATAAGAATATAAGAATGGCCATACTGGGTCACACCAAAGGTCCATCTAGCCCACTATCCTGTCTGCTGACAGTGGCCAATGCCAGGTGCTTCAGAAGGAATGAATAGAACAGGTAATCATCGAGTGATTGAAATTAATGAGACTACTTGTGTATGTGCTCACGGATGTCAGCAAATATTCCACAATTAGGGCCTAACAAACTTTTGCAAAAATGATGGCATCCTACTGTGGTACAATGAGCTCCTTGATATTCAAACTTCTCTGTAAAATTACACTTCCTCATTTTCTTGAGCCAGACATGGAACTTTCCTAGTCTGTGCTATCACTCTCCCTCCTTCTCCTTAAGCTTGATTTTAGTGCTGGTTACATGGAAGAATTATGCAGCGTGTATCTTCAGTCTCATTAATGAAATATTATTCATCAAAAGGGGTTATGTAGCTTGTGGTTGGACAGTATAGGCACAGCACACCCTTTTGCAGCGTGGTGCCCTACCTTAATTTCCCCAAGTGGAGTAGCAATAGATTCAGCTCAACAGCCTAGGGCAAACTGAAGCCAACACACATTAACCAAGTGCCATGACCCTTTTTAATAAGGTTTCAGGACAGGAATCATTACAATAAACAGTTCTTCAGGATTCCAGTTTAAGGCTCCCACGCTTGTAGTCCACGTCCAAGTCCCTGAATCAAGTTAGGCTTGTCTCCAGGTGCCTAAGAGAGCAATTGCAGCCTGTCAGTGTCTAGTTCCTTCTCCCTTGTTCCAATCTCTTCCGGTTCCTGTTTATATGGTGCAGCGCCAAGGCCTTCTTGATTATATCCAGACTGCAGGCTCCAGCCTGTCCTTTAAAGGAGTAGTACAATTTCCCCCCATAGACTCTTCACACTGTAAAACATAATTGTGAAAACAATTAAGAAGAGGGAAAGACAGCATTAAAAATGAGGAGACTAATTAATTGTTAAAAATTCAGGTCAACAGGAAAAATTGAGCAAAATACATATGCACAAAAAAAATAATTACAAATAAATTTCTTGGGTATCAGCAGTCTTCTATGCATACAGAGATACTAACAAGACTGAAACAACAGTAGTGAGTAAAAATGCATGGAAAATGGAATGGAAAGGGAAGCTGTGAGTGTAGCTCTACACAGAGTTTTCTAGTTCATCCTTTCTTATCAATGGCTATAAATGAAAACAAATTCATCAGGCTTCACACAGACACTTGTCTATCCATCAAGAATAGAAGTAGGAACTCCTGGCCACATTGGCTGTGCTGGGAAGGGGGGTGGTCACAACAGTATGCCAGCTGTGGTGCAGAGAAAGCACATATAGAAACAAGCACTAACTGCAGCAACGATGGTAGTTTCTTGGTGATTTTTAACAAACCAGTCAGTGTGCGATATATAGAATCCAAGTATATTCATATAAGTGCATTTGTTCATTTCAGTTTGCCATAGTAATTCTTTCTTTTATTTCCCCTTTTTAAAATTTTGTTGTTCGTTAAAAAATTTCTTAAAAATGAATAAACCACTAAAATTCTGGAACACTGAAGCACTACAGGTTAGGTACTCACAATTAATTACTTTAAATTGTTACAGCTTATACAATCTTCTTCAAATACTCAACTATAGGTAGCATGTCCTATAGATGGTGGGGATATTTTATCTTCAGATAAATTATAAGGATCAGACTCTTCACCCCATCACACCAGTAGGAATGAAATCAATGGAGTCATGCCATTTTGCCAACAGGCCCTGCGTATGTTGAGATGTTATTGAAGGGCTCCATCCTGCAAACACTCCTAGAACCATGAGGAGGACCAAAGTTCCATTTTGCAAAGGATTTTGAGATTGTGAAATTTGGCTTCATTCGAAGTAGGAATGGAAACCAAACGTTTTGAAATGCTCTGCAAAGGAATATTCAGGGGGAAAAAACTCTTGGGGGGGGTCAATCACAAATTTTTGTTTTCACAAAAGAAAAATGTTTCATTTTTATTTCAAGTTTTCACATTCAAAAGTGTGAGGATAAACAGAGGGCAGCAACAGACATGGACACTAATAGACTGTTCTCAGTAGTAGCAGATGACAGAACGAGGAGAAATGGTCTCAAGTTGCAGTGGGAGAGGTTTAGGTTGGATATTAGGAAAAACTTTTTCACTAGGAGGATGGTGAAGCACTAGAATGCATTACCTTGGGAGGTGGTGGCATCTCCTTCCTTTGAGGTTTTTAAGGTCAGGCTTGACAAAGCCCTGGCTGGGCTGATTTAGTTGGGGATCGATCCTGCTTTGAGCAGGGCGTTGGACTAGATGACCTCCTGAGGCCCCTTCCAACCCTGATATTCTATGATTCTATGATGGAAAAAATACAAACTGCAAGCAGATGAATGCGGAATACCAACCAAGAAAGGAAGAAGGGTGCCAGATTGTTACTACCAAAGAATCTCAAGCTTTTCTGCCAGTGTGCAGCTACAGACAAACTAAACCAAACAAGGTGTACAGTACTGGTTGTACCAAACTAAACCAATCAGGCTGTACCAAAAGTACTGGTAGATGAATGGACTGATTTCAAGTACAAAGGAGGAAGTGTGTATTGTCTCTGCTGCACTGCCTAAACTTCCTCTGTGGTATTACTCCATTTGGTGACCATATTTTAGGATCTAGGGATGAAAGGAATTAATGTTAATACAATCTGTGAGATGCAGTAAGACTTAATTCTTAATAACATTATTTTTATATTGCACTTTTAATTCTGAAAGGCCCTAAACACCAAACAAATTTAATAGCAATAGAATAGAATAGAAAATAGAATAGAATAGAAACACAAGAACTGCACTGCTCATTGCTGGAAAGCAACCATTTCTGGGGTGGAACATGGCAGCTGTTTAAGACAGAACAGCTGTGCTACTGAACATCTGAGGACAGGAGATGGAGACAAATGCTTTATTATATACAACAGAATGTCACATTCTCAAGTCAGTGGGTGAATGAGTGAATAAAGAATTCAGGTAGAGATATGGGCATTGTAATATTGTCATTTTGCCCTAGTTTGCATCAGAAATAAGTGGTGAATACTAATTCAAGAAAAAGCTGGGTAGGGATGACATGTAGGGATAGAGTCACTAATTAGATTTTTTGGGTTGATAATAAGAATCACATTGATTTATATTTCTGAATTAATAAAGACTATTTTGATACATGATGTGGTAGGACTTCTCTTGAATTACCGTTGTCTTCATTCTCTTTTCCAAGCCCCCATAGTCTTAGTTACATTTGGCTGCTGCATTTGATTTTATCTTTGTTGCTGAACTGACAGTTGCAACCAAAATTTATTCCTAAATCAAACTATTCTCTGTAAAAGAGGGAATATTTTGTAAGAACAATAGCAATTTTCTCATGACTATGGGCCTACTCCCATTCAAGTCAATGGAAAAAAGTGAAACTTTAAAAACTCCACAGGTATGCTAGAGAGGCAATTATTATCAGCAGTAAATATTCATATTATGGTAGCACCCAAAGGCTTACGGCCCCATTGTGCTGAATGCTGTATAACACTGAAAAGAGACAGTCCCTGCCCTGAAGGGCTTATAATTTAAAGAAACAAGCAGATGAAGGGGAGAAGACATGGATGCAACATACAAGCAAATGAGTCTGGTGAATAATTGGCTTAGCTTTGTTAGTTACATATATTGCAGGGATTTTAAATCATTTTAATTGAGGTTAGAAGTAGGGAGGAAGGGAACAGGAAATAAGGAAGAGGAATTGGCTCAGCTGGTCACCTGTCTAGCTATGTCTAGTAGGCTCGGTTTTGTAGGCATCATGTCAGAGGTGAGTCTTAAGGAAGATAATGTAGTGGCAGTTTGGATTTTGTAAGTGTGATGTTGTATGATTAAATTATGACCATGTATATCATTGTTGCTACCGCTGTTATATAACTGTAACAACTCTTATACAAAGTATGTCATGTAAGGTATCAATGGAAAAGTTACAATCTGTCAAATATGATTATCCTATTTGTATGCATCTATCATCTTTGTATCTAAAGTTATGAATATTGACTATGTACCAGTGTTTCAAATGTGTTTGCTTCTGGGGTAACACCCGCAAGGCAATTGTTGTCCAGTCTGGCCAATACATTATGAATGGACATATTCAAGTTGATGGCCCATTAAAGGACACTCACCTCACACAATAAACCATAAAAGAAGCCTGTCCCTGCCTGCGGGGCCTTCCTATGGCTGTTTTAACAGCCTATGGTAATGGCTGCTCCTATGACTCATCAAAGCATGCTAGGGCATGTGACTAGCTCATGTGAACCTGGACTCCATCTTGTGCCTGTAATTTTCCACAAACTAAGACTGAGAGCATCCCCTCCACATGGGAGAAGGTATTAAAAACCCTGGAAGCCTCTCCATTGTGCCTCTTTCCTGCTCTGATCTTTGGACTATGGTCTTACACTAAAAGAAGCATTCCAGTCAATGGACTGAGGACCTTTCGGTCTTCTGGAATTCACCAGAGACATTACAAGCCAGCAGTTTATTCCATCACTGCTTCAAACCTGATACAAGAACTCTGCAATGGTTGTATGTATTTCCTTTAACCATTTTGACTCTCTCCTCCTTTTCAATTATAAATAAACCTTTAGATATTAGATACTAAAGGATTGGCAACAGCATGATTATTGGGTAGGGTCTGAGTTATATGTTGACCTGGCTATCTGACTGATCTCTTGGGACTAGACGAACCCTTTGTTTGATGAAATTGGTTTTAAATAACCACTCATCAGGCTAGCGTCTGGGTGGCGAAATAAGTGCTAGAATGCTTTAGGAGACTGCATTTCTGACTTCTTGTTAACCAGTGTGGTGAGACAGAAGTTTACTTTTGTTACCAGATTGGTATATCTTATGGCAGAATAACCACTAGTTTGGGATGGGTCTGCCCCATTTCTCAGAAGTTTGTCCTAAATCTCGTATTCTCAGCTGTGACCCACTGAGGCATGGTGACAGTAAGGGAAACTGGTTTTCTGGTTGCTAATAGTTACAATTCCCCCTTATGCTTTAAGGTCACCAAGTCACTTAAGAAACCCTCTCATGGCTCACCTGTATCCTGCTGGGACAGGACATGGACATCAGCATAACTTGGATGGAAAGAAAGTCCTCATAAATAGGAGAGTGGGATTGCATGATTTCCTGCTTCCCACTGAACTCAGTGGAAAATGTAATTAAACTTTTTCCATTCTCTGTTAAAAGATGCAAAAATGGAATGTGGAGCAGATGAGGGGCATCTTCTATACATGGTCAAACTTTACACTAAGGGTAATTTTATCTTTTTTTTTTTTTTTTTTTTAGTAAAGGTTCACTGATGTTATAAGTGTGTTATTGACCTGAGTGGTATGTCTTATGAATGAATCTGAGCACACCAATAGAAGGTGTTATAGTTATGAACAAACTGTTGACCTGCTGAATTCTATAGTAATCCAGAAACAATTGATTAATCACTTTTAACCCTTTATAAACCATTTATAAATGCACCTTAATATAGTGTGTGACTCTATGCACTATAAACCCAAATGGATACATTCTGAATAGCATGCTTACTATGTCACATGGGCACATTCTACCATCCAGACATCAATCGCTCCCTTTTGTTGCTCTTTTAAGAAAGGCAAAGAGTTTTTGCAGCCAGTGAGGGTCTTCCTGAAGGAGAAAAAGTTTGGCATTATAGCTCTGAGAACAGAACAGCTTCTGATGGCTCTATTATCTTGTTCTGGGCAGTTTAAAGGCTATTCTGAGGCAAAAGTGGTGAGTACTAGAAAGCACAGGATTGCATCTGCTACACTTGGAGGTGGTGAGGGACATGGCACCAAAGAGAGCAGAGCAAAAGAAAACCCAATTATGCAGAACCAGAAATCAATGGCAGGATTGAAAAAAAAAACACCACCTGAGCTCCTTGAGGAAGAAGCATTTGACCCTGCTCAGAAATGACCCTTCCACCTTTAGACAGAGGATGTGTTTACATGTTTTGAGTTTGATAAATGGCCGGGGGGAGGGGGGACGCCTATGGCAGAATGATGGAAGATGTTAAAATAAATGGGGAGGGGCCACCTCAAGCACTCAAAGAGCAAGATGATTGCTAGGCTTGCAGCTATGGAAGGAACAATTATTCCAGGGAAAAAAACTCCTTCCCCTCCCAGAACCAGATCTCCATCATTGGGGTGAAGAACTGGGAATGAGGGAACAAGCAAGTGTAAACAAATCACTCAGTAAGGTGCTGTGTACAATGTGTGGAATCATAACCAGCATGTTGTGTTCCTGATGGTCCTTTGGAGAGAACCAGTAGTACAGAGGACCCACACAGCAAGCAGACAATCTGGCACAGAGAAGACATGGCACCTCTGGGTTGGCCTTCAGCTTTGCCTATAGAGGTGATCTTCTCTGAGATTGAGGAAGGTCCCCTAAACCTCCTACTTCAATTAAAAGGATACCTCTTGGCTTCACTCTTCCTTGTCTGCCTTTCCCACCCCACCCTTGATTTGTCTAATAATGGACAGCTTAAAAGTGCTGAAGTGTTGTACTGCAGTCTCTTGCGTAATCCCCTCCCTTCATGCCCCAATACGTGTGCCCCCAGCCCTTTTCTCCCCTTCTCCTGATGCTGCCTCCTTCACTGTACCAATCCTAGCAACCTTCACAAACTACATCCTCCTTCTCTCTCTGTGTGTGTTTACTGAAGAGTCGCCTGTGCTAAGCACCTGTAGATTGCAGAACAGACAGTGAAGGGCTACTGCTTGAGTATTGGAATTTGCACTTCCTGAGCCATACGTCAGAAATGCAGCCATAGATTCTAAGGCCAAGAGAGATGATTGTGATTATTCAATATGACCTCCTGTATAGCACTGGCCCATAGAATTTTCCCAAAATAATTCCTAGAGCAGACCTTTAAGAAAAACATGCAATCTTGATTTAAATATTGTCAGTGATGGAGAATCCACCACAACCCTTGGTAAATTATTCCAACGATTAATTACTCTCACCCTTAAAAATGTATGCCTTATTTTCAGTCTGGACTTGTCTAGTTTCAACTTCCAGCCATTGGATCATGTTATACCTTTCACTAGACTGAAGAGCCCCTTATTAAATATTTGTTCATAAATGACATAAATGACTAGATTGGGAATGGCTGAACCAGCCTTGTGTGATTTGGAAAATGCTGTCTGGGCAGCCATCACTCAAACCATGGCCCAAGGTACTTCCTTGGTGTGCATAAACCTCAGACCACTCAAGGATCTTTCAAAATACTCCTCCCCAGTCCCTGCTTTAGCCCCTAAACAGCTGCCCGAATGGCTGTCTGAGCGTCTGCAAGCTAAGAGAAAAAATTACGTTAATATCTCTGTGTATCTTACCTATTGGGTAATAATAGTCAGCTGTCTCAAAGGTTAGTAGTGGAGAAGCTGGGTGATGCTTTCCGGCCATTTACTGGCAGCAGCAGATAGCTAGGGCAGTGGCTCCTTCCACCTATCTGAGACCCACTGTTGCCACTCTCTTCAAAATGAGCAGTTCTCAGGAGCTTCCTTTGTTCTTATGGCCAGACCATTCAAGATTTAAGAAGTAAACTGGGAAGACAGCATCACCAACCTAACACTGCTGGTTTGCCAGAAGCTGGAAGTGGACAACAGGAGATGGAGCACTTGATGATTACCTGTTCTGTTCATTCCCTCTGAAGCACCAGGCATTGGCCACTGTCAGAAGACAGGATACGGACTAGATGGACCTTTGGTCTGACCCAGTATGGCCATTTTTATGTTCATATGTTCTAGAAAGCCAACTGGATCCTGGCACCGAGCTGCTTGTGCCTTCTGGTCTGCGCACATGCCACTTCTGATACACAGGAATGGCTCACCTGGATACCCCAAAGATTGGGTCGATCTGTACCAAAGAAGTGAAGTGACCTCCAAATGGCTAATATACATTGGAACAGGTAACTTCCTGTCCTCCCTGTACCAGAAACACCTGTACCAAAAAAGGAAGGAGTAGGCAGATGATTGCCTTTCAGAGCTAACTTGCAGTGGAGATATAGGGCCTGATTCTCCACTGCCCTTCACCTCATGCAGTCACTTACATTTGTTCAAAGTGGGTGTAAAATATAACCAAATCAGAGTAGAAGTGTTTTACACTCACTTTGCACAGCTGCAAATGATGGTGCAAGGAGTAGAAAATCACTTCCATACTGTGGTTCTTAATTGCTGTGTTTGAGAGGCAGTGATATCTAGTGGCTAAGGCACTGGACTAGGACTCAGGAGACCTGGGTTTCTGCTGTAAGACCATTTCCCTTCTCTGCACCTCTGCTTCCCCTCCCTCCCGTTGCCTGTCTTGCCTATCTAGGGTATGTCTACACAGCAACTAGACACCCACGGCTGGCCCGTGCCAGCTGACTCAGTCTCGTGGGGCTTGGGCTGTGGGGCTGTGTAGATGTCTGGACTCACGCTGGAGTCTGGGCTTTAGAATCCCACAAAGTGGGAGAGTCCCAGAGCTTGTGCTCCAGCTTGAGCCCTGAAGTCTACACAGCCCCAGCCCCATGAGCCTGAGTCAGCTTGCATGGACCAGCTACACGTGTCCAGTTACTGTTTAGACATACTGGCAAACTCTAGGGACAGGAACTGTCTTTTAGTATGTGTATGAATGGCCTCTGGGTGCTACCAAAACGCAAACAGCAAAATTTCAAGGAATTCCAACAAAGTATAAGGAGGAATAAACCAAAACATCCTTTATTAATCTAGTCCAGGATCTTGAATGGAGGTTTAAGAAAACTAGGATTGTCTTCATTTCAAAAGACTATTTGTGGGGAAGTAACTGAATATTTTTTCAATCACCTTTCCCACTTCCAAAATATTTGGAAAGAATATGAAAATTAGAGGATCTGATATAAACTTCATGAAGCTGAGTGCAAGATTTAAGCAACATGGCTCTCTACTGGAAGTAAGCCTCTGACAGTAAGAAACATCCATTTGTTTTTAAAAGTGGAAGTGTTTTACCTCTTCAGTGTCCTATGACAAAAGGATGACATGCAATAAAGAAGAGCGCCTATTGGCCTTCAGCTATGCACTAAACAATATCCTCTGTTCTATTATGATCACTAGTTGTGGGATTTCTTATGTTCTCATATCTCAGTGTTACGTGTTAGCCCTGCATGTATCTAACCTCTGCCATGGTCTCTCATGCTAGGAAAAAAACCTGTATAATTTTCTCTCTTAAAAGAGTGGAAGCACAGCACTACTAATTGAATTTAAATTGTTCCCTTTTGATAAAGCATCAAATAATAAAAAGAAAAGGAGTACTTGTGGCACCTTAGAGACTAACAAATTTATTTGAGCATAAGCTTTTGTGAGCTACAGCTCACTTCATCGGATGCTGTAGCGCACGAAAGCTTATGCTCAAATAAATTGGTTAGTCTCTAAGGTGCCACAAGTATTCCTTCTCTTTTTGCGAATACAGACTAACATGGCTGCTACTCTGAAACCATCAAATAATAGTAATTCTGATAATTGAGAATACTCATTTGCATGATGTTGCATTGATAATCTCCATGCACAGAGTACTTTGACGCACTTTAAGGTAAGTCATGACATTTATCGCTACTGTTATAGATATTTTATTCAGGTTGCATCCACATAATTCATTATAGTGTTTTGTCCTCTTGTGGCAAATCTACTGCTGACAAGAAAATTTTGCAAATGAGATTTTTGCAAGTCAGGGGGCTAACCTGCATAAATGACAGATGTGCAGACAATAAAAAAAATTCTCATAAAAGTGGTGTTTCTCAGAATATTGAAAATTATCTGTTTTTTACTGTTAGATCACTACACACCTGGCAGCAGTCTTTGGCAGGAGAAGGAAAAATCTCCCTCAAAGTGGAATATAATGAGCAGACAGCCCCAACATTTTATCATGCAGAAACGAAACATTTATTCCTGCCAGTTTACAAATGAAACTAACAACCAATCACATCACTAAATATTCACATTCTTTTAAAACTAATTCTGCATATTTTTTCCTACATAATTCAGTTTAAGTGAAGGGCTTGCACATTCCAGAAATAAAGTAAGAAAGGTTTGTTACATTGGATATAGACAAATAGTTATGATTCTGTTCCTATTGAAGAACAAAATAAATAAAATAGTTTGGCCTTCATTCACGGGTTGAAAAATGGCTGTCCAGCCTGATGATCTGAATTTGTGGAAATTAAACTGAGCTACAGGCAGTTATCAGAGTAATGATAAATTCAGGTATGTTGTGCTGAAGGAGAAAGCAGGTTAAATATCTTGGAGATATTATACTGGAATAAGAACTTCTTTGAGTTTTTATTAATGGTGCTGACACCAGTTAAATTGTCTTTATTTATGAAGATGGGTTTTTCTGTCCTCATTAAGACTTCTAAAGGTTTGTAGTTGTAATGACAGTCACAGTTTTGCAATAGGTAAAAGAATGAGGGGAACTGGGAATTGACAGAAGGCCTTGGAAAAGCAAGATAGTATACTAGATAGTAAACCTAACTTTTGGGAGTAAAAAGCCGAGTGTCATTGAATGGTGAAATGAGGGCATAATATAAAGTAGTGTATATCATTGCAGCAGCAATAAAAGAGGCAGAAGTAAGCTGACACTCAGAACAGAAAGTTGTACGATATTACATAAAATTATCAAGGCTGACGCAAGGAGGCAGGATGTTGCTTATCTTTTTTGAGAATACATATTTGGAATAATGTATGTGATCAATCAATGTCAAGTAATCATGCTTAGTAAAGAATTTGGAACTGAGAAAAGTAAAAAGAAAAAATCTCCCATCTTCAGTGTTGTTCTTGTGTTAAATAAATGGGAGTAAAATATAACACCTGCTCATTGGTAGAAAAAGAAGAACCCAGTGTTATTTTAATTGACAAAAGAAAAATGTATTTAAAGTACTAAATTATGGGCTCAAGAGGAATCATATGACTAAATTTGTATCGAACAGAATAAGAATAGGCAATTGATGAGAAGAACGCAATAAACATCTTCTGATATGAAAGCTGAAGGTCCATAAATGGTAAAGACTCTGTCCTCCAAACATTTTCAAGTGGCTTTATCTTTGGGACAGATATGGGAAGATGAAAAGAATGACAATGGGGAATTAATATTAAAATATTTGTTAAATATTAAAATAATTAAGCAATCAATTTGCAAAGTTCTAGAAGATAATAAGGTGATAAGTAACAGTCAGCATGAATTTGTCAAGAACAAATTGTGTCAAACCAACCTAATAGCTTTCTTTGACAGTGTCACAAGCCTTGTGGATGCGGGGAAGAAGATGTAGTATATCTTGACTTTAGTAAGGCTTTTGGTACTGACTTGCATGACTGTCTCACAAAGAAACTAGGGAACTGCAACCTACATGGAGTTACTATGAGGTGAGTGCAAAACTGGTTGGAAAACCAGTTCCCAGAGAGCAGTTATCACTGGTTCACAGTCATGCTGAAAGGGCATAATGAGTGGGGTCCTGCAGGGGTCAGTTCGGGGTCCGGTTCTGTTCAATATCTTCATCAATGGTTTAGATAATGGCATAGAGAGTACACGTATAAAGTTAACGGATGATACCAAGCTGGGAGGGGATGCAAGTGCTTTGGAGGATAGGATTAAAATTCAAAATCATCTGGACAAACTGGAGAAATGGTCTCAAGTAAATTGAATGAAATTCAATAAGGACAAATGCAAAGTACTCCATTTAGGAAGGATCAATCAGTTGCACACATACAAAATGGGATATGACTGCCTGTGAAGGAGTACTGCAGAAAGAGATCTGGGGGGTCATAGTGGGCAGCAAGCTAAATAGGAGTCAACAGTGTAACACGGTTGCAAAAAAGTGAACATCATTCTGGGATGTATTAGCAGGAGTGTTGTAAGCAAGACACAAGAAGTAATTCTCCCGCTCTACTCCACGCTGATTAGACCTCAACTGGAGTATTGTGTCCAGTTCTGGGCACCACATTTCATGAAAGATGTGGACAAATCAGAGAAAGTCCAGAGAAGAACAACAAAAATGAGGAAAGATCTAGAAAACATGACCTATGAGGGAAGATTGAAAAAAATGATTTGTTTAGTCTGGAAAAGAGAAGACTGAGAGAGGACATGATAACAGTTTTCAAGTACATAAAAGGTTGTAACAAGGAGGAGGGAGAAGAATTGTTTTTCTTAACCTCTGAGGATAGGACAAGAAGCAATGGGCTTAAATTGCAGCAAGGGAGGTTTAGGTTGGACATTAGGAAAAACTTCCTAACTGCCAAGGTGGTTAAGCACTGTAATAAAGTGCCTAGGGAGGTTGTTAAGATCAGGTTAGACAAATACCTGACAGGGATGGTCTAGATAAGTCCTGCCATGAGTGCAGGGGACTGAATTAGATGACCTCTCAAGGTCCCTTCCAGTCCTATGAATCTATTGTATTTCTGCTTTAGTGAGAAGTTGATCTATTGCTGTGAGGTAATCAGTTCAGAAGTATAAAATTCTTACAAATAAAGGGTTGGTTTGACAGATGGCTGCCAAGAGAGCACCAGAATTTACAGCAGCAAGAGAATTTCAAGGAATAAATGCTGAAGTTGCCAGTATAACAAGAAAAATATTAATAATAAACTAAGCAATCAGCAATATCATATTATTGTTACATTTCAGGGGCATAAACGTGCAATTCTTACTCATGGAAGTAGTCTTTACATAGTTCCATTGACCTCAAGGGAATTACTCATCTGAGTAAGAAATATCTGTGTGAGTACAGATTTGAGGATCAGGCCCTGTGCTACTAAGTAGGGAAAAAAGTTATTTAATGTATTTGCAATTTATTGTCAAAACTAGGACTTATTGTCAAATCTAGTTAAGTCTGGTCTGACATTAGAACTCTACACAGATAGCAGCTGTGGACTTAATATCATCATAAGTCAAGGCACAGTACCTACCATTTGACATCACCTGATTGAGATACTGGTTCTATTTCTGTTTTCAAAACTGAGGATGCAACAGTAGTTTACTGAGAACCCACCAGCTCCTAGACTTGCATTCTTTGTCTTCAAGCTTCTTCTTCTAGTTATAGAACTACAGAGTTTCAGGGAGAAGAAATAAATATAGTTTATTTGGCTCCACAAAATAGTCATTCCATATTATAGGTGGGGTTGGTACAACCACCTATTATTAATCTTGCATGACATTTC
This sequence comes from Lepidochelys olivacea, assembly GCF_965140295.1. Taxonomy (NCBI): domain Eukaryota; kingdom Metazoa; phylum Chordata; order Testudines; family Cheloniidae; genus Lepidochelys; species Lepidochelys olivacea. The sequence goes on from NC_140412.1 coordinate 53,879,953, forward strand.
CCATTACAAAATCCTGTTTTCAGTTGCTTATACTTTACCAAACTGTAACTAATAGGGCTGAAATTTTCTATGCAAAATGTCTGACTCAGGCTGGATAGTTCTGGAAAATGTCAGCCAAACTGGTTCAGCCATTTCCAAGAATAAATCTAGGGACAATATGTTGCTTTGGCCATGTCAAAAAATGGTGGTAGAAACTAGGACTGGCTCGGCAAGGAGACTGGGACTGGTTAGGTCAAGAGAATGGGACTGGGACAAGAAACCAGGGGTGGAGAAGAGACAGGATGGGACAGGGACATGTTGGTTAGGTTTAAGGTGGGAACCAGAAAGAAGAGTCTGTGCCTGCTTGAACACACTGTGCTCCAGAGCCGGGTATGGAACCAAAGATGCTTGAGTCTCTCAATTCCTCTGCTGTCAGCAACACTCTGTGAAACCCACTAGCAAAGTGTCTATTTCCCTCTAGTGCTGGTTCCCATAAAAGATAGCTACAGAATACACTACTGCTCTCAGTTATTTGTTTAGCTCAAGTGTCAAAAGACTGTATAGTTGAGCTAAAGGTTTCCACACTCCTGAAGACCCATGTGAGTGTCAATATGATGACATGAAAGAATTTGGTGTTTTCATCTTGCTTTTTTTTAAAAAAAAGAAAAACTAGGAATTTACACAAAAAACTTCCATTAAAATAACATTATTAAGGTTGCAAAGTCAAGCACTCAGAAGTTAGGAAATGCCAGAATTAAGGTGCCAGTACAACCTTAACTCACACTGTTCTGCATGTGCTTTATGATACAGTCTTTAGTTACATGATCATAGACTCAGGTTTCAGAGTAACAGCCATGTTAGTCTGTATTTGCAAAAAGAACAGGAGTACTTGTGGCACCTTAGAGACTAACCAATTTATTTGAGCATGAGCTTTCGTGAGCTACAGCTCACTTCATCGCATGCATGTAGCTGTAGCTCACGAAAGCTTATGCTCAGATAAATTGGTTAGTCTCTAAGGTGCCACAAGTCCTCCTTTTCTTTTTATGATCATATACTATTTTTTCCACAGGACTCCTCCTTCGTTTAGTGCCCTGGTTTGACAGTGCTCAGGGACTAGAACAGAGTGGGGTAGTAAAGGAGGCTGTGGTTTGTTGTTGGAGAAATTGAAGGGTGTCTAGTAAATGAGGAAGGGGATTTCAAGAAAAGAAAGAATGGTCTCAAGGTTAAGACCACTGAATGCTGCCCTTAAGAATTGGATTCAATTCCTGCCTCTTCCACAGTGTTCCTATGTGATGCTGGGCAAGTGACTTAAACTGACTTTTTCATAGGTAGTCACTAATTCTGTGTTCTTCATTTTTTGGGTGCCGGACTTTAGACTCTAGGGTTTGATTTGCAGAAGTGCTGGGAACTCAGAGCTGCAACTGACATCAATGGGAGCTATGCTTTGAACATATACAGTGTTATATATTGCTAAGTTGTCTGAAAAGTCAGGCCCGACGAATCTCAAATTGAGCATCCCAAATTATTAGACACTTGACTTTTATCTCTATGAGTGGGATCCACAAAGGGACTTAGGCTTGGTCCCGGGCTCAACGGGTAGTGATCAATGGCTCCACGTCTAGTTGGCATCCGGTATCAAGTGGAGTGCCCCAAGGGTCGGTCCTGGGGCCGGTTTTGTTCAATATCTTCATAAATGATCTGGAGGATGGTGTGGATTGCACTCTCAGCAAATTTGCGGATGATACTAAACTGGGAGGAGTGGTAGATACGCTGGAGGGGAGGGATAGGATACAGAAGTACCTAGACAAATTGGAGGATTGGGCCAAAAGAAATCTGATGAGGTTCAATAAGGATAAGTGCAGGGTCCTGCACTTAGGATGGAAGAATCCAATGCACCGCTACAGACTAGGGACCGAATGGCTAGGCAGCAGTTCTGCGGAAAAGGACCTAGGGGTGACAGTGGACGAGAAGCTGGATATGAGTCAGCAGTGTGCCCTTGTTGCCAAGAAGGCCAATGGCATTTTGGGATGTATAAGTAGGGGCATAGCGAGCAGATCGAGGGACGTGATCATTCCCCTCTATTCGACATTGGTGAGGCCTCATCTGGAGTACTGTGTCCAGTTTTGGGCCCCACACTACAAGAAGGATGTGGATAAATTGGAGAGAGTCCAGAGAAGGGCAACAAAAATGATTAGGGGTCTAGAACACATGACTTATGAGGAGAGGCTGAGGGAGCTGGGATTGCTTAGCCTGCAGAAGAGAAGAATGAGGGGGGATTTGAGAGCTGCTCTCAACTACCTGAAAGGGGGTTCCAAAGAGGATGGCTCTAGACTGTTCTCAATGGTAGCAGATGACAGAACGAGGAGTAATGGTCTCAAGTTGCAGTGGGGGAGGTTTAGATTGGATATTAGGAAAAACTTTTTCACTAAGAGGGTGGTGAAACACTGGAATGCGTTATCTAGGGAGGTGGTAGAATCTCCGTCCTTAGAGGTTTTTAAGGTCAGGCTTGACAAAGCCCTAGCTGGGATGATTTAACTGGGAATTGGTCCTGCTTCGAGCAGGGGGTTGGACTAGATGACCTTCAGGGGTCCCTTCCAACCCTGATATTCTATGATTCTATGATACACTACAGGATTAGATAGACGTAAGGCAGTTAATGTCAACCTAATTCTGTAAGTGTCTACACTACAATGTTGCTCCTGCTGATGTAAATAGCCCACTACACTGACCTAATAACTCCATTTCCACGAGAGGCGTAGTGCTTAGGTCAATGTAGTTAGGGTGATGCAGTGTCTGTGTAGACACTGTGTAGACACTTACATTGCCAGTTGGCTGTCAACCCTGGGGCCAGGGTGGTGGTGGTGGAGAGGATGCTCCAGCTGTCAGTGCCCCGCAATGCCCCACACAGTTAAGTCAGTGGAAGTGCTCCTGGTGAGTGGGCATAGTGTGATCATGAACCACCACAGTAATTACTATGGTGGCTGTACATCAACCTAACTTAGAGTGATTTTATCTCGTAGTGTAGAGAAGGCCTTATTCATTGCAACACTGAGCATCATGGTGCCTAAAAAATCAAGGAATAACACTGTAATCCTTAATACTGAGTTAGGCGCCTACGCTCCCTATACCATACATGGGGAGAGAGAGGCACCTAGGAATGTGATCTACGTAAGCCAGCATGCTAGGTGGCACCAGGCCTAAACTAGCCGATGGGAGATGCCAACTAGAGGAGTGTTTGCTAAACCCTGCTCCTCTCTCAGAGATAGGGACCTAAGTCCAGGCTGCAGGGAGACATCTAGCCCAGCTTAGTGATCCACAAATCGGAACCCTCTGCCTGGAGTCAGGCACTTAGGTGCCTAAACCACTTTTGAGTGAATTAGTTAGGTGCCTGCCCTGCGCCACACAAAACAGCTGGAGGAGCAGATGCGGCCACCACCAGACACTTAAGTTTTAGTTCACTGGTTAGAGCAATCTCCAGTGTGGGAGACCCAGATTCAGTTCACCCCTCTCGCCAGATGAGGGAAGGGATTTGAAGAGGGGTCTCCTACATCCCAGACAAGTGCTCTACCCACTGGGCTAAAAGAAGGAGAGAAGTGGCAGCACCTCCTGCTCCAGGCAAATTTTGAATGGGACACAATCGGGTAGGTGGCCTCTGAGCATACCTACCAGATTGGGCCCTGCACATGACTTAGATGGCTGAACACCTATCTTTCCCTGGTTCGTGAATTGCTTAGGCAGGAGATAAGTGTCTGAACACTTAATGGGAGGCAGAGGAGTGCATCCCAGAGACAGAAACAGGCACCCAGTTTTACCCTGAAAACTTGGGTGCCTTACAGGTTTTGGTGGGAATTGTGTGGAATGCTGTGGAACCAAAACTGGGACTTAGGTGCTTAAACCTGAGAGTTAGGTACCTAAGTCTGGGGGAGTTAGTCATCTAAGTACCTTTTTGGATCCTACCTCATGTGCCTCAATGTTTCATACCTATAAAGATAATACCAGCTGTGATGGGGAGTACCAGAACCTTTCAGGCCCTCCAGAGGGCTCTGTAGTCTTACCACACCCCAGCCCAGAAAAAGGCAGTATTTTTTACTACTTTTTACTTCTTGTACTACTACTTTCTACTACTCTCTCTGGAACATCATATAGTATCTTAATGCTTGATATTAATTTAATTTGTGATTAATTCACTCATTTACCGAGAGTGAAAAAGGGGAAGTCTCTTTAGCTGCACCAGCAGTCCACTCTTGCTAACGGCTGCAGCAAATCTGAGTTTCCCCAGAGAAATCTAGATTTTTAGAGGTTGACCTCTTAGCCCTCTGTTCTATTTTTTCTAAAAGGCCTTGATGACTGGGTAATTCTTAAATAGGAATAACTCATAACTTTGGGGCCTTAGTTACTACAGTCTGCAAGAACCAAGCTGGAGATACCCCATGCAGGAGTCTTGATTCCATGACCTCATCCTATTAGCACTCCCTCTGGAATCCCTTCCAATGGGGAGATGCCGCAGTGAAGAGGGAGAAGCCGAACAAGATGATATAGCCTGAAACTATATTAATTTGTACTGCGTTCCCTACCAGGGATTGTGGGAGGGAAGAGCCCAGGGAGCTCTGCTGCCCTTCCTCCTTCCGTATGCTCCCAAAGTCCCCTTACATTACTGTGGCTTAAGTGCAGGAATCATGAGGGAGAACTCCTTCCACTGATGCGGTCCCCCATGACATCTGGATGTGAAGGAGAGCATGAAGCCCTGACTAACGACCTCTGGTTTTGTCTCATATTGTGAAAAGCAAACATTTCCTTCTGCAGGTTAAATTGGATGATGTCATATTTTACCTACCTCCACTTTAATTTGGGGTTCAGCAGTTTGCATTTCTTCTCCCCTCATTTCTCTCCTTTCAAAATGTATATGAGCCCAGGTCTGTTGGGCTGAGGAACTTTGGAACTTTACAGAAAAACTAATCTAAGTTTTTTTGGTTTGCATTTCTTAACAAATGGAACTCCTTGGCCCTTAACATTTCTGGTATCTCATATTTCTGGCTGGTTCAGTAAGTGGTTCTTTCAAGTCTCTGTAACCAGTTTCTATAGACAGACATGTTGGGCTCAATCTTACAGCTGCAACCAACTGAGGGAAACCAGCTCGGGGAAGGTAACCCTAATACACCTAGAAACCACTGACTTAGACTCTGCCCAGTTCATTGGTGTATGGGAAGCAGTGCATAAGGTTTAGCAGAAACTCAGACTCATGCATGTGCCACTGAGCTAGCTTGAATGATTTGCATTCAACTTTTTAACCTATATCTGAGGGTCACTTGTCTCAATTTTGAAGGTGCAGGGGAAGCAAAATAGAATAGAAGATTTTAGCCGGTGAAGCTAGGTGAATTAAACTGTTTTCTAATGTTTGCTGAAATTTTGAATGAATTTGCTTCATCCATGTTCTTGCCCCTGTTGTATTTCCTTTCCATTAACATCATTAAACAACTGAGGTTTAGTGTCATGAATATTCATTGGGATAAATGTCATGACGAAAATGAATTTAAATTCATTTGTGCAAGGACTTGTACCAGAAGTGCTTGTGGGCTCAGCCAATCAGGGAACAGAAACAATACCATGTGACTTACGTGACCTATCACAATTAAATAACACACCTCAGACAGAACAAAACAATTCAGACAAGATTTTGAAAAATGAATAAGAAGAAGATAGTGACAATCTCTTACCGGTCCTTGTGAGGGGTGGGGAGAGGGGAAGGAGTGAGGAATCTCCACTCCTCCCTTTGGTACATACATAAGGGCTGGTCAGAATTTGTAGCTGTTGCACTCAGAGCTCAGGGCTGCTACTGACTTGCTTCCCCTGGAAGAGCATGTTACACCTCTTAAAGGAGTGCCACCTATTGTGGAGTTGGGGAGCTCTTAGTCAGGCAGAATGTTGCCCCATTTCTCTTTGGGGTGGTATGTACTGCCCTGTATTATGGACTTTGTATTATGGGCCTGATCCAAAGACAACTGAAATTCTCCCATTGACTTCAGTGGTCCTTTGATCAGGCCCTAAAGGCACAATCTAGATCTAGAGTGGCGAAAATAACAATATGCTTGTGGCTATTCCATGGACTATAAAAGAGGATATATTTCCCAGATAAATTATTCAGTGTGAATTATTCAGTCTGCTCTATTAGGCAGTTTTTCATAGTGTTTATAACTCTCAGCTTTAAAAAAATATATAAAAAAGTTTTCATGTTTATATCATGTAAATTGAGTTTTCAATATTTATCTAAAATGCTGGAGGTGGGGATGTCTGGCAGTCAATCTCCATTCCGATATCAGGAATACAATTTGTGTCTGATGTGAATGCATATGTTCACCATTCAAACCCTTCTCCATTCTCCTCCTCATGCCACTGTTCTCCTTTTTCCCTGACACCCTCCAAACATGCGTGCACATTTTCTTTCCTGCCAGCAAATGTTACCATTGTATTGAACTAATACAATCTTCAGAAACACACACAAAAGCTGTCTCTTACTGAGTTCAGACACAGGGCCTGAGTCTTTCCATTGACCTCAATGGACACTAGAATCAGGCTCAGTTTCCCAAGTCTGAACTTGTTAGTGGAGGGTTGCTACTCTAGCTGAATGCAAATTACATCAATTATCTTTAAAATTATGTCTGCAGATTCTTTATGGTGGAGATTTCTATTCACATCTGTTTTTTTAAAAAGTGTTTCATCATGCTTCTTTTCACTTTTTGTAATCACATAAGTTGTCCTCTAAAATTACTCAATATTATCTCATGTCTGGCTGACTGTCCAGAGTATTTTTAACTTTCCTACTACAATTTTTTTGTCAAACTGGGATCTTTCCAGGGCCTCTGTAGAATCAACTGTGAATGCAAATATCTTGCTGAAGATTAGTAATGAAGAAGGATGGTCTTGTCATTATAGTACTGTACTGGGACTCAGGAGACTTGAGTCCCAGCTTCTGCCACAGACTTCCTTTTGGACCTTAGGCACATCACTTAATCTCTGTGTGCCTTGGTTTCCCATCTGTAAAATGGGGATGATGATGCTACTTAGTCTGTCTTGTCTTAGTCTGTAAGATCTTCAGGACAGGAATTGTCTCTAATTATGTATATGTACAGTGCCTAGCACAATAGGGCCCCAATATCTATTGAGGCCTCTCAGTACCATTTTAATCCTAATTATTATTATAATAAAAATCATGCTCTGAAAGTTTTCAAGAATGGACCCCAAGAATCGATTTCCTTGATATTTGGTCTTCAGAATCCTATGACTGTGGACTGGAGATTATAATTTCAAATAAATCATCTGATACAAATCTGTATTCTCAAAAGGCGTTAAACACTTCTGCCGGAAAAAACTAGGACATTGTTACAATTTACGACAAATTTCCTTCTGTGAGGGCAATGAGTTTGCTTTACTGATCTTCAGAGCTGAAAAATATGTGGGGAGAATATATAGAAAAATCCAACTCTCTCTCACTGAGGCGGCTGACTGAGAGAATATGACATTTAGAATATTAGCACAGCAGTGCAAAAAATGGATTTTAGGTTTCTACCCATTAATTTCTTTTCTCAAACCGTTAATCCATTTCCAGCCATAGGTGGAGCACAATTGTGAGATTGTGCACTTACATTTTTTTAGATAAGACAAGACTCTTGAGTACAACTCATTATAGAATCGCTTAATATTGAGGCAGTTCTGTCAGCAGCCATATCCTTGAATAATAGGACTGGAAGGGACCTCGAGAGGTCATCTAGTCCAGTCCCCTGCATTCATGGCAGGACTAACTATTGTTTAGACCATGTAGAATCAGAGGCTGTTTGTCTTGTTTGACATCCTGCAAGAAAGTGTACAACTATAATAACCAATATGAAAAATTCCCATCGAGTAATATTGTGACAAATTTAGTTCTGGCAGTTTTCTCTTCTATATCCTTCAGCATTCAATTTGCTACAGCACCAGTCAGGTCATTCTGGATCCAGTTAGGCTGACCCAGAACATCTTTGCACTCTCTCAAAGTCATGTTAGTTGCAGGTCATGCTTTTTCCAAACTCTATATAATGGCAAGTGTTTTTTTGTTTTGTTTTGTTTTTTTGTCCTTTTTTAAAGATGCTTATTGACCTCTTGAGAAGTTTCTTGTCTCTTCACATTTTGATTTAGCCATGGTCAGCACGATGTCATGCAGATGATCAGTGGGAATCTTTAAAAACATCATAGGCTGAAGCACGGTACTAATACATGGCTGTGATTGCTCATTCTTTTTGATTGCCACAAACACAGAAATGCTAATAGACCAGAACATTGGTATTTCTCAGCTACCCACTGGAGATTACAGAAGACAAAAGGTCAGACAGTCAGTCTTTTACTGCTCTGTCAACCATGACATTTGCTCCTCAAATCATTTACTCTTGACTTTTTATTTGTAAAATTAATATAGCAGACTGTGAGCAGGTTTTCTTGTCTAAGTATGGATACTCAATTGCTTTTACATCATCTGTTTTATTTTCTTATATTTTTACTGTTTTTGTTCTTTTCTCTTGTGTGTCATAAAAACCCTCAAGGTTTAGTAAATGAGAATAGTTTGTAAGGTATTTGGTGGTTGAAACCGAGAATACTTCCTACTTTACATTTCTCTACAATTTCCCTGGCTCTAAAGACTGAATAATTTTATATTTATTTATTTTTCAGTGGTTTACATTAATACATTGTAGTATAGGTATCAAGTAATATTTAACCTACTCCACAGGTTCAATACCTAATTATGGCTTCCCTCGTGCAACTGTGTCAAAAATAAATCATTGTTCATTGTACTGATGGTTTTATTAAATAACAAATAAATCACAAAAGTATCTGCTGTTTATGTAAGCTCTTCAGTGTTGATGAAGCAGATACAGGTCCTTATTCTTTGAAAACTCCAGGTAAAGAACATAATTTATCATTAAAAAAATCTTATTTAAAAATGCTTGATGTGACATATAAATAGATCCTTTAGAAGCTTATGGCTGCTGGAACCAATGAAATGTTAGGAAAAGAGAAGTGGATCCGGAGTAGTGCTGGTTGGAAAACCCACATTTTCCTGATAGAATTTTTGTGGGGAAAAATCACTTTTAGAAATGTTTTTGAAAGAATTTTTGAGTGTGCTGCAGGCATTTTTATTTCCATGCGAGATAACTTTTAAAATTTGATTTTGTTTCAAAATGTCAAAATGAAATGAATTTTTCTTAAGTTTTTTTTAACTTAAATGTCATTCTGTTTTATAGAAAGCAAAAATCTTCAATTTTCCATTTTCAGTTTTTGGATTTTCAGTCCCCGCCACACACACACTCTTTCATACTGAAAAAAGAATGGGGAAAGATTTAAAACAAAGAGGTTTTCCCCATTTTCTCTCTTTTATACTTTCTTCCCACTTTTTCCCATTGGAAAGTGGTGAAATTGTAAGAAAATGTGCAAAAGTGGGTGAAAACCCCACATTTTCTGACAGAAAATGTTTTGGTCAATTTTTTTAAACCAGATTTAATGTATTCCAGCAAGTTCCAGAATTCCTTTGTGAGGGGCAGCCTGGATTTACCTCAATGATTGTGAATATTAGAAAGGGAAATGCCCTTTTGGAACAAAGTAGGAAAATGAACCCCTGGCTAGGTGAGAACATGGATCAAATATTACAGTCTGGACTTGAAGGTACAGCAACTACAAGAAATTGTAAGGGCTCTGTTTGAGAGGTAGTTGGAAGAAGGATTATTTATTTAAGACTGCATAAAGTAGAAGGCATTTAAGGGACAGAATTGGTAAACTTGGGAGTGTTTGATACTGCAATACCTCATCACAGAAAGTCTGCCATCAAATTAGCAGTGCCTCATGATCAACAGTATCAAGGGCAGCTGATAGAATTGCCGTGGGATCTGACTTTGTTGTCTCAAGGAGAAGATCATCTGTGAAGGGCACCAGTGCAGTGCTTGTACCAAACCCAGGCCCAAATTCTGATAGAGGAGACTCAAGAGGGTCTGAGGACTCCAGAGAACCACCAGGGTTGTTTTACCATCAACTTCTTAGCAACTTCACCCAAGAAGAACAGGTTAAAGACAAGGTGATAATTAAAGAAATAACAAGTACCTAATGATTTCTGAGGAAAATCCATTGAGAGACTATGGCATCCTCCCCTCCTCGGGGGGGAGTGTAGAGGAGTTCACTCACCACAGGAACACCTGGTGTGGTGTAGCAGCTGTCTTCCCATATGACGTCCCCAACAATGGTCGCTCCATCACTGCAGTGGTCTCTCTTCCAACAACGTGGCCTTCTGGCCAGGTCCCACTTTACTCGAACCCTTCCAGGACAACTGAAAGTCCAACAAAGCTATAATCCAGTGACCTTTCAGCAGGTCTTCTCTCTGTCTCTAGGCTCCATGGTCCTTATATCCCTCACCTCAGGGGGTATCACCTTCAACTCCCTTAGTGGCTGGTCGGGGAACCCAGGCCCTCCCTCTACCCTGGGTTCCAGCCCAGGGACCCTGTAGCTGGCAGCCAAGGTCTACTCCCTCAGACTTCTTCCTGCCTCCCTGACTGCTTGCTTCCTGTTCTATCCCCCAGAGAGAGACTGCAGATCTCAGCAGTCTCTTTGTCTTTGGCACAGCCGCAGCCTCATCATACAAGGTTATGACCACCACTTTCTTCATTCATGACCAAGTCAGACCAGGCAGCTGTCAGAGAGCGGTGGAAGGCAGAATTATAAAGGCCCTTTTTCCCATGAGCTGAAAAGAGGTTACCTCAGATCAACTAGGGACCCTTGAGTCCTATTAAGGGCTGCCTGTGACCTTTAAAAATACCTCTTCTGGTGAGAGAGAAAGAGGGGAGAGAAGAGACAAGCTGCAGCAGTGACAAAGGGCTTCTTCTGGGTGGAAGGCTCCTCTCCCCCCAATAGAGGAAGCAACCAAGTTAACTGCCAGTTTGGGGAAGGACTGGCACCCCGGAGCCAACATAACAAGGCAACACCCCAGAGAGAGGGCAGAGAAAGATATTCTCTATTTGTGTTATGAATTTGTTCTTTGGTTTGAATCATAGAATCATAGAATCATAGAATATCAGGGTTGGAAGGGACCCCAGAAGGTCATCTAGTCCAACCCCCTGCTCAAAGCAGGACCCATTCCCAGTTAAATCATCCCAGCCAGGGCTTTGTCAAGCCTGACCTTAAAAACCTCTAAGGAAGGAGATTCTACCACCTCCCTAGGTAACGCATTCCAGTGTTTCACCACCCTCTTAGTGAAAAAGTTTTTCCTAATATCCAATCTAAACCTCCCCCACTGCAACCTGAGACCATTACTCCTCGTTCTGTCATCTGCTACCATTGAGAACAGTCTAGAGCCATCCTCTTTGGAACCCCCTTTCAGGTAGTTGAAAGCAGCTATCAAATCCCCCCTCATTCTTCTCTTCTGCAGGCTAAACAATCCCAGCTCCCTCAGCCTCTCCTCATAACTCATGTGTTCCAGTCCCCTAATCATTTTTGTTGCCCTTCGCTGGACTCTCTCCAATTTATCCACATCCTTCTTGAAGTGTGGGGCCCAAAACTGGACACAGTACTCCAGATGAGGCCTCACCAATGTCGAATAGAGGGGAACGATCACGTCCCTCGATCTGCTCGCTATGCCCCTACTTATACATCCCAAAATGCCATTGGCCTTCTTGGCAACAAGGGCACACTGCTGACTCATATCCAGCTTCTCGTCCACTGTCACCCCTAGGTCCTTTTCTGCAGAACTGCTGCCTAGCCATTCGGTCCCTAGTCTGTAGCTGTGCATTGGGTTCTTCCGTCCTAAGTGCAGGACCCTGCACTTATCCTTATTGAACCTCATCAGATTCCTTTTGGCCCAATCTTCCAATTGGTCTAGGTCCTTCTGTATCCTATCCCTCCCCTCCAGCGTATCTACCACTCCTCCCAGTTTAGTATCATCCGCAAATTTGCTGAGAGTGCAATCCACACCATCCTCCAGATCATTTATGAAGATATTGAATAAAACCGGCCCCAGGACCGACCCCTGGGGCACTCCACTTGATACCGGCTGCCAACTAGACATGGAGCCATTGATCACTACCCGTTGAGCCCGACAATTTAGCCAGCTTTCTACCCACCTTATGGTGCATTCATCCAGCCCATACTTCCTTAACTTGCTGACAAGAATACTATGGGAGACCGTGTCAAAAGCTTTGCTAAAGTCAAGAAACAATACATCCACTGCTTTCCCTTCATCCACAGAACCAGTAATCTCATCATAAAAGGCGATTAGATTAGTCAGGCATGACCTTCCCTTGGTGAATCCATGCTGGCTGTTCCTGATCACTTTCCTCTCATGCAAGTGCTTCAGGATTGATTCTTTGAGGACCTGCTCCATGATTTTTCCAGGGACTGAGGTGAGGCTGACTGGCCTGTAGTTCCCAGGATCTTCCTTCTTCCCTTTGGCTGAAGAGTACCATTTGGGCCTATCCTGAGGTCCACCTTGTAAAATACTGAAAATAAAACCTGATTGAGGAATAGAAACTCTCTGGAGTGGAACTGATTTACTCCAGTCCTGCCCACTCCCAGAAGGGAAACACTGAGCCTGGCAAAGCAAAGGAGATGCCTTGTCACAATTCATTTTTAGGCAAGTTGTGTGGGTTTTTTAATATATCCATCTCTCTATATATATATCCTTTCACTCCACCTTGTATCCTTAAGGAAACATAGCAAGGCTTATTTAATTAATTAATTTATTTTTGCACAATTCAATTTCCCTGATATTCTCACTAGTCCCTTTAGGGAAAAATCTTTAATTCCAAGATGACTCAATTTTTCATAAAAAACCTTCCTTTCTATAGAACATTGCTCACAATGACATAGAACATGATCAACAGGTTTATTTGATTTTGCACACATTACACAGCCGGTCTTTATATCTTTTTAACAAGTTTAATTTATCATTTGAGGCACAATGACCTGTTAACATTCTAAAAATGACTACTTCACTTTTTCTGTCATGACTCTGGAGTATAGTATTATCTCTGATTTTTGAGCATATGGCCATGTCAGCTGTACTGATGAAGCTGTGCCAATGTAAGATCGCTCATGTAGCCACTCTATGGGGACGGAAGAGAGCTCTCCCATTGACATAATAAAATCACCTCAATAAGTGTCGGTAGCTATGTTGGCAGGAGAAGCTCTCCCACTAACATAGTGCTGTGCATACTACCACTTATGCCAGCAAAACTTATGTTGCTCAGAGAGTTTTGTTTGTTTTACATCTGAGTGACATAAGTTTTGCCAGCATAAGTGGTAGTGGAGACATGACCTATGTCATAGAACCTTCATCATTTTGTTTCCTTAGTTCATAGTTTTAGCCCCTTCTCCGGGGCAAGCCTCTTCATGACCACACTTTTAAATTCTTGTCTACTTAAGGTTATCTTAATATCCTTTTTTTTTTAAAGCATGATTTTCTGCTTTGTCAGTCATCTCATTGCCAGGAATTCAGATCAGTGTCAGAATCCATGCTATTGTTGCACAGATACCTGCTTGCGTTATTTCCATAGTTAGGAAGGTTATTTCACTTTCTATGTAATTTCTGCTTTCCAAATTCCCTGTTCTGATTGTCATTATGTCTGACAAGGAGTCAAATAAAATTACAGCTGCAGCTGGTCACACATCTCTTATCCAGGTTAGCACCAACATTAGTTCAGCCAGCAAGCCCCTTTCTGCTACAAACTTCCTAGCTTTATAACCACCACCAAGCCCCTCCCCAGCTGGGCTTTATTAACAATTAGGACTGGTTTTCTCTCTCTCACCCAGGTGTTGCCAGGTATGTTAATTGGCTTCTTGGGTCTATGTGGAGTACATACCCCATCACAGGGAGGTATTAAAGATGTCCATGAACAAAGTACCCAGCATCTCCTCATTTTATAATCCTATTAGGACAGATGAAATATATTAGTGAGAGCAAACCAGAACATGGAGAAGATATAGAAGGTTTGATTTTTAATATATTATTAGAAGGTTATAACTGCATGGAAGTGCTGTAATAGTCCATATAGAACTAATCTTGTTTTCTATGTCTTTATTTTCTCTTTAGGACTGGAGGTTTCCCTTTTGCTTTTGGTAACTCTAGTATTCTTTCTTTAAATCGCCTTTTCTGACTTTTTTAAAAAGTTTTGTTTTGAATGCATGTGAAAGTTTCTTTGGGGACACAGAAGGCATGAAGAAGCAAGGATCAGAAGGAATCAAGGAGGGCAGGAGGTGCGAGCTGTCCCCTGCTTACAATGACTTCTACCACCATTATGGCCATTTTAAGGTATCTGTTATTTCTTTGTTGACTAGATTGGCATACAAACAAACCTAGATTATTGCATAGCAGTGCAGGTTCAGAGATCTGTTACATCCTCATTATCTTCTATAAAGTGTTGCTGAGCTGGTATCTTTTAATAAACAAACTATCTTGGTATTGGTGCTTTAAAAATTGCTGTTACAGATTATCATGATTTACATTAGCTTGTGTTCACTGTTGCTGCCGTAGAAATTGAATCTGCAGGAAGGATCAATACGGGCCTTAAAAAGTAGATGTCCATGTGTGAATTATCTTGCAACTCACAAGGCATGTTAATTTCTAAATAGAGCCAATCTTTGGTAGCCTGCTCAATGGACCTCAGTTGCAGCTATTTCAACAGTAAATGATCCACATTAGCACTCAGCACACAGAAAGGCTGTGTTTTTGTTTATAAGTGTAACCAACCAAGATAGCCTTTTATATGTTTAAAATGAGCTCATTTGTGCATGGTTAAAATGCTTTGCACCAATTCCAATACGTTTAGCTCTGCTAGGTTTTATAACTGCAGCTATAGATTCAAGATTTACTTTACATTTTGGATATTACAAGAGCTGGTTTAGCAAACATGAAATACTTTAGGGTTAGCAAATGTGGTAGTCAGAATAGCGAAAAATGCGATTAACACCCACTGTGCAATTTTGTTAGGTTAATTGCAGGGCAAACCTGAATAATAGAATCCCCTCCAGTACAACATGCAGTCAAGGGTCTATATGGCAAGGATGACAGAATGTATGATCTGCAGCCTGGTCTAAGTGGGTGAATTCTTGCTTTCTTTTTGTGTCTTCTGCAGCTCAATGAAATAATAGTTTATCGATGTGGCTTCAATTATAATCATACCTTTTTATATTCTGAATAAAAAGGGGTGTCATGATTTACATGGGACTAAAGGAGAATTACAAAGACTGCAACAGCAGTGTGAGGCTACACTACACATTTTCAAGGGTTTGTTTAGTTAGTCCTTCCCCAGGTCCTAAGTGAAACCTCTGAAGAGGCAGAACTCCCCCGGAGTTGGCCTAAGGCAAAGATTGCTTATTTCACCTTTGCACCTCTGGAGTTCAAGTGTATAAGCTAAAACAACAACTGGGGCTCCTGAATCTTACGCCTCAGCCACAACAGTCCCTGAGGTACAATTCCACTGCTCAACTCAGCTAGAGTTCAGTGCACTCCAGTCAAAGTCTTTCTCTACCCCAACACATCCCTGCCCACTCTGGCATTCCCGAATGACAGGTGAGTTTGACAGGTCTGTTGATTTAGTGTATTTTTAAAATTTTGTCCAGGGCATCAATTGGGCACTCTTCTATAATACATATATATAAACATATTCTGGAGTTATAAGTAGGTGGGCAGCATAGAACTGTTACACCATCCCTATGCTATCTGAGAAGGCTCTGCCCTTGAGGAATTCCCAGGGGAGATCCAGTTGCTTTCTGTCCCCTTTACCGTGCAGAAGCACAGTCTAGAATCCATGCCATTGTTTCAACCTTTGGGAGCTAAGTTTCAGACTAGTGCCTGAGTGTTCCCTGCACAAACTCTACTAAACATATAATGGGATTTTGGCAAATAATCCCTGTGTACATTTCTGAATACATATGCTAACATAAATTTGATTAGAAAAAAGGCAACTGGTCTCCAGATGATAGAAAAAAATGCTCAGAACAAAGGAGGAATAAAATGAGTAACATAATTATCAGCCTAAGCGTAATTAAGATGATAGTCCTTCTTTCTTTCATGCGGAAACCAAGAGATTGAATTTTCTGTATGTCAAGGTTCCTTCCCCACTCTGAACGCTAGGGTACAGATGTGGGGACCTGCATGAAAACCTCCTAAGCTTATCTTTACCAGCTTAGGTCAAAACTTCCCCAAGGTACAAAATATTCCACCCTTTGTCCTTGGATTGGCCGCTACCACCACCAAACAAATACTGGTTACTGGGGAAGAGCTGTTTGGAAACGTCTTTCCCCCCAAATACTTCCCAAAACCTTGCACCCCACTTCCTGGACAAGGTTTGGTAAAAAGCCTCACCAATTTGCATAGGTGACCACAGACCCAAACCCTTGGATCTGAGAACAATGAAAAAGCATTCAGTTTTCTTACAAGAAGACTTTTAATAGAAATAGGAGTAAAGAAATCCCCCCTGTAAAATCAGGATGGTAGATACCTTACAGGGTAATTAGATTCAAAACACAGAGAATCCCTCTAGGCAAAACCTTAAGTTACAAAAAAGATACACAGACAGAAATAGTTATTCTATTCAGCACAATTCTTTTCTCAGCCATTTAAAGAAATCATAATCTAACACATACCTAGTCTAAACTTACTAAAAGTTCTAAGACTCCATTCCTGTTCTATCCCCAACAAAAAGCAGCATACAGACAGACAGAGACCCTTTGTTTCTCTCCCTCCTCCCAGCTTTTGAAAGTATCTTGTGTCCTCATTGGTCATTTTGGTCAGGTGCCAGCGAGGTTACCTTTAGCTTCTTAACCCTTTACAGGTGAGAGGAGATTTCCCCTGGCCAGGAGGGATTTTAAAGGGGTTTACCCTTCCCTTTATATTTATGACACTGTACCTGTATAAAGGATAATGATTTGTTTTGGTTTTTGGAATATTGTTCTTTGGGAGTTAAATTATTTTTCAATAGAAATGATAAATCACCTTGAACTGTTCAGCCAGGCAAATTTATTTTTTAAGAGAGATTTTCCCATGCAGTGGAACATCAAATGAACATTTGCCTTGTCTTCAATGGGCGACGTTTTATAAATATGTCTGTGTGTAGCAGATATTGTCACCTTGCTGGTGGAGGAGAAACCAGTGATGTGGCATCAGGATAAATTTTGTAGAAATCTGCACTGTAGTAGTGGCCACACGGGATTTTACCGTGCAGCTAACTGGTGCACTATAGATTCTAACCCTGGATTGGTGCTCAGTAACTTGCCATGTAGACAAACCCTAACTTCTATGGCTCTATGAACTGGCTGCATGTTTATTCTTTTTCTGTGGAATATCAAAGTATGGGTCCACAGAGTACCACATAACACCTTGTTATGATATGAAATTGCTTGTTGACGGAGAATGACAGTAGCTAATTAAAAATAATAAGGATACACAAAAGTGATGCATCTCTGAATGATGTACTACTGTACTTTTGTGCCTATGGAAAGTCTTTGTCTGCATGGCTTTCTTAAGGACCATTATGTTCTCAAGAAAATAGTGGGGGGGTGTCTCTTTTCATGTCGTAGCCAACATATAACATTACAAAATGTTCCTATTTAACAGCTGCTTTTCGCAATAAAATAAACAGTCTATCAGAAAACAGGGTAATTATATTCTGGTATCTGGGATATTAACACAAAAGGGTTTTTAAATATGTATACATAATAGCTGGGGAACACTAAAGATATTCAGGCTTTGATTTCTAATGTTTCATTTTAACTTAGGCCTGTATGAAGTAAAATTTGGGATTGCAAGCAAAATGTGACAAAGATTAGCAGGGTAGCCTGGAACTGCATCTGTTATACTCAAAAAGAAAAGGAGGACTTGTGGCACCTTAGAGACTAACAAATTTATTTGAGCATAAATTCTCGGCATAGATTGAGCATAGATTCTTCGGTGGCATGCCGGCGGCAGCTTGGCTTTCCTTGCTCCATCTTCGGTGGCACGCTGGCGGCAGCTCTTCTTCTTTTTTTTTTTTTTTGCTTCCCCAGAGCTGGTCCTGGGGGTGCCTGATTCAACAAGTTTGGAGACCCTGCATTAACACACCACCCCTTAAAAAAAACAAAGTTCAGAGTAGAAAGAACATGTCCATGGTTCACAATCTCCACAGGTAAAGTGCTTGAAAGAGTAATAAACAACTTCAGACCAGGATCCCACCTCAACACAACAGGCCTCCTGCTAAGCAAAGCAGACTTGAAAGGGCAGAATCAATCTCAAAGCTTCTGAAGCATTAATACACATCAAGCCCTGGGAGCCTGAAGTGTTCTATTTCTGACAAATGGCAAATTTCACATAATGGAAATTAAATGTTGAATCCCAATATGTGCCTGAGCCATTTTACAAATAAAACCCCCATACTACCTACGCTGACCCCTTCTGTATCTTTCCTCCATAAGCTGCAAATTTAGGACAAGATCCTGCACCATTAAAATCAATGGTAGTTTTGTCAGTGATTTCAACAGGAGCAAGATTGGGCCCATAGAACTTTGACTGCATTTGTTTTTATTTCATCTACCCAATTTTGCAAGAACATTGTAGCCTAAAATATCCAATGACATTGTAATAGAATCCTAGTTGGGCCAAGCACACCCTTTCTTGTTCGCTCAAAAGCTTTTTCCTACATTTTAAAAAATACAAAGATTTGTAAAGGCAGGCAAATAAGAACGGTTACTTAACATATTATAGTGTTACCAGTAACAATGATATTTTTTTACCTTTTGCATTTGTCATCTGAGGATCTCAGACACTTTACAAAGGTAGGCATCTATCATTATTTCCATTTTACAGATGGGAGGCAGAGAGGTTAGGGGGTCTTAACCCTCCAGATTATAAATCTCTGGGCTAATGGATTGAGGATCCAGGAATTATTTTATTTTATTTTGCATTACAGGAGCACCTGGATGCCAGGGCTGCCCTGGTATAATATTATACAATAATAACTCTGAATAGTGCAGTACCAGAACCACAGTCATTTGGATCATTATTGTGGAATTGTATAGTAGGATTTTTTGTAATAAGGGTAATCCTGTCTGACACTAATTTTCTGGGTGCATTTGGGTAACTCATATTTCCCATCTGTAATACGAGTAATCATACCTAATACCTCACAGGGCTATTTGCTCAGTGCTTTGAAAATATTTTTTAAAAAACACTATTCTAGCAATGCTAAATATTTAGTACTTATTATTTAACCATGTGGATATGACCATCTTTGATGGACATTATAAGAGGTGAAAATACCCCGATTCAGAAGCATTCTTTCCACAAATAACATACTGTAGTAGAATACTAAGGGATATGGTAACATCATTGCTAGAAATACTGATGTGTCTCCTCAACAAAATATTTTCTGTAAGCAGTATGAATGTAGATTGGATATTTGGGACTTACTGACAAGAACTAAGCATTTCATTTTGATCTAATAATAGCCCACATCAATGTGCTTTGGCAAGTAAAATAGAGATAAGATGAAACGGAAAGCAGTGAGAAGGTAAAAATCACCAAGAAGCTTGGAGGAGTGTTAGGATTTGCATAGGTTCAGAGAGTGTAAGGCCAAAAGTGACCACTATGATAATCTAGTTTGACCTCCTGCTTAATACAGTCCATAGGATTTCCCTGAAGTAATTCCTATCTGAACTATATTCGATATTTTAGAAAAGACACCCAATCTTGGTTTAAAAATTGCCAATGATGGAGAATCCACCACAACCCTTGGTAATTTGTTCCACTGGTTAATCCCCCTCACTGCTACAAATATGCACCTTATTTTCAGTCTGAATTTGTCACCTTCAGGTTCCAGCTGTTGGATCTTATTATCACTCTGCCAGATGGAAGAGCCCTCTATTATCATTTTTTTTTGTTCCCATGTAGGTTCTTATAAACTGTGATCAAATCACCCCTTAATCTTCTCTTTGTTAAGTTGAGTAGACCGAGCTGCTTGAGCCTTTGCTATAAGGCAGATTTTCCAACTCTTTAGTCATTCTTGTGGCTCTTCTCTGAAACCTCTCAAAGTTTTCTGCCTCTTTCTTGAATTGTAGACACCAGAACTGGACACAGTGTACTAGCAGCAGTCACACCAGTGCCAAGTACAGAGGCAATACAATCTCTTTACTCCTACTCGATATTCCTCTGTGTATACATCCAAGACTCACATTAGCCCTATTGGCCTGTTCACTGACATAAGGACTTAAACTTGGGTCTCCTACATCCCAGGTGAGTGCCCTAACCATTGAGCTATAGAAATTTTATCTGGGCATGAGGATGTGTAGTGTTAGGAACACAAGTGGCACAAAGATGATAAAGGGATTCAAAGGTATGAGCTACACAAAGAGATTAAAAGAACTTAATATATAGTCTAGAGAAGACATGACAAAGGTATTTTGTAATACAGATTATAAAGAGAGATTTATGGTAGCGAACCATAAATATTTGAGTGGAAGTAACCTCAAAAGAGGAGAGAAATTGTTTAAGGTGGTTAAGGGTGATATAACAAACAGTAAAGGCTTATAACTAGGAAGTGGAAATTTAAATTTAAAATATTTCCCTTCTTTGTAATGTTATCCATTGCGTAATTAATTTTAACATTGTTGGGGCAGCTTTGCTAGAATTGTTCTTCCAAGGGCTGGTTAAAACACTAGAGAAATCAGTAACGATGATATTCCTTCACTCCATTCCATTCCAGTGCAGGGGGACAGATGAGATGCCCTAGAGGATCATTGCTAACGTTTGTCACCTAGGATTCCACAAAGAGTTAGAAGAATTGGAAATACATATACTGGATCCAGTCCTGAACTGCTTACTTAAATAAAACTCAGAGCAATTTAAAAGGGTAGCTTACTGTTAGCTCAATTTTATAGATGGTGCAACTGGTTCAGTGGCTTGATCAGGGTAACAGAGTGACTCATTGTCATGTGTGGGAATAGAACCTAGCTCACTAGTCATGTGCCTTTCCCACTAGACCACACTGTGAAGCTACAATGTCTTTTTAGGTAAGTTCTTGGTAAATATTTAAAGGAAAAGAAAGCCCTTCTTTTGGAAGATAATTCAGAGTTTGAATCTGAAAGTACCAAAGAGGTAGAAAAATGGTTATTTGAACCAGTAGCTTTGCAAATACAAATGGTGTGACTTTGCATAGTTAGGGACTTAGAGTTATTAAACTTCAAGGTGAAAAAAAATGTACCAAGAAAAGTCAGTGGAAACATTTAATGAAGGACGTTGATCAGACAACATAAATCCAAGCAGGGACAGACATTACAGAAATGCATGCAGCAGCTCACTTAGTTCAGGAAGGATTCTTGGAGACTGCAAGGTGACTAGCACAATGCCATTATGTATGAAATTGCACATACACATGCTAGCAAATCATTGGAAAATTTACTTAACCTTCATTGCAAGACAGTGTTTAACACTTCAGCCGGAGGCGTGGGTGCTTGGACACTTTTACTTTAGGTGCTACATAGGTATGTGGCTGCTCAATTTTAGGCACCCCGGTCTGAAAATGTTGGCATATTGTGTGTCTGATTGCACATCTGGAGGAAAAACATACGGGAGCGGGAGAAGCTCATTTGAAATGACATGCTATTCATCTTGCAGAGTTCTCCTGTCATTCCCCTCCTCCACTGACAAGGAGAATGGGAATGCCCTGTGTGGAGGATTCTGGATCCCTTGCAGAAGCTAGGGGGACTCGGAAGAAGTCAAGCTATATCATATCAGTCTCACTACACTGTTGCGGCTGTACAGCTTCCCCTTCTGGCTGGAACCAAGGCTTCATCAGCACTGGTGTGTTGGCCCTTCCCCTCGTTTTGCCTCTGCCCTATTCCCTCCCTGGATGGAGGTACGAAAACATGGAGCAGTTGATGCTACTTGAGTTACAAAGGGATCTCACAAAATTGGTTGCTGGTCAACAAAATGGCAGGTGAAATTCAGTGCTGATAAGTTCAAAGCAATGCACATTAAAACATAATCCCAACTATACATGCAAAATGATTGGGTCTAAATTAGCTGTTACCACTCAAGAAAAGTTATCTTGGAGTCATCATGGATAGTTCTCTGAAAATATCCACTCAATATGCTGTAGCAGTAGAAAAAGCAAACAGAATGTTAGGAACCATTAGGAAAAGGATAGATAATAAGACAGAAAATATCATAGTGCCACTATATAAATGAATGGAACAGCTATAACTTGAGTACTGGGTGCAGTTCTAGTCACCCCAGCTCAAAAAAGATATTAGATTTGGAAAATGTCTCAAAAGGCACCAAAAATGATCGGGGTATGCAACAGCTTCCATATGAGAAGAGATTAAAAAAGACTGGGACTGTTCAACTTAGATGTAACCCTTCTGCCAGGCCAAGTTGATAGCAGGAAGGGCCGGGTTCACTACACAGGGGTTCCCTCTCATCAAAGCAAATGCAAAACTGGCTCGAGCCCCCACCCAGTGACCTGGGAAAATCTTACACACCCCCTGGCCGCCTCAAAGAGGCAATACTTCCCCTCTTGCAAGCACAGAGTCTTGGTGTAGTAGAGAATCTTTAATAACATGAGGTAAACAACATCAGCATTAAATTGGGGAAACACCACAACTAGTGTTCATTAACCAAACCATAAGCAAAGACCCACCCCAGAAAAATTGGGCCACATCCTTTCCCTCGGGTTCTTGAGTCCCAGAACCCAAACGTCTCTTGAGTCCAGCAATCCACAAATCACCCAAAGTCCAAAAAGTCCAGCCCCAGAGTTCAAAAGTTCATCTGCAGAGTGTTACTCCCCAGTCTGGCTAAAATGTGCCTGTGTGTGGGGGAAAGAGGTAAGGGGCACCTTATGTGTCCTGAAGCTGACTGCCCCACAGGGCTCTGCTCCACCACGACCGGCTCCGCTCTGCACAGCTCGCCATCTCACGAACAGCTCTGCTCAGCTCAGCTTGCCTTCTCATGAACACACCGCTGTCTCACGAACAGCTCCGCTCTACCACGACTGGCTCCACTCAGCTCGCCGTCTCACGAACAAACCGCTGTCTCACGAACAGCTCCGCTCCACCACGACCAGCTCCGCTCTGCACATCTTGCCGTCTCACGAACAGCTCTGCTCACCCCGCCATCTCACGAACAGCACCGCTGCACACTAGATCTTCCGGCTCCCCACTACTTGACACAGCGCTCAGTGATTTCAGCTTGAAGTAGTGGGAGCCTTAGTGCTGGTGCACCATAAGGCCAAAGTGAATGCAGCACAGTACCTGAAACAAGACTCTTAATAGACCCAAAATTAGCTCTGACATTCCACAGTGGAGAGAGACAGAGGTGCAATTGGTGCTTGAGGCCCTCACAAAGGGGCCTACACCACCAGGCACTAATACCTGTCTCAAGTCTCTCTCAATTCACAGAGTTTTGGAACCCATGTCCCTTGCCTAGCGAGTGCTACTCAATTGATGGTGAGTCCCTCCATCATAACAAAAGGCCAAGTACAGTTTCAAGCACAGTTCCCATAATCAGGGTAATAACAATTTATTCTTCCCGCCCCAATAACAGAGACACTGGGGATCCCACAACAGCCAAAGTGAGCATTTGGGCAGTTATGGCCTCATTCTAGGCAGGGTGGGTGTGCCTATGCAAATGAGATCAGCTCCTGAAGTTCTTTTCCACAACTTGCCACACCTCACCACCAGATGTCAGGGTGGAGCCCACCCTGACTCTGCTTACATAGAAAAGAGACAACTAAGGTGTGATATGATAGAGGTCTATTAAAATCATGAATGGGGTGGAGAACGTGAACAGGGAAGTGTTATTTGCCCCTTCACATAACACAAGAACCAGAGATCACCCAATGAAATTAATAGGCAGCAAGTTTAAAACAAACATAAGGAAGTACTTCTTCACACGCAACACACAGTCAACCCATGGAATTTGTTGTCACAGGATGTTATGAAGGCCAAAAGTATAACAGGGTTCAAAAATGAATTAGATAAATTCATGGAGGATTGGTCCAACAATAGCTATCAGCCAAGATGGCCAGGGACGCAACTCCATGCTCTGGGTATCCCTAAACCTCTGTCTGCCAGAAGCTGAGACTGGACAACTGAGGATGGCTCACTCGATAAATTGCCCTGTTCTGTTCATTCCCTCTGAAGCATCTGGCACCAGCCACTGTTGGAAGCCAGCCTACTTAGCTAGATGGACCATTGGTTTAACCCAGCGTGGCCATTCCGATGTTCTTGGAACAACAATAACTTGCAGATGGGTTTCCTACAGGAGTTGGGTTAAGAAAGGAGCATGGAGTGGCTGCTGTCTGCCTCCATCTCCAACATGAGAAGCCCCAACCACATGGAACATCTGTGGAGGAGCTTTTTCAGGCTTAGGAAAGGGGCAGTGTGTTCCTCTACTTTGACACCGTCACAACTGATTCCTAGCAGTTTTTGCTTCGCTCAACATAAGTGAGGAGAAGCATCTGATTCTGATAGGGGGAAGATTAAGCCCCATCTACACAACAAACACAGGTGTATCTGGCCACAACAGTACTGTCTCTCCCAATGCACTTAAAGCTTGGATCCCCTGTGTAGTGTAGATGGACCTAGATGTGTTTTAAGCATTGTGGACATGTGATGACTTTAAGTTACCTTTTCAAGGGGTTTATTGCCAAGGTAAGCAAAGATAATAAAGATGAGACAGTTGGCAGCTTAAGAACACTTTCTCACTGGAAGTTGCTGCTGTGGAATTGAATGAGATTTAGCTCATGGATTTGGAAACAGAATACAAATGATAACAAAAAAGAATACCTGTGGGGGGAGGAGTATGCCCTCTCCAAGTTCATGTGCCGTCTCTGTCATACATGGGAGGAAGTCAATTACCTCTTTTGAATAGCCCTTTTACTCTGGACTCATCTGCAAATCCAGGGATCCACAGAGTATGAAGAGGAAGGGACTGGAAAGACTAGGAGTGGTGCCAGGAGGGCTGGTATCATTCCTTCTTTAGCCCCAGGGAGCTTACAAAGAAAAGATAATACAGAGATTTTCATAGATTTGATGGCCAGAAGGGACAGTGCTGCTCATGTAGATTCATCTCCAAACCAGGGCAATTTCTCCATTATGGAGATACCTACAAGGTGGTCCTTGGGCCAGGTGGAGTCCCTAGCAGCATGACCCTGGAGCTGTACTTCAGTGAGTAGGGGGATAAAGCTACTGCAGAGCCTTAGATCTCTGTGCCTATGCCCTTGGCCCAAGGGTCTCTGGGGTTTGTAAGTTGGTGCCATGGTCTGATCCATGGGAGGCAACCCTCCTCCCTCCAGAATGATTTGGGAGACTCTCCAGGGTGTTCTCACAAAGATTTCATCTCCACGATCTCTCCCACATGAGTGTTAGCGTGGAAGTAGGCAATTCAGCTCTTTATGTGAAACCCTTTCACCTGGAAAGGACATTACTTGGGGATGGATCCCTAGCTCTATTATTTCATAAAAGGGTTGGATGGTGCCATGAATGAGCAAAATCCTGTGCTCCTTATTCAGATTTACTCATCCTTTCCTCAAATAAAACTTCCATTGACTTCAATTTTGAGATTTTCCTGAGTGAAAACTGAATATAACTTTAGGCTATGGCCACAAATAATATTGTTAAGTGTGTAGATGACAGGAAATGAAGAAGAACAATTGATTTTGGTACAGAAATATAGTATAAGGAGTGAAATTATGTGTACGAAATAAGGAGTTAAGGCAATTATTGACTGTTAAATCATAAAACAGAAATCAGAGATGAAAAGATCTGTTAGGTCATCTTGTCTAGTCCTCTGCCAGTGCAGGAATTTTAGTTGATCATTTAAAATGTTTGTTGAAGTTTAACAATCATTTAGGAAGAGCTCTATCAGCTGAATTATTCAGCTGTTAAACTTCAATAAATCACATTTATCATCAGTGCTGTAGGATTTTAATTAGCAAAGAACCATATGTCTGTTTTCTTTTGATTGAACAAGGGCCCTGATCCTGCATGATGAGCCATGCATGTGGACTTCGGTGCTTCTGTGAAGCCTCACTGATGTCCGCCTCCGCGTGGCAGGCTCTTTCATCTGCATGGAGTCCTATTGAAATCAGTGGGACAGTGCATTATGCAGAGCTTTACCTGTGTGGATCAGCTTGCAGAATCAACGCCTTAGGCCAGATCTAAAAAGGCACTGAGCACCCTCAGTCCCTACGAAATGGGAGTTGAAAGTGCACCTTGCAGCACTGAGCCTTGTACATGCTAGCCTACTGTATTAATTCAGATCCAAGAGCTAAAGGAAGAGTCCAGGTCAAATTATGAAGGGGCCTCTGACTTATGTATATGCATGTTGAGTGGTTAGGTGAATGACTATTTGATCAGTGCATACAAATTTTGTGTGGATATAAATCAAAGAAACCTTTTCAAATGTGGCCCTTGAACTTATTTCCTCGCAATGCTGTAATATTAGGGCTGGAGGAAAATATTTTTAATGAAATGTTTCAAATAATTTATATTATAATATAACAAAATGGATTGAATAAATGATTCTGTGAATATTATTTGACCATCTCTTCTCAGTTTACTGTACATTTAATCACAATATGATCAGAGATTTATTCTAGGTTAACTAATTACTCCCCATTGCTGAGAATATTGGCTGTGGTTTAACGGCTAAGCTATAATTATATCTATGACTAAAGAACTAATTGTTAAATCATAAAAGGTTTTTTTTAAACCAAACAATATTTATCTAACACCTAAGAAATATTCTATTATATTTAAATTAAATATACACTTAAGCATTCTTAGGAAATGCTAAGTAAGTTCTGTAGCTGGGTAGATGCCATATATAGTATTGGTAATATAGTATTCCAGCATGTCTACAGACTATTCCAAGAAGTGTAGTTTAATGTAGTTAAATGCAAAATGAGTTCTTAATGTTTCTTCAATGGAGCATATTACACCTGGACTCCATAGACTGCATGGACTTCTGGTGGATTTCAAGCTGTTGGTTTTAACATTTGAAGCTCTGTTTATCTAAGAAAAGCTCTTATCTGCTTTTCTTCTTACCTGACAGTTGAGATAAAATATGGCACTTGAGCTAACACAAGGGTTTCCACACCTAAGGACTGGAGACACTTTCTGTGAAAGACCCTTAATTCTGGGCTCCATTTCCCTTTGGGACCTGTACAGCTCTGAACCATAGTTGCCAATTTTCACACGGTAAATAAGCACCCCGACTTTCACAATAAGCCAAAAATCAAGCTAATCCCATTTCAAAACAAGGCCAAAACAAGTCAATCCCTAAGAACCCCAACACTTTATGTGACTAGGTCCTCCCTGGCGTGCAGTCTGGGACTGTGGTGGGCCCACTGTGCACCCCTGACTCTTCCCCCGCCCCTACTTGCTGGGAGCTGATAAAAAAAAAAAGAAGCAACAAGCTCTTAGGCAAACAAGCTACAAGCCAAAAACTAGCCAACAAGCAACTCACAAGCCAATTAAGCCAAAAACAAGCCCAATTTCTGCGTTTTTTTCCATGGGTTTGGCATGTCTGCTCTGACTTGTTTACTAAAGCTATTCTGAAGGAGATGAGTTGAGAGGGGAGGAGCTAAATTTTGTGGGGGTTGGGAACTGTGTTCACTGATATTGTGTCAGCTTAGATTTATTTTGTAATTCAGGTGTTAAACTCTCTGCTGGGGTAAACTGGCACAACTCCATTGAAGTAAATGGAGATATGCCATTTTACACCAATAGAAAATTTGGCCCTACGTTGGGCATGGTCGAGAGTCTTTCATACAAAGCAGCCCAATTCAGACCTGGGGCCTGGTTCTCCTCCTGCTCATATGTGTAAATCAGGACTAACTCCACTGAAGTCAATAGCATTAATCTAGTGTAAACTAGTGAAAGCAAGAGGACAATAAGGCCCATGGCATTTAGTCCTGTGCCATTTTTTTAACACTCAAGGTGAATTCAGATCTTGTCATGACTCTTGGTTTAATGCTATAGTTTGAGACAAATTACACTTCTGCCATTTTAAGCCACATCACCTTTGGAAAAGATGAGATTTTGTGAGAATATAAAATGCAATTATGTTTGAGTCATAAAACAAAATGCTAGCGTTTTTCTTCCTTTTTCCTTTTTTTCCTCAGTGCTGTGTGCTCCCTTTCTTGCCAAAAAAGCATTATGCTCAGTAGACAAGGCTGTTTTTAACACCCCCCCCAACTATTTCTGAAACTGCAGAACATTAAAGCGTGTATTAGTCCTGTTAATAGAGCTCATGATCCACTTGTGTAAAAAGATTAGGGGCTACATTCTGCTGTCAGTTATATGAGCGATTTTAACTGCATCATGTATATGAAAGATTATTTTAGCTCTAGGTATCGCTGGGCATGGGGCTACCCATCTACCTACTCCACTTGGATACTATGATGATGGACACTGTAGGAAACATATAACTGGGCAAGTAGGTACATAGCTAGATTAATATCTCAATATCAGTGTACCTCTTAGCCACCACTGGAAGTTTAGGTCATTTCCACTACCCATCCAGACTAGTAGTTTTGGAACTTAAGCAGCAATCCACAGCCATTTTTTGTGTGAAGTGGTCTTTTGATGAGAGGTCAGCCAAAAGAAAATAGAACAAGAGTACTTGTGGCACCTTAGAGACTAACAAATTTATTAGAGCATAAGCTTCCATGGGCTACAGCCCACTTCACTGGATGCATAGAATGGAATGTCTTCCAGTTCATCAGATATATCCACAGTTCTTTGAAAAACAAATGATGCTCTGTTTTACTCCCTAGCTGAGGTGTCCACAACACAAAAGTCACCATCAGAACTGGCAACAATTGGGAACCTATGTTGGCATCTCCATAGAGGAACCAAGGCCTGAATGAGCATGAAACTGACTGTCCTCTCATCCCTAGAAGTCATCCCTTCAAAACAACAGGTGCTAAATAGCTTTCAGCTGCTAAATCCTCCTTGCCATGTTACACTTGCTTGGCCAGACCAGCACTGGCCTTGTGTAGGTGCTCAGGAGCAGGCAACAAGAAATTCCCCCATTTTGTATGGCACACAAAAAGGCCAGTAACACTTGCAAGCTAGTCTTCTGCCCCACCTCTTCATTGGCCTACAGAGTAGGCTAGTGCAGTGGGGACAGAACTTGTGCAGTCACATGCTGACTGTAGCACAATCCGCCCCTTAGTTGCCTCTGGGGTAATGCTGCTCTGAATGACCCTAATGCAAGCTGTAGCTTTAAAGCCATGATTTGATCTAAAATATATATTAAAGGATAAATTTAAGAGTATAAATAGTCATCTAAAAACTATGTATCAATTACCAAACTCATATGTCTGTGAGAAGCTTAACTTTTGAATTACCTGAATTTTGTATCTATCTATCTATCTATCCAACCATCTTGTAGATAGCTTTGGATACCAAATACCTGACATATATATTCTGGGGTAGTGAAAAAGGTGGAACTATTTCACATTTGGGGACAATGTATACCTTTAAATCAGCGGCACTGCTAGGGGTACCCGCATGGCCCCACAGTATGCCAACATTTTTATGGCTGACTTAGAACAACGCTTCCTCAGCTCTCATCCCCTAATGCCCCTACTCTACTTGCTACATTGATGACATCTTCATCATCTGGATCCATAGAAAAGAAGCCCTTGAGGAATTCCCCCATGATTTCAACAATTTCCATCCCACCATCAACCTCAGCCTGGACCAGTCCACACAAGAGATCCACTTCCTGGACACTATGATGCTAATAAGCAATGTTCACATAAACACCACCCTATACCAGAAACTTACTGACCGTTATTCCTACCTACATGCCTCCAGCTTTCATCCAGACTACACCACGTGATCCATTGTCTACAGCCCAGCTCTACGATACAACCGCATTTGCTCCAACCCCTCAGACAGAGACAAACACCTACAAGATCTCTATCAAGCATTCTTACAACTACAATACCCACCTGCTGAAGTGAAGAAACAGATTGACAGAGCCAGAAGAGTACCCAGAAGTCACCTACTACAGCACAGGCCCAACAAAGAAAATAACAGAATGCCACTAGCCGTCACCTTCACCCCCCAACTAAAACTTCTCCAACGCATCATCAAGGATGTACAACCTGACTTGAAGGATGACCCATCACTCTCACAGATCTTGGGAGACAGGCCAGTCCTTGCTTACAGACAGCCCCCCAACCTGAAGCAAATACTCACCAGCAACCACACAACAGAACCACTAACCCAGGAACCTATCCTTGCAACAAAGCCCGTTGCCAACTGTACCCACATATCTATTCAGGGGACACCATCATAGGGCCTAACCACATCAGTCACACTATCAGAGGCTCGTTCACCTGCACATCCACCAATGTGATATATGCCATCATGTGCCAGCAATGCCCCTCTGCCATGTACATTGGTCAAACTGGACAGTCTCTACGTAAAAGAATAAATGGACACAAATCAGACATCAAGAATTATAACATTCAAAAACCAGTTGGAGAACACTTCAATCTCTTTGGTCACTCGATTACAGACCTAAAAGTTGCAATTCTTCAACAAAAAAAACTTCAAAAACAGACTCCAACGAGAGACCGCTGAATTAGAATTAATTTGCAAACTGGATACAATTAACTTAGGCTTGAATAGAGACTGGGAGTGGATGGGTCATTACACAAAGTAAAACTATTTCCCCCCACACACACCATTCCTCAGACATTCTTGTCAACTGCTGGAAATGGCCCACCTTGATTATCACTACAAAAGGGTTTACCTCCCCGCCCCCCCCCCCCCCCACAGCTCTCCTGCTGGTAATAGCTCACCTTAAGTGATCACTCTGGTTACAGAGTGTATGGTAACACCCATTGTTTCATGTTCTCTGTGTATATAAATCTCCCCACTGTATTTTCCACTGAATGCATCAGATGAAGTGAGCTGTAGCTCACGAAAGCTTATGCTCAAATAAATTTGATAGTCTCTAAGGTGCCACAAGTACTCCTTTTCTTTTTAGGTTCTCCGTGTGTTTTAGCTATAGGCTTCTTATTCCAAATGCCTTCTCAGTTCTCTTTCTCTATTGTTATTATTACATCTGCAGCTCTTTGCTGTTATTATTTGAAATCTTTCCAGCATTAACTTTTAAAAGGAATCAAAGGTCATTTATATTTGAATGCATGCTGGGGAAAAAAGCAATCAATCATGGCACTGCTTATATTGATAGCATTTTGAAAGTCTTCCAAAAAACCCTCTTTGCATTATTCTCTAGTTCATTTTGATTGCATTGATGTATGCTAAAAATATTATCTCGGGTTCCACAAAAGCTGTATTTCAATAGCTGACACTCTCATATTCCATGTGGACAGTAATAATAATATACAATAATGTAGCTCATGCAAATACTGCAGTCATTAGCAGAACAGTTATTTTAAAAAATATTCAGATAACTACAACTGAGCCATTAATAAGAATCTATAATGATGTCAAAACCACCAACAAATCAAGATTCTTGAACATTAAGTTCCCAGGCAGATCTAATAGAGAGAAACATCCAACACAGCAGCCACTTAATTCTGAAGCAAAAGTGATTTCAAATTAAGAGGGTCAATCCAAATTCAGAGACAGGACTGCATATTAAGAATGCTTTCTCCATTTTACCTGAATTATTGTTTCATATAATATCCACTAAGACAACAGCATAAAAGCTAAGAGGAACAAGACCTGTATTAGTTTCAGGTTAGGCTTTCCTAGCTGAGAAAAGGATTACTAACCATTACCGGAAAAGAGAGATTTACATTAATCAACATGTCAAAGCAAATGTATGCAGGAAACCTAGTGAGGGTTTATCACAATAGGAGTGCTATCATATTTAAGAACTCAAAAGAATGTTTCTAAGGAAATGAACCTATGTCAGATAAGAAAGGAAGAGGATTTGTTAAATAATTTCAGGTATTTAATGAAACCTCTTGTCTGAAATAGGCTTGCTAAATTATTTATTGAAAAGCTAATAAGTAAGTTTAGTTCTTAGAACTTGGTTTTACTTTTCCTGAAACAAGACGTCTAACTTGGTCTGATACCACAGGGATTCTAGCAGTTGCAGAGATTGCTAAGAGGTAGTAAAGGTGTTGTGTTTTTCATCCACACAAGAGTGACCATGTAATTTCAGTCTGAGTGACTTTTATTTTAAATTAAGGAAAACAACAAAGCAAGAAACATCTTTGGAGCTCAAGAGACCCATAAACTCTGCATGATCTTTGAATTTCTTCCACTCCACATGAAGGTACACCCTTTCCCATTTCATTTTGGACCATTAGACTCAAACTCCACCAGTTGTTGAGTTAGGCTGGTTCTACACTTACAGGCATTCGGGGGGGGGGGCAGTCAGGGAGTGGGGGGGTTCGAGGGGTCAGGGGTTCTGGGGGGGCAGTCAGGGGACAGGGAGCATGGGGTGGTTGGATGGGGTGGAGCTTTGGGGGGGCAGTCAGGAGATGGGAAACGGGGAGGTTGGATAGGACATGGGAGTCCCAGGGGGCCTGTCAGGGGTCACGGGTGTGGATAGGGGTTGGGGCAGTCAGGGGACAGGGAGAAGGGGGGGTTGGATAAGGGGTAGGCTCCCAGAGGGCAGTTAGGGGCGGGGGTCCCAGGAGGGGGCAGTCAGGGGACAAGAAGCGGGGGGGAGTTGGATGGGTCAGGGATTCTGAGGGGGGCAGTCAGCTGGCAGGAAGTGAGGGGGGCAGATGGGGGCGGGGGCCAGGCTGTTTGTGGAGGCACAGCCTTCCCTACCCCGCCCTCCATATAGTTTTGCAACCCCGATGTGGCCCTCGGGCCAAAAAGTTTGCCCACCCCGTCCTATAGCAATAGCTGGTGACTCCCAATGATGTTACAAATGCCAACAACAGTTGGAAGAGTTTTGTTTTTCAAGTTTGAATTTTTTGGTTTTTTTCCCCTTCCCCCCCCCATTCCTGTGTTTCTCATTTGTTACTCTCTGGGAAAAAATGTGTGTTATATTTGTGTGTGTGTAGTTGATGAGATGCATGAATTATGGCAAGAGAATTGTGGAAAGCTAGTCAGAAGTAGTGAGCTTTGAGGAAGGATATGAAAGGAGAAAACAAACTGGAATGGCACTTAAGTAGGGGGAGATTATTCTGAACAAGTGGGAGAAAGGGGTAAAGAGCATTAAGAAGAGAATAACCATTGAAACTGATTAAATTACTGAGTCAGGAATCATTAACATTGGCAGGTCACTGTTTTCAGGAAAGTACTGAATTTTCAAGCTGTCTAGAGAGAGTTGCATTATTTACAAAAGATGGATTTGTAAAGTTGCATATGCCATAGCAGTATATTGCTTTTCTTCTATAAACTCAAGATGTTTCATTATGAGCTTCCTTAGTAGACAGGTGCATGCCTGGCCTCTCTTAAACTGAAATGTAAATGGAAGAAAATTTTTAAAAATGCCCCATGTTTTCTCTATAAACAATAGAACTTCTCCTACCAGACCAGATTAATAATTTCCAAGGAAAGATTGAGGAGACATTCAAACTCCTTCAGACACCTGGCTCCATCAAACACTGAGCTATGACTTTAAAGAACACGCCTCAGCGAGGAGTTATGAGGAGGAATCCCCTCTTAGAGCCTCCCAGTGTCATTGCTCCTAAGGCAGGCACAATGCCAAGAGAAAGCAGTGGGAGCACTGCTTCTTTGACACCCTTTGAAAAGGGGCAGCATCTA
The DNA here is from genome assembly GCF_965140295.1 of Lepidochelys olivacea. Taxonomy (NCBI): domain Eukaryota; kingdom Metazoa; phylum Chordata; order Testudines; family Cheloniidae; genus Lepidochelys; species Lepidochelys olivacea. The sequence goes on from NC_140412.1 coordinate 53,913,688, forward strand.
CGAGGGGCCAGTTCTGCTGGCCAGGATGGAGGTGGGATGGGAACAGCCCATTGGCCTGACTGCTCCCTGCTGATTTAATGGAGACTAGTACCACCAGGGGCACTGAGGGGGTGGACTTCAGAGCCCAAGCTCCAGGTCGAGCTCCAATGTCTATGCAGCTATTTTTAGCATGGTAGCATGTGCCCCACAAGCCCAAGTCTGTTGACCAAGGCTTGGAGACTCACTGCCATGGGCTGTATAGACATCCATTGCACCTCACCCCTTTACACACCTGCAAACAGTCTGACACAGTCTGGCCTACTGTGTTTTATAGGAGATTTCAAGGGTTCAAGTTGTCTACACAGCAAGTAGGCACCAGTGGCTGGCCCATGCCAACTGACTTGGGCTCTCGGGATTGGGGCTGCAGGGCTATTGCACTGCACAGCCTGGAGCTCAAGCTCTGGGACCCTGCCACCTCGCAATTAAGTAAAGTAAAGAAAAGTAAAGTAAGGCATAAATGCCTTTTATACAATGGTCTCCCCACTGGTGACTCTGTTCTTGTATAAAAGCTGTAGGAACTGTTTAGCTGCTGAGAACTTGCAAGGGAGAATAATGCAATGTGAAAAGGGGTCTGACGGGGCTGGAGAGGGATGTTTTGGGGTCCATACCATGCCTAAGTAGTCATTGACTCATGAGCCACTTCCCCCTTCCTCTAGCCTGTCCCATTCCAAATCCCAAACTCTGCCTACACATGGCGACAGAGAAAAGAACTGCAAGCCATGGGTTTGTAGGACATCTTGTTGTATCCTGCTTCCCATTCCCATTGACCCCTCAGTGTTTCTGATGCACGTAACATCTTCTATGTGTGTTGATTGGTTGTGAGGGGAGGGTGGCATAGAACACCATGTTGCTACTTTAGACAGAAGAGAGGAAATAGGAAGAGGAGAAATAAGATAATTCCTGAAACCTCAACAACACTTGGAGGAAAAAATGACTGCACTTGAATCTAGAAACAGCAATTCCTGGGATTAATTTATATTTTAAAAGGTTAGTTATAAAAGGATTACCCAGGGCAGGGGAAGATTGTCTGCATAACAATACCAATGGGCTGTGCTACAGGCCAGCATCAATTTTTATTGGCCTGAAGTTACATATTGCAGATGTTCTCCTGTTTGAATTTTCATATTCTACATCCAATATCATTTATCTATTTTTTTTTATATTAGTCCCAGGAAGAACGTTAACTGTCCTGCTGATTTCATATTTCCTCCTCGCTTCAGCAAGATTGTTTTTAATATTTTGTGCAAAGATTAAAACATTCAGTCAAAGCTCTTGCCTCCCTGTGTTTATTAAAGGATGGTATTTATTTCCACTGTGCAGTGCATAAGTATTTCTCACCAATGCATCTTCCATTTGGGAAATCTTAAATATTAACATAATGGAGACAACAACAGCAACCACAAAATATAAGCACGAAAGACAGAGACAGAAAGAGAGAAAGCTATGAGTTTCCATATATTTTTTTCTGTGTAGTGAGAAAAGGTTTTGATTAACAGTTTCTGCATCCCAGTGAAAGCTCATTATGTCCATTTAGTTATTCTGTAGCTCTCTTTTTGCTCTAACTAAAGAAAAGCAATAAACTTGAAAAGAAAGACCTACATTTCTTGCTGTGCTGTGGGAAATGTAAGCAGAAAAGCTAGAGGGTTTATGTTATTAGCAGTAGCATTGCATTTAAGAATTGAAGAGACTCTCTGAGGAGATGAACCTATGTCAGATCTGAAAGGAAGGTGTTTTGTGAAATAATTTCATCTTTTTAATGAAATCTCTGACATGAAATAGGTTTGCTGAATTATTTACATGGTGAAAGGTAATAAGTAAATTTAACCCTCAGCATGAGCTTGTGCCTTTCCTAAAATAATTGCTCCAGCACATTTTTCTCCTACTTGCCTCCTTTATGTTTTTCTATACATGGTCGGACATTGTTCGACTTTTACCCTGTGGACAGGACAGCAGTCTTTTTATTGTTTCTGTTATAAGACACCCTGTAACAGGGAAAAATGAAGCTAATCAATGACGTAAATATATCCATTTGCACAAAACACCCAATATTGGTAGCATGAGAAGATTTTCCAGATACATTTATTTTTGTCCGAAGAACACAACAGTAAATTATGCTGCTGGTTCAATAGGAAAAACTCTTCCCTCTAAATAAGTACAGAGCAGAAACTCCAGTATAGGCCTATGGGGCATTGCTGAAGGTACCATCTTTCAGACGAGGAGTTAAACCCAGGTCCTGACTAAAGCTGGTTGAATAACCTAAAACAATGGTTGTGATCTCAAACACAGTCAAATTCTGAATGACTGTCCTATTCAATCAGATTTGCGCAAAGTTATTTGTCAATGGATTTGGTTCATGCAGAGGGTCAGCACAAGGTCCATTTAAGCCCTAGTTTGTAGGTGACCCCCATTCCTGAAGACTCATTGAAAAAATGCTTCAGAGTTCAGAGGTTTCTCATACTTTTCCTAGGCAGGAATTTGACCAGGGCACTGAGGTTAAAAACATGTTCTGTTGCAAAAACACCATAAGAACAGTACTGCATCCGATTCAGTGAGCTGTAGCTCATGAAAGCTTATGCTCAAATAAATTTGTTAGTCTCTAAGGTGCCACAAGTACTCCTTTTCTTATAAGAACAGTAATGATTGCAACAGTCAGGATCAGATCTGCTGGGATTATTCATTGTGAATAGTTTGTGATCAGACTTCAATGTCTATACATTTAGTCAGTCTTTAATTTTTCTCCACATAGTTATGTAAACAAATTTAGTCTGTGAGTTATTTATTAAGGGGCTAATCCAGTGCTCATAGAACCCAATGGGAGCCTTCCATTGACTTCAGTAAGTATTAGTTCCGGCCCTAGTCATTTTTACAGTGTAGGGAATGATCATGTAGGAATGTTGTGGAAACAGAGATGAGTCAGGCTCTGTCTGTCATTGATTTTGTAATGTAAACCCTTTGTTTTTCACAGTAAAAATAATGACTCTAAGCTAAAACTTTGTGTGCCAAAATCAAACTTATTTGTTTGACAGAATATGAATAAAGCCATGCTATTGTTTTTATATGTGGAAAATAATTTCATAGTTTAAAACTGAGTTTGATGCTGTATAATTCTAAAATATATTAGTTTCCGTTTAAAAATATTTGGCAATTTGTTAGTCCATGTTCAATTACTTTGTTAGGCCCCAATCTGCAAAGATTTACTATCTATGTCAGTAAACTTTTTGGCCTGAGGACCACATCGGGGTTCTGAAATTGTATGGTGGGCTGGATAGGGAAAGCTGTGCCTCCCCAAACAGCCTGGCCCCTGCCACCTATCTGCCCCCTCCCACTTCCTGCCCCCTGACTGCCCCCCTCAAAACTCCTGACCCATCCAACACCCCCTCCTCCTTGTCCCCTAACCGCCCCCAGGGGACCCCCACCCCTTATCTAACCCACCCTGTTCCCTGTCCCCTGATTGCCTCGACCCCTATCCACACCCCTGACAGGCCCACAGGGACTCCCATGCCTATCCAACACCCCCCATTCCCTGTCCCTTGACTGCTCCCCCCAGAACATCCACCCCATCCAACTGCCTCCAGCTCCCTGTCCCCTGACTGCCTCCGGTACCCTCTGCTCCTTATCCAACCCCCTGCTCCCCCCCCCTTACTGCGCTGCCTGGCCAGCCACGCTGCCTGGCCAGAGCCAGCCACACTGCCCGTGCTGTCTGGCAGGAGCTTGCAGCCCTGCCACCAGAACGCTGGTGGCACAGTGAGCTAAGGCTGTGGGGGAGGGAGGACAGCAGGGGAGAGGCCGGGGCTAGCCTCCCCAGCCGGGAGCTCAAGGGCCGGACAGGACAGTCCTGCAGGCTGAATGTGGCCTGCTGGCCGTAGTTTGCCCACCTCTGATCTATGTGCTTAAATTTAAACACAAGAGTGGTCCCATTGACTTTAATGGGACTATTCACATGCTTATATTTAAGCAAGTGTTTGCAGGATTGAGGTCCTAGATCGCAACACTGTACTCTTCAGGGCCCATCCAGCAGGCCTTACTCATGCTAAACTCCCAGAGGCAAGTGCAGAATCAGTGCCCCAGTTAATTAGGCCATTGGCTGCTGTTCCACCAAGCACATACATGGGGCCCATGGAGAGATGGCTGAGTGCATTTACATTAAGTTTTCTCCTTGTTCCCACCTTCTAAATCTCATTAAATTACAGCTAAAACAGAAATTAAATTCCGTTGTCTAATAAATATTTCACATATGCACACATGACTAAATCATCTCTTTATTTCAAACAGAAACACAGTCTTTATCACTGCTGGAAGTCTTTTGAAGCAAAATATTTTTCCACCAAAGAGAGATATTAAAGCCTTTAAATAAATATTCAACATCTTTCAGTCCTGCCTACCAAAGGCTTGCTTCTGGATTACTTTCAATTTGGATTTGTGTTAACATGACATTAACTTTTTGTCCAGTAAGGAAGTCAGCAGTACAGGCTGGAATCAACCAACTGAAAAATAACAACGCGACTGGAGAGGATTATAGCAAAAATGCGAAAAGTATTTGATACAACATCAAGTGCTTGATAGTATACATCATCTTAACAGAGCCGTTTGATTAAGTTTTGGGGGGAAAAGATGGCTCTTGACCAGTGGAAACAAGGAATCATTGTCTGAATACCTTAAAAAGATGATCTTACTAGTTGTAACAACTGAAGAAGAGTTACACTGCTCTTTGTTGTAGGGAAAGCCTTCTGCAGAGTGATACTACACAGAATGAAAGAGGCAATGGGCACGAAGATTAGAGAACAGGCTGGATTCAGGCCCAAGAGATTGTGTGTAGATCAGATTTCATACTAGGACCATCATAGAAGAGTGCCTAGAATGGCAAACTCCCCTTTACAACAATTTCGTTAAATTTTTCAAAAGGCATTTGACAGCCTGTACAAACATACATTGTGAAATGTTCTTCACTCTCACCTGAATTCTAGCTAAAGTTGTCAACGTCATCAACATGGATGTGAAGTGCTTGAACAACCAGACAACAGAGTGGTTCAATGTGGACATTGGTATGAAACGGCTGCATTTTATCTCCACTGTTGTTTGGCATTGCCACAGACTGGATAATTAAGGTTATTAGCAACACAAACACCAGTATAGCATGGGTAGGTGGGTAATGCCTAGAAGACAGACTTTGCTGACAATATTGTGCTACTGAGCGACAGCCCTTTGAAACATTACAAACAAAGATCGACAACTTGGCAAAAATAGCACGCCAAGAGGTAGATGTCAAGCAGTAACATCACCTTAGAAGGCAAAAAATCAAGAAAGTGGAATAGTTCAGCTACCTGGATAGTACCCTATTAGACAATGGAGACCTCAAGAAGGAAGTGACATCAAGGTTAGGACAGGCATCTACTAAACTCAACAACCATACAGAAATCAAAGCTATACAGCACCAGAACAAAACTAAGAGTTTTCAATTCAAATGTAATCTTGGTGTAACATGTGGCTGTGAGAACTGGAGAGCTATTAAAACATCAGACAGAAAATTAGACACCTTTGAAAATAAAAGTCTATTAGAGATTCTCGGTATTAGTTAGAAAGAATTCATCACCAAAGAATAGATCCAAGAAATCACCAAGCAGCAGCTTGTTTCCACCAGAATCAGAAGGAAGTACTGGACATATTGGGGGAATGCACTCTTGTTGCCAACACAGATCCCCACGTGACACTGTCAAGTAGAAAGCAACTGGTGTGAAGAAATGAGGGCACACAAAAGAAACCTTAAGAACCCTTAGCGGACAGGGACAATTAGTTAATCTCAACTCTCTAGAGCAAATGAAAGCAGCAAATGACAGAGAGGAATGGTTTCTACCCTGTGCACCAACACTGGTTTGGGAAGGTTGTAAAAAAAACCCCAAACACGGTATTATTGAAGAAGGAGAGCCTGAAGTGGAGTTCTTGGGTTACCTGAGAGGGAAAACTAAGACAGGCTCACTTGTCTTGTTGTGTCATGTCGTGGCCTGCCGCAAGGTGGTGCTCCAGTCAGGGCTGCTCTTTGACAGTGGAGCAATGCGGAGAAGTTTGCAGTGTCTCTGCTGAATACTGAGAGGATTTCAGACATCAGAGTTGTCACCTTGGAAACCTATATGGCCACTAAATTTAATAAAGAAAGAAGCATGCTGTAAAAACAAGTGACAAGACAAGTTTCTACAGGTTAGTTTTCTTACTGTGTAACCTATTCATGTATTTGCTTATAAGATACTTGCAAAGCTATTTTAGAATTCGTTGTTATATGATGTCAAAATTGAAAATGTACAGTAATTTTAACGGTTCTCTCAAATATCATGTTACAGTGATAAAAGCTACAATGGCTGCCTAATGCCATTTACCCCCCAGCCTACCAGTATCTGTAGCAGCAGTCTACAGTTGCACAGTTCATTATAGCCTAAACTACTGACATGTGAAAGTTCAAAGCCAGCTTTGTCATAATCTTTTGTATCAACTCATCAGAACACACTTCATGACTGCTTAGAGCAAATTTACATTTATATACCTGTACCATAGCAAAATATTTTACCAAGTCTAATTCTATTGCATAGAACATTACTCAGGGTTATTGTCTTGTGCTTCATTGCTATTACTATATTATATATATACACTGTGTAAAAGCAATTTAGTTTATAGTTCTATAAAGTTATCACTTTCTGAAATTTTCACCCTTTGAGCTCAAATTTCTTAGGATTAGTCTTTTTTTGGGAGGTAAAATTTGAGTTAAAATGGTTCACTTGGTTTTGAGTACAAGGAAGGCAAAATACTATAAACTTTGCTTATTAAAAATATTGTGCCTTTATTTTTACCAGCTGTAATGTATTATTATAAAGTCCTGCTAAACCACTGATAGAGTGGTCAGTCAGGTGAACAACATTTCCCCTCAAAACTGCCTGGAAGTTCATTGGCTCCATTAACCTCATGGATGGGCCATCAACATAGATCCTTTGCACAATCAGGTTGAGTTCATCCTGACCTCAGGCTGAAAGAGACAACAGTATAGATATGGGAGAGGGGAAAGAAAACAATTGACTGATGAAGAATTGAGGTAGGAAGTAGAACCTTTGCCTTAGATGTATTAGACTTGTCAGTTCTTCAGATAAATGCAGACGTATTCCAAGTAGGAGTGTGTTGAAGCTGGAGTGTGTTGAAGCTGGAGACTTTTGCCTAATGGTACCCATAGAGCAGTGGCGCTCATACCTTGTGCCTCCAGCCCCTCCCTTGGCTATATGAAGCAGTGTTGCCCCGACCCCCATCAGTTCCTTCTCACCATCCATCATCTGGAGTCAGAGCTCTGTGTAATTGTTGTTTCACAACCTTGCATTCATCCTCTTAGCTTAGCTCATTGTATATAGTTAATTAGTGTTAGTTTAAAAAAAAGTTGTATAGTGTTAGTAGTAGTGTCCTCGTTGATGCTCTCAACCAGGTTCAAGTATTGCCCTTCATGTGGAGTGGTGATTCCCATCAGTGACCCCCCCACCAAGCGGTGCTTGTTCTGCTTTAGCAAAGCCCACCTTAAGGAGCGCTATTTGATCTGCAGATCGTTCGAAAAGAGGGCTTAGGTGGCGCGGTACCAGTGCCTCAAGCAGCACCTGCTTGAGCAGGCCATGCAACCTGACCCGGTACTGAGGCCTTCCTCAGGCTGCAGATTGCCCTTGGTCTCAGAAAGTGCTGTTGCCTCTTGATCCGGGGCAGCGGCCTCTCTGAAGAGGTGCAGGAGACATTTTCTGTCATCGGTGTCAAAGAAGAGGTCTCATAAGACCGATAATGAATGCTCTAGGTCCCAGGTGACTCTTCTGCCTCCCCTAAGAAGAGAGCAGAGCATCTCAGGACGAGTTCCAGCATGTGGGATGGCATAGGTACCTCTGACCCTCTCTCAGTACAGGGTAGGGAAGGCAGATATCCCACACCATTGACTCTGGTTCTGGCCTCTAGGTGTCCTTTGAGTCCAGATACTGAAGGTATGACATCAGCATACCAGGCTACGTCAGACCAATTCTACCTTTTGGTCCCATCTTCTCTGCTGGTCCAAGATTTTGCAAGGCTGAAAAATGATGGTGAGCCCCCAGTTGGAGCATGCAACAGAACATTAAGGCCCTTTGGCACAATGCCAGAAAGCACCCTCCTGGTGATTGGCATGGAAATGGCACTGAAGCTGGTATCGGGCTCTTTGGTACTGGAACCTTCCTTTGCACTGACACAATCAATGCTGCAGATGCTTCCATGGCAGTTGCCACCACCCTTGAGGTTGAGAACTCAGGAGCTCTGGTACTGCTGTTTGCACCGGGACCAACCTTGTCTGCGGCACCAACATGTTCTGCACTGGAGGTGCTGACTACCTCAGGAATGCCAATTCCAATCTCGTTCTGGGCCACTGATCAGTCAGATCACCTGTTGGCCCCTTTTGGGGTTGCCCCCTCCAAGTGTCTGAAGTCACAGGACTCCTCCATTTCAGAGGATTCAAGTTGGACGAGGACCTCTTATGTTAGGTGGCCGCATCCCTCGGTATTCAAGCGGAGTTTCTCCGGGAGAATACCAATAAACTCATGGATATTCTCCAGCCCTCTGTCTTGGGGTGAGTGGCCCTCCCAATTAATGAGATGCTCCTCAAACTTGTGAAAGCCTTTGGGGTACACTGGCCTGAGTACTACCAGTGGAAAAGTACTTGCAGAAATAGTAATTTGTGCCTATAAGGAGTTCTATTCCCATCTGGTCCTGAACTCCCTGGTGAGCATGGCGATGAATGTCAGAGCCCAGTATGAGAGGTTCAAGTCCAGCCCCGAGGACAAAGACTCTATGAGTTTGGACCTTTTGGGCAGAAAAATATTCACTCATCATCATTACAGATGAGGATCATGAACCATCAAGCTTTACTTTCCACATATAATTTTCTCAATTGGTCAGCTATGGCCAAATTTGAGGAGCAGTTGCTCAAGGTCTCTCATGATGAGTTTCGGGCACTTGTTGCCGAAGACTGCTTGGTGGCCAAAACATCTCTGCAATCCACCCTGGATGTTATGGACACCTTGGCCAGGGCGATGACCTCAGCAGTTACTATGAGGCGGGCTTCCTGGCTCCAAAACTCGGGTATCATGCTACATTCCTTTAAGGATTCCAGGGCTATCTGAAGGTCTGTGGAGGTGTACACACCACCCACACAGAGACACAGCAACAACTGCCATACAGGCCACAGCATCCTTGTGTGCAGCCCTTCCTTTCATGACAGTGAGACTACCCCAGGAAGAGGGACAGGTCTCACAAGAGGAAACATCTGAGGTCAGGGCCTCGCCAGTCAGTTTGCACTCCTTCGGGGCCTGCTTAGTGCCCATTTTCACTCATTGGTCCAGAGAACTGTTCCCATTGTTTTTTGTCCACCATCGTTGTCTCCCCGTTCCTTTGGGGACAGGCTGGCCCATTTTTACAATGCCTAGGTCTCGATTACCTCTGATACTGTCAGATTGATTTAGACACTGTCAGATTGGACTACACCATCCAATTTGTCTCCATGTTCTCTCCTATCCCTTCTCCCCATCCCTCTTCAGGGAGCCTTTTCATGAGACATTGTTCTTCAAGCAGTTCAGGTCTCTGCTTACTTTGGTAGTGGTGGAGGAAGTTCCATTAGAATACCAGAGTCATGGGTTCTACTCCTGGTAGTTCCTGATATCAAAATCCAAGGGTGGGATGAGGCCCATTCTTGACCTCTGTGGACTCAACTAATTAATCAAATACATGAGATTCTACATAGTCACTCTCTCATCTCTCCTCCCTGCTTTGTCTCAGAATGACTGGTTCTCTGCTCTGGACCTTCAGGATGCTTATTTTCATGTGGCCATTTTTCTGAGTCACAAGAAAGTTTCTTAGCTTCATAGTAGAAGAACACCACTTTCAGTATACTTCCATTTGGCCTCTCTTCTGCCTCCAGTTTTTCACCAAAAGCATAGCAGTGGGCATGGCTTACCTCAGGAGGAAGAGAATCCACATCTTTCCCTGCCTCAATGACTGGTTGCTAAAGGCAGCTCCAGAGAGAAGTTTCTCGCCCACATCAACACCACGCTATGTTTACTCAACCTTTTACAACTCATTCTAAACACTGTGAAGTCAATGTTGGCTCCCACTCAACAAGTAGAATTCACTGGGGCTCTGCTAGATTCCATGAAGTCAAGGGCATTCCTGCCAACCAACAACTTCCAAGCGATTCAACAACTCTGTCTCAGTCTGCAATCGCAGCTATTCATGACAGTCTGCATGTGTCTGAGCTTGTTGGGACACAGGACCATTTGTACCTGGTGGTCCCATTTGCCAGGTTGTGTCTTCGCTCTCTTTAGATGTGCCTCAGGACAGCTTACCACCCTGCCCTGCATTCTATGGACAGGTTGGTTCACCTTCCTCCTCCAGTCCTGGAGTGCTTGCACTGGTGGGAATCCCCACTCAATGTGTGCCAAAGAGTCCCCTTCACTTGGCCCTCCCCAACCAAATAAGTGTTTACCAACACATCCCTTCTGGGTTGTGGGGCACATCTGGACTCATTGAGGATGCAGTACCTATGGCAGCCTCACTCCACATCAACATGTTGGCACTTCGGGCCATGCACCAACATGTGTCGTGCCTTCTGGGATCATATCAGGCATTCCGTGGTTCATATACTCACCGATAACACCACCGCAATGTACTATGTGAACTTACAAAGGGGAGCCCTCTCCAGATTGCTTTGCCTAGAGATGATCAATCTTTGGCATTTCTGCTTCGAAGAAGATATCACCCTGGTAGCTATCCACTTACCAAGAACATGGAACTGCCTTGCAAACAATCTCAGCAGGATTTTGTCCCAAGCCATGAATGGTCCCTGAAGAGGAGTGTCCTTTGGGTTGTTCTTGCAGCATGGGGCATCGCCATGATTGATCTCTTTGTGATGAGGAAAATAGGAATGTCACCTATCCCCTCTCAAGAAAGGTCTCAGCCCCTCTCTGATGCCTTCCACTGCAGCTGGCAGTCACCTTTCCTCCTATCTCAATCATTCCCTAGATCATCACCAGTCTCAAGGCAGATTGAGTCAGGCTCATCCTGATCGCCCCAGCATAGCTGAAACAGCGCTGGTTCTAGGACCTCCTTCCTATTTCAGTTCAGCTGCCCATGCCACTACTTCCCCTTCCCAACCTCCTCACATAGAAACGTGGCGGCACTCTGCATCTGGTGATCAGCTCCCTACACCTTGCAGCATGGCTGCTGCCTGGCTGAATGAGGAGGAAGAACATTGTTCAGAGGCTGTTCAACAGGTCCTACTCAACAGCAGGAAACCTTTCAAAAGAACGGCATACTTGGCAAAGTGGAAGAGGTTTTCGGTGTAGTGTTTGGCCTTCAGGGCCCATCCAGTGGGGACTTCCATCCAGGACATCCTGGAATACCTTCTACACCTTCAGAAATTGGGTTTGGCACTCAGTTTGTTGAAAGTGCACTTGGCAGCAATGTTGGCATTTCATCCCCCTATCTAAGGGAAATCAATTTTTTCCAAAGCCACGGTGACAAGATTTCTGAAAGGACTTCTCCGCCGGCATTCTATGGTCCAAAAGCTGGTCCCTTTGCTTCCTGTCTGCTGCTCCTCCTGTCTCAGAAAACTGCATTCTTAATAGCCATTACCTCTGCCAGGAGCATGGGTGAGTTGCAGGCCCTGATGGCTGGGCTTCTTAGGCTATGTCTACACTACAAAATTAGGTCGAATTTATAGAAGTCGGTTTTGTAGAAAGCGTTTTTATACAGTCGATTGTGTGTGTCCCCACACAAATGCTCTAAATGCATTTAGTCGGCATTTAGACGGTGGAGTGCATCCCCAGTACCGAGACAACCGTCGACTTCCAGAGCGTTGCACTGTAGGTAGCTATCCCACAGTTGTACTGCACAGTCTGCTGCCAGCAAGATGTATAAAGATAGATGAAGTAGATCTAAACAAGAAATAGACCAGATTTGTTTTGTATTCATTTTCTCCTCCCTTCCTCCCTCCCTCCGTGAAATCAACGGCCTGCTAAACCCAGGGTTTTGAGTTCTGTCCTTGAAGGGGCCATTCTGTTTCTCCTTGATGCAAAGCCACCCCCTTTGTTGATTTTAATTCCCTCTAAGCCAACCCTGTAAGCCATGTTGTCAGTCGCCCCTCCCTCCATCAGAGCAACAGCAGACAATCATTTCGTGCCTTTTTTCAGCACAGACACCGTAGCACTGGGAACATGGAGCCCACTCAGATCATCGCTGCAATTATGAGCACTATAAACACCGCACGCATTATCCAGTAGGATATGCAGAACCATAATCTGCAAGAAAAGTGAAACCAGGCGAGGAGGAGGCGACTGCAGCGCGGTGACGAGAGCGATGAGGACATGGACATAGACTTCTCACAAAGTACGGGCCCCTGCAATGTGCACATCATGGTGTCAGTTGGGCAGGTTCATGGCGTGGAACGCCGATTCTGGGCCCGGGAAACAATCACAGACTGGTGGGACCGCATAGCGCTGCAGGTCTGGGACGATTCCCAGTGGCTGCGAAACTTTCGCATGCATAAGGGCACTTTCATGGAACTTTGTGACTTGCTTTCCCCTGCTCTGAAGCACAAGAATACCAAGATGAGAGCAGCCCTCACAGCTGAGAAGCGAGTGGCGATAGCCCTGTGGAAGCTTGCAATGCCAGACAGCTACCTGTCAGTTGGGAATCAATTTGGAGTGGGCAAATCTACTGTGGGTGCTGCTGTGATGCAAGTAGCCATCACTGAGCTGATGATATCAAGGGTAGTAACTCTGGGAAATGTGCAGGTCATAGTGGATGGCTTTGCTGCAATGGGATTCCCTAACTGTGGTGGGGTGATAGACTGAACCCATATCCCTATCTTGGCACTGGAGCACCAAGACAGAGAGTACATAAACCGCAAGGAGTACTTTTCAATGGTGCTGCAAGAACTGGTGGATCACAAGGGACGTTTCACCAACATCAACGTGGGATGGCTGGGAAAGGTACATGACGCTCGCATCTTCAGGAACTGTGATCTGTTTCAACAGCTGCAGCAAAGGACTTACTTTCCAGACCAGAAAATAACCACTGGGGATGTTGATATGCCTATAGTTATCCTTGGGGACTATGACAGGGCAGAGTGGTCCCACACTGGTATCGCAGGGGTTAACCCTTTCTTCCTGGCAGAGGAAGCCCTGCCCCGGAAGCACTGCTGGGCATGCTCCAACTGGAGAATAGGTATAAAAGCCTGCAAAGGTGCTTAGTCTGGGCTGACCACTAGAGGAGAAGGAGGCACACTGCCAGCTCCTGAGGAGCGATAGCCAAAGCTCCCGGATCCAGGGGCCAACCAAGCCAGGACGTACCCGACATCCCGGACGGACCAGAGGACCCCCCACTTTGGAGTGGAGGAGACGACATTGAGGGTAGGAAGTGACCCAGGGGCATTCTAGAGACAGGCAGCGTTAAGGCTGCACTGACGCTTGGCGTGTTGCTGGTGGATCCCAGCCGAGCTGAGCGTGAGGGGAAACCCCACCAATAGAAGAGCCCTGGGTCGGGACCCGGTGGAGAGGGTGGCCCGGGTCCCCCTACACCTCCCCCCACCATTGGGATACACTTCCCTGCCTGAGAGGGAGTTATATGGACTCTGGCCGCTAGGCTGCAGTACCCTGCTTGCGAGGGGGATTATATGGACTCTGGCCGCTAGGCTGCAGTACCCTGCTTGCGAGGGGGATTGTATAGACTCTGGCCGCTAGGCTGCAGTACCCTGCTTGCGAGGGGGATTGTATAGACTCTGGCCGCTAGGCTGCAGTACCCTGCTTGCGAGGGGGATTGTATAGACTCTGGCCGCTAGGCTGCAGTACCCTGCTTGCGAGGGGGATTGTATAGACTCTGGCCGCTGGGCTGCAGTACCCTGCTTGCGAGGGGGATTGTATAGACTCTGGCCGCTGGGCTGCAGTACCCTGCTTGCGAGGGGGATTGTATAGACTCTGGCCGCTAGGCTGCAGTACCCTGCTTGCGAGGGGGATTGTATAGACTCTGGCCGCTAGGCTGCAGTACCCTGCTTGCGAGGGGGATTGTATAGACTCTGGCCGCTAGGCTGCAGTACCCTGCTTGCGAGGGGGATTATATGGACTCTGGCCGCTAGGCTGCAGTACCCTGCTTGCGAGGGGGATTGTATAGACTCTGGCCGCTAGGCTGCAGTACCCTGCTTGCGAGGGGGATTGTATAGACTCTGGCCGCTAGGCTGCAGTACCCTGCTTGCGAGGGGGATTGTATAGACTCTGGCCGCTAGGCTGCAGTACCCTGCTTGCGAGGGGGATTGTATAGACTCTGGCCGCTAGGCTGCAGTACCCTGCTTGCGAGGGGGATTGTATAGACTCTGGCCGCTAGGCTGCAGTACCCTGCTTGCGAGGGGGATTGTATAGACTCTGGCCGCTAGGCTGCAGTACCCTGCTTGCGAGGGGGATTGTATAGACTCTGGCCTCTGGGCTGCAGTACCCTGCTTGCGAGGGGGATTGTATAGACTCTGGCCTCTGGGCTGCAGTACCCTGCTTGCGAGGGGGATTGTATAGACTCTGGCCTCTGGGCTGCAGTACCCTGCTTGCGAGGGGGATTGTATAGACTCCGGCCGCTAGGCCACACTGCTCCTACGCAGGGAGTGATTTATGTGGACCCTGGCCATCGGGCCACACCGCCATACTCAGGGTGATACATGGACTCAAGCCGTTAGGTCCTGCTACCCCGACTAAGGGGTGAGCACAGGGACACTGGCCATTGGGCCACATTGGTACACCCTTACAGGACGGGCTTGAGAAAGTAAGAGTGGCAAGGCCCCGACACCCCATCCACTCCTGCCACAAAGGGGCCCTGCGGTGCCGGACCCATTACAGGGACCCAGCCTACCCCTTAATGCCATGGCTCATGAAGCCATACACAGGCACCCTGGAGAGTAGTCAGGAGCTGTTTGACTATAGGCTGAGCAAGTGCAGAAGGATGGTAGAATGTGCATTTGGGTGTTTAAAAGTGTGCTGGCGCAGTTTACTTACTGACTCAGTTAGACCTTAGTGAAACCAATATTCCTATTTTTATTACTGCTTGCTGTGCGCTCCACAATATCTGTGAGAGTAAGGGGGAGATGTTTATGGTGGGGTGGAAGGTTGAGGCAAATTGGCTGGCCGCTGATTACGTGCAGCCATTCACCAGGGCGGTTAGAAGAGCACAGGAGGGCGCAGTTTCAGGAATAGCCAGGCTATGGTGTAAAAGTTCTGTTTGTTTCTCCTTGATGGAACCGTCCGCCCCCCCCCGTTCACTCTACTTTCCTGTAAGCTAAGCAGCCTCCCCTCCCTCCTTCGATCACCGCTTGCAGAGGCAATAAAGTCATTGTTGCTTCACATTCATGCATTCTTTATTTATTCATCACACAAATAGGGGGATAACTGCCAAGGTAGACTGGGAGGGGTGGTGGAGGAGGGAAGCACCAGGTGGGGTGGTGGAGGAGGGAAGGACAAGGCCACAAAGCACTTTAAAAAACTTATTGAATGCCAGCCTTCTGTTGCTTAGGCAACCCCCTGGGGTGGAGTGGCTCGGTGGCTGGAGGCCCCCCAACTGCGTTCTTGGGCATCTGGGTGAGGAGGCTATCAAACTTGGGGAGGAGGGCGGTTGGTTACACAGGGGCTGTAGCAGCGGTCTGTGCTCCTGCTGCCTTTCCTGCAGCTCAACCATATGCTGGAGCATATGAGTTTGATCCTCCAGCAGCCTGAGCATTGACTCCTGCCTTCTTTCAGCAAGCTGACGCCACCTACCATCTTCAGCCTGCCACCTCTCCTCGTGATCATATTGTGCTTTCCTACACTCTGAGATTGTCTGCCTCCATGTATTTTGTTGTGCTCTGTCAGTGTGGGAGGACAGCATGAGGTCAGAGAACATTTCATCACGAGTGCGTTTTTTTCACCTTCTAATCTTCGCTAGCCTCTGGGAAGGAGAAACATATGCAGCTGGTGGAGGGAAAAAAAGGGAGAGTGGTAGTTTTAAAGACACATTTTATAGAACAATGGGTACACTCTTTCACAGTAAACCTTGCTGTTAACATTACATAGCACAAGTGCTTTCATTACAAGGTCGCAGTTTGCCTCTTATTGAGGGTATGCTGGTTTGGTGTGAGAGATCTCTCACACAGGGCTGGGCAGCAGAATCCGGCTTGCAGGCAGCCATGCTAAGCCACAGTCTTTTGGCTTCTTTAACCTTCATAACATGTGGGAATGGTTTCAAACAGCAGCACCCTCATTTTCCATTCGAAGTAGCCGTTGGGTTGGCCATTTAAAATGGGTTGGCAATTTAAAAGGAGGGGCTGCGGTTTCCGGGTTCATGTGCAGCAGAAACCCAATTACCCAGCCCCCCCCCCCCCCCCGCGCACACACACACAATTCTTTGGGATGATGGCTTCACCCCTCCCCCACCACATGGCTAACAGTGGGGAAGATTTCTGTTCAGCCACAGGCAAACTGCCCAGCAGGAACGGGCACCTCTGAATGTCCGCTTACTAAAACCATCCTATTTCAACCAGGTGACCATGAATGATATCACTCTCCTGAGGGTAACACAGAGAGATAAAGAACGGATGTTGTTTGAATGCCAGCAAACACCGGGACCATATGCTTCAATGCTTTGCTCTGCAATGATTCCCGACTACGTGCTACTGGTCTGGTGTGGTAAAGTGTCCTACCATGGAGGACAGAATAAGGCTGCCCTCCCCAGAAACCTTTTGCAAAGGCTTTGGGAGTACATCCAGGAGAGCTTTATGGAAATGTCCCTGGAGGATTTCCGCTCCATCCCCAGACACGTTAACAGACTTTTCCAGTAGCTGTACTGGCCGCGAATGCCAGGGCAAATTAATCATTAAAACACGCTTGCTTTTAAACCATGTATATATTTACGAAGGTACACTCACCAGAGATCCCTTCTCTGCCTTCAGGGTCTGGGAGCCTGCGTTGGGTGGGTTTGGGGGGTACTGGCTCCAGGTCTAGGGTGATAAACAGATCCTAGCTGTTGGGAAAACCGGTTTCTCCACTTCCTTGCTGTGAGCTATCTACAGCCTCCTCCTCCTCATCTTCCTCTCCCCCAAAACCCGCTTCCATGTTGCCTCCCACTCCTTGGATGGAGTCAAAGCACAGGGTTGGAGTAGTAGTGGCTGCACCCCCTAGAATGGCATGCAGCTCATCATAGAAGCAGCATGACTGGGGCTCTGAACCAGAGCGGACATTTGCCTCTCTGGTTTTTTGGTAGGCTTGCCTGAGCTCCTTAATTTTCATGTGGCACTGCTGTGGGTCCCTGTTACAGCCTCTGCCCTTCATGGCATTGGAGATTTTTTCAAATATTTTGGCATTTCATCTTTTCGAACGGTGTTCTGCCAGCACCGATTTGTCTCCCCAAACAGCGATCAGATCTGGTGCCTCCAGTTTGGTCCATGCTGGAGCTCTTCGGCGATTCTGGGACTGCATGGTCTCCTGTGATGATGAACTCTGCATGGTGACCTGTGTAGGTGAGCTCGTCACGCTGGCCAAACAGGAAATGAGATTCAAAAGTTCGTGGGCCTTTTCCTGTATACCTGGCCAGTGCATCTGAGTTGAGAGCGTTGTCCAGAGCGGTCACAACTGAGCACTCTGGGATAGCTCCTGGAGGCCAATACCATCGAATTGCATCCACAGTACCCCAAAGTCGACCCAGCAAGGCCGATTTCAGCGCTAATCCCCTTGTTGGGGGTGGAGTAAAGAAATAGATTTTAAGAGCCCTTTAAGTCGAAAAAAAGGGCTTGTCATGTGGATGGGTGCAGGGTTAAATCGAGATAACGCTTCTAAATTCAACCTGAACTCATAGTGTAGATCAGGGCTTACATTCAGTTCTCCAGGGACAATGTAATGCTGTGGCCACACTTGAAGTTCTTATCCAAGGTAGTCTCTTAGTTTCATTTAAACCAGGAGGTGTATTTGCCTGTATTTTTCCCCAGGTTGCATTCCTCCCAAAGGAGCATGCCTCCAGATGTTAGACATGAGATGCTTTTATCTGATCAGGTACTGAACAGTTTCATGCTTCACCTCACTTGTTCATATCATAGGCGCCGACTTCTGCTGGTGCTAGTGGGTGCTCAATCCCCCTTTGCCTCTGGCCCTGCCCCGACTCCGCCCCTGCCCCACCCCATCTCACCCCTGCTCCTGCCCCACCCCCATTCCAACCCCTTCCCCAAAGTCCCCGTCCCAACTCTTTCCCCTCTCTTCCCCTATTCCAACCTCTTCCACAAATCCCCGCCCTGGCCCTGTCTCTTCCCCACCTCCTCCCCTGAGTGTGCCGCATTCCCGCTCCTTCTCCTCCCTCCCGGAGCTTGTTATGCCACAAAACAGCTGTTTTGGGGTGGCAAGTGCTGGGAGGAGAAGCAGGGATGCAGCTTGCTCAGGGGAGGAGGCGGACGTGGTGAGGTGGGGCAGAGAGGGGAGCTTGGCTGTTGGTGGGTGCAGAGCACCCACGGAGTTGGCACCAATGGTTCATATCACCTGTGGACCGCATGAAGGGACAGTCTCTGAGCAGATCATCTTTAGCTGGGTAACATATAAAGACTGCATACGAAATAGCGTTGGTTATGCCTCTTCTGTTGATACAGGCTCATTGGACAAGAGCACAGTCAACATTGGTAGCACTCCTCAATGACATTTCCATGGTGGACATTTGCTGGTCATCCATATAGTGGTTCATACATACATTTATCGACCATTAAACAATCATCGCTCCAGAGCGGATGCTAATGTTGGAAGAGTGGTCCTGCGATCCTTACTCAGATAGCCCTCTGAGCCACGCCTTCAGACAGGGGTGCTGCTTGCTAGTCATCTACTTCCAATACACGTCTGCATCTACTCAAAGAAGAAATGGTTGCTTACTGTAACTGTGGTTGTTCAAGATGTGATGCAGACATGTATTCCACAACCCACCTGCTGTCCACTCTGCATGGAGTCTTCCCCTGGACATTCCATGTTAAGGAACTGAGGGGGGTCAGGGTGGTGCCGTCTCATATAGCCATGGGAAATGCTGTAGGAACAAGGTGTGAGCACCGCCCCGCTAGGGGTACTGCTAGGCAAATCACCTGCTTTGGCACATGGTTCGTGCACACGCCTACTTAGAATACATGTCTGCATCACATCTCGAAGAACCTAGTTACAGTCAGTAACCTTTTCATCTGCACAAAAGGTATATGAACTGGAAGACCTGAAACAAAAGGCTCCATTGACATAAACAGTGATATAACCTCATTAATAGGAGCAGTGTGGAACAATGCAAAACTGCCCAAGGGCTTCTCACTGTTCAATTACTATCCATTCAGCCTTTATTTAGCATCACTCTCATCAAGCGTAACAGACTGGATATATCACACTCTAGACACATGGAAAAGTCTTTTGTGATTGGAGTATGATGTATAGTAATGGGCCATCATTTGCTTTGGGTTAGCAGTAATGATCAAACTGATACCAAGGAAAGCATTAGGAAGTGAAAGCCGAATATTTAAAGGATCTGCTGCATGTTCCAGATATATAAAGGCAAAGGGCTGGGGACTGTTGGAGTGAAATGTTGGGAAGGAATAGAGTTTCCTTAGGCGTTAGAAGCTGAAACACTATACTCTTGTTTTGTTTTGCTCTTTTGCACAGCATGGTCAGTTATTTGATAATATCAGCTTGAGGCGATGCTTAGATCATATTTCTTCAGAAAGCTGTCTGGAAGGTTATACCAAGCAGAGGATCTAAGAAATATATATTACAAATTCTCCAAAAAATTAGGTAATTAATTACAATTTGTTGCTATAGGAGAAGCCATTTGATGTTACTATTCTTCTTACGGTAGATTAGCTTTGATAGTGGTGTATTATGATATTTTTTTCTGAGCCATTAAGAACTATTATTGATTTTGAAGAAAATGTACTTTGAAGGAATTGTTTTTACTGTGCTTAAAACCTATTTCTGAAGTAATAAAATAATTAAGATGTTTAACTTGCTTTTATTTCTCCTGGGGAAAAAACGCCATCAAAACTGCATGATGGGAATTTACATTAATAAGATCCACTGGCACAGAATCAGCTTTAATTAAGGTGGGAGGGGAGAAGAAGAGTATCTCTATTCGGAATCCAAACCCACAGTTTATTCAGGCCAGTCTTGTCTTTGGTTCTCCCTGGAATATTAGCACATTGTAGGTTTGTAACTGCTAGACCACTGCTGCTGCTTCAATATAGTGCACAAAGTTATCTGATAAAATACTATCAAATCCCCTGGGCTATTCAAAACCAACAGTGAGGATTTCAAGCAACATCATCTGTCTGGGGGAATAAAAGCTGAGTAAGGTCTAGGACTAGGTAATGCCATTTTGACAAAGTGCTTGGTTGGGTGGGGTATGGGGTTGCACATCTCCAGGGGAAGCACATTCTATTTCAAAGAGCACAAAAATGCTGTACTACTTTGAGGGGTGCAGCATACTCCCCCATGCAGCTGGTGTCAAGGAGGATGTCATGGCTTCACCTACTCTCTGCCTCTTCTCCTTTGTAATGCAGAGCACCCTATGGGACATACTTAGAGAGCATTCCATGCACTGCCCTGAGTGCAGTGACTGCAGTCCTGCCCTGTACTTGTGCTATCCACTTAGAGCGAAGGCATCTTATTCCTTCCCCGTACACTGCACTCCTGCAAAAGGGCCAGGTAGAATCTAGCCCTAAATGTTTGTGTAAGAAGTGATGAATAATAACAGGTGGAAAGATCTGATGTTAGAATTTGGTCTGCATCTTCATTGCAAACGTCTTATATTTCTTAGTTGTCATGTTCCTCTGTACCAGATATGGACTGGCAACAGAGCTTACTGAACACCAGATGTGTTCATCATAAGATCCTTTAGTATTCTGCCAGGTATGGCTGAGGTTCATTTAAATAATGTATTTTACACACAGTGCCACCTAATGACTGAACCATATAATAGAACTTAAAGGTAGAGATGTAGTAGAAGGTTAAGTTCTACATTCCTACCATTTAGAATATTTACACTTTTGCACTGTCTTTGAAGTTCAATATGTATCAGTCTGTTAAATGTCTCTGAATCATTCTGGTCTTCTAATGTCATGCATTCATGTCATGTAATTAGTTGCAACAACTGGCTGTGGTCCTTTTGTAATCCTTGAGTAGTCTTTTTGTCCGGCATCTGCCATCTGTAGAGTTTGCTCTGTTTGTTCTTTCTGAGGAATACACTGTAGATGTCGACTGTTTCTGCTGAACTCTCCATTGCTGATCTCAATCACATATGATCTGGGCCCTGAATTCTTTTTACGTCCGTCTCTTTTCTCCATCCAATTTGACATGAACACAGTCACCAGATTATAGACGTGGCAGTTCTCTCAGTGAGTTTCCATGGGAAACCTCAGTGAGTTGCATCTGTTGTAAACCTGTTTACATCCCTTCTTTCATCAGTTTCTATGGATGTTCAGGTGCTTTATTTTGCTGAGACAAATGTTTGAGGAAAGAAAGTTTAAGATTATGCAGACTAGAAAGGGTCTATTTTTTTCAGCAGAGGGACAGTGTCCTACTGGACAAACAAAGTAAAAATCAATTAATCAAATTTCAGAATCTCTAAATAAAGTAAGGCTGAGTTTTGTTCTCGAAATTGATCAAACTTTTGGGGCCATTCTTTGAATGAATTAGTTCATGTATCCCACACTGAACGCCTCCTCCCTCTTTAATTCCTTTTCCAGTTTTCAGTACAATCACTCTCTCAAGTTCATCACACAATGTCCAAAAAAATCACCTCACTGAGAAAGATCCTGGTATAATTCTCTTGTTTTGACTGGCACAATGTTATAGTTCCACTGCACATTTTGATGTTGTTTCTGTACAAGCTTAAGGCTTCAGTCAAGTTTTCAAGGAAGAGCGAATGTGCTGGGCAAATAGTTATAACTCTGCAGGTTTTATGAGGGTTGTTTGCTACAGTTCACCACAGGGATGAAAACTTCATTAGAGCTCTAACATGAGCTGAGACTAATGGAATGCCTTAGCAAACTGTTGCAAGAGTGATGCATTTTCCCCTCCGTAGACAAGGAGTTTCAATGTGTGTGTTGGTGTCTGTCAATGGAACGCTCTAAAACATTTACTGCTCCTGGCAAGTGAAGGGGGTTGAGGAGGTACAGGTCTTGCATAGCTCATTACATCAGCGATACTGAAAAACAAATGCAGATACACTGTAGTGCAGGGCAACCGAATCTATCCATCTCAAGGTTAAAATGAAATCTAAAGCAGCCCACCAAAGGTTCAGTCATGAGGCAATTTGTTTTCATCAGCATGATTGCCATCCCAATAAAACATCTGGTAAACATATGCAGTGTGAAACCCCCCCACCCCCCAAAGGCATCCTGGGTAAACTGTTCACAGAAATGCAGCTCTCTCAAAAGGATAGAGCAGCTCAATTATTCATAAAATTATACTGTGCTCATAAGGAACCTGTAGGAGAGATTTATAGATTTATTTCCAAAATAACAATTGGAGCTAAGGCTTGGGGGGGGGGGGGGGAGGCTCGGAATAATTTAAAAAACAGATTTATACAAAGAAGCAGCTCATTTAGTTGACAGAAACAAACATAATTGTAATTATTTAAGCATCTTCCTATATACAGTGCTGTGTATGTATGCAGAGAGAAAGTGTGGTGGGGGCAGGGGGACAACACAGGGGAAGGTTCATGATAGTGCAGTGTGGTATAGAGGTGTTTTCAACTGTCATATTAAATCAGCCTTTTAAAGTAACCAAAAAAACTCAGCAGCCTAGACAAACCTTTGTTAGCCCATCCTAACCATGAATATCAACACGTGCAATCCCTTCTCTTGATCCATTCAACTTCCTGGCTCTGCCACTGATTCCTGTGTGACCTTGGTCATGTAATCTTTCAGCGCATCTCTTTCCCTTTTGTAATGGGATTCAGGTTAGACAAGACAGGGTAGATGGCTCTGTCCTAGAGACCAGGAACACTATCTGAGTGAATAGGGACTCTGTGCAAGTGTTCCTTTCTGTTCTGTGCTCCCCACCTGGAGTTTCTGAACCCTGTGTGGAATCATTCCCTGGGCCTGGATTGGACCATGCTGTATCACTGGCAGCACAGAGCTGACTTTCTATGGTGGCCTGAGAAGGCCAGTGATGGAGGTGCTGAGCTGCCATTGCAGTGAGACCAGACTGACAGCATAAAGCAGGCTTTGCAGCAAGGGCCAACTAGTCTAGCAGGGGGCACAGCTGATGCCATAGAACTGGACTGGGTAACTGCATATGAGAGTGGGACCTGTGGTTGCTGACTTCTCTGGCCTGAAGTAAATAGATGGAGAACAGCAACCCCCAGACCTGTAAGTGGGGATTTAGGTGGGTGGAGATTGTGTTGTGACTAAGTTCTGGATCTTAACAAGCCATACAATTAATACATTGGACCTCTGGGTTGGCCGCACTCCTGATATACAGAATGGGTTTTGCTTGTTTTGTTGTATGTAAATATGGTTAGCATGTTTCTTTTGTTGATTTTTCTCTTTTCCTCAAAGTATTTGTGGTTCTGTATTCCCAAGGACTTATGAGTGAGGGTGAACCACTTAGAAAGAAACCTGTGGAAGTTGTATTTTAATTTCTCACAGCCAGAAATAGGAGTACAGCTCCGGGTGGAGGCTTGAGCCATCCATTTATTTATTTTAGAAAAAAGACCTCTAGACAGACTGAACCTGGCCATTGTTTCCACCACTGGCATCTTGCAGAAGAGTTATATTATTTGTAAATATATGTATACAGATTCTGCACTGTAGCACACCATGTACACCACTAGAATGGGGGTACATAGAAATTAACTGGATAAACTTTTTTAGATAAACAGCAAAGTTGGTTATGCAAAGATGAGTGGCAAGAGACCACTCCCAAACTTACATAACTTTTTTAGGGGGTCATGTTTTTTGGCTAGAGGGAATCAAGATCCTGCAGTAGAAGGTGGTGCCTATATTCAGAACCTTATAAAATATGGAGCATACTTCATGGACACACAGTTTAAAAAAAAATACAACCCCATAGAAGATAAACTAATACATGAACATTAAAGTCAGAGTGGGCTTGACTAAATCATGCAGAGTGCTCCAGGCTCAGAGAAAAATGGAGGTCAGCAAGCAAAAGTAATATAATTCCTTTGACTGGGGAATTATATGGCTATCAGCTAATTTAAACTAAATCTCATTAAGGTCACCTGTTCTGAGCTCATTGGTTGGGTGTTTGACACTAATGCTTGCTGAGATCATGGAGAAGAGAACACAGGACAAATTGTGAAAAGGATCTTGGTCAAACAATGGGAGAACTGAGAGTCCGTATGGCTGGCTGTACACAATAAACTGCAGTGCTTCAGCTTCTGGAAGACTGAAAATCAGGCGGAAGATATAAAACAAATCAGGCAGAGTGCTTTACAGCAAGAGCCAGAGGGAGATAAATTCCTTCTTAATTAATTTATACTGCTCCATATGACCAGATGAACAAATACATATTTTTGTTAGCTGCATTTTATGGAATAATTGGCTTTCTGATACAGTATTTAGTTACATTAGCTTGAAAATGTCAAAACGTGAGTTTAAAGTGCTCAGATCAGAGCCAATTTGTTATTTGGTCTGGGTTTATGGTACATGAGGGTGGCTTTTTCACTTTGGTTTTATATGCTTTTAAAATTATTGGGGCTCACACAGGCCTCTGACTCATTTCCCAGGAGGGAGAGTTAGGCGTTTCCCTCTGTTTTGCTACTCCTGACTGTGTGATAAATAAGATCCAGGGATGCCCAGTTCATCTTTCTCCTTGTTACTATGGCTCACATTCATAAAGGATGCTTTTCTTTTGGGGATCACTGCTGCTTGCCTTCTTTTCCTTAAGAAGCCATTTTGTCCATCATCCTAAAACAGGGTTTCTCAAAATTCTGAAAACTGTGACCCACTTCAGGAAAATAAAACTAGTTGCACCTCACTTCTGTCCCACCATGTGCTGTTAAAGGCCCACCCATAGTCTAGAATTTTAATTAAATTGTATTTTTAAATATGTCCTCCAATTTTGCATTTTAAGGAATGACGTATATTCAGTATTGGATGTTATATCTCTGAACATGTTTTATTATTAAAAACTGAAATAGAAAGTTACTTGTGAGGTTTATAATAATATTACTTAACAGATATTTTAATGCTTGTTATTTCTTTTCTCCAACAAATCATCTCACATCCATGGGCTCCTCAGCTGTGGCTGCTTCTTGACTTGGACTTGGTTCCTTTTGGATTGGTGTGATATGTGAAAGTGGTGGTGTTTCCCAAACCCATCCACACAACTTCAGTAGGAGAGAGTTGCTTGAAAAATCAATAGCATGATATGGCTCAAAATACACAATCGTTAATAATAATAATAATAATAATTAATAATAAACTTCAGCTCCTTAAATAACTGATCAAGCAAATTTTGTCTGTGTTGGTAGAGAAAAATCAAGTAATGCAGCTTAGAATACAATATAATACATGATCAGATGAAGATGTATTTCCATGGTTTAAGCTTCATCACGGTCCGTTAGCAATGTCTCCAGAACTCCTGAAATTCTTCTTTTTGAAAAAAATACAGCATCTTTCCAAATACCTGGTTTTATTTGTCAGGTGGTCTTTTTGTTTGCTTCTTAAAGGCTGTCATTGGTTGGGTATATACTGAACTGACTAACCTGAAGATGTCTCTCCACTAAGGTCATCCTCTGTGGTGAAGCAGAGGGCCTGTGTAAGGCTCTCTGTACCACATATATCTAGCATAGTGTCTGCCCAGAGAGAATGCAGAGGGGTCCTGCATATTTTCAGTGTGCCACAGTCCAAGTCCCTGCACCATCCCTGCATAAGCAAGTATGAAAGGCCACGAAGGGGTAAGCAGAGGTAGGCTACTCAGAATTCACAGTTAGCTCTATCTGAACCCAGCAGCCCACGTCACTGGTGCTCCATGCTTTGAGCAAGTGATTCTTTCTGTAGTTTAATACTAAACATCACAAGAGAAGCTCTTAGAAGTACAAGTTAGTATGTTCTTTTATCATGTGTTATAGTTGAATAGCAATTCTATGGTAAATTACCCTCTGAGGAAAATGAACTCTGCTCAAACTTGCACTTTCTTTACAGTTGCAGCAGGGCCAGCTCAGTTCCCAAAATAGCATCAATTTTTCTTTCCATTCCACTAGGGCTAAAGTAATCCTGAATCAGTTTCTTATTAGGGAGTCTATCCAGGATCTTGTGGTCAGGTCTTTTGCAGTTTGCTGCTGTGGGTTTGTGACCCTGTTGGTTGTTTTTTGAGATCTCCTGAATTTCTGGAAAATTGCAGAAGGAACAGTTTGATTTCCACAAAGCTTTTGATGCAGTTTCTGAGACAGAGGGTTAGGTTGTCACATAGGTATTGTGGTGCTTAGGGTTGCCAACCTTCCAGGATTCTTCTGGAATCTCTAGGAATTAAAGATTAATCTTTAAAGATTATGTCATGTGATGAAACCTCCAGGAATACATCCAACCAAAATTGGCCACAGTAGTGGTACTTTATATGCTGTTGGAATACAGACCGGGGGAGAGGTGATGCATACACACACACCCCCTTCTCTCACACAGGAAGGGTGACCGACTGATTGATCCTCCATGCCTGGCTGGGCCCCCGGGACGGACTCGCCTCTTCCGGTACCTGGCGCTGAATCTTCCCAAGGCAAAGGGGTGGGGGGGGATTCGGGGTCACATCTCCCAGACCCCCCAGATTTCTGCCAGGGTTTACCACCACAACATGGCCAGAAGCAGCCTTTCGGCACTAAGAGAGGGAAGTGATGGGAGCTGCTTCTAGATGCTAGGGAAGAAGAGAGAGGGAAGGGATGACCTGGCCCATGTCTTTGCAGAGCTCATCTCTTCTCTCCCTCTCCCCTTCTCCTCCCTGCCCCCCTCCCACACACACACGGCTGGAAGCAGCTTGTCCCTTCCTGCCTGCACAAAAGGCAGCTAACACCTCCAGGCTGCTGCTGGTCACCAACATAACCCAGCTGCCTCCTGTCCCCCAGCCACAACACAGGCAGGAAGGGGTTAAACCTTAAGGATACATTGTGTACCAGGGCCCAGGAAACCTGACTGCAGGGGCTTCAGGGAACCTGGCCAGAGAAGTGGCTCAGCAGAGGAGGGTGCCTAGTGGACAGAGCAGCCCCGAGCTCCCTGGGGGCAGGACCCACAGTGGTGGGGGGAGGGTAGGCAAAGAGGGTGCTAAGCCCCTGCCCGGGGGGCTGCTGTGGAGCCTACAGGTTCGGATGGGAACAGGCTGGAAATCGCTCCCCCCCACACACCATTCCAGAGCTTAGCTGAGGGGCAGAGAGGCTTTGGCACACGCAGGGCTTGGCTCCTCCTGGCCAGCGCCCTAGGCCGGAGGGTTTTGTGCTTTCCTGGGGCGCCAGCCCAGCCAGAGTCAGTGGTGGAAGGAAGGAGCCTGCCGGTCAGGCTGCTGGTGAGCTGAGCACTCTGGCCAGGGGTTGGTTCTCACTGCGCTGGGAGTGGGACGCATCCCGCTGGGGGTATATGGAGGAGCAGCAGGGCTGAGGGGGGCACTTGTCTGCACTAACCAGCTGCCACAGCACGCAGCCAGCGCCAGCCGGAAATGGGACAGGGATGGGGCCCTGCTGGCTCAGAGCCAGCTCGCAGCGGGGGCTGCACTGACAGACAGGCAGGGGGAGTGGCCTGGCCCCACGTGCTGCAGCTTTGCCCTGCCACCAGCCTTGCACCCCACCCCCATTGTCGGCCACTGGATCCCCCGACTCACTGCTGGTGGGATGGCGGCTGGCAAGCAGGGGTCTGGCCAGTAGCAGGACCCGCCAGTGCTAATGGAGTACACCTGCAGGAGGGCTTAAATATGGGACTGTCCCTTTAAAAATGGGACATTTGGTCAGATGGAGACTGAGAGCCATTGAACCAAACTGTAAACCCTGTATATAATGGAAACCACTTCAAGCCAGGAGGTGTGGCAGAACCCCCAGCATCCATTGTTCCAGCACCTATGCATTTCAATGGAGTTTTGTCCCATGCCCTCAGGAGGTTGACAGCATTTGTAACTATCTTCTGTGCATGGCCTATTTCAGAATTCAACTTTGGAGTAGGGGGAATCGGTGTGTACTGATAGCAGAACTATTTTATAAAAGCTAGTACTGCATGGCATACAGCATTTGAGTTTATTATGAAATGTAGTGAGAGATTTATGGGAATTTGGGTGCTCTGTGGCCTCACACTTGTATAGGCATCCTGCACTGACAAATTCATAGCGATGTGATGTCTGTTGCAGAGGGATTTATTATGTGGATCTGGGTGTGGGGCATGTTAATGGGATTGGTAATTCATATCAAAAGGAGCATTCCTGGGCAAAGTTTTAAGTCAATGGAAGGCTTAGGAAAAAAGGAAAGGCCATCTCACTCTAACATCCTGCTGGTGTGAAACAAAAACAATGGTAAGTGATCCTTACGATAAGTGCTTTCTTTGTCTTATCAGCTGAACCATAAAACTTCATGATGTCATGACCCCCGGGAAATGTTTGTGTCATTTGTAAATGACTTATTCTGGTTTTCATTAGCTAGGCATCTACTGAAATTTCTTGATTGCACAATTTTCTATTCCCTTTACATGTGACATTCAGATGCCTTCACATTGCAAGCTCAAAGCTTTTAACTGTTGCATTAAGAAGTGGGTTTTTTTATGATTCTGAACTCTCCTCAATTATTCATGAGCCAAGAACCCTCTCATCTGCACTGGTCATGGAAAGCTGCGGGGTCGTGCGCTAAACAAAGAGCAAAGGACATCTGTGCATCAAGGAAGCTTGGGACTGTTTCTTTACACCACGATTTTTAGACTTTTTCTTCAGATGAAAATTGATCTGCCCCTTCAAGCTCTATATCTACAGCACTGAGCGTGGACAGGCTAGTAGTTAACCTTTCAACATGTATTATTCCTGTCAGGTTAACTTATCCACCCTCCCCCACCCTACTGAATAATTGGATTTTGTGCTGAGACCTCTACAGGATGGAGAATACTGGATTCACCTCCCCCATTAAACCACAGGCAGACCAGAGGTGTTGCAGTCTCCATGGCTGCTTTTTCATGTTATAGGCTAGAATGAAGCTACTGCTTCTCTACACAAGTGGATTACAAGTAGATGATTTCAATGAGTCAAATGAGCATGATTTACCACATATCTGGTACTATGTATTTGTACACATCTTAATGTACAGGTGTATATCATGTGTAAGCTTCACTACACAGTGTGGCTCTCTGTCCCCCTTTAGTGGCTGGACCACATAGAGGTTTATGAGTCTGCTACAACCTTTGAGTTAACAAATCTGGGTCGAGCTATAATCTAACTCTTTTCTCTAAATAAAGCCATGAATCGATGCTCACGGCACATGAGTTCAGTGATCTCATCCAGGGAGTTTCAAACTTTTCATGTTGTAGATCACACTTTAACAGACTGTCCTGAGTGCCAGCCTCTCCAAATTCCCCAGGTGCTATCTTAATTCAGTATCATGCAATAGCCCTGTGGGAACTACAGCAATTACTCATAGGGGAAAGTAACAGAAAATATGGAGGTAGATTAACTGCGTTTACTGTGACAAGTGTTTTGTCCTTTGAGGGAAAAAATGTACCACTTTCTCCTTTCGTTCTTCAGTTCATCTTTCCCTCCTATATATTCTGTTCTTCTTTCCCCCTATTTCCCTGTGTATGTTCCCTGCTGGTTCCCTTCTTTGCCACTCTCCTATTGTACATGCTACTCTTCCTCTCCATCTCTAACGTCTCCAATATTGACTTTCTCTGCCTCTTTGTCCCCTTCCTCCTTGCTCTCTACATGTGTTTCTCTACCATCTGATCCTCCTCTCCCCTGCACATGCTATCCAGGCACTTAAGATGAAATCCTGCCTGCACTGAAGTCAGTGGCAAACTCTCCTTGACTCGAGTGGAGATGGGATTTCACCCCTTCTCAACTGTACTGTTCAGCTGCCTAGTTCCCTTCTTCATGCACACATTCACCAGATGTCTGGTTGACATCTTCCACATTGCTGAGGACATCCAGCCCAATGGTCTGGTCCCTGAAGCAGCTGAAAATAAAGAGGAGAAGCCAGCACCATATGACTTGCCTTCTCTCAGTGAAGCAATGTTGGTGCTCTGTGGTCCTGTTCCTGGAACTTGTTGAGTGTGCACTGGGGAGCTCTGGAAGATATTATGGTTGCCCACCCCTCAGTATGAGCTGTGCCTTAATAATGCATCTGGCTATTAGTTTTCAGAAGAAATGCAGTGTAGCATCTACAAGGGATTATAAGATGAAATGGCCTTTTAAAACATCAGATAATTTATTAGGCTGTGTAACACATATTTGAAAGTAGCATAGAAATCACCATTTTGAATCAAGTTTTGATAGAAAGAGTGTGCTCTAGTTTCCGTGACTACTATCTACTGTATGTCATCACTCACTCTGACCAGGATTTTAAGTGGCCCAGGATGAGTCCTCTGTAGATGTAGCCCAGGCTATGTCATAGTGTATATCTGTCAGTCAGCTATTAGCTATGATTTTGAGGTTTGTTGTTACGACATTATTTCTAATTAAGTTCCATACAAACATTACATTGAGAGACTATTAATGCTGCACAGTTAGCTAAATGTTGAAGTCAAAAATGTCACAGAGACCTCTGCATACATCACCTTAACTCTGCCCTGCTCTCTGTGTAGATTATGATGTAGACTTTAATAACGTGATCACACACTATTTCTCCAATAAAAAAAAATTGGAACATTTTTTCCTGCAACGCAAGACACACATTTTTATCCATTTATAATTTTTTCATCTTTTATAGCAGTACATGCACCATAGTCATAAGGGTAGAATCAGTCTTAATTGATACATTTTTACATGACATTCCTGTCTCTCTATGGCAATGTATTTAAATGATTTTGTCAGTACCTATGTACTATACATTTTTGTTTTCATCCTGAATCATACCCTTTTGATCTATTTGATTTTTGTTTCCTGGTGTTCAAAACATCAGATTTTTTACTTTATTCACTTCTTTAGCAAATTTGGAATGATTTAAAAGTGCTACATTGGGGGATTCTTTCTGTCAACAAAGTCTATTCCCCGTGAGAGTGATATCTGCCAAAGTGGCAATATTGTCACATGGCTAGAATTCTCCCCCAGCTTACCTCTCTAACCAAAGTGGGCACATCATACTGACTGGTAAAGACATTGATTCAGATTCAGCCCCGTTGGAAGTCTAGGCCTGATTCAGCACACCAGTTAAGCATGTGCTTAAAGTTGCACCTGCTTACACCAGGACTGAACTCCTCTCTTCCCCCGCTCCCTATCTTGCTATGAATATTCTCCTTCCATGACAAGTTTAGCCAGATTTCTGAAATCACATTGACGTTTTGTTGGGCTCACACAAGCAGTACCTAGAAGTCTCTTTTAATGTGCAAAATGTTCACATTTTATTTTAAATGTCTAGACTTTATGAATACATTGGGGATTCATTGCAATAGTACCGCATACAATACATTTGTTCAGTATTCATAGGAATGTCAGAGGTACTGCTACAGGAATTATTCAGTATTAAGTGAGCATTAACAAGAGGATGATTTAGTTGAAATATTGCCTGGTAATGTACTCTATGTTAGGAAAATCAGATCTCATGTTAACATCACCCACTATTGCCATGAATGCTCTTCTAAAGTTAATTTCTGGGATAGCTCACCTCATTTCTTTTTAAAATCTTTAATGTCTCCCCACATCTCTCTCTCTCTCTCTCTCTCACACACACACATGCATACACACCATTTGTATGTCAATTGATTTTTGTTTGTTTGCTCCTTATTTAATTGTATTCCACTCTTCCAGTTTGTCCGGGGTGATCAGGTTGTTGTTCAGTTGGCTCGTGTACGGTTTGAAAAGCTTTAATGGTGACTTGAATGTAGACACATGACATTCTTATGCTCTTCATTTCTCCAATATTCCAGTTCTATCAAACCACCAAATGCACTCAAGCAATCATGGGAGGAATGACAGAATAATTTAACCACTACGCTCATGTCAGTCAAATATTGAACCACCTCCTGAGAAGCCTTTAGAATAGAGGACACGTAGCTTGTGAGCAACTCAAAAGATCTAATGAGAAATCTGCAGCACCATCAGGGTGGACAAATTATGAACGTAGAATTGTTTTCATGACCCTGTTACCATTTGAAATTGAGAACATTCAGAATGAATGGTCTCTTCAAGGGAGTGAAATGGGAGTAAAGCTGACTTGTGATTTAGTGTATGTCCACATTTGTGTATTTGCCATCTATGTGAGGTACTGTACAATATTTTGAATGAAAGGACCAGACCATTGTAGTAACCCAGCCCAGTGACACCAAAGGCATGAGGTGCAGTACTGCCTCTGGCAGCTCATTCTAAATGCCGGTGGAAGAACTTAGCTATTAGCACGAAAAGCAAGGCAGACAGGATCTTCCTGCAAATAAACTAACTGAATACAGTCATTACAGCTCAACTCACTGACAAGAAATAAATGGAGGTTTCTAAAACCATAGGGATCAGGTGAAGGCTACAAGTTGTCAAATGTAATGACTACAAGTGAATATGCTTGTCCTGATCCTGGAGACCAGATGAAATGGCCTCATCTTTCTAACATGCAGTTTCAAACAGCTGTACGCCATCAAGCATGTCAGACTTGATAAGCTGAGCAGTCAGATAACTTCACAGATTCACTCTGAGAGGGCTCAAAATGTAAATGTTATCAGTCGAGTCTCATCACAGTGCAGTACACATGACAACAACAACCCCAGTGGAACTGGGTAGCATG
This sequence comes from Lepidochelys olivacea, assembly GCF_965140295.1. Taxonomy (NCBI): domain Eukaryota; kingdom Metazoa; phylum Chordata; order Testudines; family Cheloniidae; genus Lepidochelys; species Lepidochelys olivacea. Next base: position 53,946,664 of record NC_140412.1, read on the forward strand.
AAATAAGTATAATGTGGTGGATAGAAATGTGGAGAACTGCTAAAGTAATTGCTTTGATCTACCAGAGAACCCATCTACTGAGGTAGACAGATATCAACTCCTGACAAGGCAATGGAGCTAGGATAATGCCTTTCCATGAGTATGAACCAGAGGCTCCAGAGTACAGCAGGACTCCATGGCTAAGAAAATTAACAGGTTTTTTTGGTAATGACTAGTCACAGCAAGAAAACTGATGACCTATGGCCAGTCACTGAGATAACTAATAGGTACGATATGAGAACTTCAATCTACTGAAGATGGAATAGGATGGAAACATGCATCTGCTTGTGGTTCTAGCTGATAAATATGTTTTTGAATATCTGCCCAGAGACTACAAAGTATGGTTCATTTGTCAATAGAAGAAATTAGTACCCGCAAACAGAAATTATTCTGCAAATCTTTAGTTTTGAAAAGTGATCCAGATTGCTTGGTGCCTCTATCTATTCCACATTTAGTAATACCTAAATTGAACCATTTAGGCCCATATCTATAGTTTACTTGATTATAACTATTTGATTTTGAGTCCTAAATTTTAAAAAAACCACCTAAGACTAATTGTTTTGAAATTAAATGGCATCTCATATTTCTGGGAGTACATGATGTCTAACAGCCCAACTGTACACACACAACTATTCTGGCATGATCCAGTCTAAACACTGCGGGCCTGATCCAAAGCCCATTGAACTAAATGACAGGACTCCCATTGACTTCAAAGGACTTTAGCTCAGACTCCAAGTCATTGTATATTAAACTATAATTGTTTTTTTCTTAAATATTATGTGAGTAATGACTCAGGATAAAGTATTGCCCCACTCCCCATAAGGAAAAATTGATAACACATATTTGTGTTAGTGAAATATATGAACACAAAGTACATTTTCTTCAAAAGAGAATGTGATGTCGTTAATGCATCTGACTACTTTTTATCATGGCTGATGATTATAATTTATTTTCAATAGACTTAATGGCCTGAGGTATCATGCCATTATCACATCATCATTGTACAATAGTGAGAATGCTAGTCTGAAAGCTAGCAGCAATTTAGTGAGAATAGTTTCCCAGAAAGCATTACATTGTGTTACAGAAAATACTATGATGATGTTGCGATTTATAAGACTAAGAAAAATCAAGTCCTCTTTTAAATATATGAAAAGGGATTGTAGTAAGTCAGTGATTCTTAAATGATAATGTTAATAGCTAAGGTCAGTAGGAGAAGATTGCTTTTGAAGGTGAGTAGATGAATCCTGAATTTGATTTAGATGATGAGGTATCCTACGGGAGTTGCAGCTATTTACTCCAAAACCGTGACTGTTAAATAGATTTTCTTTGAAAAATTAGAAAAAAATAAGTTAAAGTTTGCTTCTATGTTTCTTCGTGCCATATGTCAACCAGAGGAACTTGTTTAACTGTAATATATTCAACATGAGTTTGATAAAGGGACAGAGAATCTTTGATCTACAAATAACCTGCTTAAATACACCTGCATTTTGTAGTAACCAAGGTTGTCACCATGCACTGGCTTCTGAGAAAGTGTTCTCAGCAAACAGGTGACCGCATCATGAAAAATGCCATCATCATTGGCAATCACAGTAGGGTGGTCAAAGATTGGCTGAGCCTGGACTCTTAGCCCCTTACACAGAAGGACCCTCCCTTCCCTAAATTAACAAGACTGAGCCATATTGGCATTTCCCTGTGGGATAGGTGGCACTGCCAGTGCATGTCACATATCCGTTACGTGACTAAGGAGTTTACCTTAGTTTCTAAGGCTAGTAACTTAATGTTTTCCACCAGTGCTGAACATTCATAGCAGTGATCTCAGGTATTTTATCGGCTCAATATTAGTTTTTAAAGTCTTGAATTTTCTATAGATTTAATCTTTCCCCAAGCATTCCAGAGAACCTTATTCCATAGAATTTTTTATTTGTAATGAATCTGTTTAAAATTTAGAGAGAAAAATGACAACAGAGGAAATCCATCAGCCCCTGAATTACTGTCAAATAATATAGATGACAGGTTTTTCTAATCAGCTGCCTTATCATTATTATTATTTATTGTGTGGTAGTGTCCGACAACCTCAATTAAAACTGGGGCCCTATTGTGCTATACAAACACATACGTAAGACACAGTCCCTTCCCAAGAGTTTACAATCTAATATCCCTGAAAAGACATATTCAGATGCTAAACTTTGTGCACTGCAAGTAGTCCCATTGATGTAGGCAGGCTCAGGGCCTACAAATATACGTGAGTGGAGAAGGATATTCTCTCTCTCTCCCTCCCATTTTTATACATATGCATTTATTAATTATTATTATAAATCAAGTGTCAAATATCCCCATCTATCTTTCAACTTAGACCTATATATTTTGGATTATTTATCACTTAAAATTGTTGCAATGCTATGTATTTTAAGCATAATTATTGAAATAACACATGAATTAGAGAGAGCACTGTCGAAAAATGAAAGAGAAATTTAAAAATATATACTTTTGTTTGTTTTTGTTAAGCCTCCTACTGTTGCATTAGCCTAGAAAAATAGCCTACCTAGCCCTTATAAGAAGTGACTGGACCTAGAAGGGTGATATATTCCCAACTGTAGACAACTGCTGGAGAAAAAGAAAACAGCATTAGACATTTAAGGCTTCAATGGTTAAAACATTTATTTAATAAATATTAAAACAAAGGCAAAGCTTCTAACTACCCCTACTGCTACAAACGATGGTGTTCAATCACAGAGTCGCAGATGAGGGTGTCTGTAAAGAAACTGGAAAGGATCAATATGGTTCCCTGGCAACAAACCTGCATGCTTGGGGTTCCTGCATCCACAGGGACCATTCATTCCCTGACCTGACCCACTAAATCGAGGCAGCATTTTTTTCTCTGCATTTCCATAGTGCTAACTAAGAGCAAACATTTGCACTGATAAAGTGTTTCATGTTTATCAAATAAATCCATAGATGAGATAAATGAATAATGCGGGAGTGAGGGGAGGCTAATGAAATGTTGTCTTTTGAAAGATGATTATTTTCTCTGTCAGGATACCACTCTGAGGGGAAAAAAATAACTGCTGCTATTTTCTAACATCAAGTCATGGATCTAAAGTTAGCTTTAATGTGGAGTAATTACAGTCTGTGGCCATAGTACAATTTGTAGAGAAAAGGTTAAATTAACAATATTCACATGGCTGCACAACTATTACTGCCTGATAGAATATACGATCTTTTAAAATGTATCATTTCTGCCATTCTTTTATGTTTTTATAACCTGATTGAACTTTATCATTTTAATTCAGAGGATTTAACTTAAGAATAATTTTATTGCATGTTGCAGGCTCATGCAAAAGAGGACAGGTCCAGCAATGGCTATTAGCCAAGATGGTCAGGGATGCAACCCCATGTTCTAGGTGTCCCTAAGCCTCTGACAGCCAGATGCAAGGACTGGATAGCAGGGGATGGATCACTAGATGATTGCCCTGTTCTGTTCATTCCCTTTGAAGCATCTGGCATTGGCTGCTGTCAGAAGCTAGGATATTGGGCTAGATGGCCCATTGGTCTGACCTAGTATGGCCATTCTTATGTTCTTAGTGTGCTCCAGGGCCTTTCCGTTTTCCAAGAAAATCACAGATTCCATATGTATGTCTCTGTCTATTTTTTCAGAGTCCCTATAAATTAGTTCTTAAGACCAGCTGGAGTTTCTGGCCTGCTTTGGGCACAACAATCTTAGTATTTAACCAAAGGAATATATTTCAAGAAGAGAAGAAAGTAAGGTTTAAATGTGGATTATAATTAGGGTGACCAAATAGCAAGTGTGAAAAATCAGGACAGGAAGGAGGATAATGGGGGGGGGGGTAATAGGTGCCTATTTAAGACAAAGCCCCTAATATTAGGATGGGCCTAATAATATTGGGATGTCTGGTCACCCTAACTATACTGGTTACTGATATTGTTTCCTCTTTGAATTCTCAACATTGGAAAAGGATCTGACAAATTATGGGAGTTACAAATCAATCAGGGACTTCCATATCACCTGTGCACCCTGACAGGATGTAATGATAGCAGTCAGATAAGTAATGGATGAAGGAATGTAGAAGATACACTCTTTCATTTTATCACTTATTTTCCTTTTATTCTGTTTCTTTCTTTCTTCCAGACTAACGTAAAAACTGCAGGAAGACATTGTAATCAATAATTTATCCCTAGTGTTTATGAAAGCTACATCCCATTTCCAGTACAGTCCATAGCTCAACTGCAGCTTCAGAATTCTGCTCAGGGGATCATCACACATTCAAATCTTTCCATGCATTCTGGAAAGTCCCCAACATCTATGACAGAAAAGAATGAAAACAAAATTACATGCTTTACATACCGTATACAATACATTCAGCGCATTACTCCACTTCAAAATATATAGTGAGTATTTACACTGGTGGAGTCTACACAAGTTAATTCATTTTTTTTCTGCACACACAAGTCTTTGAGTAGAGGATGTTTAGATCAAAGTGAATTTAGGTCACAGGGCTGGGGCTAAATTCTGCTATCCATCAGACCCATGTCAATGGAATTGCATGAGTGTAACTACAAGCAAAATTTGATCTCAAGTCACAGATCAGATATAGGGCCCAGTGCTGCTTCTGCTGATGTCTATGGCCAAACTCAACTGACTTCACAGGGAGCAGGATTGGGCCAATAATGCTGAGAGACTAAGTGAAGGCAACAGCAATTCAAATGAAGACAAAATCTAGTGAATGCTGTAATCCTTAACTGCTTCTCTTATTACCATGTATTATTCATACTATCAACATCTTTGTTATTATTTATATTAACTATTAACATGCAAAGTCATTATTTATTAAGGGAGCTGCGTGGATTCAAAATGAATTTTGTATGCTTTGGGTTTAACATTTTTTTCAGTAAGAATAAACAGCCTAGTCTCTTTGAGATAGATGCCTGATGACCAAAAGCAAGGGAACTCCTTTCCCTTCCTAGCTCAGTGCTGCCTTCTAGTAGCTATGCAGTAATTAAGGGCAATGCTTATGTGCAGAATATGAAGTAAATCAGGACGGTAGGCAACTATGCACCAGACATGCCAAACCCTCAAAAAAATGCAGAAATTGGGATTGGTTTTGGCTTAATTGGCGTACGAGTTGCTTTTTGGCTTCCAGCTTGTTGTAGCTTGTTGCTTGTTTGGCTTGCAGCGTGTTGCTTATTGCTTCTTTTTTTTTTTTTATCAGTTCCCAGCAAGCAGGGGCAAGGGGGGGAGAGAGTCAGGAATGAACTGTGGGCCAACCACAGTCCCATACTGCATACCAGGGGGAACTAGTCACATAGAATGTTGGGGTTCTTAGGGATTGGCTTGTTTTGGTCTTGTTTTGAAATGGGATTAGCTTGATTTTTGTCTTATTGTGAAAGTCGGGGTGCTTATTTACCACGTGAAAGTTAGCAACTGTGCTATGCAGGTGTAACTATGCTCTTATCTGTAAAAAGAAGCAAGGTGCATTTAATTCTATTATGAGACTTTCAAATCTGAGTTGTTCTTTCTCTGATCTATGCATTGGGTTGTAGTGCTGGGGGTTCACTGCACTATTTCAAACGCAGAAGGTAATCTCTGACACCCACACAGTCATTAAGTAGTGCTGATAGAAAGCCCACTAATATATACTGTCAACAGCTTTGACCCAAATACAAAAGAAGGCCATTTCATTGAAAAAGTATTCAAGGCTTTATATCCCTATCTGGAGAAAATGTTTTCAGGGATGGGAGAGGGAGACTAGCTGTTTGACAGACAAACAGCTTGACAGATCCACTGTTAAATGTAAAAACTCCTCCCCTGCCTCCAAAAAGTTGCAAGAAATAATTGAACAATTTGGGCTCAATGAGGTGTGGAGGGCACAGCAAGGGATAGTTCTGGTACTATTCCTCAGTGCTTGACAGCTTCTTGGGAACAGCCCATTTTTGAGTAGGCTGCTCGTTAATCAGTATTCTTTGTAACACCAATATAGCCCCAGGAACCTATTTCATTATCCATTCTTGATATGAAGCTGAATAAATTAGCAAAATGGAACTCCTACAAGTATTGGAGATTTGAATTTGGTATTATCAAAGGATGGAAGGTGCCTCCTGGCTGGTACTAGGCAATCATGGTAAATGCTTGTTTGAGGATAATATGCAATCCATGATATCAAACAAATATTGTGGCCTCTCCTAATGTTTATGTGACAGGAGTATGCATAGTTCATGAGAATGCACTACCCTACCTCCAGTTTTATTTGCATTGATCCTCATTGATTATACTGGCAGCTATAGTCTGTAGGGAATCCCTGGACCGTGGGCTAATGATCCCTAATGTTGTTTTGCTATATGTAGATGGTGTTTTACTCTCTGTGCTCAACCCTGAAATAAATGTTCCCCAAAATTCTCAGTACCATCCAAAATAGACAAGGCTGTCTGGTCTGTACATTGATGAGACCAATTCACAGGTATAACTTGAACATCTAGCCAAGTTACATTTTATCTTTTTGTTTCTACAGATTAAGTGCTTAGGAATTCAAATCTACCAAGGTATGAATGATGTAGAAGCCAACTCAGTTTGCTGACTCCACCTAAAACCCTTGAGAGTACGAATCAGAATTTGTCCTGAACAAAACTGAAAATAAAACAAGACTAGTACTGAAAAATGTCAGCATGGGACATTTTTGTATAATCTATACATGTCAGTATTTGCCTTTTAATTCTCCTAATGGGAATAGGTAGAGTCTCTTCAAGGACTATTCCAGAGAGGGTATGTCTATGCTGCAATTAGACACTGACAGCTGGCCCGTGCCAGCTGACTCGGGCTTGCGGGGCTCTGGCTAAAGTGCTGTTTCATTGCAGTGTAGAGATTCAGGCTCAGGCTGCAGCCCAAGCTCTGGCACCCTCCCACCTCGCAGGGTCTTAGTGCCTAGGCTTCAGCCTGAGCCCAATCATCTACACTGCAATTTAAGAGCCCCTTAGCCTGAGCCCCACAAGCCCGAGTCAGCTGGCATGGGCCAGCTTCAGGTTTTTAATTGCAGTGTAGAAATACCCTTAGAGTCTCACTGGAAGCCCAATGAATACAAATACTAAATTCTGTATGTGATAGAAAAATGTGGCATTCTGATGTTTTTAAATAATAGCCTTGATTTATTTCTAATTCTGCTCTTAAGGCAAAGCCTGAATCAAGAGGGTTTATATGGACTAGCTCCCTTGGGCTTGAGTAGACCAGAATTCCTGAGGCTAGAGTGCACAGTAGCTTGCAGTCAATCCATGGCTGCTGTTGAACCCCTTTACTAGTTGTAAAGGTTGTGTTATACACACCCTATCCGGAGTTTTTGCCATTGGATCTCCATAGTCAGCAGACCATTTGAAATGGCCTCTCATATGTCCGTAACTCTTCTTACTTGTTTGCTGTGAATCACCACAGAGCAGTACTCTGTAACTTGCAGGATCTGTACAGGCCCTCTATGCAGCCTCTTCATGGACCACATGTAGCAGAACCTGGCAAATTCACTGCTTTGAGGACCTTGCTTGCTTGCTCAAGGAGGAGTCTGTAGGAAGTACGCTAGTATCTGTTCCATATAGGTCCTCCAGGGGCTTGCATCGGGTACAAGTTCACTGAAGTAAGTCAGGGATACTGACCCTATGTGTTTTGGGTCTGCATTCCTTCAGAGTCATATGCTAAGACTAGCTATGTAAACAGGTGTTATTAATGGGACTAAATGGTCCTAACAACAATTAATAATCAGAATAAATCGTACAGAGAATGTAATGGTGGTAACTGTTGCACTTAGCAGAGGAAGATATTAGAGGAATATAACAAAGAAAGTTCAGGGTTTTTTTTTTTCAAATGCATCTATAATGGAGAAAAACACATTCTCAGGTTTGAACCTAACTATTTTGTATATTCCATTTGTGCAAGGTATTTGGGGTTTGATCCTTCAGGGTGCAGGGCATCTTATGCGGGGGTTATAGGACATCAGCTTATACTAAAGTCAATAGGAGCTGAGAACAGTTAGAGCCAGGGCCTGCATTTGTTCCTGTTTTGTTTTGCATGCGATGAATAAATATTCTCGTGCTTTGAAATTTCATGTTGCATATGGAAAGGCTGTGAATCTCATACTGAAGGAAATACTACCCTCAGTTACCCAGGTGAAGAATTTGACAAACTTAGCCAGATGTAATTCAGTGCAGCTTCTGGCCCATTAGGACCTGATTATCAGAGATGCTAAGCTCTTACAACTGCATCTCAATTCATGGCAGCTGTAGATGCTCAACACCTCCCCCCCCCCTCAGGTTCTATTATTTTCTTTTAAAAAAATAAACAGGGCAAGAAATTCAAATAAGGTAATTTTTCTTTTAACTAAGATAGACTTATCAACCTTTGAGTAAAGTAAATCCACATAAATTACCCAGTCCTCATGTGACTGAGGCCATTTTTTATTTTTACAGTAAAGTGCAATTGAATCATCTGGATAAGAATCAACAGCTGAAGAAATACAGAGAATATGATGATGCTCCAATCGTGATCTTGCAGGTCATCATTTTCTGGAAATGGAAGTTTATTTGCATTGATTTGTTCTAAAGGTTTATGACCCTGTGCAATCAAACTAAAACATTTAACAACGGGGGTGTTCAGAAAGGCACGTGATAGAGTAGGACTACGTATAGTGCAGCCAGATTTGAGATTTTTAAAAATGAGGAAAGAAATTGATGACTCTGCAGTACACACTTCCATTCGCAATTTATTTCTCAACACCACTGATAGCGTTGCTTGACATTAATGTTTTGTTTTTTTTCCATGATAGGGAAAGCAACCTGTTATATGTTCTTGGGACTATTTTTTCCGGTTTATTTTTCAAACTGAAATATAGATGCTGTTTACCTCAACTAGAGCTATGACAGGGATGCTCAATGCCCCAGATCAGCTCCCTCAGATTGGTGCAAGGAGAATCTTGTCTGGCAGCTACTTCAGTGGGACCATTTCTCCACTGTCACAGAACTTACAGAAATTGCTTTGTGGGTCCAGAGTGCATGTTGTGGGGGATCAGAGGAGTGGAGACTCGGTGGGTTCAGGGAGTGACACATCATCTCCCTCTGGCCCTGCAGAGTTCAGGCAGAAGAGATATTACAGTCGAGGCTGATTTCCTCCCACTCAGTACTAACCTGGTGTGGCAGCAGTTCAGTGAGTCCCCAGTAGAGTGGCTCCAGTGAAGCTATCAGGAAGTGACTAAGGGAGGGAGGTTGCGGGAGCCAGAGCTAATACAGAAACACAGGACCTATACAATTGACATATTTGCAGAAATCCACCAGATTTGAAGGTGGGTCCTACTTCTGGGCTATGTGGGAAGCAAACCACACAGCCCTGTGAAAACTATCTTGGAGGAGCACTACAAAAGAGAATTCTTGCTGTATTCTCCTAAATCAGCACTTGGGTTGCTAAAACGGGTATTTAAGTGCAAAAATACAGATTTGGATGCCTAAATTTAGGCAACAGATTTGGAAAAGGGAACCCATCAACATGACCAATTCCATATCCCATCACCACCAATCCTTACAATATGAGCCATCTCATACTTTCAGCACACAGTTCTAAAATTCTCTTTTAAAAACCTTGGCAGATCATTTTTAATTGAACAGACTCAATAAAATCCAACGCAACATAGTAGGTTACATCTAGAATTTCTAACCAGTAAGGCTTAAATCGATTTGAAATTTTCTTCAGAGTGATGGAAACAAGCAACCAAATGATAATCCTTAATAATCCTTTTGGAGACTTCATTTTTAAAATATTTTACTACACTTATTTACCACATGAGTTTTAAATCGCTACAGATCTAATTATTTTTTTCTCCTTTCCAGCTTTGATTATCCAAATGTGATAGGTGAACTAAAAATCAGGTTTATCATGTTTAAATCGGGTTGCTCAGTGTCTGCTCATTAAAAGTTAAAACCCCATTAAGTTCCTTTCACTCCTATGAATTAAAAACATAAATAGGACTTACAGACAGAAATCAAGTTTACTTTTGCTTTTATGATTGTGGCTGCTCCATCTGTCATTATTTTTCCTTTATGTCTCAAGTCTTTCTCTATCTTCTATTGATAGCTCCTGGGAGAGAAAAAACAATGCTTCCATTGGCAAGTGACTAGCAATACTTGCATGGACAAGCATGATATTGCCCTCTCGCTGCCTAAAGGCATCTGTTTTGTGCATCACTGATTGGATTTTCCCTTTGGCATGCATAATATAGAATAATGTCATAAAATGTCTCCGAGTTTGAACCCTCACATGTGATTTGAATTTGGAACATCAGAGATCAAAAAGGGCCAGCATACTAATATGAGAATACAATAACTTAATATTATAGTATGACCCTCAAAGCATGAGAAAGAAAAAGATTAACATACACTTTTTGATTTAATATGGGGACTAGTGATATATTTTTGAGAAATAAGGCAGTTGGGCACTTCAGCTGGGTTGTGAAGGGTAACAGGTACAGAATCTAGCCCAGTGGTTTTCATGGGACAATTCAACATAGTCCTTCCCTTAGACCCTCCAGGAATGACCTCACAGTATTAAATAAGGCTTTAATTTTAACAACATCACTTGTTCCCATTCCCTTTAACTGGACAGAGTTTTTAGAGGAAAAAAACCCTTGGCTGACGGTCTTTTAGATGGTATCAAATATTATAATAATTGTTCTTTTGGGGGAAAAGAGAGGAAGTTAGTTGATATGGGATGGAATTGTAATTATTAGTTTTGTTGTTCTAGTCCAATCCCATTTCATCCCAGATAGTGTTTGGGATTCATCTGGAGCCAGTAGAGGTGCTGATGTCATCTGAGTCCCTCTTTCTGGCCTGGTCTGGAGAGGACATCTTTCAGGATCGAGGTGACAAAAGCCCAGGGTCCAAGGAAACGGCAGGGTTGTCAGCCAAGCTTGCTTCAGTAGCCAATTTTTCTCCCCCAAGTCTGTTTCTTTTCTTTAAGGACCCGCAAAGAGAGTGGTGGGTGGAATATTTATCCCCTCATTATTTTGTCCACCAATTAGGTCTAGTTTCCAACACATCAATTTTGGTACACTGATTTCTGGTTTTACGTGTGTTTACAATGCATGATCTTAACACAGTCCTTGAGTTATATCAGTGGGCTGGAGCTCTTTCTCTAGTTCTAAGTCCACCTGATATAAGAATGGAAATAAAAATAAGATCCCACCATCTTCTTAGCAATTAATATCTCTCTAATTCATGTAGCTGACTCTGACTTAGGGATATTCCATTTAACAAATATTATTATTAATTATTTCAATTACAATAGTACTTAGAGGTCCAAACCAAGATAGCAGTCCCACTGTGCCATTCACCTCGTAAGAGAGTTCCACCCCAAAGTACTGATAATCTGAGACCTCTGTGAGGATCTGCCCATGCAGTTCTCATTGCAAGATTAGGGCATAAATTAACACAACAGGCAAAGGGTGGGAGAAAGGAAGCAGTATCATCATCTCCATTGCACAAGCACAGGGAGATTAATGGCCTTGTTCAAGTTATCATTGAGGAAATCGGTGGCAGAGACAAGAAACGTAATTCATTTCTGATCAAACAGGAGAGCTGCCATAACATTAATCATTCTCTTCTAGTGACCGAACACTTTAATTCTCTGTAGGAATCAGTAGGTAGATGTTAAAAAATATATATTTTAAAATTGTTTTCAGCACCATTGTATGCACAGATTATCTTCTCATTTTGATTGCCAAATGACTGAAACCTGTTATAGTAACTTCTCCTCTTCAGCAATCTTCAGAAAGAGGCAGCATCTTAAAAAGCTATTTTCAAGCAATGGCCTGATCAGAAAAATAATTTAAAAGGCCAAAGAGTTAAGGACTTTAAGAGCTACAAAACTCTGTTTTGAGCCATAAAAGGAAATTAAAAATACAAGCCACCACAAACAACAAAAGACCCTGTTTTTACTTGATATGTTTATTTTTAAGTTACCAAATTCATAGTGAGGTCTGAATTCTTCTGCACTGAATAAAGTTAACTGAGGCTTGAGCAAAATTCCCACCTAGCTTCATTCAATAGAATAAATATCTTTTTCACACTTTATTGTAACATCAAGTGAATATGCCTTAGTAACTTGCAGCAGAATCAAATGTTAACCATTTACACTACTTTCAGTCTGAAGACAAGCCTCCTGCTGTGATATTAAAAAGAGAGAATAAAAAAATCAAGAGCCAATATAACATGCTTTCCATGTCATTAGTCTATTAAAGATTCTTGCTAGATTCTGCATAATGAACTATTTCAATTTTACTTTTGCTTTCTTATGCAGGATACAGGATGAAAGTTTAAATCTGAGCATGTACATGCTGATGCCAATGAAATGGAAGACAATACCACAAATACATGTAATGACTTTACTTAAAAGCCATTAGCAAGCAGTTAAATACAATTAAGGACTGGCTGAATACTAGCCATTTTCATCTTGTTGGTATGGAGACAATGCATACTTTAATCTCTGGTTTCAAGGAACTAGGTCAGGCAAAAAGGGCAGTCATATTTTTGTATCATAATGATAGGCATTATTTTTAAAAGGGCTACTAGGATTTGCTGACACAAGAGCAATGCCATCTATCAGTGTCCTGCAAAAATCGTATTGTGTAAACATCCAATTTGCAACATCAGAATGTAATATAATTACCCAGACATAAGGGTTCAAATGTAAGACTCCTTATTTCCCATTTGAATAATCTCTATTTAATCTGAAATATGATCAGAGAAGTCCTTTTTTGTTCTCCAGGCATTATCTCACTATCATTTTACACCTGAAAACATCATTTTCCCACATTCTAAATGCACTTTACCACACATTTTCCAAGACCCATATTAAAACTACAGGTTTCAGAGTAACAGCCGTGTTAGTCTGTATTCGCAAAAAGAAAAGGAGGACTTGTGGCACCTTAGAGACTAACCAATTTATTAGAGCATAAGCTTTCGTGAGCTACAGCTGAGGAAGTGAGCTGTAGCTCACGAAAGCTTATGCTCTAATAAATTGGTTAGTCTCTAAGGTGCCACAAGTCCTCCTTTTCTTTTTATTAAAACTACAGTTAGTGTCTTTTTACTCAATATGCAATCTGACCTAAACAATTTATCCCACTTTTGACCTTTACAATCGGAAGATCAGAATATTTCTGGCTATTACTCTCTAGGCTTTATTCATTAGCACTTTTAATGGTAATACATTGCATCAAACCGCAATAACCCTCATTAGTTATCTTTATTTTTTTAAAGGAGAAGTTTGTGTTTTTTTCTGGTGTTTTATATATATTACAGAGTATCCACACAATTGTTTGATTTTTAATTTAAATGACTGGAGTAAGCAGGGCTATTGGGAAGATTGTATTTAAAACTTGGATGATCTATTATTTTGCGATTGAAATATTTCATAAGCCTTTTGAAAACTAATAGCCGAAGATCTTTCGGATTTCTATAAAACTGGCATGGAATGATATATGCTATTCCTAGTGATCATGTAATTGTTAGAGACTCACACAACCATTTGACCTTGTAAACGTAAGAACAGATTTCAAATTTTTCTCATTCTATTCAGGTGGTTGGCAGTAGCGACTAATTTCATCCCATCCTTTGTTTCTGATGGCATCAGGAACATCACTGGCAGACAGTCATTCTTCTTCTGATATACACAAATTTTATCTTTTTCCAGAAAGTGCTCTTTTATCATTTGCTTTGAAAGGTGTAGGTACATCCTAGAACTCCTGGTGGTGACAGCAATATCTGAGAGATTGTCCAGTCCCCGATTCAGGAAGACGCATATTTTGACATCAGGGAGATGGCTTCATCTTTTCACTCATTGATTACTGCCATTGCTTTGTCATCAACCATCTGAAGAGGAAACCTGAAATACATAGAAAGTAATGCACAGGAAGAAGCCTAGTAAAATTAAAAACGTCTGGTGCCCCGCCAGCGGATTATCCTGACGGGCCGCGTGTGGCCCGCAGGCCACAGGTTGCCCACGACTGCTATAAGACGTGCCAGAGGAGATAGTAGCATAGCACCTGGATAGTTTTAAAAAAGGAATCAACTCTTGATTTCATTTTGGCCTTTCCTCGCATGCATGATATTCAGGCCTAGAACTGGTCAAAAGCTGGAATTTCTGTTCCTCAGGAAATTCTGAAAAAAATTCATTCCATTTCAGAATGAAATGTGGAATATTTTGAAATTCCCCACTGAAGGGAAAATTTAAAAAAATCATTTAAAAAATTTGAAATGAATTGGTTGGGTCTGGGAGCCTCAGCTCCAACGCTTCCTCCTCAGCCATGGCTCCTAGGGGTTTTAGGCTCCCAGCTCCCCATCACTCCTAGTGGATTGATGGGAAACACGGATTGATGGGGAAGCCCTCAGCGCCACAGCTGACCTGGGAGCTTGGGCCAGCATTTCAGGTTTTCCAGGTTCCCTGCTGTCTTCCAGGGCTGCCAGGATCCTGGCTCTGCAGTCTGGAATCTGGAAGCCCTGGGATCCCAAACCAAAATGTTTTTGCGAAATGTTTTGCTTTTGATGAATTAGCATTTTCCAGTGACAACCTTTGTGGTCAGAAAATCCAGAACCAGATGCACTCAGGACTCTACTGCACATCATTAGTGCACTTGGCACATTCAAATTGCAGTGCTACTGGGAGAAATTCCCTTATGCCCTCTCTCTAAAGAAGTGGACAATTATAATGTCGTGGACTCTGCCAGCTCATAAGTCTTTGTGAATTCCAATGCTAAAGAATGGGAGTTCTAAGAGTAAAGAAATGATGATTAAATATCCCTAACAGAGAAACAGCACAATGTAATGTACATAATAGTAATTTCTCAGCTTTTTTTTTTTCTTGCTTTTTTTTTTTTTAAGAAACAGTGCGGTCAGGATGAAACAATCATTTTATATTTACATAGTAAAACACTTACACATTTGCCTATTCCTTTGCTGAATTGGGGCCATACTGCTGTATATCCCACATTGTTTAAATCAGGACACACAGGTCAATGAAAGACTGACACATAGATGGATTTAAGCAGCAGGCTGTAGCCTATATGCCACCCACTCTCACATGTCAGACATTTAACTGGGTCCCACCATGTAACCAGAAGGTCGGAGCAGATCCTCTTCCACCTACTCCTAGGATTCAGCTCCCTCCTCCTGAATCCTCTTGTCTTTCCCCTGGTGAGCAAGGTAGAAGGTATCAAGGGGGATTTCAGCCTGTGAGGACTTCAGGTCTCCTCTTCTCAGAGGCACAAGGTCCACCAGCAAAATCCCAGTTCTCATTTACCTCTAGGAACTGGTTCATTTAGCTTTTATCTTCACTGGGTACTGGCTGCAAGTTGCAATGAGCTAAAACATCCCTATATTGTCCTACTGTTAGATTTTCCATTCTTACTGCCTTTAACCTAACAGTGCCTCCACAAAGCTGCCAGGTATGTTAAAATCCTACCATGTCTCAACCAGTTTGGTCCAGAGGGAAAAATATCTTCCTAATCCCAACTACAGATCCACAGCATCCTGGGAATGCAGCTCACTATACCTCAAGTACAGGAAGGGAGGGCAGGGCAGCAATAAATTGAGGCAGAATTGCCCATCAAATTTCCAGGAGAAGGATGGGGGAGTGCCAGGGCAAATCAGTTAATTAATTTCCTCTGTCCCGCCAATGGAAGGAGAGAACCCCCTTTCCCTCACCCGCAGGTATATTTTTTACCTCTTGAGGTATGCAAAAGGGACACAGCCCCATTACCTCCTTGCCCATGCCACTCCACTCTCTCCCTTCCCCCCTTTTCAGTGGTTTGGGTTCCATTGTTGCTGGTCCAAGCAAATTCTCTCCTCCACTGAGCCAGGGTGGGGTCTTTACGGCATGTATACAGGGGGAATTGTGTCACTCAACACTGAAATATAGCTGGCTCTGAGGGAATGTGACAGCTGCTTAATAGTTCACAGACACATTGAAGTACAGGGGAACTCTAAATAGGAAATGTGTAATTACCCATATTTGAATTTAGTCAGGACATAGAGGTGTATACCCTTAGTCTTGTAAAAAGTGCTATTGGATCTCTATTTACCATAAGTAAGCAGGATATCAGTTTAACATATCAATTCAAAGTCAGCACTCCTAGCACTCCTACCCCCCACTTCCTGGGGGAGTAGTTATTGAATTCCAGTTGCTGGAGACTTGTTTTGCTTGGAGTTTTCCCTCCAATCACTGACTACACCTGAGCTTTTAGGCTTCTGAGAACGTATTAAAAAACAGCCCAAGGCGCTCTGTCTGCAGGCAGAGATGATTTTAAATTGATCAGATGAGAGGCAAACTTGAAACCTGGTAATCAGCATTCCCAAGAGAGCCTTATTACTATGCCTGGTCCAAATATTCTCTTTTATATGATATTAGAGATTGTAGAGAGCACAAATAAACATTTCCCTTTTTACACCAGCTAACTCAGCAGCACGTGTATGTTTTATAGGGAACCCTCAGATATCCTGGCTATTAGAAAATGGATTGTCTTTTGTCCTGTGTGCGCTTATTTCTTGTCATAAATAACGTTAAGGAAAACCAAGATGCATTAACAATACAAAGGACAACAGCTGAGGTAAATAAAACATGAGGTTTATGTATGAGAAGGAAGCTGAGGAATGGGATGACACTACAACATAATGTGACTAATTGACTGTAATTCTCTCCTGTGTGTGTTGACGCTACCCACTGCTGATCACATTGAGATCAATACAAGGCTTTTGTGGGACAAGATATATTTCCATTAAACTATTTGTGTCCATTTAAAGAGCTGACAGATTATTAAGTTGTTTTCTATCAGCAGTAGGAAACCAGAATCCTTTTTTTTATGAAAACAAGCCAATGCACCATCATATTTAATACTTTTAAATTATTTTTTGAGAAACTGCAGGTTTCATTTGCAGTTCAAAAATAACAGTGCCCAATTTTTGTATCAGACTGTCAAATAACCCTGGTTTGTAGGCTCTGCAAAAATAAATAGTTCATAAGAATGGAGGAACACCCTTTCTTGTCAGTGGAATCACATGGAACAAATCTGCAATTTAAGTGTCAATCAAGGGGCAAAGGTGCCTTCCATTTTCTATTTTTTTCCTTAGCCTAGTAGGAATTAATCTAAATGCATTAAAATATTTAGTATGGGCCAAATTGTGATCTCATTTATAACAGTTTGATCTGGAATAACTTCATTGACTTCAGTGGCATTACTCTAAAGTTACACTGGTAAAAGAGAATCAGAATCTGGCCATATATATTTCATTGCCTTCTACTCGTTGAAGATTTTGATACGCAAAACAGCTCCATATTAAACAATAGAATGTGAAACACATACATATATAATTTCACACAAAACTATGTTAAAACAACATTATTAAGTTGTAAAGTCAAGCAATCAAAAGTTAGCAAATGGCAGAATTCAGGTTGGCTGTACAACTTTAATTCAGCCCCCTTGTGTGTATGCATTATGATACATTCTTCAATTACATGATCACCAGCTACTTTTTCTATAGGATCCCCCTACCTCATTCAGTGTACAGCTGCTTAATATTTTGTTTTCTCGTTATTGTTCAGTGTATGGCCTTATGCGTCATTTACTGCACACTATTCAAACCCTTCTCTGAAGATAGAATTATTAATTTCCTCATGGGCTTTTCTGTGGCCCTCATCACTATAGTTTGAGTGTAAGCCCATGCCCTTAAGACAGGGAGAGTCAGGAGCTCATTATCAACGTCTGTTCGTAAACAGGTAGAAGAGTAGCCCATGGCTGCTTGCAAACTCCAAATGGACAGAAGTTCCATAAAGAGAAGGAGCTGTCTTCAGCCATCTAATCGGTGAGCAAGGAGAAAAGACTGAATGATCCAGGCTTCATTTGCATTGTATGTATGTGACAGTGTGGGTATTTTGGTTGAAATGCAGTTAAGGTTTGAAGTAATGAAATTCTCTTATTCCCATTGGGAAATGGAAGGACAAGAGAACTGTACCAAATATGCCTGGGATAAGGGGTCACCTCAACTAACACTTTATTTGGAGGTAGGATACAAGCCAGAGAGAAAGAAAATTAGTTCTTATTTTCTGATGAGTATCTTCCAGATGGTAAGGACTCTGTTGAAGGTCCTATATACCACTGGCCTGTCTCTGAACTCAATCCTCCACTTCTAATGTGAGTACCCATTAAGACAAAGAGGGGATGCAGAGATAGCTTTTAGAAAAGGTAGGTGGTTTTGCAACCTCTGGTGGTATTGAGGAACCATTTGCTGAAACTGCTGAGGACAGCAGCATAGCTGAAGAAATCTGGTGAGGGCCTCCTTACCCAGCAATCATTAAAGCTGTAATCATTACAGCTGGGATAGATGGTAGAGCCCCTGAAGCAGACCAGGCAGAATTTCCCTTAGGGGCTGGAGATGGACCCTGCCCAAACTCTGTTCTTGACCAACCCCAGAAAACAAACAGTGCATAGGCGTACAGCAGTAGAGAAGGGAAGTGGTTTTTGCAGCAACACATTTTCCTTAGTGGATGCTCAGACTATAAGTAGAGGATTGAGTGTAGTATTGCCATGACCCCCTGGGGAGGTGGGGTATTTTGTTTAGTTAATATATATTCCAGATATTGTTGATTTATTACTATTTCCCAAGCTGATTCTGGTGTCTTCTTTTCCTCTAATATAGTCATCCATGTTTTATCTATTGTTTGCACACCGAGATGTGTTGCCTATTAAGGGCACCTGGGCCAGTATTTAGTTTTTGGGGTGGGAGCTTGTATTATTTTTTAAAGGAACTTGTTGACATTTGCAACCAGCCCTTGTTGCTGCCAACACCATTTGACAGGAGGGTTACAGGAGTGCTTCACAAATGATAATGAATTTATTCTCATAATACCCCTGTGAAGTAAGAGGGGGGCATTACCCCTTTTTAAGATGGGAAACTGAGGCACGGAGAGATCAAGATGAAAAATATTCACACATTTTAGGTGCCCAATTGGACCTAATTTTTCAGCATTGTTAGAGTTATGTAGCATTACAAAGCACAACTCCATTGACTTCAGCTGCAGCATTGAACGCTCACCATTTCTGCGAATCAGACACCAGGGTCTCAAGTCAGGCACCCAGAAAATGAGGAACACACAATTAGTGACCACTTGTGAAAAGCTTAGTTTAAGTGACTTGCCGAGCCTCACATAGGAACTCTGTGGCAGAGGTAGGGATAGAATCCCATTCCGTAGTGCAGAATTCAACTGTCTTAAGCACAAGGCCATCCTTTCTTTTTCTGCAGTCCCCTGCCCCATTCATCACATATCTTCCAACTGCTGCAATGCATTAGGCAGGAGTCCTACAGATAACATTCTCCTTCAGTATAGAACTGAAACATCCCCAAAGCAGGTCCATCCTGTGAATGAGGCAGGGATCCTGTGGGGAAAGCATTATGTGATCATGTAATTAAGACTCTATCATAATCATGCATATGCACAAGGAGTCAAATTAAGGTTGCACAGGCAACCTTAATTCTGGCAGTTCCTAACCTGAGTGTTTGCTTTTGTCACCTTAATAGTGTTCTTCTAACACTGTGTGTGTATGTAATTTTCTACAGTTTTAGAAAACCTAACTGAAATAAAGAGTCATGTGGCATCATACTGACACTCACATGTTTCATCATCAGGGTTGGAACCCTTAGATCCACCACATATATCTCTGTTACTTGAGCAAATAATGTAGCTGATAGCAATAGTAAGTTGTCATCTTCTATGTGAATGAGCACCATCTTCTATGTGGATGAGCACTAAAGGGGGATGGGATACCTGGCTGGAGCATGCCCCACGTAGATGGAATTAACATGATGTTTGCTACCATCACATTGTTCACTCAGCTTCCATGTTCTACCCTTTCCCCAACCCTTTGTCTGTCTGGTTTATTTAGACTATAAGCTTTTCCGGCAGGGACTGTGTGATACTCAGTGTACATACAGTAACTACCACAATTCTTGGTTAGTTCTTAGGCACTATCATAATAATCAGGATTAATGCAAAGATTCTGATGTATTCACATGACTCCAGGTGCTGGGGCTTTAAGAAAAATATTAAATATTACAAGACTCACAGTAAAATTGCAATAGTTGGAAACTATGAGAGAGAGAGAGAGAGAGAGAGAGAGAGAATGCACACATCGTTTCTTGAATCACTACGACTTGATTCCTGGTCTGTGAAATATAAGGAAGTACAGTGGAACCTCTGTTGTCTGTTTAAAAAAGAAAGGCCACATGAAAGGGTGCAGCCTTCCTTGCAATACTGAGGGAAAAAAACAGATATCTCCAGTAGACTTTACGGGGTTTAGTAGGTCAATATATTTTTAAATGTGGAGCAAGCACGGCATTTTGATCTGTTTCCAAATGTTGAGTAAATATTTGTCATGAAGTTTATTAGAATAGTGCTGTATTGCTCTGCCTAGATTGATTTCCTTGACTAATTACAGGACTAGACTGGTTTGTATTAAATCTCTTTGAGAAAAATGTGAAGCCTGGCTTCCACATGATATTTCTGAAGGCTGTTTGCTTACGTTTGCTTATGCATGCAAACTAATGGCTCATTTGCTGTTCATGAAAGTCAGAGTGCGATAGGCAAGCTTTAGTTGTGAGTTGGGTTCTGGTTTTGATGGGATTGCAAGAACTTCCAGAACCTAAAGCAAAATTTGTTGAACTAGTGAGAAAGGAAAAAACAAAAACAATTTCATTGTGCTTTTCTATTCACCATCTATGTTCAGTGTGAAAGACATATATTTTATATTAAGAAAATAACAAAATGAGAAAGTCAGCTGGCACTGGAAAAGCAGCGTGTGTTTCTCTTCAGTAGAAGGCTGAGGTTCCACTTCAGTAATGGCCTCTACAGCTTGCCAGGGGAATTCCCTACTCTTCAAGGTGCAGCACACAGAAAAGGATTTCAATTCTGTTTGGCCCTACAACGGGGCTCTGCAAAACTTTGACCACAATATTTTACTTCTTGTATTACTCTTCTTGTCTTAATTACTTTACTGTCAATATTACAGAAACTGTTAGACATATGTTACCTTTCCATTTATATATTATGTGATACAGGAAGACCAGGGAGAGTGCTAGAGGGGGAAATATATAAGCTCAAGGCTAATTAAGGCGTGGTTCCCTGTAGACTAGGGAAGGTGGCTGCAGGTTAATTGGAGCACCTGCAGTCAATTAAGGCCCTGTTAGGAACCTAATAAAACCCCCCTGCATCAGGCAGACAGGGGAAGAAGGACTGGAGTTTGGAGGTGTGATGAGAGATTTAGAAGCCCTGAGAATTGAAGTAAGGGAGACCCCTTCTCCCCCCAGCATCTAAGGATTGAGGGTAACCCCACCTAAGGGTGATGAGGGTAAGAAACCCACAGGGGTTGAGAGGGGCTGGGACTCAGAGCAAGGCGCAGACCTCCTCTACCACCTTCTCGGGCTAGTAGGGAGGCCCTTAGCACCCAAGAGCAGGCAGAAAGGGTGGTATCTTAGCTCCCTGCCAAGAAAAGCTCCTACCTACCAGACTAAAATTGACCATCTTGCCACAATATATATATAAAGCCTTTGGCCAGGTGTTGTCAACAGCAACAAGGGCCAAGTTCAATAACATTACAAAACAAAACTGTCTCTAGCTCTCACCCAGAAATCTGGGAAACCTGAGCACTACCCCTCGGCACCCCTAAGATGCAATATTTCCCCACTCACAAGCACAGAGTCTGTATATAACAAAAGAAAACGTGTATTAAGAGGAGAGGGGCCACAGCATAAATCTGGGAAAACACTACAACTTATGCTTCGAAAGTATGCAAACAATAAGTAATCACCTTTTCCAGAGTATCTTGGGCAGTAATCCTTTGCCTCAGTTTTCCCCCCTTGCAGTGTGAAAGTCCAAAGGATGAATGTCCCTTTAACATGCTACTCACTACACTGCACCCCACTCACAATTTATTGTCCAAGGTCAGCAAAGTTCCAGAGTCTGGAGGTGGGTTCAGATGAATTCACCTTCTGCCCCAAAGGCTGGGGGAGGGGGGTGAGAGAGGGGAGTTGAGTGATGTCACTACCTCTGTTACAACTTAGCACTGCAGTTAAAAGCAATGGCAGAGATAACTATGTTCTGAGGATCTACCACCTAGCCTAGTCCTTAATGATTTCAGCTCTTAGTGATTTAAAGAAGTAATAGGGAACTTCACTGATGCTGCATCCTTTGCATTTTCACCACAACATCATTCCCACACCAGTCCCCTAAACCATCTTCTCAGTGATTTCTGCTGTAGTGATCACAAAGATGAAACAAGGACTCTCAACTGAGTCTCACCAGTTCCATCTTTGAACACTGCAGAGGGAGAGTCAAATAGCATCTAGGACCCTTTAAATAGAGACCATAGCACTACACAGAAACATCTACATCCTTATCATTTGCATTTGGCATCACTACCCCATGCTTAGTAAGTGAGGTTATGTTAGGGTGATCCTTGAATTAAGACATATTAAGTACAGTTCTGCTGACCTTAGTCATACAATGAAGATAACAATGTTTCATTACCCCTGCATCCACAACTTGAGTGAATTTTAATCCAAAATAGCCAAAATTGAGCACTTTGGCAAAGCAGGTATGTCTATGTAAATACAGTTTGCTCCCGAAGTCTTTCCCCCTAATTCATCAATAGATGACAGGAGAGAGCTCATTCAGACCACTATGTTATATATATACACACACACACATTAAATGGGCCAGTTTGAATTCTCAGGTAAACTGGTATGAATCCAAAATAAAAAAGTAACTCAAGGAACTTTTAAAGTGCCTAAAATAAACACACAAACTGAGAGCACAGTCTTGCCCAGTGTAGGTTTGAGTAATGTTGAGTCTTTTGTGTCTTCTGCCTTATAGTCAAGAAGGACCTAAAAATGAGGAAATGATTCTGTTCTCTCTCTCTGTGTACACAAATGGGTGTGATTAATCACAGCATCTGACTGGCTAGTTGAGGATCAGAGTTTTTGAGCATATAACAAAAACTCAGTGATCAGAATTATTCAGTCTGGCTGAAAGCTCTGTAGATTAATTCTAATTTTCAATCAAGATCTTCTTTAGCATAGCTGAGCCTGACCTACAAAGTATACATTTTTGTAATTCCCAGGTCTCCTTATTTTAAGGAAACAGTTATGTATGCAACTGCTGTGCAATGCTCTCATGTGAGAAAGATGGTTACAGCAAGAAAATATCCTGGTTTACAGAGGCATTCATTGCATAATATGTTCCTGTATTTAATGCACGAATGTGCTAGTCACCATAGTAATGATCACATTGATGGACTTACTGCCATAGAATCTCTGCTTAAGGAGATGTGCTAACAACACTGCCTGAAAACATGAACCTTAATACTTGCGAATATATCCAATGTCAGTTTCTTTTTCCTAAAGTGCTGTCGTAACAACATTTGGGGAGTAACCAGTGTGAAAAGCAATATATGGCAGAGTGTAATCAGTCATGCCATTCCTCTGAAGGTTTTCCACAGCATTGTGCTTCTCTAAATCCTGTCCCTTCTATACATAGTGCTGTATCTCCACATTTTGAATGTTATCTTTTTGTCATCTCTACACAGCCAAATTGTGGTGTAATTCCATGGAATCAGATTATTTTTGCATATGGTTGAATTCTGAGAAATGGAATTGGAAGAGGAAAGCATTTTGTACTTTTTCTGTGTGAAATTTGATTGGCTTTCTGGTTTATTTCCTGTATCATATTGTAGATTTAAGGTAAAGATAAAAAAGGTAAAAAAAAAAAAAATAAACCACCACCACATTTTCTCTTTCCATGTCCAATCTCAGACTACACAATATCACTTGCATCTATTAAAGGGCAAGATTTTAGGAGCTATCAATTATTAAAATTTTCAGATCTCTATTTCATAACAGTTAATTAGACTATGAAATATGCTAACAAGCAAAACAATAATTAACCCAGGCCAGTGGGAACAATATTAGAATCCTCCACTGATGGAATAATAAAAGTATAACTGGCTTAAATGGGATGACTCTTGTCTTATTTTGTGATATTTGGCAAGGATTTCTCTCATTTTAATAATGCAGCTCTTGATTTACAGCTACTCATTCTTCTCTGATCATTAATTTTTATGAATTACCAACACATGGTATATTACAGCCACTTTCCCCTGTCATTGTGCTGTTTAAACATATAAATGGGGCACAGGCTTGTAGTGTCCCTATGGTCACCTTAAAATATCATAATAAAAATGTTTAATGTGCACTTGTTCTTTGGGGGCTTTTATATACAGCAACGTGTTCTATTCCCAACTGGGTCCTGTCATGGAACTACAACTGATCACAATATCACTGTAATTTTAATTTGTTGTTCATTTTAATCTGGTCTTTGCTTTTGCTTCATCATAAAGTGATACTAGTATACAAGGAAAATAAACAGACTATTGGAAGCACAGCCTTAGTCAGCTGAGGAAAACCAGGGTTTGCAATGAAATGAACAGTATAGTGTGGAGGATAGTTATTTTGCAGCTCCAGTACTTATAAACCATTTACAGAGCAATTCCAATCTGTAAAGGTGTCGTTCACAAAAACAGATTCAAGTATGTGGCAAAATACAATACATATCAGAAATGAGGGTGAGCTTTCAGGAGACATTCCTGCAGGATGTGTGAAAATCACAATTTGAAATGCTGAATAAAGTTGACATAGTAAGCTTCATAGGATTGAAGGAGGTGACAAAACCCATCTCCTTCAATACACCTTGATCTATCTCTGTTTTCCCCTGCTTTACCTTCAATTTTACCTGTGACCTTCAATTTTAGGAATTCTACATTTATTCCACTTTTCAGGTTGGCATGTTTCTTCTGCTCTTCTTGGTAAGTGCTTAGACAAAGATGCTCATTTTGGGTTTATCGTGTAAGGTGCTGAAAACCTTGGTCCTGACCCAGCAAAGCTCTTAAGCATGTGCTTAACTTAACTTAAAGTGAGTAGTCTTGAGTTCTAAATGGAACTACTCACATGCTTAAAATTAAGTACATGCTTAAGAGAAAGTCACTGGCTTCCAATGGAACCTGGGTTCCTAAGTGAATTGCTCCTGTGTTCTGAAAAGAACCTACTTTATGTGCTGATGTGAGGGACTTTCACTATCTCTCTCAAACATTTTGCTCTCTTTTTTTATATGTATGGTCATATTCTTGTATTTGTTTATTTCTTCAGGGCTGCTGTACTCTTAGCTTCCTGCTTATTCTTAGAAGAGATTAATCTTTGTTTCCCTTATTCACACCATTGGATAAAAGGAACAAATAACATGAGTGAAAGAGATAATATCCCTGGAGTGGTGAAATGTAGGGAAGAGTCTAATCACTGAAGCATAAAATAAAGATTTTCATTTCCCTGTCATAGTAATGCCCACTCAGTTAAATAAAAAGAAGTTACTCTCTTGGAAAATATGCATAATAACAACAACATCTAGTTAGTATGTGATATTTTTCTCTCTCTTTAGGTAAAATGTAATTTTTAAGACAAAACTATCAATTTTTATGCTACTTTAACTGCTTTTCCCCATATGCAGAGATGAATTCAGGTTTTGTGGGCATTTATGCAAATTCAGATCACTTCCAACCCCACATCTTAGTATTAAATTGCTATGTCCTATAGCAGTTCCCGGTCCTTAAGTCCCCATCTGTGACTGATTAAAGCAATGTGTGTGGTGTGGCTGCAATTAAATAGTTTGACCCTACAAATGACCCGTGTCTTTCAGAAAAAGTCCAATTGGCAAATAGAATTGTTTTTGAAATCAAGGTCCATGTTTCAGGTCAGGCCATTTATATACAACACTGAGCGGGGAACAGCAATGGCTGTTGTAGCGTCGTTTGGAGCCAGTGAGGGTGGTCATGTTGGAACAGCACTTTCACAGAAGTTAGGTCACTTACAGGCAGTATGGCTATCAAAATAAAAAAAGGCAAAACATTTTCATCAAAAATTTGAACTCGGGAAGATATTTAACTAACTCTAATGATGATGTTCTATCACAGTAACACAATGCTGCAAAAAACACAACCATGAACTCCAGTGATGGGAGATTTGTACATACAAGAGTTCTAATGGATACCTGAACACTAGGAGCCCTCTACCACACAATTGCTGCTCCCCCCAAAAAGCCTTAGGATGGAAGCTATTTCTATTTTCTTCATGCACGGAAAAATTGTGCTGCCACAACCCTTGTGGGAAGGAGGAGTTTGCCATTCTTTCCCTCTCTCTCAGTGCAGCCTGGGAGGAAATGGGGCTCAGTGTGGGGACAGAATACAGTGTACTAAGCAGTCCTAAGTGAGAGGAGCAGCATAATAGGTCATAGCAGCACATGGCAAAAAGTGGGAATCTTTGTGTTCTATGGGAACTATGGGTAGGGACACAACATTTAGGGCACAAGTGCCAGGAAAAAAAATGGCTTAGCATCGATACCTGCCAACATGGGGAAACAAGTGTAAAAAAGAAGAAACAGAACTCCTTTAAACTTCATTGAAGTACAATGAACACAAGAGTGCTATCATTTTCACAGAGCAGACTGGCATGTCTCAGAACTCCTTTCTGGTTGTCTTGCTCTCTCCCGCTATTGAGGCTCTGAGTCAATTACTGTTTTAAATTAAGGTGAATATGTCATGAGAAAGGGGAAAAGTAGTAAACCAAAGACCTTTACTCACCAACCAGACAGCATAATACACTCTGCTGTAGCAAGAGCTTCCCATTATTCCTCTGCCAGAAGAATGAACTCTGATGTAGAGGACTACCATCTCTCAGGGTCAGAGGTAATTTGATTTCTCTGGTCCTTCAATCATTTGGCTGCCCTCACTAAAGGCTATTAGCTATAGCCAGTTGTCTTGAAAGTTACCCGATGGTTTTGTGATGTAGATTATCCTATAGCAAAGACAGACCTGAGACCAACAAATAAGGACTAATAGGTACCACATCTTAGATTTGTGCTTGTGTTATCAAGGTGATTATTTTTACAGCGAATATGAGTGAACCAGTCTTAAAGATATTCTGACAATTTATTATAATAATGCAATAGTTCGGGAATAAAATCACAGCCATTTCTCACTAACAGCAGAAGTACTGAAGACATTTTCTAGCTGACTGTGTTATATACACTGTGATGCCAGTAGATTAACCAGGGAAGTAGACAATGATGCTTATGTAAGTGGACTGATGTAATAAATTCCTTATGATTCAATTCTATCATCAGAAGGTTTCATCTTGGTAAGAAGTGATATATCTTCCATTTAGACTTCCACTTGAGAAACCAGTAGCATAAAGTTCAGTTCATTCATTTAATAAAATGACCATCTTTCATATTTTTATTACTGGGATAGTTGCTAGAATGGTCTTTCAACACATTATTTTCCAGCAGCCCAAAGCTGCTGCTCATTTCAGATGGATTAAAAATATCTATAAAGCCATTATGGGCCACATGCATTTTCTATGTTTCCAAACATTTCAGAACCAAGTATGGCTGGTTCAATAGCAGCTGGGGTACGGTCATAATCAATCATAATTCTCCAACCACTCCTTATAGTTAGTTTATGTTTTATTCATTTTATTTTATAAAATAGAGTTTTTATAAATTAATACAGGTTGGACATGCTTGTGGGGAGGTTGACCCTGTGCAATCCTTGCTGAAAATCCTCAGTGACTGAACTCTCTATCCAACAGTGGTGAAATGCACTTGGGATGCTTTAGAGGAAAGCAAAACAAAAAACAAAAAAAGCCCTGTACCTGTTAAATTATAAAATATTGTATCATAGGGACAGATGCTAACAGTTATTCATGTTCTGTTAAAATAAATATTCCAAACCTAGAATGTTAGAATGCATATTAAGAGCTTTCATAATAAAACTATCTACCCTCTCCCCTGATGAGGGAAAAATATAAAATATTTCGATAAAATAATCTGCTGTGATTGGAATAAAAGATAATACACCATTTTCCATTACTCTGTGAAGACAATATTATTGAAAAATACTCTCAAAATATTCTCCATAGGTTAATTTATGTTTATTCTATTTCTATAATAGCCAATTCTTTAAAAAATGTAGACCTCATGTTTCAGGATTTAAACCAATCTCTAAACAGGGGCAGATCTTTCCACATCTTTCTTCTGTCGTGTTTCATGCAGCTTCCTGGAAAACATCTGCTGTAAGATCTGACGTGAAAAATAGTTGGAGGAAACTATTAGCAGTGCATACCAAGACTTTTGGTTGGTTCTACAAAATCCAGGAACAATGCTACATATTCTTGAGTGTCATCTATTGGCACTCAATTTATTAACTAGCTATTTTCAGATCATCTGTGTACAATCTGGTGTTGGTCAGTCAGATACAGGATACAAGATTAGAGGGATCAGCGATCTGGCAATTCCTATGTTCCTATCTTCTACCTTCATAAAAAGTGTAGGTAAAAATGTTCTATGTATCTTAAAATGAAATATCAGAGAACAAAAATCAATAAATTTATAGTTTCAGAGTAGCAGCCATGTTAGTCTGTATCTGCAAAAAGAAAAGGAGGACTTGTGGCCCCTTAGAGACTAACACATTTATTTGCGCATGAGCTTTCATGAGCTACAGCTCACTTCATCGGATGCATGCAGTGGAAAATACAGTAGGGAGATTTCATATACACAGAGAACATGAAACAATGGGTGTTGCCATACACACTGTAACGAGAGTGATCAGGTAAGGTGAGCTATTACCAGCAGGAGAGAATTTATAGTGTAAAACAACTAGTGAGAAATTTGGTGTATTTTACCCTGGAGACCAAACACTCTCTTAGGAAACAAAATGTGTTCCTTATTTTCCTGCTGCAATACTCTGCATAGGATTATCTCATAGAAGAGTTCAGAATCAAAATGTGTAGGTCCAAAAGTAAGTTGCCCAAAGCTAGACACTCTGATCCAAAATTAGACAGGTAAGGTTCATTAGAATCTAATGAGAATGAGAATGTTGGCTGTTACTTCAGCTTCACTGAGTGTGGTCATACAAATGATTTGACCACCTGGTTGTGCAAATGGCTATCGAGTCAAATTTTCAGCCCTAGTATTGAATTTGCCATGTGTATCCAGATCATTGCACATATTACTTATAAATCTGTCATTTCAAAGTCCAGTGCCCATTTAGTGCACAAAACATTTTCCTTGAAAAAATAAAAGCACATTTCTTTTGAATGAGGTAGATTATAACATGAAAGTAGACATGTAAGTCAGAGGCTGAGTGGGGTGTCAGAAAATCTGATCTATGAAGTCAAATACTCAGTGTTTCTGAATAAGACTGTATACAGATGATCTGAATTTGTATATATGGAAATTGTTAGTTAGACTTAATGTAATGGGAAAAAACAAATATGTTCACATAAAATTAAGATTAGCTTTTGCTAAGAACTAGCCTCTCTTTACAAGTGAACTGATTGTGTGGGTGGGTGAGAGAAGGAGACAGATGCTTTTTTCACCATTTATATTCATTTTTTCTTTTGTCACTTTTTAACAATCTATCCCCAAGATCTGTAAATTCTTCAGGCTGAAATCTGAGTAACAGGACTGGTTCCCTACTGAGGCAAGACCAGAGCAGAGAATGGAATATACTAGAAAGGTAATATATGTTATTTGCCTACTGCCTGGTGCTTAGAAAAAGAATGATTGAATCTAGTATTTCTAAAAAGTGCAAAATCACAAGCCCTTGACGTTGTTGTCTTGTACACCCACAGCACAGGCAAGTAGCAAGCTTCTGCACATTGCCCCATTGATATGCCTTCATTCAGATCTGGAGAGCTCACTTCCACATATGAGAGGGAAGTCCAGTTCTGTGCGCATTCAGAGGGATACAATCCCTTCTGGAGCTTGTAGGGGTGCAGAGGAAGTCTGAATGATGCTACAGACTTTCTGTGGGAGCATTGTGCTCCTGTGTCTGTGGCTTGCCATTTCTGTTAGCTAGTGCAGAGGTGGGTGGTGCTATGGCCCTGCTCCTACTTATCCTCTTTGAATTTTTCTTGTCAGCAAGAATTATTCTTGTCAGCAAGTTAAAGAAGTACGGGCTGGATGAATGCACTATAAGGTGGGTAGAAAGTTGGCTAGATTCTCGGGCTCAACGGGTAGTGATCAATGGCTCCATGTCTAGTTGGCAGCCGGTGTCAAGTAGAGTGCCCCAGGGGTCGGTCCTGGGGCCCGTTTTGTTCAATATCTTCATAAATGATCTGGAGGATGGTGTGGATTGCACTCTTAGCAAATTTGCGGATGATACTAAACTGGGAGGAGTGGTAGATACGCTGGAGGGCAGGGATAGGATACAGAGGGACCTAGACAAATTGGAGGATTGGGCCAAAAGAAACCTGATGAGGTTCAATAAGGATAAGTACAGGGTCCTGCACTTAGGATGGAAGAACCCAATGCATAGCTACAGACTAGGGACCGAATGGCTAGGCAGCAGTTCTGTGGAAAACGACCTAGGGGTGACAGTGGACGAGAAGCTGGATATGAGTCAGCAGTGTGCCCTTGTTGCCAAGAAGGCCAATGGCATTTTGGGATGTATAAGTAGGGGCATAGCGAGCAGATCGAGGGACGTGATCGTCCCCCTCTATTCGACATTGGTGAGGCCTCATCTGGAGTACTGTGTCCACTTTTGGGCCCTACACTACAAGAAGGATGTGGATAAATTGGAGAGAGTCCAGAGAAGGGCAACAAAAATGATTAGGGGTCTGGAACACATGACTTAGGAGGAGAGGCTGAGGGAACTGGGATTGTTTAGTCTGCAGAAGAGAAGAATGAGGGGGGATTTGATAGCTGCTTTCAACTACCTGAGAGGTGGTTCCAGAGAGGATGGTTCTACACTATTCTCAGTGGTAGAAGAGGACAGGACAAGGAGTAATGGTCTCAAGTTGCAGTGGGGGAGCTTTAGGTTGGATATTAGGAAAAACTTTTTCACTAGGAGGGTGGTGAAACACTGGAATGCGTTACCTAGGGAGGTGGTAGAATCTCCTTCCTTAGCAGTTTTTAAGGTCAGGCTTGACAAAGCCCTGGCTGGGATGATTTAATTGGGGATTGGTCCTGCTTTGAGCAGGGGGTTGGACTAGATGACCTTCTGGGGTCCCTTCCAACCCTGATATTCTATGATTCTATGATTCTATGAATTTGCTATCTAATGGTTACAGGGTAACCTGCACCTCTTGAGTGCACCCTTCAGGTGACAGGCTTTGTTCCTTTCACCTCTCTCAAGGTAGAACCTGCCAGCTCAACCACTCTGAGATAGGGTTTCCAACCTTCCAGTATTGGCCTGGAGTCTCCAGGAATGAAAAATTAATCTTTAATTAAAGATTATCATGTAATAAAGTCTCCAGGAATACAGCTAAGCAAAATTAGCAACCTTTCTCTGAGACTGGATCTTTGTGTTTTAGTCCCTGTTTTCCATGGAAGGCCCAACTGTATTTGTCACCTGCAAGAAACTTCCCTCCAGGGGCCTGTGAACAGCAACTGATTAAAGTGAATCAAAATAGCTTCTTCAAAACAAAGGTATTGCTTTTTCACGCAAAGATACATAGCAATCAAAGAAAAGGGTTAACTCAACAAAAGGACTACATGTCTGGCTCTTTTGGAGTTTCCTTCGAAGCTTGGGCCAGCCTAGCTGCCCCAGACCCATCCTGCAGGGCCTGTATCTCTGTCTGTCTGCTCTCCACAAGTAGCCACCCTACAGCTGAACCCCCTTCTCTCTTTAGAGAATGAGTTTTTAACTGTTCAGAGTCCTTTTGATCTTAGGCACTCAGCTTTGGTAAATCAGTTGTGTAACTCTACCTGGCACCTGGAAATAGCATTTTCCCAGTCAACAGCCCAGCCATTGTTATCTTAACTCCCTGGAAGTTGTTTACCCAGGTTATTATTTATTATTCTTTATTTTTATTATCATAACACCTAAGAGCCCTAGTTATGGACCAGGACCCCAGGTGTCTTATCTCTTGTCACTGTGTCATTTCCTTCTTGTTCTTCATAACAGTTCCTTTTGATTGAATTCCGTGTAGTCAAAATAATGTCAAGAAGGTAAAGTAAGGTACACATAACATTATTGTAGCTCAATCTCACACTCTTCACATGCTGTCATCTCAGAGGATGTTGAGGAGTGGACTGCAAACGTACCTGGTTCCTGCACAGAGGGTACACTGGTAGCGTTGGGGGAAGTCTTATGCCCAGTTTATCTCTTGCACACTGGTTCAGTGTGCTGGCTAGGCACAATCCAATCTTATGAGGAGAAATTTTGTGATGGGGGACACTTGGGGCCAGATATTCAGCTGGTGCAAATTGATATAGTGAATGGATTTATGCCAGTTTATACCAGCTGAGGATCCGACCCTTGTCACTAGGAATGGTGTGGGATAGGCTTATAACTCATTTCATTTAGTGCACTGATCTTTTGTGAGATGGAAATAACTTTTTGGTCACTACTGACCTGTACCATATTCAGACAACCAGCCTACAGCTGGAACGGTCTGTGCTGTATTACCATACCCGCCAGTTATTCCATCTGACTTGTTAGCTCATTACTTTCTAGAACTCTCTACCCAGTTATCCTCACAATGCCCATTTTGGTTTCTTTTTTACAGTTTATTATACTTTGCAGATATTTGAGAGATCCTGCTGCTACATCTTTTTTTGACAATCTCATGCTGAAAGCAGTTAAGCCATTTTTGCATGAGCAGCATTTTCCTGCTGTAGCTTTTAAATATGTACCCAGGCTCAGAGTAAACACCTATAACTATTTAAATGTCTTTTTTAATCTTTTAGAAACCTAATTGTTAAGCTGAATTTTGCTGATAGAGAAAGATTTGTTTTGTTCTAACATGCTTTGCTAGGAAGCATACATTTGGTTTAGTTTTGAAACAATATAGGATGCACTATATTTTGCTGATACCGGAGGTTTTGTTTGTTCTAACATGCTTGGAAGGAAGCATAAAATTACTGTTAAAAATATTTAGCTTTAGTAATGTTACTTCAAGCCAATAGGTACCTCACTTAAGTTAGCAGTTTATGATGCTATGATATAGGCAAATACTGTATCTCTCTCTCTCTCTCTCTCTTTTTTTTTTTTGTCACAGCTGTTGGTTTCTACTTTAAAACTTCCCAAGGGCCTGGAGACTGATCCTGCATCCATTAAATTCAGTCAGAGTGTTGCTATTAACATAAATTGGGGTAGAATCCAGCCCCATTTCCAACAAATCTCAGTTCCAGCATCAGTGATTAGCATTCCACATTTCAACTAACAAGACATGTTGATTGCATAGCAAATATTCCAAGATGATCATGAATCCATTAAACACCACAAATCATGAGGAGAAGACCCAATATAGTGAGTGGCATGCTGGGACATCTTTATGCCTCAAAAGCATAAAGTCATTTAGTAGTTTCTTATTCATAGCCAAGACTCAACCAATATTGCTGCTCCACTGCAGACTGATCTTGTGAGATATGCCAATAATGTTGAGAAATCAGTTCTAGGAACAGGTATCACCTTTCCACAAGTCCAAACCAAGCCCCATTCTGTTCCCATGAGCTTTCCTCACAGATATGCCAGCTTTCTGCCACTAAAATCAAATGGTTTCTGTAAAGATTTATTTAAAGAACAGATGTAAATTAAATCATGCATACTTTACTCTCAGTTCCCCTGTCCCACTGGGTACATTAGCAGTGACTTCAGAAATGGCCCAAGTAATTTCATTAACATTAGATGTTCTAGGAGAACTTTGAGGATTTGCTGACTATTCTGTACATACAGCAGTTAAGTACAGCACGCAGGTTTTTGGGTACATAAACAAGCCCATTTAACACACTTTAGCAGGCAGGCTGAATTTATCCTGTGAAACTTACAACTTCAGGAGCTCCATAAAAGGATGACTTATCATTATGCCTGTAACATGAAATCAGTCCCAGCTCTTTTTCTGCTGAAACTGCATTTAAAAAAGCAGCAGATTCCCTTCAGTTCTCATAAGGCACCAGGCATTACCAGAACGCCGAGCCCCGGGAGGTGGGTCATCTCAAGGCAACCTTTGGCATTGACTTACTGCTGTTGTGAAATGCCTGTAGTGCTTTTTTAAAGGTGCACCTATATTCTGCAGCTCGTTGCTTACCCTCCCTGATTAAAACAAATAATGTATCCTGTAGAGTGTCAAAGGACCAATTAGAGCTACCAGTTAGCATTTCTAATTATGAAACCTGAAACAAGCAGTGTGGCCCTGGTAGCACAGGCAGCAGTAGTACAGGCTAGCTGCCCCAAATATGTACCCCTGGGGTCCAGGTGGGTTTGTACTCAGAGTGGCTGGCCCATGCTGCCACATGCTACCACAGCTATGCTGCTATTTTTAGCGCACTAGCATGAGTAGGTCTACACAGGCTGGGAATCACGCCCCCTGCTGCAAGAGAAGACATAGCCTCTTTGTAAACAGGATGGAGATATCATCTTAATTGGGAGCTGTTGCTTTGTGTAATGCATCTTGTGTAAAATTCAGTTTTGGTTTTATGTTGACGGCATTTCAACATCTACTCTTCTGAACCACGCACTTCCATTTCTTTTTCATAGGCCTACAAACGTCACCTGAATGATTGTTGAGCAGCCTAATATATTGCAATGACTTCAGTGTGACAAACTAAATGCATCTTTGGCTAACTGTATATCTATGTTCCAGTGAAACTGAAGCTTCTATATCCATGAAGGTTACTAAAAAATATAGCAAGGTGAGAAAAGCATGTATGCATGAACTCTCATTTGTTTATACTGCATTACTCGGTTTTTAACCATATTTATAGTTGGGATGGGTATTCCTTAGTTATCTACACAAATATCTGTCGAGAGTATCCATGCCCTCAAGTACAAGCTCCTACCACTTAAATAATATGGTGACTGGTGCCCTAAATATACCTATAATAGATATGATATTTCTAACTAATTACATTGTAAGTTCTTTGGAGCAGGGACTGTATCTTTGTTCCACCTAGCACAATGGGTTTATGGTATATGAGTGGGCACTACTGCAATACAAATAATATTACTAATTGCAGGTTCATAAAATAAA
The DNA here is from genome assembly GCF_965140295.1 of Lepidochelys olivacea. Taxonomy (NCBI): domain Eukaryota; kingdom Metazoa; phylum Chordata; order Testudines; family Cheloniidae; genus Lepidochelys; species Lepidochelys olivacea. The sequence continues at coordinate 53,981,860 of NC_140412.1, forward strand.
TTCTGACAAAGATGGGCAAATCCTGCAAAAAGTGTTCCACGAATAGTTGCTTGAATTTTTGAACGAATCTGCTTTGGGCATGGCCAGGGTCTTTTTGGATTTGCTTTCCATGAACATAAGTGCAATAGATTTACTGGCACCAATGTTTGTGGAAGGTTAATGTCATTCATGTGTGTGAATATTGATGAAAAATAAACTCTGAATTTGCATATGTGAGTATTTGCGCCGAAAGAGCTTATGCATTCATCTATGGCTAAATTCTATCCCCTTATTCACATTGACTAGTACCTTACTTAGACTGGTCATATTGATTCAATTGATGTCAGGGGGACTACTCAAAGAGAAAGATATTATTCAATATAAGAGTGGCAGTTTCTAGCCCTGTGTGATTATCTGAACAGCTAACCAGCAGAACTGGAATGTCAAATATTAAATACTTTCTTTGTGATCAATCCATAAAGTTAAAAATTGCAAATAAAATTTCATGAATAATTTTAAATAATGAATAAATTAAAAGAAATCGTAATCTGCTCATGGATATTCCATGAGCAGAAAGAGCCTAAATTCAACAAATTAATTATTCATTGTGAATTATTTGCTCAGCTCTAGATCCTTATTAAAAAAAATGATTACCATATTCTACCTTAATGATCCAAAGCACTATAGTAAGGCTATTACAAAATATACTTTTATAAAGGCAGTAAAGCAGGGATAAAGGATTGTCCTCTTTGTGTGACTCCTAGAACTCATGCATAGCTATACTGCACCTATACACAGCACTATTTCCATCAGAAATTATAAAGTTCAGGATCCAGGCAAGTATTAGTTTAATGTTAAGTTGGGCAAGGAAAATAACGAACCAGTGTTTGGGCCTGTGAGTATTGTTAGGATAAAGATATTCAGGCCTGTCTGCAAAGGCCTGTACTTTAAGAATTTAGGTGTATTCTTATCACTTGGCTAGTTCTAGAGGTATAAAAGAAAGAATCAAAATCACTGTCTGCTGGTGTAAGGGCCTTCTCTTACTGTGACAGTCTGAGGCCCTGTTCTTAGGCTAAGGCCTTTGGCTAAGCAGCAGAGGCAGCCATAAGCTGGGAAGTGAACAGTCACATCCTCACATTCCAAACTAGTCACATTGAAATAAGGTGCTATTGGGCTGTTAGGCACTATCAGGACACGATTGTATTCCTATCACCTCCAGAGAAAGGGAAGTGCCTAGAAAATGTAAAAGGAAACTTAGTTTGATAGCATCCTGTCTGGCAAGAACTCACTTATCAATAGCTGGGATGTGAAATCCTCACTTCTGTATTGTCTTGTCATTATAGTTTCCACTTTCCTATTGTTTGTCTGTATAATCTCTGTCTGGTTCTGTGATTGTTCCTGTCTGCTGTATAATTAATTTTGCCGGGTGTAAACTAATTAAGGTGGTGGGATATAATTGGTTACATAATCATGTTACAATATGTTAGGATTGGTTAGTTAAATTTCAGTAAAATGATTGGTTAAGGTATAGCTAAGCAGAACTCAAGTTTTACTATATAGTCTGCAGTCAATCAGGGTGTGGGTGTGGAGAGGGGAAATGGGAACAGGGTATGGGGGTAAGGAAATTGGAATCATGTTTGGCTAAGGGCAGGAATGGGAACAGGGACTCAGGTGTAAGGCTCTGTGGTGTCAGAGATGGGAAGGAGGATACTAAGGAAGGAAACTGGAATCATGCTTGCTGGAAGTTCACCCCAATACACATCGAATTGTTTGCACCTTTGGACTTCGGGTATTGTTGCTCTCTGTTCATGCGAGAAGGACCAGGGAAGTAAGTGGGTGAAGGAATAAGCCCCCTAACAAGTATACCTGATGTTGACCAGATTGATTAGGACCAATTTAAATCTTTCTAACTGCAGTATGTCAGAAAAGGAATTCCCGTAACATTCATTGGTAGTTGTAAAGAGGTAACTTTGAACTGCGGTATCTTACAATAGCTAGTAGGGTAACAGGACACTGTATGTCCACAGCCAATATGCATGTTAACTCGTTGCAAATTTCAACTCATTAACAGCACCAGTAACCGATAATGTGGTGCTAGTATACTGTAGCTTTAAGAAACACACAGCTGCTTCTTTTTCAAAGAAGTAGAGTGTCTTTCAGTTCATAATAAATTATAACATATGTGGGGTGTTGCCTTTTGGTTAAATTATATTTCACAAAATTGTAATGGTGCTATGTGGTACAATGATGATGAAATGCCAATAAGTTCAGTACATAAACGGAGGTGAGCCAGGGCTAAATTTTCCTGCTAGCCTGCCTGTATACTTGTTTCTTCAATATCTACCTTACCCACACGTAAACAATCTGGGAGGTAAAATTAGGCAAAATTATGGGTGACTGTTGAAAACCTGTCAGACAACTTTTGATATAGCCAAAGGAAAACAGATCTTTTTTTAAACCTTCAAAGCGTAAGTGTAATTGTTAAATATAATGGTTTGGGGCTGTCTCTATATCTGTTTTTGAAAGATGTAAGCAAAATCTAGGAATGGTTTAGGTTTTACACAGATGTATTGTTGTTTTTCAAAATCCAGACTGAAGGTGTGATGGATCAGGGTCCCAGTGTATCAAAATCTCTGAATTTATAAATGGGGGTGAGGGAGAAAAACTGCATTCCAGTTTGTCCCACACTAAATGGTTTGCTGTGTTTTCACATCAAACCTGCAATGAAAAGTCTATCGTTATTAATACTTCCTCACTTCCTCCCTAAGGTATCCCTTTAAATACCACCTTTTAGACTAAGTGATGTCACAGGAACAGCCAATAAAGCCAATCCTGTTATGTGCTGGTTGTACAACTGCCAAAGCAGGATTGGGACAGTGGCTGCCATTTAAAAGTCAGTATTTGCCAAGCTTTTCACAGTGGTGTCTGTGGATACCACTGTTAACCTCTATATTTAGAATGGTAAATAATTGTGGTAACTCAGACACCACGGTGTGCTGAATATTGATAAATGATTTTTTTTTATGGCAAACGTTCTACTTTTTGACAATGATGGAACTCAAGATGGTAGCGTCCGCAATAGGTAGAAAAGATGCTCCATCTGCCGGGATTTACACCCCATGTGGGCAAATACCCAAACACTTCCAAAATGGTGGTTCCCTATATCCCTGTTCCAGTGTGTAGTTTTTAGGATCCAAAGAGGAAGTACACATGCCAGTTTTCATTTGCACTCAGCCATCTCTTTCAGCCTCCTCTGGTCATTCTACCAATTGATAATACATATTAGGGCCTGTCTGATAACAAACACATGCTAGTTTGCAACACTCCCACATCCAACACATTTGCAGCTTTACATAAACAAGCTAGAAAATGCATATAACACCCTGCTTTGAGTAGACATAATTAAGAGTTTGGAGACAAGTTAGAAAATAGCAATTTAGTTTAATAGGAAGCAAACTGCATGAGCAGGAGAGAACTTGAAGCTATAGAGTACTGAGAAAAAGGAAAAAAAAATAATTTCTTTCCCTTCAGAACTAACACAGATAGTTATATAGTGTCTACAATACCTTATCATTTGTAGAATTCCAGGAAGAACTCTTAATTCCTATGTCTGTAGTCAGAACTGTAACTAGGCATATTAGTCCTGAGGACAAGCAAGTGTATTTGTGCCTCCTGCTGGGGTTTTTGGATTTTTTTGGCATTTCTCCACTCCATTTTTCCGCCTCTGTGGCTTTGTGCCCTGGGTGTCTGCCCCACTTGCCCTGCCCTGGTTACAGCACTGTCTATGCTAGTCCACTAATATTAGATACTCAAGTACCTTAATTCATATATAATCCATGAAATATGCAAAGACTCAACTGTTAAAATATGTTTACAATTAATGACTTTTTACTGAATTTAAAGAGTCAAATATATTGGCCAAGTGTCTCTGTCCAGTCCCTATGTACCTCTTCACTGCATCTCCAGAATTGCATCAGAAAGTGAGAGTCTTGTCAGATGCTCAAAGATAGCATTATTGCCCACTTACCTGCTGATATAAATGGGGGAGGCAGTATAAAAGAAGGTTTCAAAGTAACAGCCGTGTTAGTCTGTATTCGCAAAAAGAAAAGGAGTACTTGTGGCACCTTAGAGACTAACCAATTTATCTGAGCATTAAGCTTTCGTGAGCTACAGCTCACTTCATCGGCATCCGATGAAGTGAGCTGTAGCTCATGAAAGCTTATGCTCAGATAAATTGGTTAGTCTCTAAGGTGCCACAAGTACTCCTTTTCTTTTTAGTATAAAAGAAGTGAGGCTGGCTGTAGTGAGAGGACTGGAAAGATGTGGTTTTTAAAATAAAATACTGATTTACACTCATGCATATGAGAGGAGACTTGGGGAAGGATTTTCAAAAAAACCAAATGATTTAGGAGCACACATTAATGGGACTTGTGCTCCTATGTCAGTTAGGCAGCTTTGAAAAACCAACACTTAGAATGTATGTGTTATTTTAGAAACATAGAATACCAGGGTTGGAAGGGACCTCAGGAGGTCATCTAGTCCAACCCCCTGCTCAAAGCAGGACCAAGCCCCAATTTTTGCCCCAGATCCCAAATGGCCCCCTCAAGGATTGAACTCACAACCCTGGATTTAGCAAGCCAATGAGGCAGGGGGTTGGGGTGTGGGAGGGGGTATGGGCTCTGGGCTGAGGGTGTGGGCTCTGATGTGAGGCTGGGGCTGAGGGGTTTGGGGTTCAATAGGGTGCTCCGGGCTGGGGCTGAGAGGTTCAGAGGGCAGGAGGGGGATCAGGGCTGGGCAGGAGGTTGGGACACAGGAGGGAGTCAGGGGTTCAGACTCTGGGTGGCGCTTACCTCAAGCAGCTCCCAAAAGCAGCTGCATGTCCCCTCTCCGGCTCGTATGCGGAGGCATGGTCAGGCAGCTCTGCACGCTGCTCCATTCTCAGGTGCCACCCCCATAGCTCCCATTGGCCATGGTTCCCAGCCTGGGAGCCAGAGTGGGGACATGCTGCTGCTTCAGGGAGCCGTGTGGAGCCACGGCAGGTAGGGAACCTGCCTTAGCCCTGCTGCAACACCAAACGTACTTTTAACAGCTGCCAGGGTCCTTTTTGACCAGGTGTTCCAGTCGACAACTGGACACCTGGCAACCCTAGACAGTATTAGAACCATGTGAGCCAAAGCTGGTTTCCAAACACCATAGCCAGAGAGTAGTTTTGGTGTTTTTTTATGGTTCTCTTAGTGTTTATTCAGTCAGATGGCCAGATAGCCATTTACTTCACAAAGCACATTGTTGGTGCTTAACCAATAATAATAAATACATAAATAGCTAGTAAATGATGTTCTCATGGGCCTAGGCTTCATAATAGGTAGGGCCCTACCAAATTCACCGTCCATTTTGGTCAATTTCATGGTCACAGGATTTAAAAAATCATAAATTTCACGATTTCAGCTATTTAAATCTGAAATTTCATGGTGTTGTAATTGCAGGGGTCCTGACTCAAAAAGAAGTTGTGGGGTGGGCGCAAGGTTATTGTGGGGGGTGGGTTGCCGTACTGCTACTCGTACTTCCATGCTGCTGCGGACGGCAGCGCTACTTCAGAGCTGGGCAGCTGGAGAGAAGCAGTTGCTCTCCGGCCACCCAGCACTGAAGGCAGCACAGAAGTAAGGGTGGCAATACTGTGACCCCCTCTAAAATAATTTTGTGACCCCCCCCCACAACTCCTTTTTGGATCAGGACCCCCAATTTGAGAAATGCTGATCTCCCTGTGAAATCTGTATCGTATAGGGCGAAAGCACACAAAAGACCAGATTTAATGGAGGGAGACCAGATTTCATGGTCCGTGATGCGTTTTTCATGGCCGTGAATTTGGTAGGGCCCTAATAATAGCTTTTTCCTAGGACTAACTTTGCATACAATATAAAAATCCTGTATATTTGTAGTCTAACTAGTTGAGCATTGAACCGATTGGACAGAAGAGCGCCTGTTGAATCTGAATTGGACTTTTGCAAACCTGACACTTTCATATGGCTGGGTTTGGGGTTTTTTGTGCATATTGTTCACCTAGCCCTGGCTTATCTCAGTGCATCTCCTCTCAAGCTTTAAAACTATCTGCTTCTTTGATGTATGGCTGTTAGTTGTTGAACTTAAATGTCTCTTTAATGAAGCCTGAAGTTCTATGTATCATTTTCATCCAGATAGACATATCTAACTCACAGATAAAACAGTGCGTGTGGGTCAGAGGCGCGTGGGTGAACACCAGCTAACTTAAAATGAATGCAAGAAAGTCTTGAGTAATGACAGACAGAGGAGGTAAATATCTTGAGAATCTCCCCATGCCTTACTCAAAGGCTTATGCACTGCAGACATTAAGATGGTACATAGCTTTGGTGACAGGTTGGACTCAGCAATAACTCTGGAAAATCAAATACCAGTGTCACTAAAAGCATCCTATTCCCTTGTTACTAGCAAGAAGACTGCAGCCTCCTCTCTCAGACAAAACTAGATCACAAAAGTTCATGCATTCATCATCTCCAGACTGAACTATTGCAATGCTCTTTACTTTGGTTCTAATCTGTGGGTAAAACAGATGGGGGTGGCACTCTACATTAAAGAGACAATTACCTGTTTTGGAGTTATTGGTAAGCACAGGATCGTGAATGCATATGAATGTATTAACCAACAAAGCCGAGGAGCAGATATTGATGGGGGCGTGTGACAGACTACCAAATCAAACCAGAAACAGGATGAGTTATTCATTTAGCACTTATCCGTAATGTATGTGGAAAGAAAAACTGTGTTGTTATGGGGGATTTCAATTTGCGATACATATGCTAGAGGTCTCCTGCTGTCACTAGTAAAATATCATTAGAGTCTTTAAAATTATAGATGATGGTTTTCTAACACAAAAGGTATTGTACCCCAAATGAGGTAACTATTTTGAACTTCATTATGATGGATAAAGATGAATCACTGGACTGGAAGCTGGTGTTAGCCTAAGGACCAGTGATCATGACCTGAATACATTCAAGACTGGGCGCTTTCCAGAAGTTATTCTTTAGCCAAACACAACTTATGCTTCAGTGAAAGACAAGTTATTGGGCAGAAACCAGGGTTACTTGGTGAAAGTTAATGGCCTGTGGCATACAGGAGGTCAGCCTATATGATCTAATGGTCCCTTCTGGCCGTAAAATCTATGTAATTTGTGAAGAAGCAAAAATGGATACAGAATTAGGCAATCCATTTCCTACTGAATGGTATATGCCAAAGAATACATCAAAGAATGTTCCACAACCGGCACTCACTCACACTCACCGCTGTATGTATTTTAAGGTTTTGGCACTAATATATAAAGGTCTTAATGGAATAGGCCTTTGTTACCTCAAATACTACCTGTCCTTCAAGGATTCCCCACAATGGTCACCGTCATAAAAAGCAAGATACAAACTCAAGGGAGCAGGAGGCAGAACATTTCCAGCAGTAAGTTTCAGGACCCAAACTCAGAACAGTAGTGGGATTTTATGATGGGGTTGCCTGTGATGGTGGGGGGAGGCTGGTTTTGGCAGCCCTCAAGGTCCCTTCCTCATTATGTCTTAGGGTCCCTTCCTGCTTCAGCCAGTAACCTGTGCGGGTTGAGGGAGGGAACAGTTTACCCCCTGATATTTTCTGCTGTTGTTTTTAGATTGTTTTTGGGGTGCAGGGGTATAGATTTTTTTGTCTCCTTCCTTAAGAATCATAGAATCATAGGAATGGAAGGGACCCCGAGAGGTCATCTAATCCAGTCCCCTGCATTCATGGCAGGACTAAGTATTTATTATCTAGATCATCCCTGACATGTGTTTGTCTAACCTGCTCTTAAAAATCTCCAATAATGGAGATTCCACATCCTCCTTAGGCAATTTATTCCAGTACTTAACTACTCTGACATTTAGGAAGTTTTTCCTAAAGTCCAACCTAAACTGCCCTTACTGCAATTTAAGCCCATTGCTTCCTGTCGTATCCTCAGAGGTTAAGAAGGACTATTTTTCTCCTTCCTCCTTGTAATAACTTTTTACATTCTTGCAAACTGTTATCATGTCCCCGCTCAGTCCTCTTTTCTCCAGACTAAACAAACCCAATATTTTCAATCTTCCCTCATAGGTCATGTTTTCTAGACCTTTAATTATTTTTGTTGCTCTTCTCTGGACTTTCTCCAATATGTCCACATCTTTCCTGAAATATGGTGCCCTGAATTGGACACAATACTCCAGCTAAGGCCTAATTAGCACGGAGTAGAGTGGAAGAATTACTTCTTGTGTCTTGCTTACAACACTCCTGTTGATACATCCCAGAATGATGTTTGCTTTTTTTGTACTAGTGTTACATTGTTGACTCATATTTAGCTTGTGATCCAATCTGACTCCCTGATCCTTTTCTGCAGTACTCCTAGACAGTCATTTCCCATTGTGTGCAATTGATTGTTCCTTCCTAAGTGGACTACTTTACATTTGTGCTTTTTGGATTCATCCTATTAACTTTATACCATTTCTCCAGTTTTTCCAGATCATTTTGAATTTTAATGCTGTCCTCCAAAGCACTTGTAACCTGTCCCAGCTTGATCTGCAAACTTACTCTGTATGATATTATCTAACTCACTAATGAAGGTATTGAACAGAATTGATTTCTGTAGGACCCCACTCGATATGCCCTTCCAGCTTGACTGTGAACCAGTGATAATTGCACTCTGGGAATGGTTTTCCAACTATAATAGCTCCATCTAGATTGTATTTCCCAAGTTTGTTTATGAGGCGGTCATGTGAGACAATATCAAAAGTCAAGATATACCACATCTACTGCTTCCCCCCCATCCATAAGACTTGTTACTCTGTCAAAGAAAGCTATTAGGTTGATTTGACATGATTTGTTCTTGACAAATCCATTTTGACTGATGCTTATCCCCTTATTACCATCTAGGTATTTGCAAATTGATTGCTTAATTGTTTGCTCCATTATCTTTCTGGGTACTGACATTAAACTGATTGGTCTGTAATTCCCCAGGCTGTCCCTATTTTCCTTTTTTATTTTTTTATATTGGTACTATATTTGCCCTTTTCGAATCCTCTGGAATCTTTCCCGTCTTCCAGGACTTTTCAGAGATAATCACTAATGGCTCAGATATCTCCTCAGTCAGCTCCCTGAGTATTCTAGGATGTATTTCATCAGGCCCTGATGACTTGAAGACATCTAACTTGTCTAAGTAACTTTTAACTTGTTCTTTCCCTATTTTAGCCCCGCTTCTACCTCATTTTCACTGGCATTCACTATATTAGACATCCAATCACTACTAACCTTTTTGGTAAAAAATGAAACAAAAAAGTCATTTAGTACTTCTGCCATTTCCACATTTTCTGTTATTGTTTTCCCCTCTCGTTGAGTAGCAGGCCTACCCTGCCCGTAGTCTTCCTCTTGCTTCTAATGTATTTGTAGAATGTTTTTTCATTGCCTTTTATGTCTCTAATTATTTAATCTCATTTTGTACCTTGGCCTTTCTAATTTTGTTCCTCCATACTTGTGTTATTTTTTTATATTAATCCTTTGTAATTTGTAATTTGTATTTGTAATTTGTAATTAATCCTTTGACATTTCCCCACTTTTTGTAGGACTCTTTTTTGAGTTTCAGATAATTGAAGATCTCCTGGTTAAGCCAAGTGTGGTCTCTTGCCACACTTCCTATCTTTCCTATGCAGTGGGATAGTTTGCTCTTGTGTTTTTAATAATGTCTCTTTGAAAACCTACCAACTCTCTTGAACTGTTTTTCCTCTTAGACTTGTTTCCCATAGGATCTTTCCTACCAACTCCCTGAGTTTGCTAAAGTCTGCCTTCATGAAATCCATTGTCTTTGAAGCATTAGAGATGGCCATGGCTGGAGATGAGACAATGGACATGGCAGGCCAGCATCCTGAAGTGGTACTGAGAATTGACTCAGGTGCTTGGCTGGCTGTTTCTTGTTCACATGCTCAGGGTCTAACTGATTGCAATATGTGGTGTTGGGAAGGGATTTTCCCCCAGCTCAGATTGGCAGTGACATTGTGGGTGTTTTGTCTTCCTCTGCAGAGTGGGGTGCAGGTCATTTGCCAGAATAGTCTGGATATGTCTCATTTCATCAATTCCCTGCATTGCAAGGGCCTCAAGCACTGGTGTACTTTGGTCCTGCTCATCCTCTGCCTGTGGCACATAATAATCCAACTCCTCAAAACTGTAATAATTTGATTGTTGGGCTTGGTGTGGGGGAGACTGAGTGGTGTTTACTGGCCTGTGATATGCAGGAGGTTAGAGTAGTTGATCTGGTGGTCCCCTCTGGCCTTAAACTCTCAGACTCTATGACAACTGCCCAAAAGAAATCAGGAAAAGTCCTTCCCTCAAAATATTTAAGACATACTATAAGACTCATTTCTGTGCTACAGCATTCCCAAAAGTACTAGGAGGAGGAAAATGTCAGCACCAAGTTAAAATATAACAGTCCTTGACCAATCCTGGACTGGGAAAGAGAACAGTAGAGGCTTTGATTATTACATTTAGAAGTAGGACTGTTAATTGACAGCCTTATACAAAGCCCTCACTGGTAGTTTTGAATCCAGGAGCAGGATTTAGATAGCACAGTAATAAGCCCTCTCCAAGTGACTATACAGATGGATTAGAGTGACTCTGAATCATGTATTTTGTCCTGCGGTTATGACATCCAGCTGAAGAGTCAGGCCCACGGAAGAGAACAGAGACATGAGGCAACCGAACTGTATCTGTGAGGCACACTGGAATTGCACAGTGGCATATATGAATTCAAATATTATGGATTTTGGCCAAAATTTGATTTTTAACAAAACTTCTCTGGTTTGGGGGCTTTTTTTTTTTGCCCCAAATCAGCGTTTTCCATGGAAAGCAGACATTTTTTCATGAAAAATGTTGTTTTGTCAAAAATCCAATTTTTCATCAAAACAGCTTTCATGGAAAAATGTTGATCATTCCTATCAATATTGGCTTAGCTATATAACTCTAGGTACCCAAATTGTCTTGAATGCCCACATGGCACTGAAATGGTTAAAACAAACAAAACAACAGTCTCCTAATGGGTAGCACTGTACCTCCAAAAGCTTCTGTAACATACTGTACATCTGCAGGACTGCATTGCACCAACGTGATCATTATCAATACATTGCCCTACTCAACCTTGGCCCTAGAGCAGAAGTCTACTAATCTTCAGTATTCTAGATTTCCGAATATCAGTTCATTTTTACTCATTCTCTTTATTGTACTGTATGAAATACATTCTAAAACTACCTTTCCTGAGAGCCTATCAAACACCTATGGGTTTGAAGATTATTATTATTACTATGGTTAGCTTTGCTATGCTCCTAACCATTCCTAATCCAGACTTTTCCTGCTTTGCAAGAGAAAATATTTAGTGACTGGACCCCTCTGAATTACTTTAACAAGAGCTGGCCTATAATTGAGAAGCCATGCCTCATGGGTTTTAGGGTGTGACGTTTGCTGCCTCATCTGGTTATGGATCTCCGCTCCAGAGGGTTTTGAATTTGTACTGGGTAAGTGCATCTCTGTTTCTCATTATTTGTGTGCAATTCATTTAAGCTTTTTCTTCAGAGGACTGGGACAAATGCAGGCAGTTTCAGCTGAAGCAGTCAAATTTCCACTTGCAAGATTATCCTCTATCAGAATCTCGTGAAGATGAGCAGCCGCTTCACTCATAGTTCAGACGCTAGATTGGCATGTAATTTTTGTATGCCTCCTTGCATCAGTGTGAAGGTTCTGGGGGTTACTGTCTACACTGAATGTAATGTCAATTTAATATATGTATTATGGCTGAAAGCAACCCCTTGGAAGAAAGCCTGTGACACATCCGTTGCAGGCAGAATGGCTGCAACGGATGTGTCAAGGGAACACTCTGCCCATGGCAGGCAGATAGACTCCAAATGTGCAGTCATAGAAGGAAGCACTGGGGTCAAGGCCTGGGAGGGACCAGCTGATCAGTGATAGGTTACACTGGGCAATTTTATGCCATCGGGGTAATTAATTTGTGACATGGGCATGCAGTTTTCTTGTGTTCTGTTGCATTATTGTTTGGCAGTTGGAGATTACCATCTGCACATAAAGTCAATTTAATGTAAGTAATAATGTTATAGTATCAATAGTCACCCACTAGTGTAAGGCCTTCTTTACTGCATACCCCTCCCCCCCCACCCCGTGGTGGAATGGCTACTCAAGGTAGCAACCTTGGTATGCCAAGGAGGTAGGCTTGGCACCTAAGTTCCCACTGTGCAGCAGCCTATTCAGCACCATGCAGGCACTCAGGCAGCAGCGGTGAGAGATGCCCCTCCCCCAGCCCTGACCCGTGGCTGGGGGAGAGGCGCCCCTCCCGCTCCCCCTCCCCTGGCCCCAACCCAACCCCAGCTCAGGTGCTGCTGGGGGGAGTCTTCTCTCCCTGCCGTAGCCCCGGGGCAGCCTGCACCCCAAACCCTCCAGCCCCACCCCAGACCCGCACCCCCAGCCAGAGCCCTCATCCCCCTGCACCCCAACCCTCTGCCCCAGCCCTGAGCCCCTCATCCCCAGCCCAACCCCAGAGCCTGCACCCCCAGCCAGAGCCCTCACCCCCCACATGCTAACCTGCTGCTCCAGCCCTGAGCCCCCTCCCACATTCCGAACACCTCGGCCCCATCCCTGCCACATGAATTTTGTTATGTGCACTGATATGAAGGTGAGGTGTCACACATCACCTCCATATTGGTGCACATGACAAAATTCATTCCGCACCTGCGTGGGAAAAATTAGAAGGAACACAGCTCAGTACTGAGTATATCAACACCGTGAAGCACTGGAGTAAGGTGAAGTGTTGTCCATGTGCGCACAATCATAGTAATTACCCTTGCAAATTAGTCACCAAAGGTATGTGCATTTGAACTCACACAATTTGGAAAATCTGGCACAGATTGTCCAAAACTAGGTCCAGATTGCTTGTTTGGGTCTTTTTGATAATCTCGTCTGTGTACTAACTCACAACAGTGCACAACTGGGATCTCACCACTAAAAAACAATACTATAAAACTGTAAATGAATATGTACTGAGGAAAAAAGTCCAATTCACAATGCCAGTGTTTGCACGCTTTTGGGGTTTGCTTCCTGTCAAGATTCTTGAGAGCCCTCTCACAAGCAGGAATTTTTATCAAGCCAGTGAATGTTAAACAAAAATCTGTAAATATTTATGGAAAGCAAATTGAGAACCCAATGTTCAAGTATTCCCACTGCAAACCTGATCCAATGACTTTTATGTAGTCTGGAACCAGACACGTTCAAGTAACTGACATAATCAAAACCCACCTTTTTAATTTCAAATATGAAAATTAAGTTATTCACTATAAATTACTATGACAAACCAACAATACTCTCCCTCCCCCCCCCCCCAACTTATATCTATTATTTTAAACAGATAAGGGTAAACGGTCTCCTGGCAGCTCTCTTAATCCTTTTGCCTTTGTGGTCCTCAATGGCTCTGTAAGAGGGGTTCTCCCTTCCCTGAGCCCATGATGTGATAGTGGAGAGCCACTCCTGCTGCTACCAGGTCTTTTAAAGCTCACCAGTCAGGGGAGCAGCGAGAGAAGCTTCTTCTCCCACGCCTTGAAGCAGCAGATGCTCAGAATGGACACTGCTGAGCCACTGCAGCCCAGGAAAGACTAAGCAACCTCTTAGCAAGCTCTTCCCACATGAAAGGTGGCTACAGAGTGCAGCTGAGTTTCGGGGTAGGCAATGGGGAGGTGGTGCCTCCTAGAGACAGGGTTCTTCCAGGGCACACAAAACTGAGGGAAATGCTCTCATTTCACATCTATCTTGGAAACTTTGTTTTTCACAACAAATGGGCCACTTAACATTTCCTCTCCAATGATGGAGATAAGCCATACTCCTTTTCATGACATTTCAGACACTAAAAACATGTGTAGTGATTTACTCTTCCTGGTGATTAGTGTCTCTTTTACATTCCATAGCTGTTTTCCTTTCCAGTTCAATAATTTCATCCAAAAAATTACTCTGGATAGTAATGAAATACCAAACCGAGTGAAGTAAAATTACTTGAGAACTTGCTCATAAAGACAAATTGTCAACATTTCATCCATTTTCTGTTCTCTACAAAGCAGAAAGAACCACTAGAATTTGATTAACAGAAAAAACAAACAACAACAACATCCTGCTTCATCAACAACCTCAGTGTGTGGAAAATCTGACAGAAAGAAGATTCTTTAATTATATTCTCTAATTGTGTTAGTCTCCCAAATTAAACTCCACCTCTGCCCAGCTGTCTTGGCCCCTTGGGCACCATTTATCACTATAAACATGAAATAGTAAGTTCAGTGAGAACAGAACCACAAATTGAACTGTCTATGAGATAGTTTGTTCTGTTGGTTATGCCTGCTCACAGTCCTGCCTTTAATTGCTAAAATGCATCCTTTGAAAATGTAGCTGAAGTTATATGCATGTTTGTGTCTGATGTAGGTAATATTCTGGGAATAAATTAACCGAATTTTGATTTCAGAGAATCCTCAGTAAATTGCTTCTATTTAAAATACACAGAATGTGTATGCATGATACATTTCCCCCCAGCCTTTGGCGCATATACCTGTATCTCAACTGTATATAGCAGTAGAATCTTTTTAGGACTAAATTCTGCCAGCCTTACTCACTTTTAATATTTCCTTACTCCACAGCTAGTCCCAATGAAATTGTTTCCACTGAGTACAGCTTACTGTGAAACACTTATTGTGATATTAATGGGACATGCTCTGCTCAGTGTAAGGCTGCCAGAACTGAGCACTATTACTCAGCACATCCCTATGCAGACAAACACACAGCATTACAGTGTTTATAATTAATGATGCTGACTGGGGTTTTCAAAGGAGCCTGAGGGAGTCAGGTACAGAGTTTTAAATTTATTTAGATGCCTAAAGATTCAGACAGGCCCCTACCACTAGGTGCCTGTCTGAACACTGAGGTACCTAAATACCTTTAAGGGCTGGATTTTTAGTCACACAAATCGCATTGCAATTCAGTGGCATTTTGGCATCTAATTAATTACAGATAATTAAAGGCAATGTGGTCTAATGCACTGCACATGAGGCTGGAATCTCTGATTCCTAATCCTGGCCCTGGCTTTGCCACAGATATATTGGGTGTCCTTGGGAAGTCACTTAACAGATGGGCCCCAGGTTCTCAACCTGTGAACTGAGGCTAACATGTGGGTGTATTGCAGGGTATTTTGAGGTTTAATAAGTTAATATCTTCACAGCACTTTGCAAATATAACACACTTTATAAGGGCTTAATTATAATTATTTTATTGTTCAAAGGTCTCAATTATCAGGGAGTCCTATGAATATTCTAAGCTGGTGGTGCCCCTTTATATCATGAGCTGGTTTAAAGTTAAGCAGGGTGTGATTAATAGATTCAGTCCTAATTGGAGAGCCTCTTAAATCCTAATTCCATGGGCCTTGTTCCTTGTATAAGAACAAGGCCCATCTTGATTTCAAGTGCGCTAAGGGGCAAAACCATCTCTCCTCTGCAGTCAAGGGGGCCCCTTATCTGCAGAACTTGTGTAATCTGACTGTTTGAGGTGGGATGTTGCACAGGGCCTCAGAGTGCTGTGAAACGGAGCTCTTCATGAGCCTCCTGTATGGCAGCATGCAGGGAATGGAGCAAAGGCAGGTGTCAGAGGGCCAGGACTGGTGGATCAATTGCTATAGCAGTTGTTTCAGTCTCCTCTTCTTCCCGACCCCCTCTGTAAGGGGAGAAAGGATGCATGAGGAGACTGCAGACCATCGTCAGTCAGAGGGACTTGAATAGCCTTCTGAAGGATGGTTCCACAGCTATGCCATGGGCTTAGAGGGAAGATACTTTCCATCCTTCCCACCCCCACCCAGTGCCCCTGACCCAGTGCCTGGACTGGTAACTCAAACTGAGTGCTGAGTTAAGGATCAGCCTCTAAGGTGCCTGATCCTGAGAGGAGATGTGCATCCGCAATCACAGGGCTAGGCCTACATGAAAGGATGAGTCTTATAGATAGGTAATGTGGAGCCAGGGAAAAAATGGGTGTATGTTGGTAAGTGTGCATATTTTTTATTTCTTCTTCTAGTACGTAACCCTGTTGTGTCCAAAACTAAGGCTCTCTGATCAGTCCCGTAGTAACTGAATGTTGTTTCCCTTGGAAAGCTATTTGGTGGCCTTTTTGAAATGAGCAGAATGGCCAGGCACTGATTGGGCCTGGAGACTGACCTACACTCCTGCCTCAAGAGGCGGTCCTGCTATCCATATCATGATTATGATACTTTGGGGAATTGTTATTGTTGTCACCCATTCTGTTAATTGTCTGTAGATAAGTACAGGACTTCTGTCTCTAGGGCTGTCAATCAGGTACTAAATTCATACAAAAAGTGTAATGGAAGAGGAAAATCGAGACGGCCCAATCCTATGCACCCTTCAAAGGGAGATCAGCATAGACCCTGTCAACTTTCATTCATATTTTGTCTCTGGACCTCAGCTGGACCTACTTCATCCCAATAATCCACCAATTGGTTACCAATGTTACCAATTGGTAACACCCCCCCCCCCATTCCTAAATACACCACAGAGAGGCAAACAATCTTAAATTAAGCTGGATATAAAATGCAAAGAAAGCATTAAACAAAGCCTTTAGGGCCTACTGGTGTGATGATTTATGCCCTGAGCAATCCACTGAATTCATGACATTTGGCCCTGAGCATTAGGAGAATCTACATTTAAAAAAATTCATCAGCAATAAAATATCAATTATTCAACATATAATTTTGAATCTTTGATCATGTTAACAGCTTGGCTTCATATTTTGATGTTTTTATAAGCTTGCATAGGCCATTTTTCATATGGACAGTATAACATGAAGTGTTACGACATAAACAGCACATAATGTGATTAATATACATAATGTAATTATAGTTGCAAATTATAGTTTAATATCCCCAGTAAGATTTGATGGGTGAAAGTGCAATGATTTTGCAACATATAAAATGCACTGAGCAGTATTTTCAGATACTTACATTTCCTTTGTGTACAACTTTGCACATCAAATTCTGAATAAATTACTTTTAGTTTAAATTAACAGGTCTGACCTTTGGTTAAGTTAACAAAACCTAGATATGCAGCCAAGTCAAAAAAAGAAAATATAACCCCCAAAGAAAGTTTGGAGTTATTGCAGTGTAGAGGGAAGAATACTCATGCACCTTTTGTATAAAGTGTGGGAGTTTCAAAAGCCCTCAGCATTGGTTTAACTCTACTTCCACAGAACTCTGTGTTCAAACTTCAGATTTGGTCTAAATCAACTTCCACTGAAGTGCAGTAAAGTGTCACCGTTTTTAAGCAAGCTCATGATCTTTTAAGGGCCTGACTTGTGATTTTTGAACGTTTGGGGTGGCAAACCTGAGATTTCCTTGGCAACATCGTCTTGATGGAGCAGGATTTCCACACATGCATCTGCATCCATGGAACAAGTGGGATGGCCCCCAAAACTGGTAGATCCCTCAAGACTTGTGAAGATTAGGACCATCTGCACCAAGGCCCCCCAGCCATGGCATTTCCAGGCCATTGTCCCCAAACATCCCCCTTGCGGGTAGTTAACATCAAAAGGAAGTGATTAGCATCAACATTACTCATCAATGTCCCACACACACACCATTACTTGGGGGAGGGGTTGTTTACCATAGAGATCAGCCAACCCCACAAGGTCCACTTCTTCCCAGCTCATCCCACAGTAACAGATTAAAGCCCATGGGACCTCACGAAAAGTCTTCCACAGAATCAGAGAAAGGGGGAAATGGAGCAGGGTACCAATGCTGATCTGCCAATGTCTCAGCCCCTCTACCTTCCTTGGGCAGGCTATGAAGGCATCTGTCCCTTTATTTCTTTTGGTTCATTTTACAAAAATCTCATTTACTCTTTTAAATTCAGTTTCTTGGGCTCAAAGAACATCGGTGTTTTATTGTGAAAAGAATTCATTTGTTAAACCCCCAACTGATTTTATGTGAGATAGACATTGTTGCACCTTGTCAGTGAGTGTCCACCAGAGGTAACTTTAGTCAAATGAACAATTCACATAACCCACCTTATGAGATACCCTCAAAACCCAGCCTGAAAAACATGGCATACATTTCCATTCTGAGTATGATCGTGCCTTGTGGAGACATTAGACTAAGCTTTAAATTGATGTGTTTTAAGTGTTAATGCTGTACAATATGAGGATTGTGTGAAAATAAGATTACTGTTTTAATAATTTCTTTTATTGGCTTTCCAAAAGATTATACTGGCAATAAATATGAACGCAGCAATGGATCAATCTTAGCTGTGTTTTATGCTGACCCTTACTGACACTTTAGCTTCAGCAACATTGGAAACTGACATTATTAGTTGTTTGGCGCTATCAAACTGGAAATTTCACCTTATTAAAATGTAGTTGCCATGGAAACAACATAGTTCTGTGATTTTGTTTGCAGCACCAAAACTCAGCACCAATCTACAAGTCAGAGCACGTTGTTTTAAGATGCCTTTTGGTGCTCTGATGCTTTTAAAATGGAAAAATGCCAATAGGAAATGTAATCTGTAGTGCTTTATCTTAATTCACTAGAAGATCCTGTTTTCAAACGTAATCTAGGATATATGCCATGGAGAAGTGACACCATGTAGTACTGACAGATTGAAAATGCATCTTTTATTCAACTTAAGGTTGTTGGCACTTTTCTTCTGAAGTGGTTTTCCTCTCACTCATTTATTTTGATCAGGTAGCTGCTAGTTTGAAAGCACCTTCCTAAGGTATTTAAAAGGTCCCTCATTATATATGTAGCTGAACAGCTCACCGTCTTTAATGTATTTATTCCTACAACATCCTGTGTTAATAGGGAGGTTCTATTACCCCCTTTTTGCAGATGGGGAATTGAGCCACAGAGATGGGTCAGAGACTTGCCCCAAAGTCACACAAGAAGTCTGTAGCAGAGCAGGAACCGGCACCTGGTTCCCTGGCCTACCAGGCTAACTCCCCCCACAACCACTGGACAATACTTCCATTAAAAGAAACCCTTGTTATCTGGTTTTTGTCTTCCTGCTTCTCCACCTGCCGTTTGGGCTAGAAGTATTTATTTACTTATAATATTTTTCTACAATCATTACAGCCACGAGAAAAAAAGACTGCAGTATATGGGGGAGGCAGCATGGGCCAGAAAACAGGGCACTGGAGTGAGAGTCAGGATGCTAAGGTTTTATCCCCTGCTCGGCTGCTGTGTGACCTTGGGCAGGTCACTTTGCTTCAGGGTGCGTCAGTGGCCCTTCTGTGAAATGGAGATAATCTTACTTATCCTCCTTTGTGAAACACTTTGAAATCTGTGCTAAACACACCATATAAGGGCTACGAATGCCATCTAGGTGAAAACACACCACCTAACTAAACTAAATAATACTATTAAATTAAATAAGAAAGAGCAGAGAGGCTCGTGTTCCACTGTGATTGGTGTGATAGCTAGCCCAGGCAAGCCCCTCCACTGGAGCTCTCCAAGGT
Source organism: Lepidochelys olivacea (assembly GCF_965140295.1). NCBI lineage: Eukaryota > Metazoa > Chordata > Testudines > Cheloniidae > Lepidochelys > Lepidochelys olivacea. Next base: position 54,001,441 of record NC_140412.1, read on the forward strand.
GGGGTTTTGAGACTGGGGACAGCTGGAGCAGAGCAGATGCCCAGCCATTTTCCATGGCACAATCCCCTGCTCAGCCCTCTGATTTCTGTATGGAAACCGGATCTGGACTTTATGCTGAATGTTATATCCCGTCCTTCATGAGCTGCAGTGACAGAATAGTTGCAGTGGGGGAGCTCAGGCATGGACTGCAATCCCAACCGTTCCTTTGCCTTTGCAATTGTGTATGAGCAGTACAATGGTTCTGGGCCACTGTAAATTTAGGGCCCAGACCCAGCATAAGGCATTTAATGAATTATCTACTGTACATTTATAAAATAGAATATCCGTTATGTGGGGTTGCTTTTTTTTCTTAAGATTAAAATTATCGGCAGTATCAGATTTGCCAAGACAAAAACAGCAGCTGCTGCAAGCTCAGTGCAGAGAAGGTACAGTACAGTAAGAGTAATTCCAGATGCCTTAGGGGCTCTTGTGTAGTAAAATCAGCCCATGGCCATCGACCAGTATGGGGTCGGAAGAAGCTCAGTCATGGGAAGAGACACTAATAGAAGCCAGTTATACACTGAGGCCGGTGGAGGCAATTGGGAAGGCTCAAGTCAACAATGCAGCTAACAAATTCAAAATAATTATTTTAACCCTTTCACTGTAACCTGGAAATGGGTGGCTGAAAAACCTGCTGCTATCCAGCTACCTTTGTGCTAACATTTAGAGAAGCAGCCTTTTAGAAAGCATGGCAAGGACCCTAGTAGCACCTAATGTCTATGTACTGTGCTAATAGTGAAATGCCCTATTTAAATAGGATTGATGGGTGCACCCATATTTGGCAGCATCAGAATCTTTACAGGTATATATAATTTCCCTAATAGAGATAATGATACTGACCTCCTTTGTACAGCGCTTTGAGATGCACTGATGAAAAGCACTATTGAAAAGTTAGGTATTGTTATTAATTAAAGATTACCCTAAAGGGCAAAATTGCCTTTAGTATGCACTTGAAATGACTTAGATTGCATTCAGCATCCACCAGATCTGACGTCTATGAGGAACAATAGACGTTTAATTTATTAGTCCATGTGAATGCTTCATTATCCAGTGTCCAAGTCAACTACAGATAAATGTATGTACTAATTTCATTCCCTCCCACAGTGTAAACTAGTCCAAGTATTTCTTTTCCCAAAAAGATTGAAATAGGGACTAGACAGGGCAGTCTGGATCCTTCCTTCCCATTTCAGGAGTTCTTGAACACTGCCCTGCAATATTGCTCGTGCAAAAAAAAATCTATTGAAACCAACGGGAGATTTTCTTGTAGAAGGAGTATTGAAATAGGCCCCTAAGTGAGTTCAATCAATCATTGGTACTTCCCCATCTGTATGGGCTCGGCTCTGCTGGCCGGCATGTCGGGAGTGGGTTGGCAAAGTCAAGGTTTTAACCACTCCCTGCCCTTACCACTTGCTCCCTGCCCCATTCATATAGGCAGGGAATAGCCTCCCCTTGGTGACTGACCTTCCCCTGCACAGTGCTCCTCAGGTCGGTAGTCTGCACTAGTGCTTTATGTCCTCTTATTCCCCTCTGTGGACACACATAGCAGGTCAAGATTTGTTGCTAAGGGAGCGATGAATGGAGTAGTTCATATCCGTGTATTATTAACACTGACAGTTAATGAAGATAAATAAAATAACTTGTTAATTACGTCGCTGCTGAATGTGTACAAGGTGGAAGAGAAGCCAACTAAACCTCTCCTATCTCTGACGGCTCTGCAGAGCTGAAAAAAAAAGGAGCAACAAATTCTCTCGTCACTAATGAGGGGCTACATAACTCAATACACAGAAAAAGCAAGACTGTTAAATATGACGTTGCACAAATCAGACGTCAGGAATTAGAACATTCAAAAACCAGTCGGAGCATGCTTCAAGCTCCCTGGTCACTCGACTACAGACCTAAAAGTGGCAATTCTTCAACCAAAAAACTTCAAAAACAGACTCCAATGAGAGACTGCTGAATTGGAATTAATTTGCAAACTGGACACCACTAGGCTTGAATAGAGACTGGGAGTGGATGGGTCATTACACAAAGTAAAACTATTTCCCCATGTTTATACTCCCCCCCACCCCCGCCACTGTTCCTCACACATTCTTGTCAACTGCTGGAAATGGCCCACCTTGATTATCACTACAAAAGGGGTTTTTTTCTCTCCTGCTGGTAATAGCTCACCTTACCTGATCACTCTCATTACAGTGTGTATGGTAACAGCCATTGTTTCATGTTCTCTGTGTATATTAAATCTCCCCACTGTATTTTCCACTGCATGTATCCAATGAAGTGAGCTGTAGCTCACGAAAGCTTATGTTCAAATCAATGTGTTAGTCTCTAAGGTGCCACAAGTTCTCCTCGTTCTTTTTACGGATACAGACTAACACGGCTGCTACTCTGAAACCTATTTTTCAGAGTAGCCCTTTAACTTAAACTTCCCTTTAAGTATTTAAGAACATAGAAAAAATAATCCATTTTTGGCATTCCAAGACATTTCTCAAAGGGAAAAATTAATTCTATATCACTTTTGAAGAGGATGGAGGATAAAGTCTATTATCATTAAACAGGGCTGTATTATCTCAAGCATGTTGTTCTCAAGATTTTGTTCCTTAGAGGTCTATTCTGCCTTTTAAAGTTCTTGCAGTACTCTCATTAACCCAATATTACTTAATATTAACAGGAGTTCTTTAAGTGCATTAAAGGGAAAATAGACCCATTAAAATGTATGAGTTACATGTTGATAAGAGACACTGGGGTTTACTAGTTTCCTTCCATCCTCAGCTAAAATATCTCTTTGCTGAATCAAATAGAACAAGTGCAGGGAAAATAGGCTGATCTTCCATAAGCGCTTCTAAGACTTAGTTGTGAGGTGTTAAGAAAGAACATCGTCCAGCTAGCCTATTGCCAGCTACACATCCTTCTCCACTGAGGGTGCCAATCCACCAACCTACACTAGAAAAATATGACATTATTTCTCTTTGTTTCCCCCTTCCTTCTGGATGTGGCTCTCTATTAAGCATGTTTGCAGCTCTTCAGCGCTTACTCAAGGCTTTATCTGCCACCTCTTTAATCTGTCTCACGCACTCACAGTGAGCCGGTTTTCTGATTAGTTCTTCCCCTTCCTTTCTCTGATGACAGGGTGAAGAATAATGTCAGTCAGTCTCTCTCTCTCTCTCAACAAGCATTTATGATACTTTCCTTACTCTGCTATTGTCACATGCTCTGATATCAATCCAGTGTTCCTTCTAGTCTCCTCTCCTTGAATGCATTTACACTCTCAGACACATCTACCTGGCTGTTTGTTCATGTATTTCTGTACTTCAGCATTTTTTCCCCACCAGAATATTTCCTTCTCAATATCAATGTGAATTTTAATTCAGTCTTGTTTTCCTCTTTATCCACAGTACCTAATGACTTTTCTTTAGCTTGGTGCTTACATGATCCCTTCTGGCCTTCATTTTGCCACTTTTACAGCTCAAATCCCCACATAATTATAACATTCCCCCTAATGAGAGGGCTGGATGTGGCTCCGTCTACAGCATGCTAATATTGCTCCAATAGCTGACCAGAGCAGAGGCAGGGATACAACACCTCCATCCTCAGTAATCTTTACATTTCATCTTAGTACTCACTGCAAAATCACTCTATGAGTCTTCAGGATCCTTTATGGAGCTTGGACGTTCATCTCTCAGATCCAGTAGGACCCTTATCTCCCAGATTCGGTGTCTATTTCTCAGCCCCTTCATTATATATCTCAAATATCTTACTTTTATTTGTCTCTTTCTACAGTGGTTATTATATTCTTCTATCTTACTGTTCATTCACTCTACTTGGAACAGCCTCCATCTCTCTGCATCTTCCCCTCTTTAAATCTCTTCTCAACACCCATTTCTTCTTGGCCTTTGACTCTTATTGATCTCAATCATACCTCATTCCCTAAGCTTTCCAGTCCACTCTATCATTTGGCCTTTATATGCTTTACCCTTGCTCAAACACAGGACCCAGTCATACTCAGTAGACCTATGTATGGATGTCCTTCTCTAGCAAGGGTGGTAATGGTGATGATGGTGGTAAGATCACTTTGAAGCAATGACACAATCTTCCTCCCAAATCCCCAAAATGATGCACTTCAGGGGTCTTTGGATCTGTGCAAGGACAGTTGGGGGCAACGGGAGAGTGTGGAAAACAAACTGTCCCCCCCACCAACTTTGTGAATCTTTGGACAACAACTCACTCCATCCATAGGGTGCATTACCCATTTGTGGCATACTCACCCTCAGTGAGGATCCCCATTAAAGGTGGGAGAGCCATTGACTGCAGGAGCACTGCCAGGAGTGAGGACATCAAAGACCCAGAGTTGGCATGGAGTCATGGGGCCTCTAATCCCCCACTCTCACCTTGTTTGAATTTTGGAAGACCCATGAGATTTGGAAGCTGTCCTTCTTCATTAAGGGACAAGAACAAAGCCTGTCCAACCAATAGAACTGTAAGGGTGGGGGGAAATTGCATAGAGAGTTCATGGATATTTCATTTCCTTTAACCTCCTCCCAAGGTGATTCCCCAGGACAGGGAGCAATTGGGCTTCTATGTATTTTAGATGTACAAACGGGTGCGATATCAACTTGTCTTGGATGCTATTTGTTGAATGTATCATTATTCCACTGGGAAGCACTTTGTAGTCAAGAAGCATTTTGTGATTTGCTTGATAATATGCTAAATAAAACATGCAATACATAACAAGATCTATAGCTCAGTAAGGGTAATACTGCAACAAGTACGTGCACCCAATAATTTCAGAATAAATTCTGTTTATCTCTGGTTTTCTAATGGCAAATGAAATCAGCAGTGATGTAAAAATCGCTGCTTCTTTTAAAGCTTTATAACAAACACTGCTATTCTATAAAGAACGACCTAAAACTATTCTATGAAATGGAAAAAAAATCATCTAACCAGTGAAAAGAGATCATATTTCTTCCTGTGACTGGATGCTTTAAACACATTTGACACTCTGAATGCAGTGAAGCTTAAAGAATCGCATTAGGTGAAATATGGTATAGTAATTCGTTAATATCTTTAATATATGGTTGAATTAATAAATATAATTGAGAAATGTGTTCTGAGCATGGGGAATTGTGAGAATGGGTCACAAGGGCTCTGCAGAATGACATTCTGGCTTTTCACCCTATTTACTATACTTTGGAAAAATTAAAGCTTTTGCAGTTATTTGGATGTACATTCTGCAGTCCATTGCATGTTAGAGAAATTACAAAAAGAAGTTTCAGGGTGGCATGAAAGCAATTTGAACAGCCAAAATGAAACCATTAAAAGGCGGAATTCTGTTCCTGTTGAAGACAGTGGCAGAACTCCAGTGTCTACAAAAAAAAAAAAGGAGTACTTGTTGTACCTTAGACAGTAACCAATTTATTTGAGCATAAGCTTTCGTGAGCCACAGCTCACTTCATCGGATGCATACAGTGGAAAATACAGAAGATGTTTGTTTTTATACACACAAATCATGAAAAAATGGGTATTTATCACTACAAAAGGTTTTCTCTCCCCCCACCCCACTCTCCTGCTGGTAATAGCTTATGTAAAGCGATCACTCTCCTATGCATGGCCCACCTTGATTATCATACACATTGTAAGGAGAGTGATCACTTTACATAAGCTATTACCAGCAGGAGAGTGGGGTGGGGGGAGAGAAAACCTTTTGTAGTGATAAACACCCATTTTTTCATGATTTGTGTGTATAAAAACAAACATCTTCTGTATTTTCCACTGTATGCATCCGATGAAGTGAGCTGTAGCTCACGAAAGCTTATGCTCAAATAAATTGGTTAGTCTCTAAGGTACAACAAGTACTCCTTTTCTTTTTGCGAATACAGACTAACATGGCTGCTACTCTGAAAAGTGTCTACAAAGGTTGTAGGAACAAAGTAAAAATAAATGGGGCACTTCTTTTTGGGTTAATTAAAAAACCCACTCCAGTACTTTGAGATTTGGGATTCCAAGTTCATGCACAGACCTAGAACACAATCTAAATCTAACTCTATGATCAGACATACACATTATTGGTATTTTGTCATGCAAGTTTTCTCAGCTCTTTTTGTGGAATCAAACTGTCTAAGGACTGACACCATAACTGATTGCAGCAGGGAGAATGCTGCACCTGTATCAATGGGGAAATTCACTTGCATGCTAACTGTAAGATCAGAGCCTACCTCTCAACATTTTGCATGCATCTAGAGAGCAGAGCATGACCTGTTATAATTTTTTGTGAGACCCCCAACATTTATTAAAACACACAAATTGCAATAAGTGTTTCTGAAGGAATGAACCTATTGCATTAGCGACACTTCACCTTAAACAGCCAATTAAAACTAGCTAGAAATGGCAGCCAATAAACTCACTCCAATAGTCTGGTTGCCAGAAGACCCTTTACACAAACTATTATGAATTAGAGGCAAAACAAATGGGATACATTACTTCAAACAAGGACATATGTGAGGAATGATATTTGAGTACAGAAAAGCTGAGCATTATCTATTTGAGCATAGATAATGTGCATAGTGTCAATTTTGTTTTTTTCTGAATACATCCAAACTACTGGCTTAATTGTTTTTATTGTATCTTTGTAATTACATTATTTCTGCTTCTGAGGTCTAGTAACTAAAATATTTAGAATACAAAAATACATTAAACTGTCTTGGTTGGAGCATGTAACACCAGTGCTCTGTGATCTGCACTGCCTGTCTTTTGGTTTCTGAGTGGTATTTCAGGTGTTGTTTTTGATCTTGAGTAGCTTGGAAGTTGCCTACTTGAGAGACTGTTTCTCTCACCATGCTATACTACCACATGGGTGGGGGTGGGGGACACCAAGGATCAGCGTTCACGTCGCACTCCCCATTAGTACCCGGCCCGGATCCAACTAGTAGACCAAATTCAGTGATGGAATCCTGAGGCACATTGCACAAACACTAAGAGGATTGCCATATTTGCAAGCTTGAGCCCCAAAAGAATAAAAGAGCAGGGCTTTGGAGAGGAGCCCGGAGCTGGAGCGTGAAGCAGGTCCGGAGCAGTGGAGCAGCAGGTTTTTGCCTGGAGCTGGAGTAGAGCCAGAGCACAGCTCCAAAGCCCTGTAAAAGACCCCTTTCCTTATAAAAATACCCCAAATATTGTCCTTCAGGACAAATTGCCAGCCTGTTTACCCAGGCTTTCAGGGTGGCATGGAGTTTGTGAAAATGTGGGTGTTGGCTGGGTCTTGGTTTCTGGGTTGAAGCTGAGCGCAACTGCGGTTTCACCTTTTATCCTTCATTGTGAATGACTAAATAGAGCGGGTGGGAAACACTTTCCCGTCTTTGGAAAATAGCCAAGCTTGTAAAAACATTTCCATCCCAAATTGAGACACAAAATTGAAATTTCAGATTTTCACAAATGAAACAAATATTGGCTTAGGTCAAACAAAACTCTTTGTTCTGGTCATTTAGAAACATTTCTATTTCAACCATTTAAAAAGTATTTTACTATAATTAGCTTGAATTTTGAACTGAAAAGTCATTTTGAACAGTGAAACCAACATTTTTCATTCTGAAAAAATGTCATTTTTGAAAACAATTTCTGCCGTTGTTTTGAGTTCAGAAATTCATCCAAACCGACCTTTTCCCCTGAACAGTTTTGGCTTCTACAAATCAACATTTTTCAATAGAAAAATGTCTCATCAAAAAATTCTCAACCAGCTCTATAAATAAAGGTCCAGATCCTGGACTGCAATTGAGCTGAGCTCAATATCCAAAAGCATATAATGAAACTGAGCTGAACTGAGTGCAGACTGCATAGACACCTTTCTGCTTCCCTGATTCTGGAGGGCCAAGGAACTGGAGTGGCCCGAATAGGGAAAGCCCCCAAGAACACTATTGCTTATGCTGCCTGCAACATGCCTATGGAGCCATCTAGCAGCACAAAATGTCTGGCATGACTGTGCTCTGACCAGGCCTCCTCCATACCCTAAGCATTGCCTGGGCCGAGGGCTGCGAGGGCTGCACAGGCCATTCTACTGAACCTTGGCGGAGGTATGCCTAGGAAAGGGGAAGATCCACCAGCTTTGCTGCCCCGGTATGCCTGCAGCACTGGTGCACAGAGGCCGCATGAGAGCCCAGATCTGCGGTCAGTAACTTGGAATAAATAACAAATAAATAACATTTGTCATGAAGTTTGTAGAGATTTGTCAGGCTAGTTTCAAGGAGACTAGGCCTGTAGAGTGCATCATCAGGATGATATTTTCTCTTAGGGAAACTGGCTACCAGTACAAATCTGCGCTGCCTGCTTTGTTATAATACTCTTAGTGCTTTTATAGTGTCAAAACCCTGCAGAAACATTCCTTCGTTCATCTGTTCATTCCCACAATAGCCCTGTGAGTACGTAAATATTGTTATACCCATTCAGCCACTGATGAGACTGAGACACAGATGTCAGAGACTTGGCCAGTGCTATACAGCAAGTCAGCAACAAAAACAGGATTGAGAGTAACAGCCGTGTTAGTCTGTATTCGCAAAAAGAAAAGGAGGACTTGTGGCACCTTAGAGACTAACCAATTTATTAGAGCATAAGCTTTCGTGAGCTACAGCTCACTTCCTCAGATGCATATCGTGGAAACTGCAGCAGGCTTTATATATACACAGAGAATATGAAACAATACCTATTCCCACCCCACTGTCCTGCTGGTAATAGCTTATCTAAAGTGATTTCCAGCACAAATCCAGGTTTTCTCACCCTCCACCCCCCCACACAAATTCACTCTCCTGCTGGTGATAGCCCATCCAAAGTGACAACTCTTTACACAATGTGCATGACAATCAAGCTGGGCTATTTCCTGCATAAATCCAGGTTCTCACATCCCCCCCACCCCCATACACACACAAACTCACTCTCCTGCTGGTAATAGCTCATCCAAACTGACCACTCTTCAAGTTAAAATCCAAGTTAAACCAGAACATCTGGGGGGGGGGGTAGGAAAAAACAAGAGGAAACAGGCTACCTTGCATAATGACTTAGCCACTCCAAGTCTCTATTTAAGCCTAAATTAATAGTATCCAATTTGCAAATGAATTCCAATTCAGCAGTTTCTCGCTGGAGTCTGGATTTGTAGTTTTTTTGTTTTAAGATAGCGACCTTCATGTCTGTGATTGCGTGACCAGAGAGACTGAAGTGTTCTCCGACTGGTTTATGAATGTTATAATTCTTGACATCTGATTTGTGTCCATTTATTCTTTTACGTAGAGACTGTCCAGTTTGACCAATGTACATGGCAGAGGGGCATTGCTGGCACATGATGGCATATATCACATTGGTGGATGTGCAGGTGAACGAGCCTCTGATAGTGTGGCTGATGTTATTAGGCCCTGTGATGGTGTCCCCTGAATAGATATGTGGGCACAGTTGGCAACGGGCTTTGTTGCAAGGATAAGTTCCTGGGTTAGTGGTTCTGTTGTGTGGTATGTGGTTGTTGGTGAGTATTTGCTTCAGGTTGCGGGGCTGTCTGTAGGCAAGGACTGGCCTGTCTCCCAAGATTTGTGAGAGTGTTGGGTCATCCTTTAGGATAGGTTGTAGATCCTTAATAATGCGTTGGAGGGGTTTTAGTTGGGGGCTGAAGGTGACGGCTAGTGGCGTTCTGTTATTTTCTTTGTTAGGCCTGTCCTGTAGTAGGTAACTTCTGGGAACTCTTCTGGCTCTATCAATCTGTTTCTTTACTTCTGCAGGTGGGTATTGTAGTTGTAAGAAAGCTTGACAGAGATCTTGTAGGTGTTTGTCTCTGTCTGAGGGGTTGGAGCAAATGCGGTTGTATCGCAGAGCTTGGCTGTAGACGATGGATCGTGTGGTGTGGTCAGGGTGAAAGCTGGAGGCATGCAGGTAGGAATAGCGGTCAGTAGGTTTCCGGTATAGGGTGGTGTTTATGTGACCATTGTTTATTAGCACTGTAGTGTCCAGGAAGTGGATCTCTTGTGTGGACTGGACCAGGCTGAGGTTGGTGGTGGGATGGAAATTGTTGAAATCATGGTGGAATTCCTCAAGGGCTTCTTTTCCATGGGTCCAGATGATGAAGATGTCATCAATATAGCGCAAGTAGAGTAGGGGCTTTAGGGGACGAGAGCTGAGGAAGCGTTGTTCTAAATCAGCCATAAAAATGTTGGCATACTGTGGGGCCATGCGGGTACCCATAGCAGTGCCGCTGATCTGAAGGTATACATTGTCCCCAAATGTGAAGTAGTTATGGGTAAGGACAAAGTCACAAAGTTCAGCCACCAGAGGGTAATGGCTTGTAGAAACTCGTGTTGGAGAGCTGCCGAGCAGCCTCTTGTTCATATTCCGACCTATTCATGACGACAACAGCACCTCCTTTGTCAGCCTTTTTGATTATGATGTCAGAGTTGTTTCTGAGGCTGTGGATGGCATTGCGTTCCGCATGGCTGAGGTTATGGGGCAAGTGATGCTGCTTTTCCACAATTTCAGAGGTGCTGTTGTCGTCATGAATAGGTCGGAATATGAACAAGAGGCTGCTCGGCAGCTCTCCAACACGAGTTTCTACAAGCCATTACCCTCTGATCCCACTGAGAGTTACCAAAAGCAACTACAGCATTTGCTCAAGAAACTTCCTGAAAAAGCACAAGATCAAATCCGCACAGACACACCCCTGGAACCCCGACCTGGGATATTCTATCTACTACCCAAGATCCATAAACCTGGAAATCCTGGGCGCCCCATCATCTCAGGCATTGGCACCCTGACAGCAGGATTGTCTGGCTATGTAGACTCCCTCCTCAGGCCCTACGCTACCAGCACTCCCAGCTACCTTCGAGACACCACTGACTTCCTGAGGAAACTACAATCCATCGGTGATCTTCCTGATAACACCATCCTGGCCACTATGGATGTAGAAGCCCTCTACACCAACATTCCACACAAAGATGGACTACAAGCCGTCAAGAACACTATCCCCGATAATGTCACGGCTAACCTGGTGGCTGAACTTTGTGACTTTGTCCTTACCCATAACTACTTCACATTTGGGGACAATGTATACCTTCAGATCAGCGGCACTGCTATGGGTACCCGCATGGCCCCACAGTATGCCAACATTTTTATGGCTGATTTAGAACAACGCTTCCTCAGCTCTCGTCCCCTAAAGCCCCTACTCTACTTGCGCTATATTGATGACATCTTCATCATCTGGACCCATGGAAAAGAAGCCCTTGAGGAATTCCACCATGATTTCAACAATTTCCATCCCACCACCAACCTCAGCCTGGTCCAGTCCACACAAGAGATCCACTTCCTGGACACTACAGTGCTAATAAACAATGGTCACATAAACACCACCCTATACCGGAAACCTACTGACCGCTATTCCTACCTGCATGCCTCCAGCTTTCACCCTGACCACACCACACGATCCATCGTCTACAGCCAAGCTCTGCGATACAACCGCATTTGCTCCAACCCCTCAGACAGAGACAAACACCTACAAGATCTCTGTCAAGCTTTCTTACAACTACAATACCCACCTGCAGAAGTAAAGAAACAGATTGATAGAGCCAGAAGAGTTCCCAGAAGTTACCTACTACAGGACAGGCCTAACAAAGAAAATAACAGAACGCCACTAGCCGTCACCTTCAGCCCCCAACTAAAACCCCTCCAACGCATTATTAAGGATCTACAACCTATCCTAAAGGATGACCCAACACTCTCACAAATCTTGGGAGACAGGCCAGTCCTTGCCTACAGACAGCCCCGCAACCTGAAGCAAATACTCACCAACAACCACATACCACACAACAGAACCACTAACCCAGGAACTTATCCTTGCAACAAAGCCCGTTGCCAACTGTGCCCACATATCTATTCAGGGGACACCATCACAGGGCCTAATAACATCAGCCACACTATCAGAGGCTCGTTCACCTGCACATCCACCAATGTGATATATGCCATCATGTGCCAGCAATGCCCCTCTGCCATGTACATTGGTCAAACTGGACAGTCTCTACGTAAAAGAATAAATGGACACAAATCAGATGTCAAGAATTATAACATTCATAAACCAGTCGGAGAACACTTCAGTCTCTCTGGTCACGCAATCACAGACATGAAGGTCGCTATCTTAAAACAAAAAAACTACAAATCCAGACTCCAGCGAGAAACTGCTGAATTGGAATTCATTTGCAAATTGGATACTATTAATTTAGGCTTAAATAGAGACTTGGAGTGGCTAAGTCATTATGCAAGGTAGCCTGTTTCCTCTTGTTTTTTCCTACCCCCCCCCCCCCAGATGTTCTGGTTTAACTTGGATTTTAACTTGAAGAGTGGTCAGTTTGGATGAGCTATTACCAGCAGGAGAGTGAGTTTGTGTGTGTATGGGGGTGGGGGGGATGTGAGAACCTGGATTTATGCAGGAAATAGCCCAGCTTGATTGTCATGCACATTGTGTAAAGAGTTGTCACTTTGGATGGGCTATCACCAGCAGGAGAGTGAATTTGTGTGGGGGGGTGGAGGGTGAGAAAACCTGGATTTGTGCTGGAAATCACTTTAGATAAGCTATTACCAGCAGGACAGTGGGGTGGGAATAGGTATTGTTTCATATTCTCTGTGTATATATAAAGCCTGCTGCAGTTTCCACGATATGCATCTGAGGAAGTGAGCTGTAGCTCACGAAAGCTTATGCTCTAATAAATTGGTTAGTCTCTAAGGTGCCACAAGTCCTCCTTTTCTTTTTGAAAAACAGGATTAGAACTCAGCCATTCTTCAGGCACCTAGGTCATCCTGTATTTATGGAAAACCGCATGTAATAACACAAGAGTCATACCCGGAGTGTCACTATCACAGAGTCAGCTCCTCCCTGTGAAAATGCGTGTGCAATCCCTTATTGATGAAATACTACATTATTAGGCCCTCTGCTGTAATATCAATTTCATCTAAATTGTGGTGTACTGTAGTACCCTATCATTGTTCCATGGGGCGTAACTACTAGATTCTCTTTCCACAAACTCTCCTTACCTCCACAGAAACTAGTCTGTAGATTTACAGGAAGAAATATATGTTTATGGATCAACTTACTCACAGCTCTGAGTCAGGGGCTGTCTGGCATAATCCTCTTTGGAAGCTTCCTGGCTCCCAGAGGGAGTGAGCATATGGCACCGTCTCCATTACTGATAACTAAGTTCCCTGACATGGATGGAGGAAGGGAGCATCTCAACCTTCTCCCGCCTTCTTCAACCCTTTGGGGCTGCAGTGTGCCATAGGGGTGCTAGGAAATATCCTCTGCACAGTCTTGAATTCTGAGACCGTGATTGTGCTCGGCCTTTGCATAAAGCATGCCAACGAGGAGGCAGGCTCATTGTAACCCTTCCGACCCTCACAAGAGTAAAGCACAATTCATAGATTCTGAGAAAAGAAGGACCATTAGTTCATCTCGTCTCCATCCAGAATTTAGTAGAAGTATCTTGCAAAGAAAGGTAGTTTACATGGCTGTGAGAGAAACAAACTCTGTTTGTCTGTGCTGCACTCCTTCCCAGGTGTTTTCTCCACATCTACTTTAACTGGAAGTGGAATTTCCTGCTCTATTTACTTTTGTGACAATGACAATTAGGTATTTTTTAATGAATGGCGCTCAATTATTATATCTGGTTTAGCTTCAGAATACAGAAATGCGTCAATACACATATGTGCTAAATGAAAATGAAAAATTGAGAAGCCATCTCTCATTTAGACTTATAGGATTTAAGGAGTGACCATCATGATCATCTAGTCTGACTTCCTGCATATTGCAGAACCTCTCCCACCCACTCCTGCAATAGACCCCTAACCTCTGGCTAAGTTACTAAAGTCCTCAAGTCATGATTTAAAGACTTCAAGTTACAGAGAATTCATCATTTACTCTAGTTTAAACCTGCAAGTGACCCATGCCCTATGCTGCGGAGGAAGGCAGAAAACCCCTAGGGTCTCTGTCAATCTGACTCAGGGGAAAATTCCTTCCCGACCCTAAATATGGCAAACAGTTAGACCCTGACCATGTGGGCAAGACCCACCAGGCAGATACCTCGGAAATAATTCTCTGTAGTAACTCAGAGCCCTCCCCATCTAGTATCTCATCTCCAGCTGCTGGGGATATTTGCTATTAGCAGTCGCAGATGGCCACATGCCTTGTAGGCAGTATCATCATACCATCCCTTCCATAAATGTATCACGCTCAGTCTTGAAGCCAGTTAGCTTATTTACCCTGACTGCTCCCCTTGGAAGGCTGTTCCAGAACTTCACTCCGGTGATGGTTAGGAACCTTCGTCTAATTTCAAGCCTAAACTTGTTGATGACCAGTTTATATCCACTTGCTCTTGTGTCCACATTGGAGCTTAACTTAAATAACTCCTCTCTTTCCCTAGTATTTATCCCTCTGATGTATTTATTAGAGAGCACGCAGATTTCCCCTCAGCCTTCATTTGGTTAGGCTAAACAAAACAATCTCTTTGAGTCTCCTCTCATAAGGTAGGTTTTCCGTTCCTCAGAACTCAGACCAGAACTGCACACAGTATTCCAGACGAGGTCTCACCAGTATGCTGTGTAACTGTACTAAGGGTATGTCTACACGTACAGCTCTGCAGTGGCACAGCTGCGTCGCTGCAGCGCATCTGGTGAAGATGCTCTGTGCTGACAGGAAAGAGTTCTCCCATGGGCATAAAAAACCACCAAAAAGCGCTGTGTACACGAGCACTTATGTCGGTGTAACTTCTGTCACTCATGGGAGTGGAATATTCACACCCCTGAGCAACATAAGTTTTGCCAACATAGGTTGTAGTGTAGACATAGCCTAACCCTTACCTATCTCTCCTGGAAATAGCTTCCCTGATGCATGCTAGGATTGCATTAGCCTTTTTCATGGCTGCATCACAGTGGCTCATATTCATCTGGCAATCAGCCAGGTCTTTTTTCCTCCTTTGTCACTTCCCACTGATAAGTCCCCAGCGTATAGCAAACATTCTTGTTAGTCCCTAAGTGCACGGCTTTGCACTATTAAATTTCATCCCATTTCTATTATTCCAGTTTTCAAGGTCATCCAGATCTTCTTGTATGATATTGTGAGTCTCCTCCATATTGGCAATATCTCCTAACTTTGTATCATCCACAAATTTTATTAGCACGCTTCCACTTTTTGTGCTAATGTTATTACTGAACATGTTAAATAAGATTGATCCCAAGACCGATCCTTGAGGAACTGCACCTGCAGCATGACAGTCCCCCTTTCAGTAAGAACTATTGTGGTCTCCCCTTATCCATCTTTCAGTTCTCATATTAATGCTTCTCTTCTCCAATTTAACTAATAATTTCCCATGTGGAACTGTATCAAATGTCTTAATGAAATCCAGATAGATTAGATCCACTGCATTTCCTTTGTCTAGAAAATCAGTTATCTCAGAGAAAGAGATCAGGTTGGTCTGGCATGACTTACCTTTTGTAAAACCATGCTGTATTTTATCCCAGTTACCATTTACGTCTATGTCTTTAACTACTTTCCCTTTCAAAATTTGTTCGAAGACCTTACATACAATTGAGGTCAAACTAACTGACCTGTAGTTTCCTGGATCACTTTTTTCCCCCTTTCTTAAAAATAGCAATTCTTAAAAATATTAGCAATTGTCCAGTCATAGGGTACAACCCCCAAATTTATGGGGTCATTACAAATTCTTGCTATCAGGCTTACTGTTTTAAGACCAGGAGGCAGTCCATGAAGAAACACAGTGAAAAACTAGACACTAGTCCATTGCACTCTGTATTGTTCATATACTTCAAAAACAAATAAGCAAATAAATAAATATTTTTTTAAAAAGAGGAGAAGCTGGGAAAGGCTGCAAATAATATGGTCTGAAAAGCAAAAATTTGGAAAGGAGTCGGTTTTGGACTGCTTACCCCTGGGATACGCAATATGTTTGCAGGCCGTAAGTAGTTACTAGATATTTGGCTCAAAGTTATTAGTCATTGAACTTTTACATCCAGGGTTTTGCTCACTATAGTGATTTTTAAAAACAAATTTATTTAAGAAATGAAGAGAGTACATGCAATTGTAAATTATAAACACATCCAGGTGCATACACAAAATTCAATACCTCTCAGGGTCCCATCCAGCCCTACATTTCTATGATGCTATACCATGAGTAATAACACCATAGGCAACTCAGAAGAGAAAATAGCATAAGCATGAGTAGAATTATAAACCACACTGCAAAGGGACCAGCTGGGGCAAGCAAGGAAGCTCATTTAACAATATAAATGTATCACCCCATAAATCACCATCACAAACAATATTTCACAGATTGCAACCCCATGGACTAGCTGCAATGCAATTAAAATGATTCTGGCAGAAGCAAACAGTTCAGTCTTTACTAGCTGTTGCCATAAACTGGGGACACACAAAGCTAAAGTCATCAAGCTGGGCAACAGCACAGGGATTTTATTGCTGTCCTTTAGTTTTCATTATGCTTTAGACCTAGTGTACACAGTTATCACAAAGAATAAGCAGAGATGCTTTTCAAGCTCTACAAAAACTGGAGCGAGGGACACCTGGCAAGAACCTTTTCATTTTGTTGAACTGGTGGTTTGTTAAAGAACAAAAGTTGGAAAGAGTGACTAGGTTAGAACCAAGAGACCAAATTCTGACCTCAGTATTGCTGGTATAAATACAAAGTAACTCAGTTGATTTAGGTGAATTACAGATTCTCATTGGTGTGAATGACCTGTTGATTTCTGGTAAACATGGGTAAGAAAAAAAACTGGGCAGCCCCTTTTTAGGTGACACCTAATTCTGTTCTTTTAGACTGGCATTTGCAAACCACCCAGGGGATTTAGGTGCACAGTTCCCATTGAAACTAATGGAAATTAAGACAGGTGTCAGAGTAGCAGCCGTGTGAGTCTGTATTTGCAAAAAGAAAAGGAGGACTTGTGGCACATTAGAGACTAACAAATTTACTTGAGCATAAGCTTTCGTGAGCTACAGCTCACTTCATCGGATGCATCCTGTAGCTCACGAAAGCTTATGCTCAAATGAGTCTGTTAGTCTCTAAATTGCTACAAGTACTCCTTTTCTTTTTGCAGATACAGACTAAGACTGCTGCTACTCTGAAACAGATAAGTTAGAAGTTACCATACAAACTGTGAGAGGCTAATTAGTTAAGATGAGCTATTATCAGCAGGAGGAAAAACTTTTGTAGTGATAATCAAGATGGCCCATTTAGACAGTTGACAAGAAGGTGTGAGGATACTTAACTTAAGGAAAAAGAAAAGGAGTACTTGTGGCACCTTAGAGACTAACAGATTTATTTGAGCATAAGCTTTCATGATGCATCCGATGAAGTGAGCTGTAGCTCACAAAAGCTTATGCTCAAATAAATTTGTTAGTCTCTAAGGTGCCACAAGTACTCCTTTTCTTAATGCAAATTATGTATCTAAATCCTACAGACATCT
The DNA here is from genome assembly GCF_965140295.1 of Lepidochelys olivacea. NCBI lineage: Eukaryota > Metazoa > Chordata > Testudines > Cheloniidae > Lepidochelys > Lepidochelys olivacea. Next base: position 54,018,970 of record NC_140412.1, read on the forward strand.
TTGAAATTCTCAGCCTTAAATATTATGGGTCTAATTGTAGCTGCTAAAGAAGTAACCATGGCAACCTCATAATTTTCTTCAATTTGTTCTCTTAGGATAGAATGGTTTGTTGCCAACCAGCAAAAGAAGCAGGGCTGGGTCTCAAAACCCTCAGGCTCCTGTAAGGTCTGCACAAGCGTTGAAGAATCTCCTGGAGGCCCGTGGTCATTTGTGCAACTCTAGGGCCTTCTGCTCCACTAAAGCCCCACAGCAAGGGCTTCCTTATCCGGCTCTGTCCATAGGAGCCCCGTTAAGGATAAATTCCAAGCACAGGTGGGGGCTTCATTAAAAAGTAGCATATTCCCCCTCCGCCATCACCTTCTTCACAGGAAGGGCAAGTTTCACACACAGGGAGGTCCCACTGAACACAGATCTGTGGGAACTCTTGGGCCCTATGTTAACTGTAACGTAACAAGCAACATAGGGCATTTTTTCAACTCCCAGCCCAGCTGTTTTGTATATTTGATTCTTTATTAAAATACTGATTTCAAATATTATATCTACACACACAGGAGAACGTGGCTGACCAGGGTTTTGTTTGGGCTGTTGCTTTACCACCTGTTTACCAGCACTTAATTTACACATAAGATTTACTTTAATTCAACATGGTGTTCCAATAGAGGACTCATGAGAACCGATTAAATAGGAGCTCTGTCACACAGAAAACGAACCTAATCACAAAGCTTTGGTTGCAGCTTCAGTGCAAACAGCTATGCATAATTGATAAGAAAACAGAGTAATGCAGTGCAACAGCCCTTCTCCTGCAATATTATTTTAAATGCTCTGGCTCCCCTTATTAAAAATCCAGTTCTCTGGTGTGGATTTTTAAAGGTAAAACCAGATTCAGACCTGGGCTTTTGGTGAGTCCATACTGGTTTTTGTCTGACTATATAGCAGATTTTGGCTGTGGGTACACAGACAAGAGGAGAGGGTACAAGTAGCCCTATTTTCCCTACCTCTCTTTTGCACACCTGCCCCAGGGGCCACTAGTCATACTAGACTTCCCAAAGGTCAAGGGCTCATAGTCCTACTACCTCTTAAGCACCAACTGTCATACCAAAATCAGGGTGGGAGAGCATACTTACTGCACCTTTTGGTGGGCTTATGTATGAAATTATGGTGGCCCGCCCTGCATAGGAATGAGGCAGTGAAATTTAAGCAAGATTCTGCTCTTTCACTTTTCACTGATCTCTAAGCAGATCTAGGTCTGGGCTTGACTATCTCTGCCAAATATAGTTGGGGCTTTAAAAACTGAACATGTTCTGTGCCTTGGTGTGTGAATTTACTACGTCATTTGCACTATTTCCTATAGCTTTACCCAGGGAAGCACGGCCAATACTGCTATAAATTTAACAATCAACAGTGGGAAATGATACGATTTTAATCTAATCTATATCATATACAGTATATGGAGGTGAGATCCATATGGTAAAAGGCAGAACCATGTGGTACGTTTCAGAACTACATAATACATTGTACTTCTCATGCGCCTTTGACCCCCTGACTAACACTTGGTCCACTAATTCATTTCCATCAGAACTACAGTACATTTCTGTTTATTTGAATGGCCTGGGGTACATCTGAAAGTTTTGGATAATGAGGTATTCAGGTAAGGAGATGTTCTACTCTGAGCTGCAGTTCAAACACTGTGGATTTCAATAACTAGGATTTTTGGATAAAGGGAATTTGAATAACTGGAATTAGACTGTACTTCTAATGTTCCGATTCTGAGCAACTTCAAACACCCACCACTGTGCTTAAATCTACTTGCCTCAAAAGGTTTCTTTCCTTCTTTCCCAGAACGTAGTATTTCTGCCCCCAAATTACCCTGCTTGAAGGTAACCTGCACCAGTGAGAGATTTAAGGTCTGATATCTTGCAGCCCTATGAGGCTAGATAGGGAGCATTAGGTCATTGCAAATGGGAAACTCCCAGTTTCCCCATAGTACGCCCATCGCTTGCTTCTAGCCCCAGAAAACCACAAGATAGCAGCCTTTGAAATTATGATATTTTTATTTGCAGAACATTAAATTAGCACTATTTATGTTTAAGGTCCTTGATGGTTTTTGCAAGACCTATTGGTTCTTTTGCCTAATGCTGGATAACGCTTAAGTCTCCCAGTTTCCACAATCATGTCTGAAGTCAGCCTGTAATCTCACTATTGAACTGGTAAATCCTAACCTAAGAGTTACTTGACCCCTGAAATCTTCTCGTTTTTTCTTTCTCCCTTTTAAATAAGACATTTTTAAATGAACATACTTGATCCTATGTTTATTGCCTTCCTATACAATCCCTTTCCCCACTTTTTAAAAAGAATTGCCCCTTCATTTGTTCACCTGTTAAGAGTGTAGATTTTATTACATGTTTATTATAGTTCTCTGTGCTATTTTATGTTATTTTTAAGTGTCTGCATCCCTTTGGCAAAGATTGGGCTCTATACAAATAAAATTATCCAAAATACTGAACCACTATGCCTTACAGCATTTTTCAGCAGACAAATGCAAAGTAACATGGATTGTACAGAACACTTTAAACTACTCCTTTGGGGTTCCAAATTAATTATAACCTGTATTTCAATAAAACATCAGTGTAAACATCAGTATGTTCAATAAAACATTCAATGTAACATCAGCAGCACAGTAAGTGGAGTAGATATCAAAAGGTTTTTCCTCTTTTAAGTCTTCACCACCTGGAAACTGGAAGAAGGTTTACCTAACTAAAATAATGTCATTATTCGAGATCTTTTGGAATCCTTTACCCATCAAGAGACCTTGTTTTGTCCAGATATATCACAGTCCGTGGTATGTATGAGGGTGTGCGGGACATTCCCTACATGACTTATATCCTGCATCCCCATCCTTCCCTACCACACAATGAACATGTTAAGGCTAGAATAGCTTCTACAGTCTCAAAGCCACAGTAGCTCAGCAGCTGATCTGAGACTTGGCAGGGAGGAGTCCTTTTTATTTGCCCTCCTGTGGATAAATGCCCTTCCTGAATGCTCTGCCTGAATAAATTGTCTAAGAATATGTTGCCCAATTGGGGATCATTCTTCCATTGTGGTACCCTCTTTCTCTAGAACTCTCTCTTCCACTCTGAGAAAATAAGTCCCTTCTCATTTAAATCTGGCCTTAAAAACCATTTTTTCTCACCAGCTTAAATCTGACTCTCTCTCTAGAGCCTTTTGAGATACCATGTATGAAGGACACTGTATAAGACAAATAAGGGCGTATTTGCATTATATTTGATGTGTGTGTTACAGCTTTCTCATTTCAGGTGAAAAAAATTAGATGGCCTTAGCTCATGGCCAACAGCTGGTGTTTTCTAAGGTGACCTTCTCCTTGATCTTTGTAGGAAGTGATAGACGTTATTGATTTTTAGTATGATTATTATTATTGTGAAAGAGGCCTTGCAGAAAAAAGAGCAGACTGTGTGGAAAAGAGGGGAGGAAACAAGTAATATTTCATATGCTCCCCAGGGCTCACTTGATGACTTGTCATCACCCCTGGCTTGAAAATTTTTTTTCAAAATCCTGTCCATTGAAAATGAAGTATGTGCCATGTTTCCTAGCCTGAGAAACTAATGGAAAATCCTTACCCCAGGTTTGGAGTTCAATACAATGACAAAACAGTCTTGTAAAATTCCAGTTGCCTCCATGCCAAGTAATCATTTTACCCTATTGTCATACTCTGCATTGTAAAATGTTTCTATGCGGATTTTGTGCCTGGGCTGATAGATTTTTGGGTCCACTTTGCAAAGCCGCAGGATCTGCTTTGATATAAAATGATGAGGTCATATTTTGCTCTTTCAGGCAAAACTTTCAAAATCTTCATGGATGAAGCAAATTTCAAACTCCTGTTCCTTTGGTATCAGATATTTTCTTTCCTTTTCTATGAGCAATGTGATATTTTGGTGACTACATTGCAAGGGCTTGTGATAAGAAAAGAAAAACCACTGGTTCCATAGGGATGGCTGGCAAACCCAACAATTAAGATCCTCGGTTGAGATACTAATCCATGCTTGAGCCCCTTTGCATTAAGTTAAATGAGGTTGCCTACAATGTCTGCCTGGCGGGTCTTGTCCACATACTCAGGGTCTAACTGATCACCGTATTTGGGGTCAGGAAGGAATTTCTCCCCGGGTCAGATTGGCAGAGACCCTGGTGGTTTTCCACCTTCCTCTGCAAGCTTGGGGCATGGGTCACTTGCTGCTTTGAACCAGAGTAAATGATGGATTTTTTGTAACTCTGAAGTCTTTAAATCATGATTTAAGGACTTCACTAACTCAGCCAGAGGTTGTGGGCCTGTTACAGGAGAGGGTGGCTGACATCCTGTAGCCTGTGCTGTGCAGGAGGTCTGACTAGATGATCATGATGATCCCTTCCAGGCCTTAAAGTGTATGAGTGTTTTACCCTGTGGTAAGTGCCTCCCAGCCAGAGCCTGCACCTCGCACCCCCTCCTCCATCCCAACCCCTTGCCCCAGCCGCCTCCTGCACCAAACTCCCTCCCAGGAAAAAGACTTGTATACAGGGGCTCCACAAAATCTAATTGCCCCGGCCCACAGGAGAGTTAATCCAGCCCTGCATAAAGGAGCCCTAAAAGCCCCAGTTGTGGCCTGGGAAGGGTCCCCTCTCACAGACACTGCAGAATACAGCAATCAGGCTGCATTCCAATGACCCCATTATAAGCCTCAGCGTAGGGGTCATGCAGCATCAGGGTCATAGTATGCAGAACTGGTGAGATTCCAGGCAGCACTGCAGCCCATTGGACAATGCCAGGAAGCTGCAGTAAATTAGGCCCATACAGGCTCTCCAACAAGCAGAGCAGCCCAGGACCGGGAGGCCACAAAAGTGGCTTAAAGCACCCCATTCCCACTGAGCTGCAAATTCTGTGTTCTAGAAGCTCTTAGAATAGCACCCTAGTCTGTTCACTCCACTCAAAACAATTCAAAATACAAGCTAGAGCACATACACTGCATGGATTTAACAAATTAATTCAGTTTCCCTCCTCTAGACCTCCAGTGAACTGAAAAGCAATTTCCACAGCAGCAGTCCTTCATGCAGGAACACTGTCCTCTCTATAGGCTCCTGACAATCAAATGCAGCATCCATGTCCCAACCACCTAAGCCTTCTTTCTTCTATGATGTTTTCTAGTATGACCTGCTCTGCCAGCTCCCTTATTCTTGGATTTGTTATTTTATCTTTCCATGAAATGTGCAGGATCTTCCTCAGCCACCTGTGTTGGTTAGCATCCTATCTCTTGTTGTAACTCACTGTCATCAGCCAAGTCTCTGCTCCATACTCTTGCCTGTCCACTACAATCGCATGGTATAACCTGACCTTTAGTTTGGTGGGGAGACCTCACGTTGACCAGATGTTTTTCATTCTTCCAAAAACAGTGTTTGCTTTTCCTAATCTCATATGAATATCTTTATTGCAGCCACTTTCAAATGTCATCACATTCCCTAGATAGCAGAAGTCTTCTACCTCTGTGATTTCTTTTCCATCCATGTACACCTTTACATATGTTGACCAGTTTCCTACCTTCATAAGCTTGGTTTTCTCTGCATTTACTTTCAATCCAATTTTTGCTGCTTCCTGTTCTCACTCTGATGTAGGAGTAATGATTCTGTATCAGATCATACTTAGTAAACCAATGTTATTGGCAAAGTCAAGGTCATGTAACTCACCTCCACTAGCCCATTTTACACCATCCATTATGGCTTGTGTTGTCTGCTTTATCACCCAGTCTATTGCTAGTGCAAAGAGGATTGATGATAGCACATACCTGTGTCTAACTCCAGTCACAACATTGAACCACAACACTGAACCGAGCCTGTATCCGATCTTACTGTGCATCTACTTCCATCATCTAAAACTCCTTATTATGTTGATCAGCTTGTCTGGTATCCCATAACTGCTAACAAAATCCTCCAGGGGCTTCCTGTGGATGCTATTGAATGCTTTCTTAAAGTTGAGAAAATTGACTAAGATGGGTTTTTGGGAAGCAGTAGCTTTTTCAATGATCTGTCAAAGAGGGAATATCTCTTCCCCACATGATCTACCTGGCTGAAACCCAGACTCTTCTTCTCAGAATGTTCATCCACTACCTTCTTCATTCTGTTCAGCATAACAGTAGTCAATACTTTGCCCAGGATTGAGGGCACTACAAAACCTATCCAGATAGTGCACTGAGATCACCCTTTTTTGGATAATGCCACAATGATACCATCTTTCTAGTCTTGTGGCACCTGTTCTTTCACCCATATTTCATTAGAGTTTTTACTTAAATGAAATTTATCTAAGAAGATAATTGCTTCTCAATTAGGAATGAGGAAACCGATTCAGATACAATCAGGAATGGCACAAACCTCAACTCAAAAATCAAAAGTAACTTGAAGAATAATTATTATGAGACTCAAAAACTTCAGTTCACTTTTTATTCTTTTTAAATGATTTTTCACTTCCACTTGTCCAAGCATTCCTTGCTTCATTTGCACTCCTCTTGGCTTGGGCTGGAAACATTTTCAAAATGTCCCAAGAAAGACTTTTTTATTTCAAGTCTAACTAGTAATAGGAAGTAGTGGATAGCTTGCACTGCTTACTTTGCCACTTAGATACCTCTCAGAGATAGCTGCTTTTTGAACATCAGTATATAGTTTAGGCCTAACCTCACATTGGGAAGAGCATGGAAAAGACTCCTACACCTGCTGGGACCCCACTGGGCACCCACACTACACATTGCAGGATCAGGGCATTAGTTAGATAGCTAAATATCTGCTCTAACCAGAGGCCCAATCCTGCAAGGTACAGAGCCTCCAGGCATGCTTACACTGCCATCAAACACCAGCAGCTGACCCATGGCAACTGATTCAAGCTTGCAGGGCTATGAAATTGTTGTGTAGATGTCTGGGCTCCGGCTGGAGCCTGGGATCTGGCACCTTCCCCCTCTCACAGGGTCCCAAAGACCAGCAGCTGACCCATGGCAACTGACTCAAGCTTGCAGGGCTATGAAATTGTTGTGTAGATGTCTGGGCTCCGGCTGGAGCCTGGGATCTGGCACCTTCCCCCTCTCACAGGGTCCCAAAGCCCAGGCTCCAGCCCAAGCACAGATATCTACTCTGAAGAGTTATAGCCCTGCAGCCCAAGCTCCACAAGCCTGAGTCAACTGACACAGGCCAGCCACATGTGTTTTACTGCAGTGTAGAAAAACCCTCCTTAATCCCCAATCTACTTCACTGAGAGTTAAGGTTGCTCAGCACCATTCAATAGATGCTGAGCTCTGTGCAGAAAGAAGCTCCAGGTTTCCACCCCAATTTTGCCAACTCAAAAAATTCAGAAACGTTTTTGTTAAGCATCTGAAGTTTTTACTTAAGTTTCTAAAAGGTTAGCTGTTTCTCCCTGTACACATCATCATAATTATTGATGTAGACTGTGAGTAATATGCACACACAGCCTGTATTCCGGTTCTCACTCAGATTTTGTTTAGTCCTTGATCATTCAAAACTCCCATTGAAATCATTCGGTGTTTTGACTGAGTAATGACTTCGGAATTTAGCCCTTGCAATCTATGCTAAGGAGAGATTTGTGGTCACTGCCCTTAAAGCATATTTTAAGTACAGCAGAGGATTCTTAGGATAACTATGAAAGACATGTCGGGTATGTTTAAACACAATTGTCATAACAAATCGTATAACATTTTAAAACACATTTTCGGCATTAACATTTTAATAATTAAAGATTTTCAAATATTACTCCACGGTCTGTTTGGCTTTGGCAGACTGAAAAACTCTTCAGTATTAAGCCCTCTTTCTATTCATTCATTTCGTTTAGTGAGATGATGGCAATTTAAATTGGCAATTAAGAAACGTCAGTTAACCTTCAAATAAGCACATTCTTGGCTTTGATGTAGTCAGTATTTTTCTTGCCCTGAACTATTTCTGTTTCCAGACACCACATTTTCATTTGCCAGGAGCTTCCTTACTCAACGATCTCCTTGCCGGTGTGAATGTGAAAATATCAATTTATCTGCTCATGCCCAGAAACTAATATGGACATTTGTTTTAAAAATCAATTGTTTTAAGTTCCATTACATTTATTTTTAATGTTCATCTACTACCAATCTGTTCTTCAAAGCTGTTTGAAGAATCACAAGGGCCTAAATTTTCAAAAAGTGAGTAGTGAGTTTGGGAGCCTCAATATTTGGGTGTCTAACCTGGGACATCAGAAAGTGGCCTGATTTTCAGAATGTGCTAAGCATCTCCCTTCTGAACATCAGGCCCTTTTAATGTGTCTCAGGTTTGAGCTCTAAAAATCTAAGCACCCAAAATCTTTTACCCAGAGCTTGGTATCAAGTGTCAGCTGTCATCTCTCCATCCAAGGAGCTGCCTGGGTTCCAAGTCCTTCAGAGTCTGAGATCCTGGGATGGTAAACATGCAATAGTGTTCATTAACAGACCAGACAGGCAGGCCTAGCAAAAACATCCTAGTTATTCTCACTTGCCACCATATTGTTTCCTAAGGTGTTTTGTTTGGAGATATTTGTTCCATTCTGTCTTATTCTAAAACAACTTATTTTTGTGTTCCCAAATGTAGTCTATGTTTTATGGAAAGCGGTTTGATCTCAGGCAATCACATCCCACAACATATATAATGTTCTTTCTGTTTACTTGGATTAAATGTGTTGTCAGGACACTGGTAAAATTAGCATCCTTTTCCCACAAGCCCTCCTACCCAAGTGCCTCAACTTCCTAGCTGATCTGCATTTGAAACGTCAATAAGATTTCCAGTAACTCAGCTCAAAATGTTGGCTGAAGCAATTTCTCTACTCTCTACCTCTCTTTCTTCTACATTTAAAGCCCCAGTTCCCATATTATCCTACAATTCCAATTTAAAATTAGTTCTACTCTATATCAAAACAAATCGTTGACAGATGAAGCTCCATTCATCATATTCTCATTGAAGTCAATGACTAAGCACTGGAAGCTCAGGTCCCACGTGTTTAACCTTGTCATCTTTCAGTATTCTGTATCAAGGGCTGGTCTTTGGTGATTCTGAGGGTCCCATCCAAAGCCCATTGAAGTCAATGGAAAGACTGGATTGGATGTTTAGGTTCTAAACAAGACTAGATTATAGTGCTGCATGTCTGTATATGACTAGATTATGCAATGATCTCTCCTGGCTTTAAATACTATGACTCTATGAATCAAAAGTGAAAGATTTTAGCCAGCATTTTCACTGGAGATGGGTAGAATTTATTCAACATAACCATTTTCTGACAAGATTAGGCCTTTAATGAGAAACACTTTTTTTCTGTAGATAACGTGATACATGTGATTTTTTTTCCTGTTTTTCATGATTTTTAAATGCAAACAAAGAATGTCAGCCTGTTGGTTGCTCATAAAATGTTGCTGTTGTCTGGGGTTTTTTTTCATTCTGAGTAATTTACGATTGGTCACAGGGAATTGGTGGTTCAGCACAGGAAAAGGTTAGATTATAAACTCTTTGGGACAGGGGCTGTTTTTGGTAGTGTTTGTACATGATTGAGGTTTGTTGGTTCTTCCACAATACAGATAATAAATAATAATCATGAACTTCTACGGCATAGCCAGGACCAAAGACAGAGGGAGGGAATTTTTACTTCTTTTTTATTTGATTGTTCTCTAGTAGGTGTCCATAGCCATACATATAAATAACAGAAACATTATTGCAATCCCTAGGTGGTTCTTTCTTGCCAATTATGCATTAAAGTGGCTCTACATTGGTAAGGTTTTTCTTTTTTCTCAAGAATACCTAGTGACTGCTCCATACAGGTACCAGGGAGCAAGAATGTTACTTCTGTTAATCTTTCACTACCTAATCCAGCTGCTGGGACTCAAGTGCAGAACAGCTAGTTCACCTTCATGACTACTGGGCCAGGTGAATGGAAAATATTTAATATTTAAGAGAGGAAGCCACTGACAGGTGCATAAATTCATATATATTCTTAAAATTGCACAGATACTACATATTTTTCAACTAGAATACCTCAAAATAAAGAAAATTTAATGATGCTGCCCCTAAAAAAAAAGAGTAGCAATCAGAAAGTCTGTTGATACTGCTGTGGGAAGCAACATCTCATTCATTTTAAAACAAAATGGCATTGAGGTGTTAAGTTAATTTAGTGATCTGGCAATGGCTTAATTCTTCGTACCAGTTGCTGAAAGATGTGTGTGGTTAACACAGGTCTGATTCTCCTCTTAAACACTAGTTGAAAGCAGGAATAATTCCACTGAGGTAATTGGAGTGAGCCCAATGTAAAATTCATGTGAAAAGAGAAGACTGGGACCAAAGAATGAGAAGTTAGTTCAGGAAATAGGCTTAACAAATAAAAAAGTTCACTCAGATACCAGATAGAACTACAAGCGAAAAGCAAAGCATTTCAGCAACCATTTGTGAGTCAAAGGATTAATTAATATCAATGACTCACTAGCATCTTTTTCAGATTAATTTAATCCTAACGTGTGACATAAGGAATGTGAGCTGAGCAAGGAGTTGTCTACAAAGAGAATAAACAAAGATTTAAACTCACCTCAACCTTTTTGACCCAACTAGATTGCTCTTAATAGGGACAGGCCCTGTCAGTGGGCTGAGGGCTGTATTACAGTGGGTAAAGAAGATACTGAGGGGGAAAGGGCCATTAGACAAAATAAGGAGGGCATACAGTGGGGAAAAAAAGCTATTAATAGTGATTTATACTAATCCACATATTAATGGAGAAATGTACTTCGCTCTGCCTGTGGCAGGAACATTATGACTTGTCATGCCTCCCCATTGCTCTTATATTCAAATGCCAGTGTGCTGAAGCAAGCTAATGTAGTCGTGTGTGGTGTACTCTAGCACTTCACAGAGTCCTTGTCTGTTTACAGTGAAAAATGGGTCAGAGTCCATTGCTATCAGCTCTGCTACACAGCAATTCATTACCATAAGGTTTTCACTGCCTTGCTCTTCCTCTCCATTGTTCCATGAAGTGTAAATTGTTTTGGGGCAGATGATCACGCAAGCTTTTAGAGCAGGGCAAGCACCTGTGTGGAACAATCTTCTCTCCCGTTTCCACAGGCAAAAAAAAAAAAAAGATTTTCCACCTGCCATCAGGAAAAGAAAAAAATGCTTTTTGTGTTCCATAAAGTGAGCTGAGCAGAGGAAAGCAAAGGTCACTTGGCCTCAATCTGAATATTACCCATATAACCAGCAGAGCTCAACAAGGTCATGCTGACATTACAGAAAAACAGTAAATCAGCACCAAATGCAGCCTAAGATTGCTTAGTAGTGCTTATTAAAAGTTTTATTTATGCTATATCCACGGATGAGAGAATGGACTCAGATAAAATAAGTAATAACTCACAGAATGATGTCTCAGCAAAAGGTGTGACGTAGCTAGCAATAAACCATCCTCGTAGGCTGGCAGGCAGCTAGTCATTGTCTGAGAGAGGTTGGCTTTCCCTTGCTGTGCAAGATATAAGTTGATATTGAGGATTTGAGTGTTTCCTGACTATGCAAAATTCTCATCAGAGCACTCTGAGCCACATGGTTATAAATCCCTGTCTTTATTTACAGGCAAACATTTCTGTGAAAACCATTGATTCTTATGAAAAATAACAGTTTTCAAGCAAAGTTTTTTTTAAGTGGCATTCTATTTTCCAACTGTATTTTATTTTCTGGTTTGGAGATCTGCCACTTTTACCCCAGAGGAGTCATTTACACAGGTAGAAGTAATGTTTGCAAGCCATCCTGAACCACACACTATACAGGAAAAGGTTGATAGATAACACTGACTCGATATTCTGCAGAAGTAGGATCTCATTATTGGTGTGGTCAGTACCATGTCATCTACCTGTAAGCAGGGGAATGGTCCCGCTTTTGTGGGGAATTTTCCTGGCTCTGTACTACTCCAGTGGAATCAGGTGGCAAAAGGCTCTCCGCCTCCCTTTCTCCGAATGCCTGCCTCACCTTGAGGACTTCTCTTCCTCTCTCCCATGCTACAGAGTCCTCAAAACCCCTGATAAGGCCGGGCCCAGAATCCCGAGGAAGCTTAACCCCTAGTTTCATCATGGGTCGCTCAGGACAGGGGCTAGGGTGTCCCCACTCCAGGGTGTTTGCTTCTCACCAGCCACTCGCCTGACCCAGTGATTGCTACATTGAGTTTAAACCACATCCACTTTATTAAACGGCAACTGTAAACAAATGAGGGGAAAATTGAAAAGGTTAAATGAACAAGGACTGGCACTGTGAGCACAAGGAACCCTGTAAACAACACTCTCTGGAACACAAGAAAATTCACAGCCTATTCATTACACGGCCCAGGCCTCCATCTCAGGACCCGGATGTGCCCTGGTTATACTGCAGGTAAGGGCAACTACTCTGGTGGGGGCTACACATCCTCAGGCTCTAGGTGGCAGGACCTTTCCCTCCATTGGGTTTGCATCTCCCCTCCGAGTCCAGTCTTCAAGGCCCTCTTGTCTTGGGACATCTGTCTCCATTGGACCCCTTCTGCGAGGGTCCCCACCTCGCTCTCACTGCCCTTGGCTCCAATTTACTTGTAGCTGCGAACCTGGTCCTGCAGCTCCCCACTGCCGCTTAGTCCGGGCTCACTATCAGCATGGCTGGCATCCGCTACTCCAGCTCCCCGGCTTGAGGCTGCTGCTCTGGCTCAGCTCTGGGTTTCTGCAGTCTCCCTCTCATTCCTTACTCAGGCCGAAGCTCACACGGAGGGCAGGTTCTAGACTTTCAACTCTATCACTGACCTGTTCGCCCTGTCAATCTGGCTGACTTGGAGAGCAAGCCATTGGCCCTGGGGAGTCAGTCTCAGGATCCTGACTCCTCTTTGGTCAATTCCCTTTCTCCTGGTATTGGCAAGGTGCCATCCAAAAACACCCCACTGAGTTTCAGAAATGGGCCAACAACCCTCTTACATACCTCCCACACCCCTATTATAGCATCATCTACAGCTATTTCCTGGTGAGGTGAAATGTATTTCCAGTAGGAAGTTCTTGCTTTTGAAAGGGTCAAAGTCCATGAAATGCATGCTGGTGTTTTCATTAACTTTGGCATGTAACCTCAGGGGGATCCAAAGCAGTGAGGTGAGGGTACATAGTCTCAAAATAATCAATGATTTGAATGCGGCGGAGGCCTCCCCGTGAGTTGGTGACAGAGAGCACCACGCATCACAAGGCACTTTGTTTCAAAAATTTCATTCCCCAAACTACAGCTATCTGTGATGCAGCCAGAGGGGGGGGGGGGGCAATGTAGGCCAGCAGTAGGTGAGGGGGCAGCACAGCCTGGGGCACTGGGAAATGTAGGGTGCACTTGAGAAAGATATTGAGCATGAGCAGGAGACAGAAGGATAGAGAGATGGTTTCAGCTGCTAGGATATGGGCTAGCTCAGTGTCTGAGCTGCCTTAGGTGCCTAACTCCAGGAGAGGATTCATGGCTGAGGATCCTGAGCAGAGAGAGATGCCTATCTCTAGCCTGTCAAGCAGGCCCACCAGGTCAGCTGCTTAGGCGTCTTAGCCTCTCTCCTTTCCCTCCCCCTCTCCTCTGCCTTTCATTCTCCGCTAGCTTAGGTAGCGCCTTGTTCAGCTTGCTGGCTTCTGAGAATCCCTTTCTTAGGCAGCTAACTCCCCCAAACACTGAACGGAGCAATGCCTAAGTACCTTTCCTTTGGGTATGTCTACACTGCCAAAACCCCCATCCGCTGCAGTGAGTCTCGGAGCCTGGGTCTACAGACTTGGGCATGCACTAAAAATAGCAGTGTAGATGTTGCCTCTCAGCAGGAGCTTGGGCTTTGAAACCTGGAAGGAGGGTGGAGAGGTGAGGCTCAGAGTCTAAGCACCAGCCAGAAGAAACATCTATACGGCTCTGTTTAGCTCCGTAGCATGCAAAGGTGCTGGAACAATTTGTATAGTGGGGGTGCTGAGAACCATTGAACCAAACTGTAAACCCCGTATATAATGAACACCACTTCAAGATAGAGGGCGCAATAGCACCCCAAGCACCCTTAGTTCCAGCACTTATGGTAGCATGAGCCCTTGGAGCCCAAGTCTGTAGGCTCTGAGATGTGCTGTTGTGTTTTTGTTTTGTTTTGTTTTTCGCTGTGCAAACATACCCTTTGAGGGTCAATACCTTTGAGGGTCTGGGACTAGGTGTTCAGTTACCATATGGCTGACACACAACACTGATGAAAGCCAAATAAAGAAGAAATCTATAAATATTATTAACTGCTTTTTAATGTATGCTAAATGACTTAAGTGATTATTTTTTAAAATCAGTGTTTTATATTAAAATTGGCTGAAAAAAACAGACCTGTGACCTATACAATGAAGCACTAACAGCATTGTCACATCCAAGACATTTTTATTTTTGTTGTCACAAGAAATGAGAGAGAACCACAGCACGTTAAGCCATCTTTCTTTCTTTCTTTATCACTCGCTGCAGTGATACAGCAAACATAATGGCTGTTAGGAAGCAGGTTAAGACATTGAAACCTGAAAACACAACTGTACTTCAATGAATTCTAGGAATTATTGTTCTTTTAATGAAAGCTCTTCATGGGATCTAGGATCCTAAACTCAATTGATTACTTTTATATGTTGTGTACAATTTGGGACAACACTCTGTAAATGTGGTGATCTATATGAGTCAACACTGGACAATGCCTTTCACATACCCATTCATCCTTTAACATTAAGCTTCCAGCATAGCTGTCGTAAGATTTCAGCGATCTATCATGAGAGGACTTGCATTTTCAGAGGAAATGAAAGAAATGAAAGTAAGGGAAAGTAATAAACTATTTTCTAAGTTAGGTTTCAAAAATCTTTAAAGCTGACAAAATATGCTCTGTTTTAACATATATTACACTTTGATAATGCAATTTGAAGCCTACATAAGGTTTAGTGTATTGGATTTTCTGCTCTTTAAAAACTCCCATCAGTGTATTTTCAGTAATTTAGCTTATTCTTCAGGGGTGAAAGTAACTTAAAGGATTTACCGGTATGCTGGAGTCCTGTGCAGGTGGGTGGGGCCTCAACCGTAAGGGGTGTGGCCTCAACGGAAGAGACGGGGCCTTTAGACCCCTGGGCCCTTTCAATCGAGATTTAAAGGGCCCAGGGCTCTGCAGCAGTGGCTGGGGGCTTCGGTGGTGATTTAAAGGGCCCGGGGCTCCCGGCCGCCACTACCGCAGTGGAGCCCCAGGCCCTTTAAATTGCCGACGGAGCCCCGGGGCCTGTAAATCGCCGCTGGAGCGGGGTCCCAGCCACCTCTGCTACCTGGAGGCTCTGGCAGTGGGGCTCTGGCAGCAATTTAAAGGGCCCAGGGTTCCAGCTGCTGCTGGGAGCCCCAGGCCCTTTAAATTGCTGCCTGGGGAAGCTGGTCCAGTACGGGGTACTGGCTCTTGCTGGTACTCCATACCGGACAGAACCAGCTTACTTTCACCTCTGTTATTCTTTGAAAGTGTTATTCAATGTACAAGTGTACTGTGTTCAATTACAAAGGGATACATGGGAGAATGGTTTTCTGGATGATAAAATATATAGTAATACAGAACTCATGGTATAACAGAATGTGCAGTAATGATACTTGTGTAAAATTTAATATGCTTTGGATCCCTTATAGACAAAGGCCATCAGGAGATGCATGAAGGAGCATGATGAATTTGGATTCAACAGCACCAGAATCTTGTGAGCCCTTCTCATGGGATTTTAGTTCCAGTGGTATCAATATCTGAATGCAGCAAGATTTCTGCTGCATCCAGACTAGTCCTAAAAAGCTGGTCTCCTCCTCTTTTCATTCTCACCAAATAATGGGGGGAGGGGTATTGAACGGCTGTTTTTGAAAATTTGGTGATTGCTGTGTAACTACAGAGTTCTACATTGTCCACAAAGGCACTCCTATCCTTGGCAGAGATTTATTGACTCCTTTAAATCTCAGGGTAGTTAATGGATGAATTGATCTTCTTCAGCAAAGCACTCTTGCGGTACACACACCAGTTTCAGCTGGGACCCAACACCAGGTTGAGGAGAAACTTGGCTGCGCTTATGGGTTTCTGCATAAAGTTAAAATGTGGAATAATGACAGTGAAAGACTTGATTGTACATAGTTGAGTAATTGCAGTATTCAGCCCTGCATTGCCCACAATTGTAACTACTGATGCTTCTGATTATGGACTTGGGGATGTTCTCACACAACTGCATGAGGACAACACAGAGAGGACTGTTGCATTTGCTTCAAGGACACTAAGTAATGCTGAGAGAAAATATTCTACAGTCGAAAAAAAAGCACTTGCTTGTATCTGGGCTACTGAAAAATGGAGAACTTACCTGTGGGGCTGCACGTTCAAGTTACGCACAGACCACAGCCCTTTGACGACGTTGTCAACGTTCGACGTTGCTCACCACGAAAGGATGGGGAAGAGCAGGATATCGTATTGCTAGATGGTCTGCAAGACTACTCTCTTTCAATTAGGAACTGGAATATAAGCCTGGAAACCAAAATGTGGTAGCTGATTGCCTTTCTCGCCTGCCTTTGCCTTCACCAGATGCCCCAACTGAGGATGATGTGAGAAAAACAGTTGAACAGAACCAAGCAAAGTATAAGGCTTTCACAGACCAGCGGCAGGGTGCTAAGGGACCAAAAGTTTCAGTGTGGTTCCTTTGTTAGAATACGAAAACCTGGAATTTTATGCAAAGGGGACCATGAGTTGGTTGAGTTCAGGATCCTGACGCAGGGAACAAAGGTAAGCAGCAGGATACGGACCCTGGACTTCAGGAAAGCAGACTTCGACTCCCTCAGGGAACGGATGGCCAGGATCCCCTGGGGGACTAACTTGAAGGGGAAAGGAGTCCAGGAGAGCTGGCTGTATTTCAAGGAATCCCTGTTGAGGTTACAGGGACAAACCATCCCGATGAGTCGAAAGAATAGTAAATATGGCAGGCGACCAGCTTGGCTTAATGGTGAAATCCTAGCGGATCTTAAACATAAAAAAGAAGCTTACAAGAAGTGGAAGGTTGGACATATGACCAGGGAAGAGTATAAAAATATTGCTCGGGCATGTAGGAATGTTATCAGGAGGGCCAAATCGCACCTGGAGCTGCAGCTAGCCAGAGATGTCAAGAGTAACAAGAAGGGTTTCTTCAGGTATGTTGGCAACAAGAAGAAAGCCAAGGAATGTGTGGGCCCCTTACTGAATGAGGGAGGCAACCTAGTGACAGAGGATGTGGAAAAAGCTAATGTACTCAATGCTTTTTTTGCCTCTGTCTTCACTAACAAGGTCAACTCCCAGACTGCTGCGCTGGGCATCACAAAATGCGGAAGAGATGGCCAGCCCTCTGTGGAGATAGAGGCGGTTAGGGACTATTTAGAAAAGCTGGACGTGCACAAGTCCATGGGGCCGGACGAGTTGCATCCGAGAGTGCTGAAGGAATTGGCGGCTGTGATTGCAGAGCCACTGGCCATTATCTTTGAAAACTCGTGGCAAACCGGGGAAGTCCCGGATGACTGGAAAAAGGCTAATGTAGTGCCAATCTTTAAAAAAGGGAAGAAGGAAGATCCTGGGAACTACAGGCCAGTCAGCCTCACCTCAGTCCCTGGAAAAATCATGGAGCAGGTCCTCAAAGAATCAATCCTGAAGCACTTGCATGAGAGGAAAGTGATCAGGAACAGCCAGCATGGATTCACCAAGGGAAGGTCATGCCTGACTAATCTAATCGCCTTTTATGATGAGATTACTGGTTCTGTGGATGAAGGGAAAGCAGTGGATGTATTGTTTCTTGACTTTAGCAAAGCTTTTGACACGGTCTCCCATAGTATTCTTGTCAGCAAGTTAAGGAAGTATGGTCTGGATGAATGCACTATTAGGTGGGTAGAAAGCTGGCTAAATTGTCGGGCTCAACGGGTAGTGATCAATGGCTCCATGTCTAGTTGGCAGTCGGTATCAAGTGGAGTGCCCCAAGGGTCGGTCCTGGGGCCGGTTTTATTCAATATCTTCATAAATGATCTGGAGGATGGTGTGGATTGCACTCTCAGCAAATTTGCGGATGATACTAAACTGGGAGGAGTGGTAGATACGCTGGAGGGGAGGGATAGGATACAGAAGGACCTAGACCAATTGGAAGATTGGGCCAAAAGGAATCTGATGAGGTTCAATAAGGATAAGTGCAGGGTCCTGCACTTAGGACGGAAGAACCCAATGCACAGCTACAGACTAGGGACCGAATGGCTAGGCAGCAGTTCTGCAGAAAAGGACCTAGGGGTGACAGTGGACGAGAAGCTGGATATGAGTCAGCAGTGTGCCCTTGTTGCCAAGAAGGCCAATGGCATTTTGGGATGTATAAGTAGGGGCATAGCGAGCAGATCGAGGGACGTGATTGTTCCCCTCTATTCGACATTGGTGAGGCCTCATCTGGAGTACTGTGTCCAGTTTTGGGCCCCACACTTCAAGAAGGATGTGGATAAATTGGAGAGAGTCCAGCGAAGGGCAACAAAAATGATTAGGGGACTGGAACACATGAGTTATGAGGAGAGGCTGAGGGAGCTGGGATTGTTTAGCCTGCAGAAGAGAAGAATGAGGGGGGATTTGATAGCTGCTTTCAACTACCTGAAAGGGGGTTCCAAAGAGGATGGCTCTAGACTGTTCTCAATGGTAGCAGATGACAGAACGAGGAGTAATGGTCTCAAGTTGCAGTGGGGGAGGTTTAGATTGGATATTAGGAAAAACTTTTTCACTAAGAGGGTGGTGAAACACTGGAATGCGTTACCTAGGGAGGTGGTAGAATCTCCTTCCTTAGAGGTTTTTAAGGTCAGGCTTGACAAAGCCCTGGCTGGGATGATTTAACTGGGAATTGGTCCTGCTTTGAGCAGGGGGTTGGACTAGATGACCTTCTGGGGTCCCTTCCAACCCTGATATTCTATGATTCTATGATTCTATAAATTCACAGCTCCTCTTAAAATCGTAGAGAAGAAGGGACCTTACACCTATCGACTTTCTGATGGGCAGGTATGGAATGCTTCTTATCTTGCACCTGCCTATGCACCAAGAGGAGATTATGCCAACACCCAGTCTGCACTGGATGACTTCACTGTAGTATCAACACAACAAAACATTGCACTGGAACCCGGGCTTGAGAGACTGACTGTCAGACCCAGACGACCACCTGTCTGAACTAGAGACTATGTTATGTAGTATCTACAGTGTTTTCAGGTAATATATCTGCCAACAGTATAGTGTCTTGTTTCATATTTGTTCCTGTGGTTAAAACAATGTTTATTTTAATTGGGAGAGTTTCTTAAGAGAGGAGGGAATGTGGTGTTTAGATGCTGCTTGTAATTATTAGAACTGGGAGCACTGGCTGTTGGGAGTCTGAAAGGACAGGAAACAGGAGAGGAGGGAAGTTGAGGAGGCTGAGTGAGAGCTACCGAGGGTGCAGCAGCAGCTTGGTAAAGCAGTTTCTACTTAAAAAAAAAAAAGTCCTGTTGAAGTTTGTTAGTACCTTGCCTGGTTGTTACAACACATGAGTAGCCACAGTTTACCTGTAACATTTTTCTGTACATTCCATGGGAATGATTTAAAGTGATTATGCCAGACTGTAATCAATAACAAAAGCCTTTTAAGACCCTATTTAAATATTTGCATTCTTGAAGCTTTGCAGTAACCAGCAATAGCTGAAAATTGGAAAGATGTAACAGCAGCAACCAACACTTTTTCTTCTGAGCAAACTCTTCTCTGTAATGTCTCCAGAATGCACTGGGCCACTCATGCCTTACTTTAACGAAAAGGAATAGGATAACAACCAACAAAAATAAATTAAGCTGCTATAGTGAGAGATTCTTTGTTTATGAGCCACTTCCAGTGCATGTCATTCCTAGTTTCAGCTTCCAGTTGCAGCTGCAATTAACAAAGCTTTAATTTCCCCCCAAAACTTTGTATCCAGAATGTTCCAGGTCTTAAAAGTGCATTAACTAGACAGTCACCATGATTTTTAAAGTTCCATGTCCACATTTCTCCCCTATAATTTTTAACTAATAGATTTAATGGCCTGATTTTCCGAGGTGATGAGCAACTCAGCTCCCAGTGAAATAATTCAGCACCTTTGGCAAAATCAATTCCTTAGTCTTTTGGGAGAGCTGTGATTTTCTTTTGATCAGAGGCGCCTGTTTGCATCCTAGCATAAGATTATAGTATTAACATTCTTACACACCATTATCCTCCTCTGATGAGTTTCTCTTTTTCTATATGAATGAATGTGAAATCTCTTATCCACTATATGATTTGGCCAATAGAAAGTGTATTGTCTTACTTTTAAAAGAACAAAATCTTTATTTATTTCTATCGTTCTCTTTGCAGTTATGGGAAGATCCCTTTTCAAAGAGTGCATATATTGATTCTACTTTTGGCTATAGCTCTGCTTTCAGAAGCAATCAGGAGAGTATCAGTATTAGCACATTGCACTGAAGCCTTATGTTGGATATTGTACTGAAATTCAGCTAAGACTGAAGTCCACTTCTGCATTATGGCTGATGCCAGAGGTAGACTGTCTTTCTTTGGAACTAGAAACTTTTATCAGAAATTGATGTTCGGTGATCAATCTACATTTCTTTGCAAATAAGCACCCCTGACCTATAGTTATTCCAGAAATAACACATAACATCTTTCACAAATTCAGTTTCTCTTTAGCCTCTGCTGGTTAACAAATTCTTTGAGTTTCTCCTTCCCATAACCATTCCAGCCCCTATTTTCTCTCCATCTCATTCTTGTACTCTATTTGACATATACTCCACCGGTTCTGTGTTGTGCTTAGCCCACTGCCACTGTAAGCTCTTGAGGGCAGGGACCATGTCTAACTCTGTGCTTTGTAAAGAAGTGTGTACATACAGAGTGTTGTTATTGTGGCTTATTAGTTAGAAAAGTCATTTTTCAATTCCATAAAAATTGCATTTTCAGCTTGTACTTGTAACTTGCCGTATTTTCATCCAGATAGGTATCGGGACGTTCCAGCTGGATCCCATGCAACAGCATGAGTAGTATAAACTTTCCCAAGACACAGTGATATTGCCTTCAGCCTCTGGTATTTCCTACCGAAAAAGCACAGCATACATAATCATGCAGAATTGTTTTCTAAAGTGTCTCAAGGCAGGTTTGTGGCAAATGCATGTGGGTGGCACTGATTTTAGAGGTATTGGCTTCCTGTCTATTTCCATTATTGGAAATGCAAAGTGAATACAAATTACAAAAGTAAAAAAGGAAAAGAAGTGGGGAATCATTTTCCTGCCATCAAGTAAAGCATGAATGAGGCTTCTGAGGGGGAAGACTCTCACTTGGAGCATTGTTAGTGGTAACAGTCACTGCTGTGTTTCTCTGGTCTCTCTTTTACAGGTGAAAACCAAAAGAAAATTAGGAATAGAAAATAACAGCTGGAAGAGAGTAGGTTTTTAAAATGGTTTCTAGTTAATAGTCTCAGCTGCAGTTTCCCCCTCTTTTTGGCTTTATCCTCAGTTTATCTAATTGATCTGCTTGACTTGGACAACAATAAAATAAATAAAAACCCAAGGAATAAATTGTTGGTTCTCATTCACTTGTATTTATTTTTTCCTATTTTATCAGCTTTTTAGATTAAAAGCAGAGATGGGCCCAAGTCATGATGTCTGATCTGGAGCTTTGGTTTTGTCCATCACTAATAAAAACAGCGACAACAGAATGTCTGGTGTAATAAGTGAAACGCATCTCATGTTATCCCACATAGGGGATCTGTGCTAAAGCCTTAGCACCAAGGCTGTGAGTGCTGCTCTCTCTGTTATTGTGCACAATGAGGGTGGATGTTGTCAGCGCCAGTTTGTGATGGTTCCAGGCCACAGTACAGTTTACTATCTGCAAGTGCCTCTTGGATCTGGTTTATCCAGTCTACAGAGCAGGATGAGAGCTCTTCACAGCAGCCAGCACAGTGTCTGGACTATCCAGTCTGGCTGGATTAGTCAGCGGAGTTACTGCTTCCATTACTGTGGTGGCACAGTGCTGTAAGAAGTCTTTCTACTGTCGATGGATGGATTTTGCACCCATTCCAGGTGTCTGCCTGTGTGCTTCAACTGGGGTAGTTTGTCAGTGAGCAGCTTTAGTCTCTGTGGTCATTTCTGGGCAAGATGGCAGCTGCATAACTAGCAGTATGGGAGCTTAGCTGTAAGACTTTAAATAGTTTCTGTCCTGGTTTAGCAATTGGAATAAAAGCTTAAATATTTTTTATTGAAGCAACATTTAGTTCTTGAATTTCTCATCTATTTGTTAAACCAGCCCTTTGTTTTAACCACTATGGAAGCTTTACAATCTCATTCAGCAATGCCCCCATTCTCCCACTAATACAAATGAGTGAGATGACTAAAGAGAAACTATAGAAAAACAAATATAAACCCTACAGGCACAATTAAAAGATCACATAACGCACTATAGTTCACTATAAATCAGTGGTTTAGATATTATTCTAATAGGAGCCATGTGCACGCAGCCCACTGCAGAATTTCACCCTGGCTTGGAAGGTTTAATTCAAGATCTTCTGAGTTTCAGACATTGTCAAGTTTACACATCCCCTATTGATAAAACTGGAAGAATCATCCATCTAACAAATGATTGATATCCTGTTTACACAGTGTAAGCTGTTTTTCTGTGAAAGGGAATAGACTAATACAAATGCTGATACTTTTTAAAAAAAGCACAAACAGTGGGATAGGAGATCAAGTGGCTTGAATCAGGGATTTTGGTATGAAATCTCTCAGAACAGATATTCTGCCTCTTTAATCCCTAAGAATTTATCTATACAGCACAATTTGACATGTACATGAAATAACTATAGATTGGACTTTTGCCCTTCAAACAAGCAATTTTCCTTTATCAAGGATTAAACGATAAAACCAAAATAGTCATTTATGGTGCTGGAGCACATCCTTGGATTTTTTTTTATAACCTCAGTCAGATTACAATATAATTATCTCAGAAATGTCAGTGCTTTCAGTAGCTTAGAGTTTCAAATGTGACATGATGGAACAAGTGAAACTTTAAAAGTTTACTGTATAAACCATACAACCTCTGCTTGAAAAAAAAGGAAATCTTTTTTTTGTCTTAAAATAGAAATATTAAAAAGTGGGACAAAACATTTTTTATCACTCACCCCAATGAGTGAGAGTTAAGAGGAGGTGAGGATTATGCAAATCACTGTTCTCCAGCTTGATTATATTTTAGATGAGATGTAAGATGCTCCTTCATCCAGGTTGTACAATAATGGCAGATGCTGGGCTCAATTGATATTTAATCTTCTCTATGTTATCAACTACAATGAATCTCTATGAGAAAACTTTCCATTCTTTAGATGTTCTTTGGTTTGCTTTCCTGGGGAAAAGGGTTCCCGGATACCATGGAAAAACCTTCTTTGTGGTGTGTGTGTACAGCTCCTAACATAATGGGACCCTTGACTGGGCCCCTGGATGCTATTACATTACAAATAACAACAATGGTCATTAAGAGCTTCCATCAAACCTATGAGAAGTTATACATTAGCTTTATAGAGCCAAATGCTGAGATCCTAACTTATTTTAGTCACTCCTTACTCCTGCAATCATTGAAGCTAATGGGTTTTTCCCTGAGTGAGTAGCTCAGGATTTAGCCCACATAAATATACAGTACCAAACAATGTAAAAGACTCCTCGTTTACCTTTAGTCTTGAAAACATATACTTGAAACATTTTCAAATCCTGCAAAAAGGTGAGAAACAGTTTGGTTCAGAGAGACACTAAAATACATTGTGCCTGGACAGCAGAGATGAATTTTCTTGGCTTGATTAAAATGTCATTTCCTACTCCATGTCAGGGTTTGTATTAATTACCATCTCTGAACTCCAGGTGTCATTTATACTGCCAGCAGCAAATGAGACTCAGCAGGAAGAGTATCACTCATGAAGAAATAACCCTCCCAACAGGGGCATGAGCAGAAATTGAAATTTGGTTTTTGGAGGGGCATGTAAAACACATAAATGAAAGGTTTGCGTGACCCCCTGCCCCCCAGATATCTCAGGGCACCTCTGCCGGAGATGCCCAGTAGCAAGGAGGTAGTGGCTCTCCCTGGCAGCAGTGCTCTTCCTGTCCCTGCAGCCCAGGTAGGGAGGAAGCAGCAGGGTGGCTGGCAGCTGGCTGAGCTCCTCCCCAACCCCTACAGCTGCTGCTTCTCCTTCCCTGCTGTTGGAGTCCTTGAGCTTTCACCTGCTTTGCAGACCGCCCCCTGAGGTGAGTCAGGGGCTGGAGGCAGAGGCACTCGTGGGACTCCAGGAGCAGGGAAGGAGAAGCAGCAGGCTGCAGCTACAGGGATGAGGGGAGAAGGAGCTCAGCCAGCAGCCAGCCGCGCTGCTGATTCCTCCCTTCCCACCCTGGGCTTCAGGAACACATGGAGATTTGGGGGTGCCCCCTGCTTGCGCCCCTTGTGCGTGCCCCTACCTCCCAAATAAGGCAATCATGACTGGACTAGTTTTATTATTGTCGTAGTGATTTCGGTGAGTGTACACTGACTGTTTAAACATCTTTGTAACCTGTCAGCATTCACTACGTTATGGGCATAAGGTACATGTCAAAGGAAACAAACCACCATTTTACAGATGAAAGGGAGGTCATGGTGTGTTAACAGGAACAGATTTCTGGATTAGTTCATTTCTATTTCCTCTGCAGGGGAATCTGGGGGACAGCATACCTGCATTAAATGACAGTATGAAAGCCTCCAGGGTACAAAGTGGCCTGTTGAACTGTTGTGTCTCTTTAGCTCTCCAGTCCAGGGTGCCTTTTTCACTACTTTGCTAGTGAAAAGCAGCCTCTCCAAGCTCTGCTCACTCACAGCCATTAGCATGTAAAGTCACTCCCAGCAAAGTTACATGAATGCTCTCCCAGCTGCTCATGAACTACATACAGGATGACACCCACAAGTTCTTAGCCCCAGCCTTGCACCCCAAGAACTGTGCATCTTGTACTGTCCAGCACATTACTAAACAATGCAAGCGCATTAATAGTCCGTCATTTCATCAAATGAAATGATTATGCAATAGAGTGCATAGAGATTCCCCCAAACACTTCAACCAAAACACACTGGTTTAGATAAAACAATAAAACAAGTTTATTAACTAGAGAAATATAGATTTTAAGTGATTACAAGTGATAAGGCATACAGATCAGAACTGATTACAAAAGAAATAAAAGATAAACATTAAATCTAATTTCTAAACTTTACCAAGCTCAGTAAGATTTGAAAAGAACAACTTTCTCACCCCACCAGATGCTTCAGGCAGTTCACAGTTCTTAGTTCACAGGCTGGATTTCCTTTCAGCCTCGGACCATTCCCCTTAGTTCAGTGTCCTTCAGATATTCATTGTTGTTATGAGCAGAGAGATGTAAGGTGAAGAAGAGAGGTGGTAAGAGGCCTTTTTTCCCTTTCTTATATTCTGACCCTTTGTACTAGACAAGTCTCTGCTGGGTCCTGGGGTCAGGCAGTTCCATGGTGTATGTAAGCTGCCAACCGACCTTTAGGTGAACTGTAAATTTCTTGTTTACAGCTCCCCAGATAATGGCTTTTTAGGATCTAGCTGGTGTGCCAGTGTCTTTCAGAAAATGATCTGAGGGTGATACCCAGAACTACAGTATATTTCAGTAACAATCATAAGTAAAATCTCATAGCTCCATATACAATGTTGTTACACACATTTTAACAGGACAATAATGTTCAGTAGATTATGAGTTTTCAAATTATATTGCACAAGGCATACTTTGTACAGAGTATGAGGAAGCTCCAGGCTGATGGCTGCCTGACTGAGGCCCTGACACAAGGGTGCTGGGACTGTGGGGAAGTGGCCCAGGGAAGGAGATGAAGGAGTTGGAGGAGGGGCAGCAGGTGGCTGCCAGCTATAGGGTCACTGGGGCGGGACCCGGAGTAGCGGCCAGGCCTGGGTCCCCCACACTTTGCCCCCAATTGCCACTGAGGGGAGTGGCCAGTGTATAGACTGCTGCCACTGGGACGAGCAGCTAGAACCTGGGCTGCAGATTGCCACTGAGGCAAGTGATCCTGGAGGTGGAGACAGAAGTGATGACAGGTGACACACCACCTGAGGAGGGCGCACTGGCAACCTCGAGCTAATTCCCAGGACAGCCAGCAGAAAGCGCCATGGTGGTGATTCGAAAGCCTTCGTTACAGTGTTATATGGGGTACAGTATGTTACAGACAGGAAATATTGAACTCTTTGCATTGATCAGGGAATGACATATTAATAATATTTGAAGTAAGTTAATTGTAGATTTTAAGGCACTTTTTTCTTAGGATAATTCATTTTCTGTCATTGCTTTGAGTGAAATGTGTTTTGGTTATCATTTGCACTATGTGTGTTAAAGCAGTCTACATATTAGTATGTTACATTTAATGTGCATTAATTATTTTCAAAACAAATGTCTTTTTTACATCAAAATTTTCAACATAAAAGGGCTTTCAGGAAAGGCTCCATTTGAGATATTTCTATTTTTCCATTTGTTCCAGTATTGTTTTTATATCTCTATCAGAGTCTTGAAATTGTTCCGGATCTCAGTGTTTTCCACCTTCCAGCATCCTCAATGCAGCTGCAGGCTTCCTGGATGATTCTTTTCAAAAAGACTCCTTTGAAGTCAATGAGGCTGTGCCAATTTCCACCAGCAGAGAACTCCTTTCCCCTCCCCTTCCCCCCTCCCCCCCGCACTCAGTCATTCACGTACCCTGCTGTAGATGCCTTGTTCCATGTTATAGTGCTGGAACTTGTTCAAAGTGTCTCCAGGAAAGGAATCTGTCTGCTACAGTATAACTCACCCATTCCAGCTCCCGTTTGTCTTCACTGCTGCACTAGCTAACCACGGCCAGTGATTTCTGTTTCATCTGTGCTGCAATCACTGGCTTTTGAACTACTTCCCAACACAATCACTCCCAAGCAAACAAAGCCAATATATGTCGGGAGCGAGTGTGCCGGCACTGTCATCATCAATAGCCAATGTATTGAAATGGAGAATTCAGTCCCCACTGTGACAAAGCGACTTTCAAAATCAGATTTCAGAGTAGCAGCCGTGTTAGTCTGTATTCGCAAAAAGAAAAGGAGGACTTGTGGCACCTTAGAGACTAACCAATGTATTTGAGCATAAGCTTTCGTGAGCTGCAGCTCACTTCATTGGATGCACGAAAGCTTATGCTCAAATAAAGTTGTTAGTCTCTAAGGTGCCACCAGTACTCCTTTTCTTTTTTCAGAATCAGAATTAGTGATAACTAGCAAGCTGTCACTTTCTGCACCAGCTTCAGTTTTCTGAATAGGTTGAAGGGTTAGCTCTGTGTAGAGCACACCATAGTAATCTAACTCAATGTGACAAAGCCATTGGTGACAGCAGCTGAACAAATGGTTGCAACCTTCTGATCAGATGCAAGTGAGAAATACCTTCCTGGTCACTTCTGAAATATGATCAGCTAACAGCAGTTGGGGATCTACAGACAGCCCAACATTATGAACATGAGAAGAGCCACCTTCAGCTGGTATAAATCATAATGTTCCTCAGGTCCCGATGAACAGTTTCTTAGTGTATCTATTCTGGAAGAAGGGAAGGTTACATCCACAATTCACTAAGTATCCAACAACCAAAGTATCAAAATGCCTTATGAACTTTCTTGGAATGCTGATATCCTGCATCTACCTGATGGCATAGGTAAGATTCCATGAGTTCCTTTCAAGCCTTTATTCTGTCTCTACATCTCAGAATGGCATCAAACAGGGTGGCAATTCTGAAGGAAGGGGGCCACATCACTTAAGTAGGGTTTTCATCCATTTGGGTAAAGATTTCCATTAGAGCAGTGGTTTTCAAACTTTTTTTTCTGGCAACCCAGTTGAAGAAATGTATGCCCACGTCCCAGCAGAGTGTGGGAGAAGTGTGAGAGGGGCTCAGGGCTGGGGCAGAGGGTTGGGGTGTGGGGGTGAGGGCTGTGGGGTGGGGCTGGGAATGAAGGGTTCAGGGTGTACAAGGGGGCTCTGGGCTGGGGCAGGGGCTTGAGGTGCAGGAGGGGGTCAGGGCTCTGGACTGGGGATGCAGGCTCTGGGGTGGAGCTGGGGATGAGGGGTTTGGGGTGCAGGAGGGGGCTCTGGGTTTGGGGGGCTCAGGGCTGGGGCAGGGGATTGGTGTGCGGGCTTACCTCAGGTGGCTCCTAGTCAATGTCACAGTGGGGATGCTAAGGCAGGCTTCCTGCCTGTCCTGGCACCGCGAACCACAGCAGGTCCAGCTCCTAGGTGGAAGCGCTCAAGCGGCTTCGTGGGGCTCTCGCCCTCAGGCACTGCTCCCCGCAGCTCCTAGCCAATGGGAGTGTGGAGCTGGTGCTCATGGTGGGGCAGCATGTGGAGCCCCATGGCCCCCCCATCTAGGAGCTGGACCTGCTGCTGGCCACTTCCAGGGGCACAGTGCAGTCTCAGAACAGGTAGGGTGTAGCCTGCCTTAGCTGGGCAGCACCACTCATGGGACTTTTAATGGCCTGCTCGGCGGTGCTGACCAGAGCTGCCATGACCCAGTGCCTTACATTCCACGACCCAGTACTGGATCGCAACCAGCAGTTTGAAAACCACTCCATTAGAGGAACCTCTGAGGATAGTATTGCTATGAATACCTGTCTATTGGATGGAAAGCTCACTTGAATGACAGAAGGAATTCGGAAGGAAACACATCTCCAGTCCATTCTGAGCATGACAGGTAATAGAATATCAATAGCAAATATCAACCAATAGGGAGGAACCAACTCCACAAGGATGGAGTTTGCGTCATGTCATGTGGACAGAAAAAACAAATTATAATTCTTATAACTCTTCAAAGAAAGAGAAAAGCAGCAGAACAGAGAAACTAAAAGTAGAACAGACTAAATAGAGGGGAATCACAGCCAAAATGCTTTCCTAATGATAGCTCATCTCTTTGGGACGGACCTGTTCCTATCTCAAGGTAACAAGAAAGTTCAACACTTCTGCTACAGTTTCTAAATAAGATGTCTCAAAATTCTGGGCTCCTAAAATGGACCAAGTTCTTAATATTGCTTACCATCCCTGGGATGGGTTCTTGCTGCTTGGTATATCCCACTGTGGAGATTGTTGGTCAGTGCTAGGAAGGAGAATCAAAAATTTGTTGTTACCTAATAATTTTGTTAACCACAGAAAAGGATCAGGTTCCATTTGGACTGAGCCCTGGTCTACACTAGGACTTTAGGTCGAATTTAGCAACGTTAAATCGATTTAAACCTGCACCCGTCCACACAGTGAAGCCCTTTATTTCGACTTAAAGGGCTCTTAAAATCGATTTCCTTACTCCACCCCTGACAAGTGGATTAGCGCTTAAATCGACGTTCCCAGCTCGAATTTGGGGTACTGTGGACACAATTCGATGGTATTGGCCTCCGGGAGCTATCCCAGAGTGCTCCATTCTGACCGCTCTGGACAGCACTCTCAACTCAGATGCACTGGCCAGGTAGACAGGAAAAGAACCGCGAACTTTTGAATCTCATTTCCTGTTTGGCCAGCGTGGCAAGCTGCAGGTGACCATGCAGAGCTCATCAGCACAGGTGACCATGATGGAGTCCCAGAATCGCAAAAGAGCTCCAGCATGGACCGAACGGGAGGTACGGGATCTGATCGCTGTTTGGGGAGAGGAATCCGTGCTATCAGAACTCCGTTCCAGTTTTCGAAATGCCAAAACCTTTCTGAAAATCTCCCAGGGCATGAAGGACAGAGGCCATAACAGGGACCCGAAGCAGTGCCGCGTGAAACTGAAGGAGCTGAGGCAAGCCTACCAGAAAACCAGAGAGGCGAACAGCCGCTCTGGGTCAGAGCCCCAAACATGCCGCTTCTATGATGAGCTGCATGCCATTTTAGGGGGTTCAGCCACCACTACCCCAGCTGTGTTGTTTGACTCCTTCAATGGAGATGGAGGCAATACGGAAGCAGGTTTTGGGGACGAAGAAGATGATGATGAGGAGGAGGTTGTAGATAGCTCACAGCAAGCAAGCGGAGAAACCGGTTTTCCCGACAGCCAGGAACTGTTTCTCACCCTAGACCTGGAGCCAGTACCCCCCGAACCCACCCAAGGCTGCCTCCTGGACCCAGCAGGCGGAGAAGGGACCTCTGGTGAGTGTACCTTTTAAAATGCTACACATGGTTTAAAAGCAAGCATGTGAAAGGATTACTTTGCCCTGGCATTTGCGGTTCTCCTAGATGTAGTCCTAAAGCCTTTGCAAAAGGTTTCTGGGGAGGGCAGCCTTATTTCGTCCTTCATGGTAGGACACTTTATCACTCCAGGCCAGTAACACATACTCGGGAATCACTGTAGAACAAAGCATTGCAGTGTATGTTTGCTGGCATTCAACCAAAATCCGTTCTTTCTCTCTCTGTGTTATCCTCAGGAGAGTGAGATATAATTCATGGTCACCTGGTTGAAATAGGGTGCTTTTCTTCAGGGACACTCAGTATAGCCCATTCCTGCTGGGCTGTTTGCCTGTGGCTGAACAGAAATGTTCCCCGCTGTTAGCCACAGGGAGGGGGGAAGGTTGAGGGGGTAGTCACGCGGTGGGAGGAGGCAAAATGCGACCTTGTAACGAAAGCACATGTGCTATGTATGTAATGTTAACAGCAAGGTTTACCCTGAAAGAGTGTAGCGACTGTTTTATAAAATGTGTCTTTTTAAATACCGCTGTCCCTTTTTTTTTCTCCACCAGCTGCATGTGTTTCAATGATCACAGGATCTTCTCCTTCCCAGAGGCTAGTGAAGCTTAGAAAGAAAAAAAACGCACTCGCGATGAAATGTTCTCCGAGCTCATGCTGTCCTCCCACACTGACAGAGCACAGACGAATGCGTGGAGGCAAATAATGTCAGAGTACAGGAAAGCACAAAATGACCGGGAGGAGAGGTGGAGGGCTGAAGAGAGTAAGTGGTGGGCTGAAGACAGGGCTGAAGCTCAAATGTGGCGGCAGCGTGATGAGAGGAGGCAGGATTCAATGCTGAGGCTGCTGCAGGACCAAACCAGAATGCTCCAGTGTATGGTTGAGCTGCAGCAAAGGCAGCTGGAGCACAGACTGCCACTGCTGCCCCTCTGTAACCAACCGCCCTCCTCCCCAAGTTCCATAGCCTCCACACCCAGATGCCCAAGAACGCGGTGGGGGGGCCTCCGGCCAACCAGCCACTCCACAACAGAGGATTGCCCAAAAAAAAGAAGGCTGTCATTCAATAAATTTTAAAGTTGTAAACTTTTGAAGTGCTGTGCTTAAAGTGCTGTGTGGCATTTTCCTTCCCTCCTCCACCACCCCTCCTGGGATACCTTGGTAGTCATCTCCCTATTTGTGTGATGAATGAATAACGAATGCATGACTGTGAAGCAGCAATGACTTTATTGCCTCTGCAAGCGGTGATTAAAGGGAGGAGGGGAGGGTGGTTAGCTTACAGGGAAGTAGAGTGAACCAAGGGGCGGGGGGTTTCATCAAGGAGAAACAAACAGAACTTTCACACTGTAGCCTGGCCAGTCATGAAACTGGTTTTCAAAGCTTCTCTGATGCGTACCGCGCCCTCCTGTGCTCTTCTAACCGCCCTGGTGTCTGGCTGCGCGTAACCAGCAGCTAGGCGATTTGCCTCAACCTCCCACCCCGCCATAAACGCCTCCCCCTTACTCTCACAGATATTGTGGAGCACACAGCAAGCAGTAATAACAGTGGGAATATTGGTTTCGCTGAGGTCTAAGCGAGTCAGTAAACTGCGCCAGCGCGCCTTTAAACGTCCAAATGCACATTCTACCACCATTCTGCACTTGCTCAGCCTGTAGTTGAACAGCTCCTGACCACTGTCCAGGCTGCCTGTGTACGGCTTCATGAGCCATGGCATTAAGGGGTAGGCTGGGTCCCCAAGGATACATATAGGCATTTCAACATCCCCAACAGTTATTTTCTGGTCTGGGAAGAAAGTCCCTTCCTGCAGCTTTTGAAACAGACCAGAGTTCCTGAAGATGCGAGCGTCATGCACCTTTCCCGGCCATCCCACGTTGATGTTGGTGAAACGTCCCTTGTGATCCACCAGAGCTTGCAGCACTATCGAAAAGTACCCCTTGCGGTTTATGTACTCGCCGGCTTGGTGCTCTGGTGCCAAGATAGGGATATGGGTTCCGTCTATAGCCCCACCACAGTTAGGGAATCCCATTGCAGCAAAGCCATCCACTATGACCTGCACATTTCCCAGGGTCACTACCCTTGATATCAGCAGATCTTTGATTGCGTGAGCTACTTGCATCACAGCAGCCCCCACAGTAGATTTGCCCACTCCAAATTGATTCCCAACTGACCGGTAGCTGTCTGGCGTTGCAAGCTTCCACAGGGCTATCGCCACTCGCTTCTCAACTGTGAGGGCTGCTCTCATCCTGGTATTCATGCGCTTCAGGGCAGGGGAAAGCAAGTCACAAAGTTCCATGAAAGTGCCCTTACGCATGCGAAAGTTTCGCAGCCACTGGGAATCGTCCCAGACCTGCAACACTATGCGGTCCCACCAGTCTGTGCTTGTTTCCCGAGCCCAGAATCGGCGTTCCACAGCATGAACCTGCCCCATTAGCACCATGATGCATGCATTGGCAGGGCCCATGCTTTCAGAGAAATCTGTGTCCATGTCCTGATCACTCACGGGACCGCGCTGACGTCGCCTCCTCGCCCGGTATCGCGTTGCCATGTTCTGGTGCTGCATATACTGCTGGATAATGCGTGTGGTGGTTGATGTGCTCCTAATTGCCAAAATGAGCTCAGCGGCCTCCATGCTTGCCTTGGTATGGCGTCCGCACAGAAAAAAGGCGCGGAACGATTGTCTGCCGTTGCTCTGACGGAGGGAGGGGCGACTGACGACACGGCTTACAGGGTTGGCTTCAGGGAGCTAAAATCAACAAAGGGTGTGTCTGTACATCAAGGAGTATTTCAGGCAGGACTGCACGGAGGGTTCCAATAAGAAATGGTGCACCAAAGTTATCGTTGTTATTGGAACAAGGAGGTTAGCCTGGCCTCTGATTGATACATGGCTAGATTAACCTCGCTGCGCCTTCTCTGTGACTGACTGCAGTGTGATCTAGACAGGGGAGGAGGAAAATGAGTACAAAACAAATCTGGTCTATTTCTTGTTCTGACCCACTCCATCTATCCTTTACATCTTTGGCTGGCAGCAGACAAAAAAGGCGCGAAATGATTGTCTGCCCTTGCTTTCACGGGGGGAGGGAGGGTGGGAACGGGGTCCTGACGATATGTACCCAGAACCACCCGCGACAATGTTTTAGCCCCATCAGGCATTGGGATATCAACCCAGAATTCCAATGGGCAGCGGAGACTGCGGGAACTGTGGGATAGCTACCCACAGTGCAACGCTCCAGAAGTCGACGCTTGCCTCGGTACTGTGGAAGCGCTCCGCCGAGTTAATGCACTTAATGCACTTAGAGCATTTTCTGTGGGGACACACACACTCGAATATATAAAACCGATTTCAAAAAAACCGACTTCTATAAATTCGACCTAATTTCGTAGTGTAGACATACACTGAGAGGCAAACAAAGGTTTGGGTCCGATCATATTTTAAACTACAAAAGTTTGTCCAATCCTAATAGAAAGGTAGTCAGATATACAATATCAAGTGCAGATAGCACTAACTCCAGGTGAATTACATACTAGAATTCTGAAGAAAGAAGCAAAGGGTGCAGAGAAAAACCCTTTGGCAAAGATTTGTTAATAGCTCAGTACAGAATAAGGAAATATCACTGAATAGCTAAGCAAGGATCAAAGGAAAATC
Source organism: Lepidochelys olivacea (assembly GCF_965140295.1). Classification (NCBI taxonomy): domain Eukaryota; kingdom Metazoa; phylum Chordata; order Testudines; family Cheloniidae; genus Lepidochelys; species Lepidochelys olivacea. Next base: position 54,052,879 of record NC_140412.1, read on the forward strand.
ATGCAAACTACTGTGTATACACTACCTGTTTGCCTGACCTCCTGTGTGGGAACATGCAGAGTAAGAAAGAGAACACACTATTTAGAAATGTAAAATGAAGTAATAAACAGTGGGCATGAATTTCTGAAGGTAAAAACATAACTGATAAATTCACTATAGTTCTTTGTGCATAAATATGTAATGGGGAGACAAAAGAAGATATTTATTTGGATTTCAGGATAGCTTCTGCTATGCAACAAATAGGTTTACCAAGTCAGTGAGTACAATATAAGAAGAGAGCTATTAGAATTGATTAAGAAATTGATTCAAGAACAGGAAACAGACATCATTTTAGAAGGCAGTGGTTCAGGGTTCAGAGAAGTAATATATGGATTTCCACAGGGGTCAGTGCTAGGCCATCTCTCCCTCCTTATCAGGTATATAAATGATCTTTTGGAGGTTATTCTTTCTGGACAGATACATTTTGCTGAAGGCAATGCAGTCTAGCCAAACATAAAGTTGTAAGGTTATGAACTAAATATAACCATAAAGCATACAGTAGCCTATATTTAAAAGGTGAGCTATGTCCCAGCTCCCACAGAACTAAGCTAATCTGAATTGTATTTCCCTGTCAAACTTTTTTAGAAAGATTTTGTTTTATTAAAGGATATTGCTTTTCAAAACATTACAAAACGTTTAAAAAAAATGCACAAAGCCAAACCCTATGGTTGTCACACATTGAACTAGACTTATTTTTATCCAATACTATACAAAAAACTAATTGAATTCAATTTCAATAAAGGTAATGGAGTACAGTTAACCTATTATCCTGTTCCACTGTCACTACAGGCTTTGGTGGCATGTTTGAATAGTACCATAAATCATTTGAGGCCAGAGAGCAAGAGCTGAAAAAGTGAATTTCTTCCTGAGATAAGACAAGATGAGAAAATGTCCAATAGTACAGGACAATAATGGAAGATTTTTGAAAGCTTCATTCAAACTCTTTCCTACTTGACAATACCCTATTAAGAGTTTAATTAGACTGCAGTATTCATAGCTCCTTTTCCTCAGTTTAGCAGGCAATGGATGTCTTATGACCTTGGATGCTTTTTACGTAGCCAATAATGGGTGTTCAAAAACCCTGGGTAGCTATAGTTTGGTTGATTTTAATAGCTACTCCCAACTTGCCAGAAGCCAAAACTGAATCGCTGCTCAAATCTGGGTGTCAGGAGCAAGAATGGCAGTGGGCTGCATAGGGGTACAGGTCCAAAGCTGTGGGACCAATGAGAATACTTGACTGTAGGAATTCCTTCCACTCTGTGCTGGCTATAGTGGGAATTGTTTCTAAGCCCTGTTTAAGCATATTCAATCTGTCTGTTCTAGTTGGAACAAGTTTATCTCAAGAATGGTATCTGAAATTAATCCAAGAGTTTATTTTAGCAGTATTTGTTGGAATGTTATGTTCTGTAAGATTGCTTTTCCCCCCCCCGTGTGCTATTTCTGGAGACCCACAATTTATATATAGGACTTACATATACTGTCTGCCACTAAACAGATGGGACATTTCTGGGGTTGAAAACCCAAATAACGTGTAGCATAATGGATATTGCTATCTACATTATATTTCAAAGATGTTTCATTCAGTTCCTGATTGTGTTGCATTTTCTCCCCATTTTCTGAAAGGTATAAAGAGGACGAAATGAATATTTAGAGTATTGCCAAAGGGGCTTACCCAGTGTGACTAATAGGATGAAGTTGGACAAGAGAAAATGTAGGCCAGTTATAAGGAAAAAATTCTTAGGAGTGATGTCTGATAGACTGTGACATGGCTTCCCCAATATCTGTCACAAGTGGTAAAAGCCCCATCAGATGAGTCCCTTGATAATAGGCAAAGCACTAGAGAGCCCACTGTAGGACATAATTCCTTACTATGTGGGGATGGACAGGATGATCTAATAGTTTCTTCCCATCTCTAATTTCTGTTCTATGACATTTTAAAAATAATTGGGGCAGAATTGTGGTTGGCACCTGGAAACAGGTGTAATATCCCCCTCTTCCCCTGCAAAAGGAATGTACGCATTCCGGCACACCATTCAGGCACAAAAGTCTGTGTGAGGCCAGCTCCACCCATCTCTCTCTTATGCATTCTACTTCCAGTAGAGTAAGAATTTGCTAACAGAAGCCAATTCTCAATTGTGAACTTCTCTTTTTAATTTGAATTAATTGCCTGAACAATTATCTCATAATGGTCACTTAAGGAAAGGCAAATTAGCTCCAATTTTGTGTTTTAGGAGAATTTGTGCAATGAAAAGTTTATGCAGGGTAATAGATTTGCTGTGTACTGTAAATATTCTACCACAAGGAATCATCTGGTTGCATAGATTGTGCGGGCATGATATAGCATTGGGCACAGAATGAAATGCCTATTAACTTTAAAATGATAGGAAAGGTAATGGCAAGAATTCCATGTCATATTACTGTGATGATTAGTATCTTTACTTAAATAATCTTGAATAACCAAACTACTCTGAGCAACTAGCCTTATTAATTAACATAGTCACATATTGATAAATAACAGCTACCTCCTCTTTACCTCCTCAAAATACAATTTGGAAACATTATCTTTGGTATCAGCTAACGTGAAACATAATTATTTTTGATAATCCAAAATCATTCTCTTGGCGTGGGGGTGGGGGGGTTGGAAGGGGGAACTCAAGAGAATGATTGGCAATTTTGAATAAAAGGGTCAAATTCTGTCCGTCTCACCCCCATTGATAGTACTTTATAATTAATCCTAATAATTAATGGGATTATTTGTGTAGTAAGGTACTCATTGTGAGTAAGCGTTTCACAATCTAGTCCATTTGTATTCAACTTCTGATTGTCTAAATTATTAGTGAAAGTATCAACAGCTGTCAATTCCATATAACCACTCCAGTTGTAACACCATCACTAACAGGAATGAGCATTAATGTATAACTAATGCTTTTGCGGCACTATATCAATTTGAATGAGAAAAGAGAATCTCATTGGAAATTCTGGATATGTAAGGAATGCAGGATTAGCGTTTCCAAAATGCATCTTTGGAAAAGACACTAAAGAATTCACATGTACACTCACAAAGTGAAACAACTATTAGAAACATTGTATGTTTCTGCTTCTGGTACCCAAGCACTTGAGAGATGCAACATAAAAATATTTGCTTTCCAAAATGGTAATGACAAATTCATATCCCCCCAAAAAGAGCTACTAAAGTTCATAAGCATTGATGCACACATCTAATTGCTATACGTCTTTAAAGACACTTTGTGGTGGGGCGGCTGCCCCACACTGGCAGAAAAAGGGTTAAAGCAGCCTTGGGGAGGCTGCGCAGAACCCAGCCAACTGGAAGAGGGCTTATTGAGCCAGCCAATAGGGAGAAGGCTTAATGGTGCAGCCAATCAGGGCCAGGCTGGCCTATAAGAAGGGCTGCTGAGTGGACCAGAGGTAATCTCTCCTGGGAGGCCAAGGGAGGTGGACTGGCTGCCCTGTAGGAGGGTTGAGAGAGACAGTACCATGGACAGAGCAGTGCTGGGTGGAGTCAGGGGAGCAAGAGGGAGCTCCAGCCTGATGGCTGCCAGACTGAGGCCCTGATACAAGGACAGAGAAGGTGGGGAAGTGGCCCAGGGAAACAGATGACAGAGTAGGAGGAGGGGCACTACGTGGCTGCTGGCTATAGGGTCCCGGAGTGGCAGGCAAGCCTGGGCCTCCCCATCCTTTGCCCTTCCACTTGCCACTGAGGGGAATGGCAGTGCATGGACTGCAGTTTGGCAAGCGGCTGGACTGAGGACTGTCGGGTCCTCTGGAAGGTAGGGGAGAGCCGAGGGGGGCACAGACGGAGGGCTGTATCCAGAAGAGGACGCTGCAGTCCGGGGAGCGACATGGGTCCTAGAGGTAGAGGCAAGAGCGACAACATGCAAGACACCACTAGATGAGGGCTCTCTGGTGAAATGAGAGCTAATTCACAGGACAGCCAGCAGGAGGCACCATGGTGGTGAGTCATGCCCCTTTACACACTTTAAGATATAAAGACACTACAAGTGCAGGTTCCACCATTACTTCACAACAAATTAAAAGGAAAATTAGCTGAACATCAATGGACATTTTCCCTATTATGATCACAATAAATATGCCTTCTGAAGATTCACAGAAAGGTGAAAAGAAAAAAACCCTCTCATTGTTGACACCAAATAGGAAGTCTGCTTGTGTCCAGGTTTGAAGAGTTATTCAAGAACAATGTATTCATGGGAGACCAGGTTTCTTTTAATCAGCCTTCAAACTCAGGATGGAAATTCATGGGAGGGGAGAGAGAAAGATCATCCACAACTCTCGATACAGCTAAACAATCACTGTCTGGGATGATGTTTGTCCATGGTTCCTGAAGAGACTTCTGTAGAGCAGAGCCCTTCCCCTCTTTTTTTGCTTTGTTTTTGGCCTTTGAAATGCACAAGATTGCACCAAATGGAAAACTTTTTGCAAATGCCCAAAGAAGGATATCCCACAATCTCCTAAAAGCACCCTCTCTCTTTCTCACACACACACATTCTGTGAAGCATGCTTTTTGAGCACCTCTTGTAATGTTGCCAAGGACAACAGGATCAACAATGAGCTGAAGAATAAATGCTTGTAGCTTAATTTAGAGCTGGACACAGCTCTAATTTACACAGTGCATTTGTCCAAGAATTTAGAAAAATTACAAAACATGTGTGGTTGGACTGATTCCTGATCCTTTTCCAGTCTCTCTGCCTGCTTTTGGTCTCCCTCTCAGGGTATATCTACATTGCAGTTAGACACCCATGGCAGGCCCATGCCAGCTGGCTCCCAGGGCTCAGGCTGTGGGGCTTTTTAATTGCCGTGTAGATATTATGGCTCAGGCCGCAGCCAGAGCTCTGGGAGCCCTCCCGCCCATCTGATACACACATGTGCACACAGCTCTCCACCACCATCTTATGAACCAGTACGTTTCGCAAAACACGAGCTTCCATTTTAGTTATTTCCCACATGTGGAAGTGGGCGGAGCAAATGAACCAATGTAACTTTCTTAGCACCGGGGTCTGATCGAGAAGCTGCCCTTTTTTTGTGGAACGCCCATTAAAGTCAAAGAATCCTCCACGTATGGTGAGGCTGCAGGATCAGGCCCGCTTTTTAAAAAAGGACTGTTGCTGTAAGACTCCTTCATTGTTAGTGCTCAAAGGAGAAAAAAAAATGGTGTGACGAGAACACTGCTTCTTACCAGTGATAATTAACAATTTCCTTAAAGGCTGAAATGTATTTTCGATCGAGAAATTAATTTAGAAGTATGTTGCATTTGAAAATCAGAATGATTTACCCCATGATCCTCCCATGGAATCGTAAGGTACAATTTTCAAAAGCACCTACGTGACTTAAAAGTCAAATCCACATTCTTAAAAGTGACTTATGCCCAGATCCTTAAAGGTATTTAGGCACCTTACTCCTGTTGATTTCAAGGAGAGTTATAGAACCTAAATACCTTTGAAGATCTAGGCCTTAGGGCCAGATTTACAAAAAGTATTTAGGCACCTAATGGTGCAGAGAAGCACCTGGTGGGATTTACACACGTGCCTAGTGAATTATGTGCTTATCTGCCATTGACTTTCAGTGGGAACTAGACACCTAATCTGCTCAGGCGCTTGTGTAAATCCTATCAGCTTTCTCTCTGCACCTTTAGTTGCCTAGCTACCTTTGTAAATCCAGGATTTAGAGGCTTTTAAAATTTTTACCCTTGGTGCTTACAGAATCAGAGCTTAGTTTGAAAAGGGCTGCTCTAGACCTTATGATGACTAGGCTTACAATGATTAGATTTTTTTATAGATAAATGTCAGTTTCACCCTATACAAGCAAACTGATGAAACAATATTTGCATCAAAAATAACTGAAATTTGCAAATAGGCAAAGTAAGAAAAATGTTCCTTGAGTACCTAGTAGAGTTTGATTTAAGGCTATTTACTTTGTCAACATCACATGTCAAAATATACAATTTGTGTTTTAAAAGTTGGAAAGCTTTACCTTTTTGAATCTCAACCTACTATCAGAATAATTAAATAATTATTATCTGATGCCTTCATAATTTCCCACAACTGTGAAAATTTAAGTCAATAAAAATGAAAAATGCTTAAAAATAAACATTGATATTATTAATCAAAACTATTTACAAAAATCTAATTCTGCCAAGCCTAATTATTGCTTTTGAGATGTACATGTAAAGTAGATATTTAATTCCTAATTGTTTTGGCTGACATCCTGCACGTTTTCAGCCTGAGAACTTGTACATAACATAAGAATGTCCATACTAGTCAGACCAATGGTCCATCTAGCCCATTATCCTACGTTCTGACAGGTTTCAAAGTGGTAGCCGTGTTAGTCTGTATCAGCAAAAAGAACAAGGAGTACTTGTGGCACCTTAGAGACTAACAAATTTATCTGAGCATAGGGTTTCGTGGGCTAAAACCCACTTCATCAGATGCATGCAGTGGAAAATACAGTAGGAAGATATATATACACACACAGAGAACATGAATAAATGGGTGTTGCCATACCCACTATAATGAAAGTGACAGTGGTTGCTACCAGATGCTTCAGGGGGAATGAACAGAACAGAGCAATTATTGGGTAATTCATCCCCTGTCATCCAGTCCCAGCTTCTGACAGTCAGATTTAGGGATATCCAGAGCAAGAACTTTTCTAATTCTTTGTTGAACCCAGTTGTACTTTTGGCATTCACAGCATGCCCTGGTAGCAAGTTGCACAGGCTGACAATGTGTTGTGTGAAGTACTGCCTTATGTTTGTTTTAAACTTGCTGCCTATTAACTTCTTTGGATGACCCTTGGTCCTTGTGTTATGTGAAGGGGTAAATATGCACTTTCTTCACACCGTTCATGATTTTATAGACCTCCATCATAGCTCCCCCTTTGTTATCTGTTTTCTAAAATGAGCAGTCCCAATCCTTTTAATCTCTCCTCATATGGAAGCTGTTCCATAGCCCTAAGCATTTTTGCTGCCCTTCTCTTTACTTTGTCCAAATCTAAAACATCTTTTTTGAGATGGGGCGACCAGAACTTCACACGGTATTCAAAGCGTGGGCATACCATAGATTTATATACGGGCATTACGGTAGTTTCTGTTTTATTATCTATCCCTTTCCTAATGGTTCCTAACACTCCATTAGTTGTTGGGTTTTTTTGTTTTGTTTTTACATCTATGTCTGATAATTCTGTTCTTTACTATAGTTTCAACCAATTTGCTTGGTACTAAGGTTAGGCTTACTAGCCTATAATTGACAGGATCATCTATTGAGCCTTTTTTAAAAATTGGTATTATATTAGCTATCCTTCATTAGCTATCTGTCAAAGAGACTGATTTTAAGTGATAAGTTACATACCACAGTTAGTAAGTACAGTAGTTCTGCAATTTCACATTTGAGTTCCTTCAGAACTCTTAGGTGACTACCACCTAGTCCTAGTGATTTATTACTGTTTAATTGATCAGTTTGTTCCAAAACCTCCTTTATTGACACCTCAATATGGGGCATTTCCTCAGATTTGTCACCTAAAAAGAATGGGTCAGGTTGTATGTAGCTATAATTTTTTTTTTGTATTACAGTAGCACCTGGATGCACTAGCCAAGTTCTGGGCTCTGTTGGAGGTATGTGCCGTACTCACACAGTCAGAGAGTCGATTGACCCAAAGAGCTTACAATTTTCTAATCTTAAAAAAGGCTAACTTTGTAATTAATAAATTGTTCAAACAGCACAGATGGCAGTTCTTGTAGGTCCCCTTCTCCTTGCCACCAAATATATTGCCTGCCAAAATGTCTCTCTTTTTCTGGATGTGTGCCAAATTGTCAGTTATAGCCTCTTCAGCTGTGACAAGTTTAACTAGTAATTTTGATTCATAGAATCATAGAAGATTAGGGTTGGAAGAGACCTCAGGAGGTCATCTAGTCCAATCCCCTGCTCAAAGCAGGACCAAACCAACTAAATCATCCCAGCCAGGGCTTTGTCAAGCCAGGCCTTAAAAACCTCTAAGGATGGAGATTCCACCACCTCCCTAGGTAACCCATTCCAGTGCTTCAGCACCCTCCTAGTGAAATAGTGTTTCCTAATATACAACCTAGACCTTCCCCACTGCAACTTGAGACCATTACTCCTTGTTCTGTCATCTGCCACCACTGAGAACAGCCGAGCTCCACCCTCTTTGGAACCCCCCTTCAGCTAGTTGAAGGCTGCTATCAAATCCCCCCTCACTCTTCTCTCCTGCAAACTAAATAACCCCAGTTGCCTCAGCCTCTACTCGTAAGTCATGTGCCCCATGATTAAAGTGAAGTAAGCTGTTTTTCTCCCTAAATGTATATATTACAAATTAATACTAATATAGAATTAGGATTTATTAAGGACAGATTCTCAACAAATCTCCTTCCTGCTTTTATATTATATGGATATAGGGTATGCCATACTGGATCAACCCATTTTCCCATCTGATTTGGTACTGTGATTCTGATGGAAACCAATACGTGATGTCAGAGGAAAGAAAAGAAACAGGATAGCTGCAAATGTTATCTGTGGTCAAAGTTTTCCAATACTTTTTAAAACCACCCTTAACATGCACCTTGATTATCTTGTGTGGCACAGAATGCTGCAGCTTGAATATATGTGCTGAATAAAAAATGCCCTTTAATTTCAGCAAGCATTACCATGATATGTCACGCTAAAAAGAAGGAATTGATCAGTGTTCCATCGCTTTGTATACCTTAATCAAGTCCCCTCTAATTCTGTTCCTTTCAGATTAAATCATTCTAGTTTTTACAACTTCTAGTTGTAACATACAGATTTTTCCTATTGAGGCCAGTGCTTTTGAGATTTGTCTTAACCAGGGGTCAGCAACCTTTCAGCAGTGGTGGGCCGAGTCTTCATTTATTCACTCGAATTTAAGGTTTCGCGTGCAGGTAATACATTTTAACGTTTTTAGAAGGTCTCGCTCAATAAGTCTATATTATATAACTAAACTATTGTTGTATGTAAAGTAAACAAGGTTTTTAAAATGTTTAAGAAGCTTTTTTTAAAATTAAATTAAAATGAAGATCTTATCAGTTTACTGCAGTGGTTCTTAACCTGGGGTGCACGCACCCTCTGGGGGTGCGAGATGCCCTTTCTGGGGGGGGTGAGACAAGCAAGGTTTTTTTAAAAGGTAAATCATCGAAAACACAAATTAAGAACAGGCACATAAGTGCAACTACTTTCTTTCATCAAACCTATGTACTTATTAAGATTATAGATTTTTAACGATTACTGTAATACACAAAGATTTTAGGTTTTCAAGTTTTTAAGCTGATTGTAGTGTAATTTTTGATAAGGGCTGCAGAGCGCTGGGCCCAGGCCAGGAGCAGAGCCCTGGGCTGGCTGCTGGTACCGAAGCTGGCAGGAGGGCTGAGCAGGGCCGGAGGCCTGGACCCCGGCTGGCAGGGGGCTGGGCGGCTGGAACCCCAAACCAGCCGCGAGGATAGCGGGGCCAGCGGCTAGTATCCCAGGTCAGCAGCAGGCTAAGCGGGGCCGATGGCCGGGACCCAGGCTGGCAAGGGGTGGGCAGCTGGAACCCCAGACCATCCATGGGCTGAACTGGGTGGTGAACAGAACCCCAGATTGGCAGCGGCTCACCCGCTGCCGGTCTGGGGTTCCGCCAGCTTCTGCCAGCCGGGGTCCCGGTCGCTGGCTCCACTCAGCCCGCTGACGGCCAGGGGTTCTGTTCACCCAGGCCGGCAGTGGGCTGAGCGGGGCCAATGACTGGGACCCCGGCTGGCAAGGGGCCGGCGGACAGAACCCCAGGCTGGCAGCGGGCTGAGCGGGGATGGCGGACAGAACGCCAGACTGGCAGGGGGTTGAGCGGCTCAGCCCGCTGCTGGTCTGGGGTTCCATTCACCCAGGCTGGCAGTGGGCTGAGTGGGGCCAGCGGCCGGGACCCCGGCTGGCAGCAGCGTGCCAGTAAAAATCAGCTCGTTTGTCACCTTTGGCACGCATGCCACAGGTTGCCGACTCCTGGTCTAAACTTTACCCCCACAGGAAGTTTGGTTTTGTTCTTATATTTCATAATTTTTAGTCTTATGACATTACTAATTTTCTATGGTGCCTCCCACACAGCTGTTGTATGAGGTTACATTTTTTAATACTTGTAAGGCAGTTTGAAGACAAAATGTGATATATAACGGTGTGTATTGTGTTTTGATCATATGTTAAGGTGCCACAAGGACTCCTCGTTGTTTTTCCTGATACAGACTAACACAGCTACCACTCTGAAACCAGGAAAGGAAGTAATCTGTACCATTCCTTTACCAACTGCATGTAATTTCTCCCCCCATGTCTCCTCACATCTGCTGGCCAGTGATTTGACGGGGAGAGGGAGAATGAGCCAAGGCTCTTCCCATTCCCCAGCACCCCTGGGGTGGGAAAGGAGCAGTCCTCACAGTGCCCAGTGATCCAGCTAAACCACATACGGGAATGAAGGGGGACTAGTGGGGAGCTTCCTTGCTTTCCAAAGCAGCCACCTCAGATAAAGAACAACCTCCGTACCAAAAATGAGGTTTACCACATGTACAACACATTTGACATTAGAAACCAGAAAGAGATGAAGAAAAATATCAATTCAGTTGTCCTCAATTTGGATGTCTTGTTCCTCCAGCCCTGTGACAAAGGGGTAATGGCCCTTTGTAATAAATAGGTACAGAACAAGCTAATATATACATGAGCTGCATGCCCAGGCTATTTACCTCTTATTCTCTTGTTCCAGACTTTTTTTGGAATGCGTGTCTCAAGTTCTTACGAGTCCATTTTGTCTCTTCTTTTGTAGCACTCATGTGGTTGTTAACTATTATTCAGCAAGTTGTTGTCCAACTCTAATAACATTTGGGTCAAATAGTGAGAGAACATGTCATGCTAAGGTGTCCCAGTGTCCACAGTCTCCCAAACCACCACTTCCTGGGCTAATGAAGGCCACTAATCCTATGGATAGATTCATAGATTACAAGGAAGGGACCATTATGATCATTTAGTCTGACCTCCTTATAACAGGCCATAGAACTTTCCCAGAATAATTCCTAGAGCAGATCTTTTAGAAAAGTAGCCAATCTTGATTTAAAAATTATCAGTGATGGAGAATCCGCCACAATTCTTGATAAATTGTTCCAATGGTAAATTATTCTCACCGCTATAAATTTATGCTTATTGACCTTACTCCCCCAAGGTCCAGTAAGAAGGGTGTGTCTTGTAGCCTGAGGAGAAAACATGTTCACGAACAGACCCGGCCACACTTGTCTCTCTCTCAAAAAATCCTCTGTTGATATCTGCTGGTCTAAAGCCTGCCAGGGGAGTAAAGAGGACATGGGGAACAGGAAGGAGGAGGTGATGAAGAGATCGTCTACCTGCATGACCCAACTCTGAGACTGCCCCTTAGTAAATCTAGAAGAGAGCACAGTGAGCTTCTCCTGCCATCCAGAGGCAGAAAAGTGGGCTCATGACATGATTCCTGACAGAACAGCTGTGCATTGAAACTTTCATTCAGTGAGTGCCTGTGGCAGCCAATTGTGTATTCCAGCCTGATGGACTGCCTGTGCGCGGGAAAAGAGATTTTATTCACGTGTGATTCAGAGGAACTACTGTATGGTGTGCTAATCACACAGTATGGTGTTATTGAAAAACTAATGACGTAAAGTGAATGGGAAACAACAATTTGTTTTTAAAAAGTATTAGATAAAATATTAATGCTTTGTGAAACAATCTTTTCAATAGATTAGTTACCATTAATTCAGTGCATTGGATTCCATGGTGACCTGTCACAACTTTAAATCAGAGCAAAAGTGGTCACTGATTTATTCATAGGTCAATAAGAAATCACAATGCCCTGATAAATCAGTCTGTCTGGCCGAAGAAAACTCACTATTGATAGACGGTAACACCTTATTTTGAAGCAATATCTTTTCTTTGCAGAAGTAGAATATAAATGCAGTACAGCTCTCACTACGGTGTACAACATGTGCAGGAAAAGGGCTAGAGTTTCTCTCTCTCTCTCTCTCTCTCTCTCTCACATGCACGTGCACACACACACTTCTGTGTTTTGCACTCACTCTTTATTTTTCTTCATAACTTCCGATATAGCATTTGCTTCACCAGAAGTGATGGAAACTGAAGCTGGTCATATCCCAACAAGTGAGCTGTTGAGTCAGACACCCACAGGTTTTCGGTCTTCTTTGACCCCTTTTGGGTCTTTTCCCTTTTCCCACTCATCTCCTATTGATTTAGAGATCTTAGGTTGTGACTTTAGCACAGCCCAGGACAAGGGGTGGTATGAAAGCTGCTGCAACTCAGGAATAGCCCAAGGAGGCATCCTACCAGGTTCCACCTTGCTTTACGGGGATAGTCATCTACTGGTGCCCTATACCAGCAATGAATTATTATATCCTTTCACTGCTCAGCTACTCAAGCCACTGAGTGGAGAGCGTAGAGTCAAGGCTCCACCCATTTACCCACCCACCTTCTGCAGAGAAGGAATAAATAGGGCTAGTAGTCCCATTTTCTCAGACCCAAGCTTGAGGTAGCCTACATAGGAACATTAGGGCCATTCTTACTCCCTTATATGAACATTTAATCTGTGTCTAAATCTGGCACTCAGAATATATATGGCGCTTTTACTGTGCGATGGAAAATACTGAATTAGATTTTTCTTCTCTCCACGCACTCAGACCTTTTTCTCCTCCTCTAAGGGATCCTATCCTTCCTTTCCCCATCTCTGCTCCAACTCCTTTGGCCAGAACTTGTTCCCTGTTTCTTGCTTGTAGACTCCCCTGATTCTTCTTTCATTACCCCAAGTGGCTCTGTTACATTTTCCAGCATCACATCAGACGCAGTGCAGAGTTTCAGCAGGTCTAGCAGACTCTGGGCCATCTGCTACAACAGTACTTAATATCTGATAGCATCTTTTGTGCTAAACAATCTCAACATGCTTTACAAACCCACAACTGAGACATGAACTAAATATGGGATCACTTCATCCACTACTGAAGTCTGGGTGTGAAACATGGCAGCTGTTTAACAAAGTGCAGCAATAATGCACAACAGTTTGGGGCACAATGTGAAGAAGACTATTGTATCCAAGTGATGCTCCACAGGGAATTTACACAGACAGACTGTTATCATCTGAGGTAGAACCTGGCCATCACACCAGTGTCAAACATTCCTACTCCTATGAAAAAAAAATCTGGGTATCTTTAATACCCAGAAGTATTCATGGCCATCATTGTACATCTTATCTAAAAGGCAGCACCTCTAGCAGCATGGTTCCATTTAACATTGTGCTAGGCATAGGTTAGTGCTGATGTAGGCCCCAATCCTGCAAACACTCTTGTATGTGAGCAGTTCTTTTGATGTCAGTGAGACTCTTTATGTAAGAATACGTACAAGTGTTCATAGATTCAAGGCTTTGGAGGGATGAATTCCACCTCCTGAATCACCAACATTACTGCCTGCAGCACTTAGGTGATCACTAAAGGTATCCCACTCACACACAGATCCATCCCAATTCTGTTTAGATTGTGAAGTCTAACAGGATGGGGCTCATAGCATGAGGGTTTCTAGGTCCAGAAATGCCCAAAAATGGATTGCATAATTCTGATCTTATTGAAACCCCATAGCACATGGTATAGCAAGACATCAGCTGGCACAGCTGACTTGCCTTGATGGATTTTATAGGCAGAATCCAAAAGTCATGTTTGATCAAGCTGTGAGGATTCTATCAGAACCAGGCCAAGCCTTCTGAAGTGACAGAGTTCAGTTCAGCATCAGAACCAGCGTTGGGTCAATTCTATTGTTCCACACCCAGCCACACACTCACAAACTAGTTAGCCTAAGTAATTATCATCTTACACCCTGATAACAGGGCAAGCAGCTCATGTCATTACCAAAGGAATGCATGTCACTAATCTGAATTTCTTCATATAAAAGTTTATCTTACTGCACATTGTATTCAGTACTGCTGGATGAATAATAAAAAAAATAGATTTATACATATATTCAAGAATTAAGGGACCAGCTTCACTCTGCTATTATTTGTGGGGTCATATTACATATTTGCAGTCATTGTGATGCCTGCTGGATATTTCCAAAAATATTTGTGATTCTGAAAATTGTCACATATTTTAGCATGGTTGTTCGTCCCTAAATTCATACAGAAAGCGAGTTATTTGTTATTCAGCATTTACTATTCATCTTCCTCCTACTTAAGGCTCCAGGCATACATTCTCATCTACACCGAGTACCTATTGGGCCCAGTTGGCCAGTTTTACAGCAGACTCACGGCTACTCTAATCCAGTGTTTCTCAAATGGTAGGCCCCAATCCACCAGTGGGTCACAAGAATGGTCGAGGTGAATCACCTGTCATTGCCCCTCACATTGTTCCTTGCCCCGCACATGCCCTGGAAGCACTCCCCACAAACACATACATGTTCTCACTTCCGCAGGGCTGGGGCAGCAGGCAATGAAGTGGGGAGCGGCGCAGAGGAAATGGCTGGAGCCAGCAAGTGGATAGTCATTTCTGAGAAGCAGAGATAACAACCAGCTGCAAGGCCCCAAGGAAACAGCTTGGAGATCACCTCAACAAGAGTCTGAAAGGACAGGGTTATTGGCAGTAGCTGTAGGATCAGAGGGGATAGTGCTGGGAGAGTGAATGCAAGGAGTCTAGGGGGTAGCTGAGCAGGGGGTTGGAGGGTGCCCCCACTTTAAATGGCCCTCTACAGTCCTGTATGCCAGCTCCTAGCAAGCAATAGTAACTTTTATATAGACATACACACAGTATCTCGGTAATGGTGGCTCTACAAAAAAGACAAAATGTAGTTGGTGGGTCATCTTAGTAAAAACTTTGGGAGTCACTGTTCTAATCAATACTAGTAAACTATGCTCACCGGCCAGGAATTGCCAGATTGTAGATGCACAATAGCCATGTCCCTTCTCATTTGCTGATGAAGAGATATGGCTGCTTTCCAAGTCAATAAAGATTGGATGTTTTTCTAAAAGATATGCTTCAGGAATTATTTGGGGGACGTTCTATGGCCTGTGTTATGGAGGACATCAGACTAGATGACTACAATGGTCCCTTCTGACCTTGGAATTGATAAATCTAAACCATCAGAGGAGTGAAGGTCCAGAACAGTGGTCCAATGGGAGCAATGGAGAGAAAACAACCTAATCAACTTTAAGGTGCAGCTTGCTACATTTATGAATGAGATTATATGACAGGATTGCCTGCGATAGCTGGGGGCTAGACATGATGACTTAGGGGGTCCTTTCCAGTCCTATGTTCCCATGTAAGAGGTAGAGTAGTGAAGAAGGCAGCCAATCACAGAGGGCTTTCTGCTGACCCAGGCTCGAAATCACATGAGGGCTGGAACTTTTTGAGTCATTGTGAGACTGGCTTCAGCAGAGGCCAAAATTGTGTTACTCATGATGAAGTTGCGAGAGCTAGCAACACTGAGAAATAGACTGAAAGGCAGAGGGATGAGGTGTCAGCCCTGGGGAGAGAGTAGGTTGGAACAAGGGGCCTGGAGGGAAGACTGGGAGCTGGAGGAGAAGGGAGACAGAAATCAGATAAGGCACTATGAAGGGGGAGTGTGATGGGATAGTCTGCATCCTTGAGGGCAGTGGTGCCTAGTGGTCAACCCATCCCAGTCACATGGCATGGCGTTTTAAGATTTTGGAAGGTCTGATAGACACAAGGACATAGGAGATATTGATAGAGAAGAAGCGGTCCCAGGAATAAGTGGTGTTGGGAGAAAGTTTGATCACTGTATTTTAAGGGGGCAGGTCCAGGAGTCTTGCAGAGTGGGTGGGACAAAGTTCTCCTGTCAACCAAACAATTGGGATGAGGTTTAAGGAAGGGGACCAGCATATATGCTGCTTCTTCCCTCATAGCACGAGAGACACCAGCAGGAGAAGGTGGGCCTGCTGAACGCTCTGAGCATTAGGACTAATTGCAGAAACAAGGCCAGCGGAAGGAGAAACTGCCTAAGGCCTTACAGCTGGTTAAACTACAACCCAGCTCCAGGAACAAGAGCTGGGGATTCCTGCCTTCAGGAGAAACGGAGGGGCTGATAAGTTATAATCCAGGTCACAGAGGAGATCTGTGGACTCCACTCTTGAGAGAGTGACTGTTTAAAATACAACCACAGCTCCAGGAAGGGGGCTAGGGGACTCCTGAACAGAGACATGAAAAACTTACCAGGACTTTTATATGAACCCAGAATGGGTGTAAACTTGAGTGATGGAAAAAAGTGAGCTACTGTCTGTGGAAAGAATTAATAAACCAAACACCCATGAAGGGGATATGCGCTTTGAACAAATCTGGTCTGAGTAACTGACTGAGAGAACCTGAGCAGGCTCTGATGGCAATGCACCTGCAGGGCTCTGAGTGGCCAGAAGGGGGAGTGCTTGGGGGCAGTTCCCTATGACAGGGACAAGAGGTCCAGCAGTGGGTCCTGCATGAGGGAAGAAAGACTCGGACTGGAATCCAGGGTGGGGGAAAAACTGGGACTTTGACAAAGAGCTAAGAGGGAGAGATTGGGAATTAAACAGGACCCCAGAAGTAGAGACTGAAATTCAGATGAGGAGCCCAGGAATGTGGAGACTGTGAGCGGCTAGGTGAAGAAACTGGGATAAGAAGGCAGGAGCCTGGGATGATGGTTCCTGTAGAAAAAATAACATGTGATCATATAATTAAAAACTGTAGCATAAAGCATACACACAAAGGGGTTGAATTAAGGTTGCACAGGCAACCTTAACTCTAGCATTTTCTAACTTTTGAGTGCCTGAACTTTGCAAACTTAATGTTCTTTTAATGTAGTTGTTTTTGTGTAATACTACTTAGAGTTAAGAATCCAGGTCTAGTATTCAATTAACTGTTTTCTGGATACGTTGTTACAAAAGTGCATACTTGTTACTAAATATTGAAACAAGGAGATCCAAATTAGCCGGAAGCCTATTTGTCAAAGCATGCATGTTAGTGATTATCGTGTATGTTAATGATTAGATTACATGTTTTTCATCAAAACTGAATCACTGTGTCTTTTACAGACTTCTTTTAACTGCATTAGAGTGGGCTATATCAATTCCATATTGACAGCCTGTACAGATCAATTTGTACAAAGAAAAAGAAGCTAGATCCTGGCCAACTAGCCCATGGTGCTTTTCTATATAGTAATAAAGAAGCATCAATATGCCTGCACCTTTAGTTGTGCATATGAAGGGGAAGGAGTTTCCGTTTCATTGTCAGCACTCAGCAGTATATTTAATAAAATATTAAAACCACAGAGGACAGTTCGTAATGCAACTGGTACCGCACCAAACACAGAATTTGCTAAATGCTACGGTTGTCACGTACAGTTAAAAATCTAATGCCTAATCCTGCAGTCTTTGTCCAACCAAATCTCCCTGTGAAGTCAGTCATTTCTGCCTGACTCCCAGGCCCCCTTGCTCTAACAGTAAGCAACACTTCCTTACAGGACTGAGCATAAAACCCAAGGGTCGAGATCCCCCAAGTTGACTGCACTAGACACTCAGCTACTCATTGCTGGGAAGAGAATTCAGGAGTTCTAAGCACCAGTCCCCTGCTCCAGTCACTAGAGTGCAGTCCATCCCAGAACCGGGAGTGGAACCAAGGAGACTGGACTGCCTGTCACATCCACACATACACTTTCAACCACTCCAATGGTTTGTTGCTTGCCTGCCCTGTTTTGCCAGCTGTAGAAAACAGTCTTGCTTTGCACCATACATGAGGATGCAAAAAGCTCTAATGCATTTGGTAGTCCTCAAGCTAATAGTGATTATTATCTACATTAAAGTAAGGTCCTGGAGGAGGGCATTAGAATTATTGTCTGCCTGTGTAAAAGCTTTCCTGCTGGCAGCAAAGCTGAGATGTGAGAATTTTGCATGAGTTAGACAGCACTGGAAGAAATAAAACAAAGAGGAAATGCTTATACTTGCTTCTTTTCTAGCTTAGCATTTTTGGACATAAGAGATACTTCAGATCAATTTTTTCTCCCCTGCTTTGGGAAAATGAGCCCGCTCCCCATTGTGATCTCATCTATGGTAAAGTGAAGAGTAACAATGATGTAAAATTAGCATGAGATCAACATCAGGACCTTAATTTCTATATTATGCAGATGAAAATAGTTAAGATAAGTATTAATGAAAATTACAACAGATAATGGGTAATTAATTGCAGGGCTGAAATTAGTCTTCATGGAGATTCGATTTAGATCCATGTAGGTAGTGGAAACATTAGAGAATTTTGACAATGAAAATATGAATTTTCTATATCATCATATGAATATAAATCGTTAACATTTATGTGATAGGGATTTACAGAATCCCTGGTAATAAGCTTCTAGACACAATCTGTCCGTATAGAAAATGTCATGATCAACCCATTTTATGTTGCATATTATATTTTGTGTCATTACAGAGATGGTGGGAGGGAGGTTGTTTCTATTTATTTGACTGTACCGAATACTTTGGGACGATTTCGTGTTGCAAATGTACAAGGATTCATTGGGTCTGAATTACAAGACATGACAGAAATAACTGGCAAACTCAGGGCTCCACCATGCCTTAAAGGCACAGCCTATGGTAGAGGACCAGGCAGAGCTGCACTGCCCCAGAAAGAGCCTCTGAGTACGCGGTCAATGCTTCCAGGAGCACAGGAGAAGCACATACATCATGTCCCTCTTTGACACTGTGCAAAGGTTGGGAGATAGAACTATGAGCTCATTCCATCTCCGTGTCTCTTAGCGCCTCTGAATCTAGTGCTAGTCCCGCATAAGTTTTGCCCTCTCGGGGGGGCAGGCACAAGTGAATTCGCATTCTAGAGCCCTCAACGGAATCATAATCAGGTGACCCAGGCTACACTACGCCCCAGCCTTCAACCCTCATTTTCATGTACGTGAGAAAGAACTATCACAACACAAACGCATCTCTCCAGAGAGGCAGACGTGTGAGGAATGCAGCACAGCCTCCTTATCTTCACATGTGGTAGCCCTGTCATGCATTCGTAGCTGGTTGGCTGCAGGTATTTGGCTGAAGCTCTGCCTTTCGGCCCCTAAAGGGAGCCATAGTACCTGCTGAGCAGGAAGCCAGAGGTGTCCTGTCCTGTCCTTTCTATCTCTGCATCAGGGCCAGGAACAGCCAGCCAGGAGTTAGCAGGGGTGGCTGGAGGAGAAGGCTGCAGGACAGCTGCACAAGCTAAGGCCCAGGCTCCCTTCCTTCTCTCTCCTCCACCATCAACCGCACCAAGCTCCTCTCAGCTTTTGCCAGCCACCTGGAATGCAACTAGCAATGCAGGGAGGAGAGCAGGCTCCATGCCCTAGTGCACGTGGAAAGTGGGCAGAGTCCTGGCTCAGTCACCCACTGCAAAACCCACAGCTAGCAAAACTGCAGCAGGGAAAGTGGACCAGAGTACATGCCCCTCCAAAGGTGAACTCAGAAGGCATATTGATACTCTCTTCTGATCTTCTCCAGAAAGAGTGTAACAAAGTACTGCTCTTTGCTCAGGGCTGCAGCCATGATTGCACCCACACTAATTACTGCTTCCAAAAAATTATTTCCATGTAGTGTTTTTGTTGACATTAATTTCTTGCAGTATCAGGGAATAAAAACCACAGTGAGTCTGTTATTGAAAGTGTAATTAGGGTAGAAGTTTGGATTAAAAACATTCAGAAATAAAATCATGTTTGATATTTTATGTTAGGGGGCTTATTCCTTCACCCACTTACTTCCCTGGTCCTTCTCACATGAACAGAGAGCAACAATACCCGAAGTCCAAAGGTACAAACAATTCGATGTGTATTGGGGTGAACTTCCAGCAAGCATGATTCCAATTTCCTTCCTTAGTGTCCCCCTTCCCAGCTCTGACACCACAGAGCCTTACACCTGAGTCCCTGTTCCCATTCCTGCCCTTAGCCAAACATGATTCCAATTTCCTTACCCCCATACCCTGTTCCCATTTCCCCTCTCCACACCCACACCCTGATTGACTGCAGACTATATAGTAAAACTTGAGTTCTGCTTAGCTATACCTTAACCAATCATTTTACTGAAATTTAACTAACCAATCCTAACATATTGTAACATGATTATGTAACCAATTATATCCCACCACCTTAATTAGTTTACACCCGGCAAAATTAATTATACAGCAGACAGGAACAATCACAGAACCAGACAGATTATACAGACAAACAATAGCAAAGTGGGAACTATAATGACAAAACAATACAGATATGAGGATTTCACATCCCAGCTATTGATAAGTGAGTTTTTCCAGACAGGATGCTATCAAAAGAAGTTTCCTTTTACATTTTCTAGGCACTTCCCTTTCTCTGGAGGCAATAGGCATTATCAGGACAGGATTCCTAACAGCCCAATAGCACCTTATTTCAATGTGACTCGTCTGGAATGTGAGGAGGTGACCGTTCACTTCCCAGCTTATGGCTGCCTCTGCTGCTTAGCCAAAGGCCTTAGCCTAAAAACAGGGCCTCAGACTGTCACAGTAAGAGAAGGACCTTACACCGGCAGATAGTGATTTTGATTCTTTCTTTTATACCTCTATAACTAGCCAAGTGATAAGAATACACCTAAATTCTTAGAGTATAGGCCTTTACAGACAGACCTGAATATCTATATCCTAACATTTTATAATATAAATGTCTTAATATTGTGTATGTGATCTCCAGCCAGTATCACACAATGAAAACAAAGAGATACTGAGCATATGTAGAGTCCCACTAACCTAATAAAAAGATACATGTGTTTATACTCATCAGCTTTGACCAATTCAGGTTTCTGGCTTCAATTCAGCAAAATATTAATAGCATATAAGCACGTTCTTGAGTGCCTTACTGAATTGGGCTATACTTTGTAATGGGACCCCTATTAGCCCCTGAGTGATTTTAACAAGTGTTTAACTTTCCTTTTATGTTAATCTCAGTAATAACCATGGAAATGTTTTTTTTATGTTGAATGGAGGAGAAAAAATAATTATTAACATTTACAGATTAAAGTTGAATTCTTCCAAACCTAGATACAGGAAGTCTAAAGTCCAAATAAAGTATATTTCCTAGTTCATATCAAGATTTATAAGCATATTTTTCAGTAAATGCAGATTTATGCCATAGTTTGCTTTTTTCCTAAAGTAAGTGAATGAAAAATGAAGAAAGGCACCTATTTTGTCTTTGCCCCTGCCCCCCACTTCAATGTGTTGTTTCACTGGGGAGTCTGTAACACACACAAATATCCCAAGTTCTCCACCCAGTTTAGACTTGTATATTTAGTAATGCTGCTCTTTTTTTTTTCTTTCCAGTTTGGAGTTGAGTCATTACCCATGATTTTCCGTGCCAGGCTATCACTCTCTACCAGTGATATGACAGCAGGCCAAAATGGGACTAAATAATACATATCACAGTTCACAAATATCAAACTGGAAAAGCTAATGGGGTTTAATATTATTTATGGGCCATTTACAATTCTGCTTCCCTGTTTGTTAACTGCAAACCTCCACTCCTTTTACATTTATAAGCTTTATGCAGAACGGATGGATTGTACAGTTTTGCTCAGGATTACATCCTCTGTGTTAGGAATGCATCTTATTTTTCAAAGCATTCATCCAGAAACTTGGCTGAGAGGGACACCATACACTGTGTGTCCCTGTATATGCCTCTTGTATCAGACAAGACTCTGCATTGTTATGGTGAAGAAAGGAAGATACGGAAGAAAATTTAAATGTAAACAAAACCAAAAAAGAAATAAGTGGAAAAAGAAAAACAAGGAAGATGGACCTGTGCATACTTTCCCTGCATGTACATACAAGGCCCATTATTATGCATACAAACCAGGTACTGTATGTGTTTTTAAGTGGTCAGCTAGCAGCATAATAGATTGTGCACACACACTAGGACACAATTTATGGTTATAGTCATTAAATGTAGGTATACAAATGAGAAATGTTTGGAAATAAATTATTTTCTGGACTGTTTGTAACCAGAATGTTATATGGTAATATACAAAGGTTACAGAAGATAGAACATTTTAAACCCAGCAAAACAAAATTAAATAAAAAACAATTAAATTTATCATGCAAGATGAAAGCAAGGAAGGTTCATCATTATTGTCTTAGACCTAATTCCTGTCTTGTGGACTGGTTCTTATATATATATATTATCCTTAAAAGAAGGGTGTATATGCTGAGATTTTCCAAGATGAATAGGGGATTTAGCTACACAATTCTAATTTAAATTAATGGGACTGTACGGCTAAATTCCCTAGATGGTTTTGAAAATCTTATATCTAATCTTTAGAGCTGAATATCACCAATTATGGACATTCTACAGTCCCAGCAGAATGCTGTCTGTATTGCTTACCTGTTATTAGAATACATAACCTACATTGGCCCTGTTGCAGTATAAAACCCATTATTTCTATTATTCTTTTTTCAGTGAACAATGAGGATAATGAATACCCTAACTCTTTATAAATTCAACTTAGGTATTTGCACAAAGTTTGGTGTCCCCTCAAACTTCTCTACACTCAGATATCCACCCCAAATACAAACTCATCCATTTTATCCTCATCCATAACACTTTACATTCAACAACAAACACTTTCCAAACTATGAAAACAGACATGTGTCACCTTGAGGAAGGAATTCTGGACAAATGCACCATGAAACCAATGATATCTTTGAGATACATTAATTATATTTTCATCCTCTGGACAGATGACTAAATTCCCTCATAGATTTCCACCAGAACTTCAACCACTACCATCCATCCATCGAACTCTCTCTAAAACACTCTCACACCAACATCAATTTCCTAGCCACCACAATTAGCTTCAGCAATGGAACCCTCCAGACAGCTGTAGACAAGAAACCTGCAGATCACCACACCTACCTCCACAGATTCAGTAACTACTCCAAACATACCAAGAAATCTATTATCCATGGCCAGGCACTCAGATGCCACAGAATATGCTCCAAGGACAAAGTTCAGGAAACACACTTTAGCATGCTTAAAACCTCCTTCACCAAACAAGGACACTTTACCAGGGTTAGTCTCTAAGGTGCCACACGTACTCCTTTTCTTTTTACCAGGGAAGTAGATCTCATCATGGAATGGATTACCGAAATACCCCAAGAAAACTTGCTTCAATATGGGAAGAAAACAACTTTGACCTCATACCTCTAGTTGTCACCTACCACCCCACACAGAATCCCATATTATCATTAAACAATTACAACCCATAGTCGATGAGGACCACATTCTGAAAGATATCTTTTCTGAACTGCCTCTACTGCCCTTCAAACAACCCCCCTCCAACTTCACCAAGTTCACTGTCAGAGGTAAGCTCCCCACAGACCAGGACCCACCATCTCAAAGCAGCACCAGACGCTGCCATAAAAACAGATGCAAAACCTGGAGATATATCTCCACTGCTATGATTATCAATACCCCCCATAACACACCTTTTATGAACCATGGGTCCTACACATACCTGCCACAACATGTGGTGTCTTCATCCAATACACTAAATGCTCCAGTAACTACGATGTGGTTGAAACCAGACAATCACTACACTCACAAACGAATTCACACAGAAAAATGATGAAAGACAAAAACAACATATCACCTGTGGTAACACTTTTTCACAAAATGCTCACTCCATTTCTGACCTCTCTGTTCTCAGCCTCCAAGGATACCTGCACAACACCTTCAAAAGATGAGCCTGGGAGCTTAAATTCGTAACTTTGTTAGGCACTAAAAATCATGGACTCAGTAAAGACATTGGATTTATGTCTCATTACAACAATCTATAATCTACCAACTCTCTGTTGCCCTATGACTGCAGAGATGTTAATTGTCTGCTTCGTCTTGAATGGTGTCTTACAACAAGTTAATTCCTCATGCTAAACAATCTGTTCCACCTTCATTTGGCTGTGACACTCTGAGCACCTTTCCCAGATCTGAAGAAAGGCTCTATTTAAGTTTGAAAGCTTGTCTCTCTCACAACAGAAGTTGGTCCAATAAAAGATATTACCTGACCCACCTTGTCTCTCCAATATCCTGGGACCAACACAGTTACAACAATACTGCAATAAACATACTTAGTTCCTTTAGTTTTTCCTCAGAAGCCTTTATTTTTTTAATCATTCACCAAATTTGTTATTCTCCCATTCTGTCTGTATGTCTTCCTGGTATACCATCTTTGTCACATTTGCCTTATCATGTGATCATTAGTACTTTTGAGAATATATATACACACATGAGTGGATGGCTAGCATTCCGTAGTTAACCAGAAATCCATCTGATTGCAAAGAATGTGTGTTGGTTTAGGGCCATATGTTTCCAGTGCTTCTATATTACTGAATGGAGAAAATCACTCCATTTTACTGCAAATTACAAATTATTGCAAAACTTAATTTGAAAGTCTAGAAGCAACTACACCCTTGAACTTTGTGTGCTGCCAAAGACTACAACATCAGCCCACACAGAAGGTCTCCAAAAGCACAGCATTCAGTGCTCAAAGGAATGTGGCCTATGTTCACATGAGACTCATCTGGGAAAACCAAACTACATACTTAACTGACTATAGAAAAGAGATCATTATTCCATACTCCTAGCACTAGCAGTAGTTCACGATGTGCAGAAATCTGTACCTCAGGGTCACATTATGTATCTATTTCAAGGGATTTCTAAGCATTCATCTCAGACAAGCTTGCATCACATTTATGTACACCCTATTCTTCATGTTTCCATCGATTCTGCAGCAGTCCAACTCATCTCCTACAATTTTTCACTCTCTTCAGGGAATACACAGAGATTAGCTTAAATGATTGCTAAATGGGTAGCAATAAAGGATATGAAAAGTATAACCATGAAGGAGTGAGAAGGCGTATATAGTGGTCCAAGAGAGCATAACAATGTGTAGAAGTAATGGGATAGAATTTTGCAAAGCAAGATTTAAGCAAAAGAGCAGGAAAAATGTCCGAACAGTGAGGTCTAGTCAGCTGCACAATAGTTTCCCACAGAAATGTGAGCCCTAGCTCTTGAGGCTATTAAGCATGGACTGAACAGTTGGTTAATATACTTTAGGTGCAATCCTGCATTATCAGGTGGCTGAATTAAAGAATGTACTGGGCCTTTTCCATCTCCTATTTAAAGATCCTGTGCTATTAAGTAACAAAGGCCTTTCTTTGTAGTGATTCCATTTGTAAATCAGCTCTATAAGTTGCCTCCATGCCTGTGCCTCTGTATTGTGGGAACACTGATTGCTCCAGGACTACAAGACTCAAAAGAGAGTCTGGTATTTAGCATAACAAGGGTAGTGAGAGACAAAAGTTAGAGCAAATGGTTTAGCATGGATGGCCGTGCAGCTCCTTGTCAAAGGGAGATGATGAAATTATTTCAACTATAAAACTATAAAATATGAAAAAGATCAGAACTGTAGAGGACACCAGTACATACTCAAAGTATTAAGATTCAGACATCTCATGACCATAACAAAGACTGTAATGAGAACAGGAAAATGGTACAACATTAATCTATTCTGACAAGCATCGTGGTAGGAATGAGAAAAGGGACTAATTTAACCTATGCCTATTGGAGCCTTCAGACAGTAATCTTTTTTTGTTCCCCTCAGATACTATAGTATAGCAGCTGATCGAAGATAAGATTAAACATAGTTCATTAAAATGTTCATGTGACTTCAGAGTTAATTTGGAATGGATTGTGTGAAGAATGGCACAAGATGAACCATACCTGTGATGTCATTATATCAGGGAAGAGACTTGAGCCCAGAGAAAAAGAAGTCTTCATAATGTAATGTTTTTTATTGGAACGTCTTCTGTCGATGAAAGAAAAAAGCTTTTGAGAGCAAGAAGAGATCTGTGGCGCTCAAAAGCTTGTCTCTTCCACCAATAGAAGTTGGTCCAAAAAGGGATACTACCTCAGCCATCTTGTCTCTCTCATATCCTAGGACCACCATGACTGCAACACTGCAAACAATAACATAATGTTTGTCTGTCTTTCTATTTAAACCCAAATCAGAGTCTTATTTGAAGCAGGCAGGCCCTAGGTTTTGCACTGTACTATGTGAAGTCAGTCACAGACCTCTAGCCAGATTCCTGCCCACCAGAAATAAGGCCAGGCCTCTATCCCTTTGTTTGCCTAAATTCAAGCCTTCATGCATAGCAATCACAGAAGGCTGCTTGTGTGTGTGTGAGATGGCCAGCCAACATGCTAGGAGCACAATGAGCAAAGCAACATGGGAAGGACTAGGAGGAAGGGCTGCTTAGTAAGATGTTGGCACCACTGGCGGGGGAAGGAAGAGAGAAGGGCACAGGGAGGGTCAATCACAGAAAACTGAGGGAGAAGATTTTCTGTCAGTGAGTTTCCTGGAACTGTCAAATGTTAAGTGGTTGTACGTAAAACTTTGTTTTAGTGCTCACTGTGGTTTGTCCTCAGAGTTCACCATAGAATTGTAACCAGAAGCAGTTGGTGGGCTAACACTTACACTTACTAATCAGGATTGTTTCTTTGTTTACCTTCTCCTCCTCCCACTAAAATCACTTACCTGTTTTGGCCACCTGTTGATTTCTTATATGGATGGATCATGAGTTCTTTGGGGCAGGGACTATCTCTTTATTAAATGTGTAAAGCATTTAGCACAATAGGGCATGATCCCTGCGTAATCCGGTCCTCAATGTGTTACCGAAATAGCAATGATAACTAATAATAACATAGTAACATAGATTCATAGATTCATAGATATTTAGGTCAGAAGGGACCATTATGATCAATCATTAGGGTTAACAGAAGAGAAAGACAGAAAGGTCTATTGTGTGACAGGATTTTAGTGAAAAAGGCTCTTGTGCAGTTCATATGCAGTGGGAGGTGGGGATCAAGAGCAGAGGCTAAAGCAGGGAAATACTGGAGATCTCAGCACTCCAAGGAATTAGAGGGGCACCAGATAGAAATTATCACTATTTTAGCAGCTTACATTTCCTCCCAATTCAGTCTTCACTGAAAACCTCTTGTACACCAAGAGTTGACAATAAGAGCTAATCCATCAGCAGAAAGCATGCACGTAGGCTTTATTGAGCTTGTTTTTCTGGGGCTGGCTTTTACCTTTCCTATAGCTGTGAAGTGAAATGTTTGCCCTTACAATGCCACTAATCTATGACATTATACAGGCTGAGCTGACAGAAAAGCTACAGCCACTCCATAGTTCAATGACACTTTCTTTTGTTGTTGAGTATTTTAGGAGCCATTAGCAAATAACATCATTTGTGTATGACTCTTCCTTGTACTCGGTAATTGACCGTCTGCCACAACATGGTACTTTGTCCTGCAAGGTTCCAGCACTGTGAATTTTAGTTATGCCTCACTGATATGTTTACTATTAGAATATGGCAATAGCGCAACTAATGAGCAAAGACATTTTATTGAGAGACATTTATTAGACATTACAGTGAATGTTCAGAAATACTGCAGAAAAGATTACACATACAAAATCGATGTAACCCATAGTCTTTATAGTATACATTAACAGTGCACTGTTCTGATAATATACCCCCTATAGTCAGGGTAAGAATATAGGTTACTCCTTTATATTTAAGAATGCTGAAGTTTACTTAACTGCCTTATTTCATCTTGTAAAAACAAGATTCATATCTATGAAATTATCATAGAAACATCAGTAATGACTCCTTGCTAAGATTTACACTTAAAGCAGGGCTAAAATCTCATCAGTTCACACTTTAATTATTACATTTAGATTCAAAATTTCACACAACTCTTCAGAGGACACTTGAATTTTCCATCATATTGTATATTCCATTATAATTTTCCATTGTATTATTTTTTGTTACATACAAACTTTTGCAAAGGAAACATTTTTAAATGGTCCCTTTCTGAAATTTAGCTCTGACTGGTGCTTGAGTTCCGAGTTGAGATTATTCAGTCCAGGTTAATCACCCAGTTTGCTATTGATAATTCTGACTGTCGTAATTTTGCGACTGAGATGCCAAAAGAGAACACGATAGTGTTCATTTTGTTTGCTGTGGTGATCTAGTCCTGAAGGAAACCTGTGCACTATTGTTGGAAAGATTCAGAGCAGGTTTTATGCCACCAAAGTTACAGTCCCTGTCTGTGTGCTTTATCTAATGTAGTTCACCAGTCAACCATACTGATCTCAACTGGTTGGGGGAAGGAAGTAAATTGGTGCTGAAAGTAAGGTGCAGAGTAACAGCAGCCACTATTTCAGACCATGCACATTTCAGCTTATGAAGGTTGGTCACACATTGGGTGGGTATAATGGGAGTTGTCAATTAAAAGGCAGTCCCAGTTTAGCACCCTGCAGAAAGCCATTTTACTCACTCTGAAAGAGAAAAGAGTGAATTGCTGTTAGCCGACGGCCAAGGATGTTTGGTGAGGTGCCAGCTATGCCCGTTTATACCATCCGTGACTTTAACCGCTAGGACGCACTGTCCCTTCGCGGCGGGCAGCCCGGGCTAGGCTGACGGATGCCCCAAGGTCCTAACCACCCGTGACTTTAACTGCTAGAGCTCAGAGCTCCTTCGCAGCGGGCAGTCAATACTGACTGACAGGTGCCCCAATGGCAGCACTAAGAGCCTCTCCACACCCGTGACTTTAACTGCTAGAGCTCAGAGCTCCTTCGCAGCGGGCAGCCAGGATTGACTGACAGGTGCCCCAAGAGTTTGCCCCGTGGAGGCGGCACAACTCAACGCTAGGCTCTTAGTACTCTCACCTAATGGCCAGGCTTTAGAGCCAAAACGGCTGAGGTTCTTTAATTGTGTTGGCTGCTTTACAGTAAACCAGAGAAAACAAGTCAGGCTTATGCATAAATGGTTACCAAAATTTATTAAGCTAGATTCTAATCATGTGGTTACAAAATCGCTAGTGCCTACTTATTTAAATGTAGAGATGTTACACACACAAACAAGTTACAAAACTGAAGCCACAATCCCAAAGAAAGAAAACAAAGTATAGAGCTCTATTTCAAAATATGTGTACACTAAAGATAGGAGATCAGGTGTGGGTGCTTCTTACCCTCCTTGCATCTCTCGATTCCAGCGGTGCCAAGCCAGGATCGGTCACTCAATTCCGCGGAAAGACGAATAAGGGACAAGGCGTAGGGACCCTCTTAGCTGCAGAAGCCTTGGGAGGCTGTCACTTATCTGACCAGCAGATAGATAGTGAAAGCACTCAAAAATCATGGTGCTGTAGGTCCCCTACTTATACCTCTGTACTCCTTTATTCTCTTTCTCCTTTCTTATGCCAAATTGAGGCTGGTCTGTCGGGGTGACGCCAGCTTTCGCAAGAGTAGTTTACACTTGCAAAGGAGAGAAACAATAAGTGTCGACTACTGGACATTTCTTTTATCAGGGTAAATATTTTCCCAACTAGGATGTTGGTGTGTGTGCATCACGCTATTTAGTAGGGGCTAACAGCCATGTCTGTCACAGGGCCTCTGCCTGCTGTGAGCTTAATCCTTGTATCTGTTCCCAGAGGCACATTGTAGCAGCACACCTGTGCTTTCACAGCTTCAAAGGCTGTGCTGGAATATATGTTAAGTGCCCTGTTCCTGCTTCCTCCTGTGTTTCCAGCAATGCTGGTCTGAGGGGGGGGACGACTGGCTGTCTGGCTACAATTGCACGCCTATTGAATACCATGAAGCCCTTTAATTGTTGATTCCACTTCCAATTATTTTCCCAAACCTGGGAGTGTTTTGGTGTGTTCACTGTTTAAAACTGGGGATTCACTATCAGCAAATTTATCAAAACTGATTATTCACATCTCTTATATTCAGCATGTTTATGAGACTTCTCAGTGATTTACAGAATTGGAAATTAAACTCGGCATAGTCAGTACAAATCTGATGGTTACTATTACTATAATTAATTGCATTTTACATTTGGAATTGATTGATTGTACTTCTCATGCAGCCATGAACAAGTTTCCAGTTTATTAGTTGGATAATTTTTGTATATTGTAGCATATCTAGTTTTCTGTTTATTTTAATCAAGAAAATTCTGTTTGTTGCCTTCTATTAGTGAATTATTTTGTTTCTTTAAGTGAAGACAGATTTTCTTCAGAGAATTAAGATATCAGTGTTGATAGGCACCTCCAATGTCATTTCTAATTATTTGATGTGGTTTATACTAGTGTTCCAGAAGAAAAAATGGGGATACTGAATATTGTATTCCCAAAGCTAGTATTCTGAATGTCAATAATGAACATAGTTGTATATTTTGGACCAAATTTTCAAACATCAGTTCTGAGTTACATCTGTAAAATATGCATGCTTATGTACCAACTGGCACATACAATATTGCAACATACAACTTGCACATACAATATGGGAAATTTATGCAAAACTAGACCCTTGCACATGCAAATTTTATATTTAAATATGCTATTAGCCCTTTTACTCACAAGTACTTATACATTTACTTGCACAATATCTGATTGCATCCATATTTTGTGGGTGCTACTTATGTATAGATGTTTGAAAATGCAGCCATTAGTATCCTTTCACTGCTATAGTCTGATCACCCAGAGTACAAGCCCCATCTGTTTTTCTCGTAACTTTTCCCTGCTCTCTATGAAGGACATGACACAGCTTTGACCCTTGAAGAGACTACACATTGTTCATGTGAATATTGGATGCATTCTGCAAACAATAGATTTTATTACCAACCACATAGTTAGAGATGTAAGTAAAACCTGATTGAATGCAAACATTACTGATTAGTTCTATAAAACATCAAACTAATCCCAGAGGTGTGAATGAATTAAGATAGGTGCATTGGTCATTTTTGTCTCTAATAATTAATAGCACACACTGATCTACTGTACAGACAGGCCCGAAAAGCCTTTTAAATCTGTACAGAGCACCTCTACCAGCTACTACACTTCACAAAGAAGGAGAATACTAAAGATTTAGTATTGGTATTTTGATTTAGTACAGATGAAAGGTGGTCCATTTTAAAATAGGTCAAATGTTCAAATTCTTTGAGGGGGTCAACAAGCATGCGGACAAAGGAGATCCAGTAGATATAGTGTATTTAGATTTTCAGAAAGCCTCTGACAAGGTCCCTCACCAAAGGCTGTTAAGCAAAATAAGCAGTCATGGGATAAGAGGGAAGGTCCTCTCATGGATTGGTAACTGGTTAAAAGATAGGAAACAAACTGTAGGAATAAATGGTCAGTTTTCAGAATGGAGAGAGGTAAATAGTGGTTTCCCCCAGGAATCTATACTGGGCCCAGTCCTATTTAACATATTCATAAATGACCTGGAAAAAGGGGTAAACAGTGAGGTGGAAAAATTTGCAGATGATACAAAACTATGCAAGATAGTTAAGTCCCAGGCAGACTGTGAAGAGCTACAAAAGGATCTCACAAAACTGGGTGACTGGGCAACAAAATGGCAGATGAAATTTAGTGTTGATAAATGCAAAGTAATGTGCATTGGAAAACATAATCCTAACTATACATATACAATGATGAGGTCTAAATTAGCTGTTACCACTCAAGAAAGAGATCTTGGAGTTATTGTGGATAGTTCTCTGAAATCATCCACTCAATGTGCAGTGGCAGTCAAAAAAGCAAACAGAATGTTGGGAATCATCAAGAAAGGGATACAATAAGACAGAAAACTATCAACCTGTAGAACAACTATGGCATTGTTTTAGCTATGTTGGTCCCAAGAGACAAGGGTGAGTGCAGTAGGGTTGCCAGGTGTCTGGTTTTTTATGGGAATGTCCGGTCGAAAAGGGAACCTAGCAGCATCTGATCAGTATCTGACCTCCACCACTAGGGGGAAGGACCTGGATGGCTTCCAGACCGGGCATCAAGAGGTAGGTACCGCGACCTAGGGTGGGTGGGGATCCTGACCACCCCCCTTCTGCTCTACTGTGCCCTGATTGCCCCAGCCCTGGCTCCAGAGACTGACCCCTGCTGTGCCCTGATTGGGCTGGCTCTGTGTCAGCTCCTCCCAGCCTGATTCTGCAGGCAGCAGGTGAGTCCCAGGAGAGGTGGGAGTGAGTGAGGAGGGGTGGAGAGTAAGTGACAGAGGGAGGGGGGAGAGGAGTGAGCGTGGGACGGAGTCTTGGGGAAAGGGGTGGAGAAAGGGTGGGACAAGGGTGTTTGGTTTTCAGCAATTAGAAAGTTGGCAACCCTAGAGTGCAATAATATCTTTTAATGGACCAAATTCATCTGAGGAAGAGCTCTCTGTAGCTTGAAAGCTTGTCTCTCTCACCAACAGAAGTTGGTCTAATAAAAGATATTACCTAACCCACCTTGTCTCTCTAAAATGATTATAGCATTTGTTTCCCAGTTTCCTTTCCTTCTAATGTATCAAAGTGACTAAATATAAATAAAGGTAATATGAATGGGGACCAAATTTAGTGATTTTTTCTTTTATCTTATTATAAAAATTCTATACTCTTGGCTTTTAAATGTAGCTTTATCCTGGATGAGATTTTTACTTGCTAATCAGTGTCTTGCTTTTGTTTAATTTTCGAGCTGGGCTGGTTTGTTGAAAACACATGACCTGTTGATGGGTTTGGGTTTTTTTAGAATAGCATTCATTTCTTTTATAGAAACAGTGTTCATGCCCCTCCCCCAAAAATATTTAAGGAAAGAAGAAGACAGTCCAGCTCAATCACCTGTGCTTTTTTAAACAAATCTAATTCCCACCATCTTGCATTTTCAGCTCCTCACTTAATCCTCTCTTGTACAAACATAGCTACTGGAACTCTGAGCTCATTTACACCCTTTGCTCCATGGGAAGATAGGGTGGTAGTTTCAAAAGTGACTTACAAGCACAAGTTCTGTTGAAAATCAATGGGAGTTAGGAGACTAACCAGCTTTGGTGCTTTTGAAAATCCCACTAGGCACTTTTCTGCATCTTTAGGCCCCTAAATACCTTTGAAAATCTAGCCCTCAGGCTCTTTTGGAAATCCTTCCCATCTTCTATATATTTTAGTGTAAACATCCTGTCATGCATTTAATCTAAGTCTTCTAGTTTTAAATTGTTTCAGAACGTCCCATTTTAATCAGATCCTTTACACACCCCTCACTTCTTCGTTTCCAAATTAGACAATAACAGCGACCCCAATACCTCTCAATTTTCCCCAAAATTTAGATTCTTCAAGCCTGACATCATGTTTTTGTCTTATCCTTACAGTCTTTCAAAGAGTGATGTACACAGTATTGTTATCACCGTATTCATTTTCTGTTCTATCCCTTTACTAATACAAGCTAGCAGCTTTTGTTTATTTAAATTTGTTTATTAAAATTAATGTTATATAGACAAGGCTGTTGGTTTGAATGATTTTTCCATAAGAACTCTAAATACTGCTACTATATCATTTAATTTAACATATATAGTTCCTAGCTTACTTCCTTGCTCTCAGACTAATTATTTGTATCTACACTGAATTCCATTTATTCATCTGATGGCCTAATCATCTTAAAAGGTCCAGATCCTTCAGAATCTTATTATGGAACCTGGCAGGGTGCTTGGCCAATATAGAATAAAGACTTTTACACAGCTACTAGAATGAATACATTAGTACAATGGATATTATACATGGAGATTTTGATCTTCTGTAACCTATGGTTATATTTAAAACATACAATCAAGAAATTGATTATACTCACTATTTATAGTGAAAATATTTACCTAGACAAATCTTATTGCTTTACCTGGGACCCATCTCTTTCACATAAACTCACTCTACACAATGTTTCTGGGGTGCAGTCAATTACCCAGAGGGGAAAATAACATGGTTGGGACAAAGGACAGAAGGAAGGGTGTGTGCTAATATCCCAAGGTGATAATCAAACACAGGTTCAGTATAAAATTGGAAGTATTTAGGCAAAGAAATCAGAGAGGAAATAGTGAGCAATGGTGCAAGCTAAGTTAAACCCCTTCAAAAGATCAGATTGGAAAAAAAGCATTTACACATGGTGGGTGTAATTGGATGTATGTGTCCTAACTACTTCGCTTTGAGCTTCTGGAACTTGTCTAAGTCCAAGCTTCTCACATAGGCACTGCCTTCTTTGACTAAGGAAACTGGGATTTGGGGAAACCATGACAAGGGGCTGCTTTTGGTTCCTGACGTGTCTGTACCACCCACCATATTTACACTATCTGTCCCCTCACTTTGACCACCTGCAAAATGGGAATACTTTCCTGGAGTGCAGGGGAGATGTGTGGATTAGTTAATTTGTATTTATACAGTGCTTTTCAGATTTTCAGAAGAAAGGTGCTATTTAACTGGCAAGTATTATGATGTTTATTATGCAACTTTTCTACAAAAGCCTAACCTAGAAAATTAAGATAATAACTTCTTAAATTATCTGTAAGTATTAGCAAGTACATTTTAATTTTAGAAGAGAAAAAATTGCAAAGAGAATAATCAAAAGATCATCATCACTGACATTTTATCGAGCATATTATTAGAAAAACACTCCTTGTTGGAAGTGTTTTTCCCCATGATTATAATTGAGCAAAGTGGTTAATAGCTGCTGGCTAGGAGCATTCCTGACCACAGAAGCAAAACTGTTTGAAAGCAAAACATTTTAAAACGTTTTCTATATGCTTGTTCAAACTTGCAGCAAGCTCTAAGTACTGTAAAGGTACTGTGATAATATTTCATAAAATGCATTTTTACAGGTTGTTTGGAACAGCAGGTAATTCATTATTTGCACATGAGTTTCATTTATAGCTATAGGTATTGTATGCCAGAAAGTAATGTTGTGCAGTGTATAGAGCACTGTACATGGACTGGAGACCTGGGTTCTATTCCTGACTCTGTCATTGATTTGCTGTGTAACCTAGCCAAGCCACTTGGCTTCTCTGTGCATTTGTAAAATAGAGATAGTGATAATTATCTTCCTTGGTAACATACTTTGAGATCTACAGTTTGGAGGTGATATATGACCCTAATTCAGAAAGCACTTAAGCATGTGACTGTCACCGTTGGCGTCAATGGGAATATTCATGTGCTTAAAATTAAGCATGGACCTTAGGGCTTTGCTGAGTTGGGCCTATAAGATTGATGTATTGCTATGTACTCAAATCAACTTAGAATTATGTATATAGAGTTATTATAAGGTATTTTCATGTTCCCAGCCTGAATGAGATGCTTTTGTACCATTGCCTTATATCAAGCCCCAATTGTATCTTTTCCTCACGGTTTAATGTGATGATATGTAATTGGTCTTTTGGTGCCATTCAGTGTGACAAAATACCATTTCCCATTAGAAAAGTAGAGCTATTTGGTGCCAAAAGTGAAGGAGAATCAAAATGGTTTCATAACATATTTAAAATGATAAATATCTGCATTACTCTCTGGCTGACTTGCAAAAAACAGACTCTAGCTGTTGGAATGCCTTAATCAGCATGTCAAAAAACATTAAGTGATTCTAACATCCAAAGAAGCAACGCTGCCATTAATTAACCTCTACTGTATTTGTTGATAAATTATTTAGTCAGCTAATGGAATTTAAATTTCTTAATTGCAATTGTGTATCGCCCTGGACTGCTAGTGAAAGTTGGTATAAAATACATACACTCAATTGCACTTAAGGCTTGGACTGGGCAGTGAATCTGAAATTACACTAAATCCTCATGCTGGCCCCAGGCCCAAGTAGCCAGGCTCTGCATAGAAAGTTCACTGGGAGAGAAAATGTATAACAAACCCTCCACCCCAAAGATACTACTGCAGCCCTTGTGTTACTGTAGCCAGCCACACAATGGAGAGGGATTCACTGGCACCACCCTGGTTTGGCCCTGCACCACTGCTATATCCCACTATGCTGGGAAGAGAAGAGAACTCCTGTACAGCTGGGTTCCACATCACCGAATGAGCACAGCTGTGCAGAGGAAAGACACAATTTCTGCCATAGCCACAGAGAAGGGGAGGGGATTTGCCCCATAGGAAGCATATTCTAAAATGCAGCTTTTTGCTTGGTATAAAGAGATGCAACATTTGGACGCTGACATTTTAGATTACCTGGATGTTACTTAAAGGAAAAAGCATCGAGTCATAGAAGGCCTGTGAATTTTTGCTGTGAAACATAAAATCAAACCTCAGTTTTTTCTAAATGCTACAGTAATGAAGCTCTCAATGTTAATGAAGAGTGACTAAGATGCGGTATGTGCTAAATTCTATTGGCTCAATTCTGATACCTTACAGTGAGGGAGTAGTATCTTACTCCTCAAGCAATCCCCTGGAAATCAATGGAGCTGCCTGCAGAGTAAGGTTCTACTCAAAATCAGTAGGGGTATCACAATCTCACCCTACACAAACTTCGGTTACTAGAGTGGTACCTGTAAATAACTGTAAGAATTCAAGTAGTGAAGATGGAAGAAATAAATGCCACTGTGTATTCACCTCTTGAAAGGAGCATGCAAAACATTTTATCTAAAAATCTGTTGGCAGCATCCCAAAATGAAAAAGTCATAAGCATCCTAACTGGATGCAATGCACGCATATAGTATCTCAGTACTTAGCATTCTTCACAGGTGGAAAGGGGAAACATGAAAAATGTAGAGGAGGGGGACACAAAGGGGAATTCATTTACCAAGAACCTGTGAATTTTTCACAAGTATAATCAATGTAGAGATGGGGAAAATTATTTGCATTACTGTCATGCTTAGGGCCCCCAGTGTCCAAGGCACTGTAAATGCAAATTGTGTTCTATTTAGGGCTGTCGATTAATCGCAGTTAACTCACACGATTAACTCAAAAAATTAACTGCAATTAATTGCATTGTTAAACAATATAATACCAATTGAAATTAAATATTTTGCATGTTTTTCTACATTTTCAAATATATTGATTTCTATTACAACACAGAACACAAAGTGTACACTGCTCACTTTATATTATTTTTATTACAAATATTTGCACGGTAAAAATGATAAACAAAAGAAATAGTATTTTTCAATTCACCTCATACAAGTACTGTAGTGCAATCTCTTATTGTGAAAGTGTAATTTACAAATGTAGATTTGATATTTTTTTTTGTTACATAACTGCACTCAAAAACAAAACAATCATTAATTATCTGAATGGTGGCATGGATTGCATCCTCAGCAAGTTTGCAGATGACACTAAACTGGGAAGAGAGGCAGATATGCTAGAAGGTAGGGATAGGATACAGAGAGACCTAGACAAATTAGAGGATTGGGCCAAAAGAAATCTGATGAGGTTCAACAAGGACAAGTGCAGAGTCCTGCACTTAGGATGGAAGAATCCCATGCACCGCTACAGACCAGGGACCAAATGGCTAGGCAGCAGTTCTGCAGAAAAGGACATAGGGGTTACAGTGGATGAGAAGCTGAATATGAGTCAACAGTGTGCCCTTGTTGCCAAGAAGGCAAGTGGCATTTGGGGCTGTATAAGTAGGAGCATTGCCAGCAGATCGAGGGACGTGATCATTCCCCTCTATTCGGCATTGGTGAGGCCTCATCTGGAGTACTATGTCCAGTTTTGGGCCCCACACTACAAGAAATATGTGGAAAAATTGGAAAGAGTCCAGCGGAGGGCAACAAAAATGATTAGGGAGCTAGAGCACAGCTTCTGAGGAGAGGCTGAGGGAACTGGGATTATTTAGTCTGCAGAAGAGAAGAATGAGGGGGATTTGATCGCTGCTTTCAACTACCTGAAAGGGGGTTCCAAAGAGGATGGATCTAGACTGTTCTCAGTGGTAGAAGATGACAGAAGAAGGAGTAATGGTCTCAAGTTGCAGTGGGGGAGGTTTAGGTTGGATATTAGGAAAAACTTTTTCACTAGGACGGTGGTGAAGCACTGGAATGCGTTACCTAGGGAAGTGGTGGAATCTCCTTCCTTCAAAGTTTTTAAGATCAGGCTTGACAAAGCCCTGGCTGGGATGATTTAGTTGGGGACTGTTCCTGCTTTGAGCAGAGAGTTGGACTAGATGACCTCCTGAGGTCCCTCCCAACCCTGATATTCTATGATTCTATGATTCAATGTAAAACTTTAGAGCCTACAAGTCCACTCAGTCCTACTTCTTATTCAGCCAATTGCTAAGACAAACAAGTTTGTTTACATTTATGGGAGATACTACTGACTGCTTCTTTACAATGTCACCTGAAAGTGAGAACAGGCACTTTGTAGCTGGCATTGCAAGGTATTTACTTTTCAGATATGCTAAACATTCATATGCCTCTTCATGCTTCAGTCACCATTCCAGAGGACATGCTTCCATGGTGATGATGCTCGTTAAAAAAATAATGTGTTAATTAAATTTGTGACTGAATTCGTTGCAGGGGGAGAACTGTATGTCTCTTGTTTTGTTTTACCTGCATTCTGCCATATATTTCATCTTATAGCAGTCTCGGATGATGACTCAGCACATGTTCATTTTAAGAACACTTTCACAGCAGGTTTGACAAAATGCAAAGAAGGTACAAATGTGAGATTTCCAAGGAAAGATACAGCATTCGATCCAAGGTTTAAGAACTGAAGTGCCTTCCAAAATCTGAGAAGGACAAGGTGTGGAGAATACTTTAAGATGTCTTAAAAGAGCAATACTCCAATGTGGAAACTACAGAACCCGAACCACCAAAAAAGAAAATCTACCTTCTGCTGGTGGCATCTGACTCCGATGATGAAAATGAAAATACATTGGTCCACTCTGCTTTGAATCGTTATCAAGCAGAACCCACCATCAGCATGGACGCATGTCTTCTGGAATGGTGCTTGAAGCATGAAGGGACACATGAATCTTTAGAGCATCTGGCATATAAATATGTTGCGATGCCAGCTAGAACAGTGCCATGTGAATGCCTGTTCTCACTTTCAGGTGACACTGTAAACAAGACATGAGCAGCATTAGCTCCTGCAAATTGTAACCAAACTTCTTTGTCTGAGCGATTGGCTGCAGTAGGGAAAGTAATACACATGGGGCTAAGGTAGATCATAAAAATACTTAGCAGGTAAAAATTAAGGCCAAGATTTTCAAATGTGAGTGATGATTTTGGGTGCTCAACCAGAGACACTTTATGTAGGCTTGATTTTCAGAGGATTGCGCTTTCTGAAAATCAGAACCCTTTAAAGAGTCTCAAACCAGGCACCCAAAAATTAGGGCACTCATCATCACTAGTCAGTTGCAGGCCCCTGTACTAAATTACGGCAGCCCTGGGGCTGCTTTAATTTACAGCAGCTTTACCTGGGCTCCCTAAGGGCTACACCACTGCATGGGGTCACCAGAATCTCCATAGCACCCAGTGCTAGAGAGACACCCACTTCTTGTCCCTAATGTGCCCCTTTTAGACTCTATATGAGCTCTACACCAGGGGCTAAAAAGGAGGCAGTTTTAGGCTGTCTAAAGTCCTATTCTCCAGCCAGTCATGGTGCCTTTAAGGCCCTTTTATTCTACCAGAGAACCACATAGGAGCCAGAATCAGCCCCAGAGACAGTATCCTGAAAGAAACCCAAATGCCTGAGGAAGTTTTGTAGGTGAACAAGATACTCAGCAACAGCAATGCAGGCAGATAAGCTGCTGACCCATTCCCAACAGACAACAGTTCTATGGAAGGTGCATGATTCATCAGGATTCCTGGAGAAAGACTTCTTGGGTGAAATCCTGGACCCACTGAAGACAATGGGAATTTTGCATTGCCTTCAATAAGGCCAGGATTTCACTCCCAGTGCCTCATTCTCATCACTGAATCCCGGGTAGCAGGACCTGTTCATTTGTAGTTCTTGATGGGTTCCTTCTTCCCCTGTTGCCACAAACACAGCTTTTCCCCCACCAGCTGGAACACTGTGCCCCTCATTTTTACTTCAACTACACCTGATTTACCGTACACGTCTTTGAATGCACTGTTAATGCTAAACAAACAATAAGAGGGTTCATTATCCATTGGAACAGCCTATCTTCATGAAAATCAATAGTTATTGGTACTTTTAATTTTCATTTAATGTCCATGGACTTCTTTTTTTTTTGGAAAGTCGATAGAAGAAACTAATCCTCAGCAGCTAATAGAAGAAGCAATATTTCTACCTAACCAAAGGTATTTCTGAGACACCTAGCACAGTCATCTCATAGTTAGCCACAACGTTTACTGGCTCTGCTGAGTGCATAATAACAATTCTGCAGCTCTGAGCCAAAACATATGTTCTGAGGAACAAAACAGAAACCAAGCGGATTAGTTTAAAAGGCAGATGTTATATATCAGTGCTTTTAATTGCTTGTGTTACTTATTTTGCCTAGAAGCAAGGCTGCCATTTTGATAAAGGATTTTAACAGTTTTATGTCACCTGGTAGTAACTGCAGATGAAATACAGTTGGAAGAGCTGTTCAAGTAATTGCCCTTTCAATAAAGCAGTTGAATCCCCTCCCCCATCTCTCTCTCTTTCTCTCATACCCACGCACATACATACACATATTCTTATTCGTATTCAGTGTCTTATCTCTCATTGTCTGGCTTGTGAATTATGTGTCTGCTTTTGTGTTTCCTGTCAGGGTTGTTTGCTCATCACAGGCTGGTCATTTTTCATCTATAGAGCTATACAGTCATCACAGTTACCAGTTGTACTTCCATGGTAGAAAATGAGGAGTATGTCCTTTGTGCTACAGTATTTAACCTTCCTTGTGCTGCAGCCTGAAGAGCCCCGAGGACCAAGACTGACACAACATGATTTTTCTAACTATCACCTCAACCTAGGAGCTGAAAAATCAGGCAATATGTCTCTATGCTTTATGCAGCATCACTGCTAATAAAGATATTGGACTCAGGCCTAGGACTGTAGCTGACAACTTTGTTTATGAAGGATTTGGCAGACTAAAAGAGACTGTTCTTCTAGAGGCACAATACTGTGCATTAGCTTGGCAGCGTTGATGTAGCA
The DNA here is from genome assembly GCF_965140295.1 of Lepidochelys olivacea. NCBI lineage: Eukaryota > Metazoa > Chordata > Testudines > Cheloniidae > Lepidochelys > Lepidochelys olivacea. The sequence goes on from NC_140412.1 coordinate 54,093,911, forward strand.
CAGCAGGGTCAAAGGGTTACTGTCTCTTTCCAAATGCTGTGTATCCGAGAACATGAATTGGGGTATGCAACAGGGTCTAACGGGAAATGCTGAGAATGTGTATGAAAAGAATTAAATGAAAGAGCTGCTGTGTGGGAAAGCACAAGGCAGTATTCCAGAGAACACTAAACAGCAGCAGCTGCTTTCCCCAAAGGAGCAGAAGGGACTTCATCTGAGAGAACATGTGATTGACAGAAATTGCTTCCTTGCTCTCTGAGGTGGGGGAATTTACCTAGAGGATACTACATTTTGCCAAGTGAACTAGTATTAAGTCACCACAATAGACACTCACACATGCCAACTTGTCTGCAGATGAGAATGACATTTTGGTAGAGTGACCATCCAGTTGTTTCTGTCCAGAGTGCTTCACAGGAAGACATGAACATTTATTTTTCTCAGTGAATGGAAATAAATATATACAGTAGTCTCAAGGGAAACCGAGGACCTTACTGCCATTTTATGCACCTAAGTCCAATATTTAGGTACCACTGGCATCTACACAACCCCTGCTCAGCTGCCGTCCAGCCTTATAGGCACCTAAAGTCCTTAGTCACCTACACTTCCACTGTTACAGTCCCCAAGGTGCCTAAATTTCAGTGGAGGGGCATGTGCACAGTTGCCTCAACCCTGACATGGCTCAGCAACTCATAAACTAGGTGTTCCCTACCCTATCTTCTCTCTGGGACTGGACCTGGTAAGCAGGCTCTAGGCATGTCTAAACCCCCATCAAACAGCCAGAGGATGTGGTGGTGGTGGTATCCCCTTTGTAGCTTTTGGTCCAGTTGTAGGGCACTCACTAAGGATGTGAGAGGCCAGGGTTCAATTTCCCCCTCCACCTCACATGGAGACACGATTTGACCCTGGGTCTCCCACCTCAGTGTTCTATCCACTAGGCCAGTGGTTCTCAACCAGGGGTCCGAGGCCCTCTAGGGGGGCTCTAGCAGGTTTCATGGGGGGTGGGGAAGCTGCCAACCAGGGACAGCATTAGACTCGCTGGGGCCCAGGGTGGAAAGCCAAAGCCGCACCGCATGGGGTTGAAGCCTGGGCCCTGAGCCCCGCCACCCGGGGCTAAAGCAGAAGCATGAGCAATATAGTTTTGCAGGGGCCCAGTGGCATATGGCCCCAGGCAATTGCTCTGCTTGCTATCCCCTATCACCGGCCCTGGCTTTTATATGCAGAAAATCAATTATTGTGGCACAGGTGGGCCGTGGAGTTTTTATAGCATGTTGAGAGGGCCTCAGAAAGAAAAAGGTTAAGAACCCCTGCACTAGGCTACTGGGTATTCTGGGGTGGGTATCTCTCAGTCTCTCCCACTGAAGCTGTTCCACTGTATATACATAATTAAACATACACTGAAATTGGGGGAACTGGAACCTGAATCTCCAACCTCCCAAGGGAGTGCACTAGTCATTGAACTATGGAGTCATTCTCATTCTCTCTCTCTCCGGCCCAGCACATATTGAAGTGTTTATGCATAGGTAGGAAGAATGCTAGTTGCGGATAAAACACCATTCCTGTTGGAACTTTCAACTAAAATTAACTTGTAACAAAACAAAAGAAGCCAGAAACCTGTGTTGCTTGCAGCTTTGTACTGAGCTGCTGTCACCACTTGCCTCGGGGCCCACTTCATGAGCGGAGCTGAGCTACTAGAAACACAAGAATGCCTGTTACCATTCAACAGGGTTTGACTCTGTGCGAAATGTCATAATCTCACAAAGATCGACCCTTCCTTTGAATGCTCATTATATTCAAAAGTGACGTTGTATGTTCTTCTGCCATGTCACTGTGCTGGACAAAACCACCCCAGCATTCCGTGCTCTCAAACTCTGCATCAGTGTGTGAAGGGGGTGCATGCTCTGACCGTATCTGGCATTGCCTGCAGGGCCACCCCAAAGATGCGTGGCTTCACAGGAAGTTCATTACATGATGCCAGGTGTGACACCATCAACTGTGGACACTCTCATTAGCGCAACAGTAGACTATGTGTGTTTGATGATGATGTCATTCAACACAACAAATATCTCTGTTCTGTGTCTGAAGTGTAATAATCTAATACTAAAGCAACAAAAATACTGAGCAAAGGAAAAATGGTCATCAGCAAACAATATATTGTTAAAAATCCATAGGTCAATGATGATCATGTAGAAAGCTTACTTTTCTCTTACCATTTTTGACATGCTGTGCAACTGTGATAAGAGTTATCTTGTGGTATGCCACAAAATATAGTGGAAATTCAGCTGAGTAAAACAGAACTATTGTATAACTTACCAAGATAACTGGATAGTTAAATGATGTTACCACTGTAAACCTGCTTTATAGAAAAAACTTTAAACAATAAGGGACTAAGCACTGGCTAGGAACAAGCAGCCTGTGGGCAGGCATTGCAAGTCACCTCAGAAAGTACTGCCATTCTTGCTTTAACGACCCTGCTTATCTAGCCTGCTTCCTGAACAAAGATTCATTTAGAAACCTGTGGAGAACGAGAGGCTGTAATAAATGTGACAAGTTGCTGGCATACAGGTTGTGTGCCATGCTTATAGCTATGTCAAAAGACAAAAAAGCGAAAATGTTTTGGGCCATGCACAGGTGTATATACCCAGAGGAAACAGGGACCTGTAATACATTGGGCAAGGTTCAGCAGTGGGCAAGGCCTGATTCTGCTTTCTCTGATACCCATGTAATTCAGGAGTAACTCCAGTGAAATCGGTGTAAACAGAAGGAAAATCAGAGCCTCAGTGTTGGTAGAGAGTAAGGCCTGGGCATTAAGTTTTTTAAAATATATATTTACATTTTGTGGCATATTTACAAAGTTAGAAGCCTACCACATCTCAAATTCTGGCCTTCTTCATAGGGGTCAGATACCTCAAGAGCTGCATCATGTGATTTGTGAAGGCCTGGAAAGATTGCTAATGCTTTATCATAAGGAGGCATGCAAAGCTCCGCACAGATCTCTTTTAAATGAATTCTACAGGCTCCAATGTCACTCACTGATACCCTGAAGTATTTGAGGAGTATTTGAGTCACATCTGACAGGCCAGTGCCATGTCCTTGTCAAAGAGCAGTTCCACTGTGGTCATTCCATTTTGTGTAGGGAAGCCTTTGATGCTGACATGGTTCTACTGCAAAGTATAGCTATTGTTTGAAAAACCCTAGCTCTCATCTCTTTAAATTTATTGCATGACATAATCTAACACAAATAAACCATTTTATTTAATATTTGTTATTGTGATTGTGCAGAAAATCTTAATCAAAAACAAAACTGTTCCCTGCACTGAACTGAGCAGCTGGAAAAATGTAATTAAATGTAATTTGAAAAGGAAACATCAACAACAGGCCAGGCAGGCAATTTAGCCTCGGCTCAAAAGACTCCGTACCTCGAAATTGCAGCAGTGGACACCTATAGCTGGGGGCAGGTCCAGGCTGCAGGCAGCTCCTACATTAAAAACTTCTAAGGAATCAATTATAAAGGTCTCCATCTGAGTGGCGAAAAAATGAAAAAGATAAAAAGCACAGAATAAAAAGTTATAAAAATATGTGGAGTAGCATAATGATCTGGAGAAGACATGGTAGAGTCCCAGTGCACACACACTTCATTAAGTGTGAACGTCTCATGTCTATGTGAAACCTAAGTAAATGGGCTCTGCAATACAGGGTGCGGTGACAGAATCTTCCCCCCAACTCACAGCTAGGGTATGGAGCAGCCAGTCTACGGCTATTTTGATAACCTCCTGCAGGATGCAATAGTGCCTTCAGGTAGCTGTGTTCCCCCTCAGGTGGGGGCCAGCAGTCAATAGATCCTGCCACTCCTCAGGACTACTTACAACCACCCTTCAAAGTGGACAATGGTGTGAAGAGAGGCCCCTATGGGGCCCTGTGTTTTATTCCTCTCTGTGGCTTGGCTCCACTATGAAGCATAACTGCAGTGAATGATCCCATGACATTTGTGCATTCCAGAGCCCATCAACAGCTGGGAAGACTTCTCTTTAACCTTCTGCCATGGGCATCCAGATTTGGGGAATGGCATCCTGTTCCATACCACTTGTGAGAGGCAACTGTCATCTGATTTGAATGACTGAGACAGATTTTAGGAAAACTTTTTTAAATAACAAGAATAACTTACAAAGTAAATGCCATACTGATCCCCCTGTACTCTAGCCTGGCTGTAATCTGTCTAAGGTTCTGCAACTGGCTCCTGGCTCCAGAGGTGAGAGAGACTTTGAGACTCAGAAGGGAGGGTGATACTGCACAGGGTCCTGTAGGATGTGTGGCAATTACAAACTCCCTGCTGAATGCACATTTGCTTCCATGAGCACTCAGTCTCCCAGGGGAATTTGGACTTGCCTCCTCCAATGCACAGAGAGTGTGACAAACAGAAGTGCTGGGAAGAAACTGCTCTTTATTTCTTGGCCTCAGCCATAAGACATGGTTCAAGGTTACAGATGGTGATACCCGCTTTCACATTGCAGAGGTCAAGGGTGACTGGTGCCAGTGGCTGCTGTTACACACACCAGTTCCACTGCCTTTTGGGACAAATGGACCAGAGATGGGGAGGAACTGAGGCATGATATTGGCAGAGGGATGTAATTACATAGTTACAGAATTTTCTTCAGTCAATCAGTGCAGTTTTCATTCAGTTTATAGATTGTTTTAAACTCTGCTAATTCAACATTATGCACGTGTGGCTAGATTCTACTGCACAAATAAAATAGGCTATTATTCTTGGCATGCTTAATGTGATTGAAATAGAGAAAGCAACTCCACTAAGCAGAGCAGGTCACTGTATGAAATTCTTAAATGGCCTATTAAATTTCATTACACAAAGATATAAGATTAAGATTCTAGATTTCAAAAATTATCTTGACGTAGTTAGGCAAGTTCTTTCTAAGATCACAAAGCAGCAATCCATCATGCAGGGACTTCAGAGTTTTCTGTGTGTTGTATGCATGGCATTTTGTATTTGTATTTTAAACATTTTTTAAACACACATTGACATTTTTCACTGGCACTTTAAAAAATGTACCTGGAGTCATGTATAGGCCTGAAATAACATGGAATCAGATCTCCTCATGATATTTACTCCTTGGATGGTGCAAATACTATAGAGTGAACAGATCCTACATTATTTCAGCCAATTAAACAGCTCACCAAGGCCTTAAAATTCATGATGAAATGACAAAACACAAAAGTATTAATTTTTATATGCACGCATCCCCAGGTTTCGGATGTGGCTCTCTTTCAGTAACAATAAAAATCTCAGGTTAACAGAGTAGTTAACACATACAGTTAACATGCAAATATGAAAAGCCCATATCAAAAGATCCCAGGTCCTGAGCTCCTTTCAAAGTGTTTCAAGATTATAAGTGCATATAAAACAACTTCATGTTGCATTATAACCCAACATCTGTCACATTCAAACATTTTATCGTGTTACAATAACTCATTTTAAAAATGAACAATTCACTCAAAACACAATATACTGTAGGTAAGTCCACAGTAAATACAAATATAAACATAAACTACTTCTGTGTGTAAATTATTATGATCATATATGTAAAATATAATTTTATATATATAAATGGAAGCTCTGGTCATGGCTCCATAGTTACAACTGAGTTGAGTTTTGCACTGAAAGCAGAAATTCAGTTTACCCTGCGCCAATCTCCAAGAGAAATTTCAGCCTAAGGGCTGGTCTAATTCACACATTCACACAGTAACCCCATGAACACAGGGAAGTGCAAAAGTGAGCTTTACATCAAGACTCTGGCTTGGGCCATCATCTGTTGCAACCTTGTGACAATATTCTTTAATTTGTAAAGCCTTTAAACAAAGAAGCATATTTCTGAATGAGCCTATCAACCCATATTCTAGGATTCACTACATCGTCTCTTTGTAGTATATAGAAATAAAAATTGATTTTCTACTCTAACAGGGTTTGACTTTCCCATCAATAACATATGACATCACACACAATACGTTACCTAGTTAATCTGTACTTAACTCAATTAGGCAAGAAAAAAATCCACCATGCATTGCAATATATCTTGTTACTTATGTAGAAATAGTTTCTTAATAAGATTAACACCATTGGAGATTCTTTCACCTTCCGTACCAATTACCTTTTTCAACTTCTGTCTATTAACAAGCTCTTACTTTTAATGCATTAAAACAAACTAATCCAACACTGAGTCATTAGTCTCGATCGCTAAAAGAACTCATACTACCTTCTTTGGAGGACTACTTTTTTACTATTTTTCTGTTCAGGTTTTTTTTTCACTTACTTACTACCAAAACCCCTAGTTATGTATCTAGGTTTTCCATACATAGGTTTTCAGCATTCCTGGGTTCATATTTAGCACATGCATATGTAGTCAGTCCACAGCCTTGACAGGCATTCATGTTTTTATTTGGGAGCATCAGTCTATTTAGCCTGGACTGAAACCTCACTTTTCTCGTTAAAGTGACTATTAGGATGGGGTGAGGTTAAAATCATTTAATGTTTTTGCTTGCAATTATACCTGGGGAAAAAATGGTTACCTACTTCTTGTAACTTGTTCTTCAAGATCTGCTGTTCATGTCCATTCCAATAGGTGTGTGCGCGCCGTGTGCACGATCGTCAGAAGGTTTTTCCCCTATTGGTACTGATTGGGTTGGCTGTGGAGACTCCTGGAGTGACTCCTTCATGGCGGTATATAAAGGTCCCTGCTGACCCGCCGCCTGCTCAGTTCCTTCTTGCCGGAATACTCTGACAGAGGGGTGGTGGGTGGGGTTTGGAATGGACATGAGCAACACATGTTGAAGAACAACAGTTACGAGAGGTAGGTAACCTTTTTTTCTTCTTTGAGTGATTGCTCGTGTGCATTCCAATAGGTGACTTCCAAGTAGTTTCCCTGGAGGAGGGGTCAGAGTTCATCTGGTTGCTGAATGCAGCACTGCCATGCCAAAGGCTGCAACATCCCTCACCTGTTGGGTGATGGTGTAGAGTGATGTGAAGGTGTGGATAGAGGACCATGTTGCTGTCTTGCATATTTCCTGGATAGGGACCTGTGCCAGGAATGCTGCAGATGAAGCTTGCACTCTTGTGGAGTGCGCCATCAGCGGAGGGGCTGGAATTTTAGCCAGGTCATAGCATGTCCTGATACAAGATGTGATCCACGATGAAATGCACTGGGACAAGATCAGAAGCCCCTTCGTTCTCTCTGCAATGGCAATAAAGAGCTGTGGTGACTTACAAAATGGCATTGTGCACTCAATGTAGAATGCTAGGGCACGCCTGATGTCCAGGGAATGGAGCATTTGCTCTTTGTTACTGGCATGTGGCTTAGGGAAGAACACAGGTAGAAATATGTCCTGGTTCACATGAAATTGGGAGACTATCTTTGGCAGAAACGCGGGGTGAGGGTGTAGCTGCACCTTGTCTTTATAAAACACTGTACGGGGGCTCAGAAGTCAGTGCTCTGAGCTCGGAAACCCTGGTGCCCATAACCTCAGCCAGAAGAAAGGCCACCTTCCAAGAAAGGTAGGACAGAGGGCAGGTCACCATGGGCTCAAAAGGGGGCCCCATGAGTGTGGCCAGAACTAGGTTGAGGTCCCACTGGGAAACAGGCTGTCGTACCTGGGGATAAAGTCTGTCCAAGCCTTTGAGAAACTGGCCCACCATGGGATTGCCAAAGACTGACCTACCAGCTGCCCCTGGGTGGAAGGCTGAAATGGCAGCCAGGTGTACCCTGAGAGATGATATTGCTAACCCCTGCTGCTTGAGGTATAGTGGGTAGTCCAAAACAAGGGGAATTAGCGCTTGCTGCGGATCAGTGCCCCCTGCAGAAACCGTATGGAAAACAGCTTCCACTTTACCAGGTACGTGGCACAAGTGGAGGGTTTCCTACTTCCCAGCAGAACCTCCCTAACTGAGTCTGAACACTGAAGCTCAAGAGGATTCAGCCATGCAGTTTCCACGCTATGAGGTGGAGGGACTCCAGATTGGGGATGGCCGTGGTCCTGTGCGATTAGGGTCAGGAACACAGGAAGGGCTGGTCTGTCCACTGAGAGGTTCACAGCATGGTGAACCAGTGCTGGTGGGGCCACGCTGGCGCTAGGAGGATCAAGGAAGCCCCATCCCGTCAAGTCTTGAGCAGCTGTGTGTATGAGGGGGAAGGGCAGGAATGTGTACAGCAGGTGTCTTGTCCATGACAGGTGAAAGGCGTCCGCAATGGAGCCTGGGCTGTGGTTCAGGAAAGAGCAGAACCACTGGCACTTCCTGTTGCTCCATGTCCCGAACAGGTCTATGTGGGGAGAGCCCCACCTCTGGAAAATCAAGTACGTGATGTCTGGCCTGAGGGACCATTCGTTACCGTGGAACGAGTGGCTGAGGCGATTGGCTAGCTCATTTTGTGCTCCCAGAAGGTGTGACGCCTCTAGGTGTATCAAGTGGGCGATGCAAAAGTCCCACAGCTCGAGGGCTTCCTGGCACAGGGGAGAGGAGCGAGCACCATCCTGTTTGTTTATATAGAACATCGCTGCAGTGTTGTCCGTCAGCACCGACACACATGAGCCCTGGAGGCGGGCCTGGAACACTTGGCATGCCAGAAGAACCGCCCTCAGCTCCCTTACATTGATGTGCAGCGCTAGTTCTGTGTGGGACCATAGGCCTTGGGTTCTGATATTGCCCAGATGTGCTCCCCAACCAAGCACCGAGTTGTCCATGACCAGCGATAGCGTAGGTTGGGGTTTGGCAAAGGGTACTCCCACACAGACCACTCGTGGCTGCAGCCACCAGCAGAGAGCCTAGAGAATGTGAGGGGGGAGGGTAACTTTTCCTGTCCAGTGAGTCCCTGCCTGGCCTGTGCACCCGCGCCATCCACATCTGGAGGGGCCAAAGGCGCAACCTGGCGTGGCCAACCATGTATGTGCAGGCTGCCATATGGCCCAACAGTTTCATGCAATTTCCCGTACTTGTGAGGAATTGGCGAAGGTTTTCGATAATGTCCCTGAGTGCTTGGAAGTGCAGCTTGGGTAGGAATGCCCTGGCCTGTGTGGAGTCCTTGGGGATGAGGAAATAGCAGGAGTAGAACCCCTTGCCCCTGAACTCCTGAGGAACCTCCTCCATTACTCCTAGAGCAAGGAGCGATTGCACCTCCTGCAGAAGGAGTTGTTCGTGAGAAGGGTCCCTGAAGAGGGATGGGGAAGGGGAGTGGGAGGGTGGGAGGGAACAGAACTGGATAAAATATCCCACGCCCACCATGCTCAGGACCCAGCGATCTGATGTGATCTGGGACCAAGCACAGTAGAAGTGGGAGAGTCAATTCACAAAGAGGGGGTAAGGATACAAGTTTGGTAGTGGTGCTCCATCCTCAGGTGAATCTTCAAAAGTTTGGCTTCAGGCCCAGGGGCTGTTTGGCTGAACCCTGGCCTTGGCCTGAGGAAGAGTGTGGCGGGCGCCTCCTATTATTCCTGCTCCATCTCCTGGACGAGTCTTGCCTTGGGAGCCCAGAGTAGAAGTGGGACAGGGGCTGAGGCTTGAATGGCTTTCTTTGGGGTTTAGGGGTGCGGATCTCCAAAGACTTTAAAGTTGCCCGCGAGTCCTTAAGACTGTGAAAGCGAGAGTCCGTATTTTGGGGGAACAAGCCTGCACAGTCAAAGGGCAGGTCCTAGATTATGTTCTGGATCTCAGGCGCTGCATCTCATTGTAATGGCAGTGGCCATAGTCCGAACCGCCGAGTCTGCCACATCTAACGCGGCCTGCACGGAGGTTCTTGAGACCTTCCTGCCCTCCTTGAAGAATGTGCTAAATTCCCTGCACGAGTTAGTTGGGAGCAACTCCTGGAATTTTCTAATGTGCTCCAGGAACTGAAAGAATAGTGGCTGAGTACCACTTGCTGGTTGGCCACTTGAAGCTGGAGCTCCCCGGTCAAGTAGACCTTTCGGCCAAAAAGGTCCAGCTTCTTAGCGTCCTGTGACTTTGGGGCGGGAGCTGGCTGCCCCGTCGCTCCATATGGTTTGCCACATCGACCAACAGAGTCCCCGGTTGGGGGTGGGTGAAAAGGTGTTTCATACCCTTTCTGCGACACAAGTTAGCATCTCTCCACCGCTCTCTCGAGGCTGGAGTCTGCCAGAAGACCCTAGTAGTGTTCTGAATCGTTCTTATCAGGGGCAAGGCCACCCTGGGTGGACCCTCTGGGGCAAGGATGTCCACCACTGGGTCTGACTCCTCCGTGACCTCCTCTGCCTGGAGATTTAGGTTTAGGACCACCCTCCTAAGAAGGTCCTGGTGTCCCCTGGTGTCCATCGCCGGTAGGATGGGGGTGGTGCCTGCCACCACCTCGTCCGGTGAGGAGGATACCCGTGGGACTGGGTCTTCCTGCCCTTCTGGCTCTCTGGAGGCTGGGTCGGGTGCCTCGGGTCTATCCCTGGGACTGGAGGTGGCTCCAGTATAACTGGTGGTGCTGGTTCAGGCACTGCGTCTGAGCATGACAGCCCAGAGTCCCTGTCTCATGCAGGGTCCTCAGGTGCTTTGGGGTGTGGCAAGCCACCGAGATTGCTGAGGGGGAGGGCACGCCGTGCAGATGCCACCAATGCAGCCCTGGAGCCCTCACCCTGAGTGTGATGATAGACCCAAGGAGTCCAAAAGGGCCAATGTACTGGGCCCTGCCTCTGGGGTGGCCAGGAGACCGCTGGTGCAGATGAGTCCCCAATTCTGCGGTGCCAGGACCGGAGCCGGGACTGTGAGTGGTTCCAGCTGCGTCAGAAGACAGAAGACTCATTGTCTGACTCGGAAAAGTATTCTGTGCCTGACCACAGGGAGGGGGTGGGGGGGGAGCCCAACAGTGCTGGGGTGATGGGGAGCAGCGCTGTAACATCGTGGGCTTGCTGCAATGATGAACCAAGGGCGATGCCGCCATTGGTGCTGCAAAGGGTGCCGGAGATGGTGCCATATGTGTTGCCGCCATAGATGGTGCCTGAGCTTGCAGTGCCAGAGCTCGCATCTGCGGGGCCGGGGACTGTGCTGTCATGGCAATAAGGTTCCGCGCTACCTCGTAGGTATCTGGTGTGGAGGGGAGGTCGAGCTCTTCCTCCAAATCCTCCCGCGTTGGGAAGTCCACCAGCACTGGACTCAAAGGGCCTCTGGTCGGGGCCCTGTCAATGGTGCCGGGTCTTGAGGCCCAGACCGTGGGTGTCCCGCTAGAGGACACACCCTGCTGGAATCCCCTCGCAGCTTCTTAACGGTGGAATGACCCCTGTCCACCTTCTTTTTCTTATGTGGCACTGGGGTCTGTGAACAGTGCTGCCCAGTAGCACTGGCCTTACGAGTCAGGGAGCACTGCCAATGCTCCTTGGAGGAGTCCTTTCTCGGTGCCGGGACATCCCGCATCAAGGCAGGGGCGCTGCGCCCCGATGATGCCGGTACTCTTCCGGCGCCGGCTGGGGGCGGAGGGCCAAATTCATCAGGAGGAGCTTTAAGCGATAGTCCCGCTCTCTCTTAGTCCTGGGTCTAAAGCTCCTGCAAATTGGGCATTTGTCTGTCTGATGGCTTTCTCCTAGGCACTTGAGACATCGCCTGAGGGCATAGATTTCACACACCTCTGGTACACCTTAAACCCCTGTGACCAAGGTATGCCCCGGTGCTTGGGGAAACTAGGGCAGGGGGAAAGCCCCCCAAACTACTATATAACTAACAATTAAGTATTTACAACTAAGAAAAGGGAACCACTAGGTAGGCACTTGTGAATGCAAGAGACTGAGCTGCTCCAATGACTGTCACTGGTGGTAAGAAGGAACTGAGCAGACAACGGGTCGGCAGGGACCTATATACACTGCCATTAAGGCGCCACTCCAGGGGTCTCCACAGCTGACCCGACGGGTACCGCTACGGGAAAAAACCTTCCGACGATTGTGCACGCGGCGTGCACACACCTATTGGAATGCATATGAGAAATCACTCGAAGAAGAAACTCTGGCTTCTTCAGTAGTACTTCATACAGTCACATGGGCCCTTTTCTGGGATCAACTCTTCTGTTGTAGGATTTCTCAGAGCGGTTTATGAACACAGATCTCCACAATTTGATCATATGCACTCATGTCTTATTATACAAATGTATTAAATTCATAGTTCTGTATTTGGCTAATTTCATGAATACATTTATAGAAGAGTCAATGAATTCATCAGTTATTTGAAGTCACTGTCTGAATTGCACCATTACATCTCTATGTGCTGCAACAAAAGCATTTAAGATAATCCAACCACAATGTTTTTTCTGCATATTGGATGAGCTCCATTAATTTTCAAAGACATTTAGCTTGCATCTTTCTTATCCATCACTACCAAAACCATCTCTCAGCACCGACATTTGTGTTATCTAGGAAGTATGGAGCCTAAAGTCTCTAAACGTGGCATTTAATAAACTAAACACAAAAAATATTATGGATGGAAGCAGAAACTCTGGCCCATACAGATGATGATGGTGTGGGTGTGAGGTTCCATCACTCTTTCTAGCGACTTTGAGTTTGCTTAAATAAACACTGCAGTTACATCAGCATTCCAGCAGATGGCAGTAAACTACAGCAGATTCAATGATGGAGGCAAAAAAAACCCACAACCCCCAAATCCCTTTACTTAGTCTTCTATACAGGAAAAACATGAAATACAAAAAGCAAATATTTATGCTGCTATTGATCTGATTTGGTTCAACTCTTCTGTCACTGGCTTTCCATTATTGTTAATATTTGCATTACCATACTACCTAAGAGCCTTAGTCCTAGACAAGGACCATATTGTGCTAGGCACTATACAAACAAAGAACAAAAAAAGAAACATCCTGCCCCCAAACCAGATTATAATCTAAGGATAAGACAAAAAACAACAGATGGAGACAGACAGATAGAAAGGGGAGTACAAAGAAACAATGAGACACTATTGGTCAGTGTGATAGGCAGGGGTCTCAGCACACCAGTAGTCTAACCATTGCCAAGTTTTTTGTAAACATCAAGGCCAAGGAGACTTTTAAGGAGGGTTTTGAAAGAGGATAATGAGGTAGCTGTGTGGATATTTAGCGGGAGCTTCTCCCAAGCATGAGGGGCAGCATGATAGAAAGCATAAAGGGGCTTATTTGAACAAGCGGGTTGGATCCCCCGCCTCCACATTTAGGCAGAATCTGTCACTGCTGGTTGGATTAACAAATGGGTGACGGAGGCTGGCATCATGAGCTGATCAGAGGTGGGAATTGACATCTCAGTAGTGAATGAAAGATGATAAAGTGGCTAGGCTGTAAAAGGCCTTAAAAGTGAAGACAAGTAGCTTACGTCTGATGCAATAGAGAAGCAGGAGCCAGTGCAGGGATGTAAAGTGACAGGCTAGAAACATGATCTTTACAGCAGCATTCTGAATGGATATGAGCAGGACAAGATTGCACTTGTTAAGGCCAGAGAAAAAGAGGTTCCAGAAATTGAGATGCAAAATTATCTGAGTCTGGATGAAAGTTTTAGCTGAGTGGGTGAATAGGAAAGGTCATATCTTAGATATGTTATGCAGAAAGAATCCGCAAGATTTAGACATAGCCTGGATGGGAGGATGTAGAGAGTCCAAGTCAAAAAATGATGCCCTGTCCATAGTGATTGAAAAAGGAGGTAACAGGGAGGGTTCTGAGGGGGGCAGGAGAGACATTAATAGCTCCGTTTTAGCCAAGTTGAGCTGCAGCTGATGGTTAGACATCCATGAGACGTCAAACAAGACAGGCTGAGATTTCAGTCTGGGTGGAAGGAGACAGGTCTGGAATAGAGAGGCAGATCTGTGAGTTGTCAGCACGGACATGGCAATTGAATTTGTGTTTGAGAATGAGATTATCCAGAAAGAAGGTGTAAAATGAGAAGAGAAAGACACCGAAGACAGAGCCCTTTGAAACCTGCACCAAAAGTGCGGGGAGTGAGGAGAATCCTCTGAAGTAGTGATTAAAGAGGTAGGAGGAGAACCAGAAGACAGTAAAGAAGCCTAGGGAGGACAAGATTTCAAGAAGACAAGCATCATCAATGTTGTCAAAGGCAGCTGACAGGTCAAGGAGGATGGAATACTGATTCCAACCATCTTTCCCTCGTGCTTTACCATTCACAAGTCAGCTGAATTCCACAGTGACCTGTGAAGTGCTAGTGTACCAATGGCTAATAATAGTATTATTATGTCACACCAAACTATTGACAAAGATGACTGTTAGCAAGACAACAATCTTCCTCAAAGCCCCCTGAAACACACTGGTCTCTATTAGACTCTTCAGATGGACTATCTAATCAGATCCTTTCCTCAAAATAACTGGTGAACTTTGCCTCAAATAGTCAGTCTATGACAAGGGCATACTTCCCTAACCAGTTATTACCAGAATCATACTAAAAACAAATCCAGTCCAGGACAGTCCCATGATTGACTCCTGGTTGTCTAATGGCACCGACTTTGAAGTTCCGCAGAATGTGCAGACTCTTTGAGTCACGGACAGTCATTTACTATAGATTTGTACGGTGTCTGGCACAGCGGGATTCTGACCTGGTTGAGGCCTCTAGGTGCTACTACAATATAAATATTAAATTAATTTAAATAATGATTAGCCTAGGCTATGCCAATGACACTGTACATGATCTTTGTCAGTGCAAGCAGGTATTTTATGGTGATTTGTATAGAAGAGCCAGTTCTTCTTTGCACAGTCCAAGACTCACATTATACACTCACAGTTACAGTGTATCAAATGCAATTTTGGGTTGTGTCATCTCCTACATTTAGGGGTAGATGCAAACAGCAGAGTCATTCCCCCTTACACGGGACTCTTGCTGAACAAAGTAGTTGACTGGAGTCATCTGGATTCGTAGTCAACCTAGACCATCATCTAGTCAGGTCTTTGTTACATATATATAAAGCCAGGGCCTTTTAACCAAACCATGGATGGTAACTGTTTTATTAACCATTGACCTTTCATTTAACAGCCTGAATCAAAGAGCTGGGTTGTTATTTGAAGATCTCCTATGATCCTCGGACTAGACTCCAAGCATGGCCAGTGAGATCTACATTAAGTGCCATATTCTCAGCCTATGCCTCCAGGGACTGAGGTGTACAAACCCCCACAACTAATCTCCCCTGCCCACAGATTGCCATATATTCAATTCACTGCAGTACTGTTACACTCTCTTGACCACCAAAAAGTTACCATTAAGAGAGACATCCTTCCAAAATGGATACCCAAATGGGGACCTCCAAGATAGGCCAGATAAATGCCAAATTCATGCAAAAATCTGTATCATAAATGCAGATCTTAAGCTCTTCTACATACAATCATAGAACCACAGGGTTAGAGGGGACCACAAGAGGGGTTCTGCCAAGATTCCGGATTTGTGGTATCTAAATATCCAAGACAGATGGCTATAAATCTCATACCACATTTGTCTTGCAAATTGGATATTTTCCATTGGACAAAATCCCATTTTTTCTTGGATTTCCCCCCTCTGTGACACTGATGGTTAGATTAATCTTTTTTCTATGCAACCCCACCCCTTAGTGCTTTCTGCAGAAAAGGACCTGGGAATTACAGTAGACGAAAAGCTGGATATAAGTCAGCAGTGTGCCCTCGTTGCCAAGAAGGCCAACAGCTTATTGGGCTGTATTAGTAGGAGCACTGCCAGCAGATCGGGGGAAGTGATTATTCCTCTCTATTTGGCACTGGTGAGGCCACACCTAGAGTACTGCATCCAGTTTTGGTCCCCGCACTACAGAAGGAATTTGGACACACTGGAGAGAGTCCAGCGGAAGGCAATGAAAAATATTAGGGGGATGAGGCACATGAGTTACCAGGAGAGGCTGAGGGAACTGGGGTTATTTAGTCTACAGAAGAGAAGAGTGAGGTGGGATTTGATAGCAGCCTTCAACTACGTGAAGGGGGTTTCCAAAGAGGATGAAGCTTGGCTGTTCAAAGTGGTGGCAGATGACAGAACAAGGAGCAATGGTTTCAAGTTGCAGTGTGGGAGATCTAGGTTGGATATTCGGAAACACTATTTCACTAGGAGGGTGGTGAAGCACTGGAATGGGTTATCTAGGATGGTGGTGGAATCTCCATCCTTAGAGGTTTTTAAGGCATGGCTTGATAAAGTTTTGGCTGGGATAATTTACTTGGTGTTGGTCCTGCTTTGAACAGGGAATTGGACTAGATGACCTCCTGAGGTCTCCTCCAACCCTAATATTCTATGATTCTATGAACACCAGATTGAAAATTTCTAGCCTTTCACTCCCCTAGACCAAGGGAAACAGGCAAATCAAGCATTTTCACACAACTACCCTCCACTCCTCTCTGGAGAGTTGTTACAGCCCAGAACAAAACAGACGGAATTTCTCATGAAAACCAGATGTAAATCATTCCCAACCATTCACTCCCAGCCTCCTTTGATCTGGAACTCTCCCTTCCTAAAAATGAACCCCAGCGTCCCTCTCCCAGAGGCCAAAGAGAAGGTACACAAAACCATTGAATTATTACATTTTTAAATGATATATTTTTAGACTCTCCGATACTTGAGTTCTGAAATGTTTCTCCTTTGAAACAAATAAAGATTAAAGAAAGAACATTTCCCATGGAAAATAAATGTACTTTATGGTTTCAATCTGTTATATTTATGTAGTGACCTCCAAAATACCACATTTTTAGAAGGCAAGTCTTTTTTCCACTGACCCACTACATTTAAGGGAAATATATTTATCAAACAACTAAGACAGTTACTAAGTAAGATGCTTCCTCCAACGCAAATTCTCTCTTCTGTGTGGTTGCTAATAAATAAGAGGTTAATTTTACAATACTAGGTCATAAGTAAGTTTACAGTAAGCTGGATAGGGAGAAATATTTATTTTTGTTAATTTTTCATAACTAATATTTTACTTGGATAGCTTATATGTGAGTTCCAAATAATACATTATTAGAGGCAATATTTTCAAGTAGTTTTATTACATTTTATGATATTTAAATGTAAAAGATTGATTATTATTGGTGACCACATATTGTACTTTATTTCTGTGCTCTCTACTGATGAATTGTGTACTGTTGTAGAACAATCAAATAATTTATATAGCATTTGTTATATTTGAACTGGCTTGAGTTTTTAACTTCATGTTAGTGTAATTTAATGCAGCAGTATCTAGGTATAAATGTCACCCTATTATTCTCCATATGCATAGTTAGGATAATTCTCTAAGGTATTGTGTTATCACATCCAGCTGATGTTGGAAGACTGATGCAGAGAGGTAGCATGGTTTAATAGACAGAGCACAGTATTTGAAGATAATAAGGTGATAAGTAACAGTCAGCATGGATTTATCAAGAACAAATCATGTCAAACCGACCCGATAGCTTTCTTTGACATGGTAACAAGCCTTGTGGATAGGGAGGAAGCAGTAGACATGGTATATCTTGACTTTAGTAAAGCTTTTGATACTGTCTAGCATGACCTTCTCATAAACAAACTAGAGAAATGCAACCTAGATGGAACTACTATAAGGTGGGTGCAAAACTGATTGGAAAACTATTCCCAGAGTGTAGTTTTCAGTGGTTCACAGTCATGCTGGAAGGACATAACGAGAGGGGTTCTGCAGGGATCAGTTCTGGGTCTGGTTCAATTCAATATCTTCATCAATGATTTAGATAATGGCATAGAGAGTATACTTATAAAGTGTGTGGACAATACCAAGCTGAGAGGTGTTGCAAGTGCTTTGGAGGATAGGATTAAAATTCAAAAGGATCTGGACAAACTGAAAAATGGTCTCAAGTAAATAGGATGAAATTCAATAAGGACAAAAGCAAAGTACTCCACTTAGGAAGGAGTACTACGGAAAGGAATCTGGGGGGTCACAGTGGATCACAAGCTAAATATGAGTCAATATTGTAATGCTGGTGCAAATAAGTGAACATCATTAGCTAGAATGTTGTAAACAAGCCAGAAGAAGTAATTCTTCCGCTCTACTCTGTGCTGATTAGGCCTCAACTGGAGTATTGTGTCCAATTCTGGGTGTCACATTTCCGGAAAGATGTGGACAAATTGGAGAAAGTCAAGGGAAGAGCATCACAAATGATTAAAGGTCTAGAAAACATGACCTATGAGAGAAGATTGAAAAAATTGGGTTTGTTTAGTCTGGAAAAGAGAAGACTGAGAGGGGACATGATAACAGTTTTCAAGTCCGTAAAAGGTTGTTACAAGGAGAAGGGAGAAAATATGTTTTTCCTAACCTCTGAGGATAGAACAAGAAGCAATGGGCTTAAATTGCAGCAAGGGAGGTTTAGGTTGGACATTAGGAAAAAATTCCTAACTGTGAGGGTGGTTGAGCACTGGAATAAATTTCCTAGGGAGGTTGTAGAATCTCCATCATTGGAGATTTTTAAAAGCAGGTTAGACAAACACCTGTCAAGAATGGTCTAGATCAGTGATGGGCAACCTGTGGCCCATTGGCGGGGAACAGCCAACAGCGGCCACTGGGAGCTGCAGGTGGCCGTGCAAATGTAAACCAATGATCTGGCGGCCCACCAGTGAATTACCCTGACGGGCCGTGTGTGGCCCGTGGGACGCAGGTTGCCCACCACTGGTTGAGATAATACTTAAACCTGCCACAAGTGCAGGGGACTGGACTAGATGACCTCTCAAGGTCCCTTCCAGTTCTATGATTCAATTATTTGGAGCCAGGAACTTTTGACTTCTAATCCCACTCTGCCACAGGCTCTTTAGGTGGCCTTGGAAAAGCATTTAGGCAATTTTTTCAAAAGTAGCCTCTAGCTTTAGGTGTTGCCAGTTTTTGGATGTTCTGCTTTAGATAGGTAGGGCCTGGTTTCCAGGTTCCCCTAGAGAGAGCAGTGAGGTATAAACCCATATTTTCTCCCACAGATCTGGGTGACTTTGTAACTCAGTGCTAAGAGCTGCCAGCAACTTCAGTTGATCCTTAATGAGTGAAAAGCAAGATAAATATTTCCTTTTATCCATCATGTTTTTTAAACATACCTCTAAGCCATATTTTTCCATTCACTGTAATTTGATCCTCCGTTACTGCCTCTTGATGATAATGGCTATAGAAATAGCAATAATGAGCCCAATCCTGCAGCCTGTAATCAGGCAAAGGTCCCACTTGCCCATATAACAACATCCTCCCTCACCCTTTATTTATAAGGTGTAAATTTGTATTGGTGAGAGTGTTTAACCACTGGAACAATTTACCACACGTTGTAGTGGATTCTCCATCACTGACAATTTTTAAATCAAGACTGCATGTTTTCCTAAAAGATCTGCTCTAGGAATTTATTTTGGGGAACTTCTATGGCCTGTGCTATACAGGAGGTCAGACTACATGATCACAGTGGTCCCTTCTGGCCTTCGGGATCTATTAATCTGCTCTGATTTGCCACTGACCAAGTTATATGTATATTTAGAGGAAAATTCTAACATTCATCTAACGATGGTTATGTCTAGTGAACTGATGGTACATTCAGTTGCACCCACGGGCATACACTCGTGGCAGGCCCAACCCTCCATTCCTTTTCTGTGCATCCAAAAAGAGGAGTAGGTGTTTTGCCAGTATTGCTTAGCTGGAGACAGGTCTCTACAAGGCTTACTTGATAAGACAACTGAATGAATAACGGTTTCATTGTAAGATCCAGCTTCATAACAAAAAGAGGCAAAAGGCTTAATTTATCAAAAAGAGCAAGACTAGATTCTGCAGCAAATAGATTGCAGAAAGATCCTAAAATGTAAATTTATTCATAGTAAAATAATAGAATAAATATTATTCCATTAGACCCTATGGTAGACATTTAGTGATTTTTCTCTCCGTATGTGGCGTTTCCCTGATAATTTCAAGTACAGGCAATACATTTTGTTTCTCTGCAGCAACTCACTCTTACATTTTATACACACACAAAAATGTACATAAATTTAACATTTATTTTAAAAAGTACCGTACTGCCAAAAGAAAAACGAGGCATTCTTGTTTGATCAACAAGTCAGTCAGTAAACTGAACAAGTGACCAATAAGTTTGGTATGAAATATGGACTGCATTATGAGGACAATGTAATCTCAACCTGAAATGCTCAGATTTTCTTTGTCAATTTCAGCAGGCTTTATTTTCACTTTCAAGAGACAGTTTGAGCTCCCTCTGGTGGCTAATACAGCATGTGACAATGTTTGTTCTAAACACAACATAGAAATTAATGCATGTATAGATTAAGGCCAGAAGGAACCACGATCATCATCTAGTCTGACATCTTGCATAATACAGGCTGAAGACCCTCATACTGTAATCTCTGCACTCATAACTTCTGTTTGAGCAATAGTATCTCTTTTTAAAAGGTATTTAGTTTCTATTTAAACACTTCAAGGGATGAAGAGTGCACAGCATCTCTAGGTAAATTGTTCCAATGGTTAATTACCGTCACTAACAAATTTGCACCTTATTACTAGCCTAAATTAGTCTAATTTCACCATCCAGCCATTGGATCTCATTATACCTTTTTCTGCCAGATTAAAGAATGGTCTACAATCAGAAATCTTTTCCCCATGTAACTACTTGCAGACCAGGACCAAACCACCTTGTAACTTTCCCGGATAACTCACCTGAGAAGTAGCAGAACCCTGCTCAAACCCCTTATCAGGGAGAGAGGGAGGACTTGAACCAGAGGTCTCCCACATTCTGGTGTGTGCTCTAACCATGGGGCTAAAGATTATAAGGGAGGTCCTCCTCCTCTCCCCAGTTGTTTTGTGTAGAGCTAGGCAGTATCTGAGCATGCCTACTAGATCAGGTCCTGCAGGCAAAATAGCCAGGTGCATGACTATGTTTCCACAGTTTGTGAATCATGGTGGGGCTTAGGCAGGAGATAGGTGCCCACATGGGCTTTGAGTTTTACTTTTTCCTGGGGTGCTCCACCCTGACGCCCTGCCCCTCCCTCACCGCTCCCCAAGGCCCTGCCCCTACTCTACCCCTCCCCCAAGGCCCCACCCTCACTCCACCTCTTCCTGCCCCAACTCCACCCCCTCCCTCAAAGGCCCGCTCTCGCTCTGCCTCTTCCCACCCCTCACTCCACTCCCTCCATGAGGCCCACGCCTGCCTGCCGATCTCCGCGCTCTCCCAAGCCCCTCCTCCAGCCGCCAAACAGCTGTTTGGCAGCACCTTTGATAAGCTGTTTGGCAGTGCCCCCAATTAGCTGATTGTGGGCGCTGCCAAACATCTGACTGAGGGCTCCTCCAAACTGCTGTGGCTGGTGGGTGCTGAGCACCCACTATTTTTTTTCTGTGGATGCTCCAGCCCTGGAGCATCCATGGAGTCAGCGCCTATGGGTGCCCAGACAGAGTGAGGCAGCAGTGTGCATGTCCAGAGGCAGAAACAGAGGTGCCTAAAGAAATTTTACAGCTAACTCTTAGGTGCCTGCATGGTTAAGCTGCAGCTGAGCTAGACTTCTGTGGATTGCAGCTGCACCTAAAGCTGGGAGTTAGGTACCCAAGGACCTTTGTGGATCCAGGCTTAACTATTTTTATATATTACTAGTCAGGATGATATTCTATTTGCACATAACAAATGAAATTCTATTATGATCATTAGTATCTAGGCAACCATCAATTTTTAGTTCAGTAATCAATTCTGAGAGGCAAAGAATAAAGTAAAACTAAAAAGCATGTTGATGATCCCTTGTAGTGAATTCCCTAAAACAAGTGGGTCAAATTTTTCTAAGAATCACATTATCTTCCTCAGGGCATGAAAAGTTGTTCAAGGAAGAATACAGTGATGGGGTGTTAATTCAATCCTTCTTCATAATTAAATTTAAAAATACCATATATCAAAGTGTGGATGTCAGAGAAAAGCCCGTGTGGGGTGGACTGGAGTTCCTCTCCTTAACAAATGGCTGGAGTAGACTAGTGTAAAATTTTCCAAAGCACCGACATTCCAGTTTCAAAAGGGACTGGGGTACCTAAGTCACTTAGACACTTCTGAAAATCTTACCCTAATATTATCCCCCCCCTTTGATTTCTATTCTGATTGATGGACCTGCTGTTAAAATGTATCCACAAAAGACGTGAAACCCATTTGCTGAATGGTATCACTAATTTTGATGTTTGACATGACTCAGTTACTCTACAAAACACTCTCTTCAGACCATTGTGATCCTGTTCTACATGGATGTGATTTTAACTTATGTTACAGTGATCTTAAATGCTCCACTAACATAAGGACCAGATATGTTCCTCTACCAAATGGTTTGTTTCATTATAAGACAAAAGTTTCAAAGAGGAAAATATATTCAATGGTCAGTCAATTTTTCTTCAGTTCCTAACTATTTACAGTTATACTCTGCACTACATTGAATATTTTACCCTTGTACAAACTTTTTGTGAGAAATGTAAATATTTGTGGACTTAAATTCTCCCAAGAACAGAGGCTGTTATTTTTAAGTCAGGATTTTATTACAAAGACAACATATGAGTAACTTAATATCTTCAAGGAGGTTATCTGGCACTGAGTGAGGATGCAATAAAAGAATGTGATTTGTGGTGTTATGAGGGATTTGAAGTTGCCTGTAATAATTTTTGAATATTATGCACTGATGTAGATAATATATGCATCCAGTAGACATCACAATAAGTTATTTCAGTAGCTGGATTGTTAGGATATGCATCCAGGAAGTTGTGGGGTGGGGGAGAGCAGGAAAGAGGAAGAATCAGATATACATTTCCCAGTGAACACTTTGGAGACAAGGTAAGAGCCATTTACTTTAATGCTTTGGCTCTGAGCCTCTGCAAAGCTCATCAAACTGGTTTTGGGCAGCAGATTGAAGCATGTGAGCCAAGAGAACAAAAAAGTTTGGCTGGATTTAAAAACAGGCCCTGGGAGAGCTAAGGGGAACAAACTAAGATCCAGACTCCAAAGGTAAGGATCTAGGGGTAAGACAGACCTGCCTAGGACCCTAGGTAAGAGAGCAATGCATCTAAATCCTTTGATGTTTTAACAATCCTTTTCTGTTATGCTATGCTTTGTTCCTACTGTTAAGATTAAACGATACTTTGTTTTAAGGTGGCTATTTTTGGTCACTGCTGAGCACTCACAACTCACGTTGAAATAAAACTAGTGCTCAGCACCTTTGAAAAATAAACTTTCAGTTGCTCCCACTCATTATGGATTTATGAAGACAAGCATTCAATCACATTTACATTATAATAGTTTGAGATACAGTGATATCTAGTTAGAACAAGGGACTGTGCCTTAGGTCTCCCGGCTTCTATTCCTAACTCTGCAGTTGCCTCACTATGTGACAAGGCACGTAATCTTTTCAGTTTACGTGTCTATAAAATGGGCATAACACCACCTACCTCAAAGGGTTTAAAGAGGGTTAGTTGTGTTTGTAAAGAACTTAGATTCTCAGATTCTCAGAATACAGGCAAAGGGCCTGTGCACCACTGAAGTCTTCAGACAAGGAGCAGATGTCAGCCTAAGAAAGTCAGTGCCAAAGTGTATGATATCACCAGTATATCTTGCTGATCAGAACTGGAGTTATAGCTCTTCAGGCCTAGCTAATCCCTCCAAGCCTAAGACAAGTGACACTGTGTTGAAGGTCTGCTCTTCTATTAGCCTTGGACAAACTTGTTCCCAGAATGAGCTCCTGTAGCAGGGTTGTCTGTTTGGTCAGCATGCCTAGTGTGACTGCTGGAACACTGGACTAGTCTTCCACTGCTGGAATAGTGTGTCCAGTTCTGGCATCAACAATTCAAGAAGGATGTTGATAAATTGGACAAGGTTCAGGGAAGAGCTATACGAATGATTAAAGGATTAGAAACAAAGAGATTATTAGATACGTATTCTTCTACATGAAATTTAATAGTGGCCTCAGAGGTATTTTATAGATCTGTGGTTGCAGATATACGAGAGGTGACAAAGTAGCACAATAAAATGACTTGAAGTGGGTGGGTCTACTGTGAACTAACATTAATTTTATACCTTGAAATTTGTGATCAATTAGTCACTATTTTTGGCAAGTTTTATTAGAATTTTCAACTTGTTAGAGAATAGTCCATGTCAAGATCTTAAATTAGGAGTCACCTATTATTACAGATCCTTACATCTTTTCTCCAGATCAGAGAACTTTATGAAACACTTCTCAGATTAGAGTAAATGAGAAGGGTGTCAGGACACATACACTTTTAAAAACAGTTTTTTGCTTACAGACATTTCTATTGCACTCATGGGCGCGTGTGCACGTGGGTGGGGGAATTAATTGACTTGTTCACTGACAGCAGGGGCTGAAGTCCCACATCCGCAGTGCTAGGAATGGTGAGACAATACAAAGGAGCCACGGGGAGGGGCGCTTAGATACCTTGATTCCAGTAATCCCTCAGCTACTGTGGCCTTCTTCTTTACCCAGCTTTCTTTCTCACTGCACTAATGGCATCAGCTAGTGCTGTTGATCACTGGGTCAGGATCTCTTCCCCTCACTCCCTCTGAACAATGACTGTAGATTGTCACTACTAGAAAATGTGAGCAGAGGAGCTGGAAGGAGAGGACAGGGAAAGAAGGAACAGTGTCTTAATGAGGCTGCAAGCCCATAGCAGTAGCAGTTCAGCCTGTCTCTTGGAGCCCTTAATTTATCACTGAGTGGGAGTGAAGTCAAGAAATGAAGAGGACAGAGAGAGCTTGACCTGGGAAGGGGACAGTAGGAACCCAATTGGAGGGAGGGAGATACTGCCCTTTATGTAAGAGCACAATCTAGAGGAGACATGTGGGGGTGGGGTCAGGACTGGAGAAATATTCCAGATGTCTGAAAAGAGGATGACATAAATGGCAAGGGAAGGAGGGGAGGAGGAAGAGAGAGAGAGTGAGAAGGAACCAGTGAAGGGAAAGAAGACAAAACCACAGACTAAAGAGCACACTAGTTCAGGGCCCACTACTGTTCCCCTCCCTCTCATGAAAATTATACTGGCTCCAGTGACACACTCGCTTCTTCAAAATGAACCATGGATTCGTCCGCTGTTCTGTACTCTCCCTGAGAGGCCCATCTGTCCTCTGAAAAGGGGAGGAGACGAACAGGAGGCTCAGCACAATGCAGTTTCCTCCAGCTCCGTACAGTGCAGCAAAGAATCTGCCCCAAATCAGCGCCCCGGCGAAGTCTGGTCCTCATTCAGGGATCCAAAATAGCCCAGCCCCAGGAAGGAACTCTTTCCCCCACACAGGTGTTTTTAAAAAAAGAAATGAAAGCAAAGTAAACTGAGAACTTCTCAAGGGTTCCTGGACCCTTTGAATAAAAGCTAAAAAGGCATTTGGATGGTAAGAAGACAAGAGAGCACCTTTTTATTGTCCTCTTTCACTCACATTTTGATCCATTATCTGGTACGGGTTTTGGTAATCTTCCATTTAAATCCCCCATGAATTTAAAGACTCAAAGTGCTAGAGGAAAAGATGCTAGATTTGGAGAGAGGTGAGGAATGGGCCTCTGCACTTTGGTCTGGAAAAGCCTATTAACACATTTGCCATTATGGACTGCCCCAACTTCTGCTACCCATGTTAAATCTCTCAAATTGGTCCCTACTACAGGACATGTTTGCCATAGTAAGGGAGTCTCCTAATACAATAGTTCTGTGCAGGGATCTGCAGGATTCTAACTTGCTTATGTCTTTGCTTTGTTCTTCACAGTGCTTCATGCATTGAAGTTCTAAGTGCTGATCTAAAATCTTGGGTATTTTTCAGTTTGGTGTAGGCTTGTTTGTACCACTGTTGTTGTTGAGTCCAGGGAATGAGGGTATATAGAAATAGATCTTGTTGTCATTCAGATTCCTACCATGATTCTTAAAACCATTCTCCCCTGCCCTTTTTTTAAAAAGCAGACCAGCTGAATGTAGATGATTTTGCATGGTAACTTGTTATGGAAGCCAAACTTGGCTAGTGGTTCTAGTTTGTGTTTTCAGAATCTGAAGGTATGTTTTGTAGTAAACTACCATAGTCTTCAGCATGGAGGCTCTGAAAGCACAGGGGACTTTGCTATTAAGTCTAAATGGATCTTGACTTTGTAGGGAAGAATACCTGAATGTTATAGACTACAGAAGTTTGTTACGTTTGCACTACAGGTCAGCCAAAGGCATGTAGCCAAAATTAACAAATACATTTTTAACTAATGAGTAATACTGCGTCTCTTGATCCACTCACTGTACACACAAGCCTTTAATACAATAATGGAGACTGTGAAAAGAAACATGGAACAAAAAGAGAAACATGGTACAGGAACATTGCACATTATGACATAAGGCTTACACTAACAGTTCATAGAAGAAAATAACCATTTTATCAGTATGCTTCTGTGGCACTTGCTTTTGTTTTCCCTACCCCCATCTCAGTTTTCTGAATGAAGGTAATCAAAAACACCCCTCTTTAAAATACTGCATCCCCATCAGTCAACCCACATCCAAAAAACCCACCGAGTATCTCCACTAAAATCAGAGGCCGAAGAGAGGCCTTACAGCCCATGCAACCACCAACCAGGGTAGCCTGCCTCATAGAACTTACAAAGTCAGGCTAGAAAGAGACTTTTCCAAAAGTCTAACACTTTTAAACACCTAAGGGCTGCTCTACACACAAACTTGCACCAAAGTAACTAAATCAGTTTTAATTCACACCGATTCAGTGCAAATCTCTTATTTGGGAATAAGTATTCTAATTTGATTTTCTTTGTCCCAGACTTTTCTTCCAAACCAAAAGTGTCCAAAATCAGACTTGCACCCAATTAACCAGAGGTTTGAATAAAAGTGACACAGTTGGGGCAAGTTTGTGCATAGAGCAGCCCTAACAAGCACATCTAGTTAAGGCTTGTAGTCCACTGAAATCTAAAGGAAATTCACCCCTGGGCAAAGGGCCTGTGCACCACTGAAGTCTTCAGACAAGGAGCAGATGTCAGCCTAAGAAAGTCAGTGCCAAAGTGTATGATATCACCAGTATATCTTGCTGATCAGAACTGGAGTTATAGCTCTTCAGGCCTAGCTAATCCCTCCAAGCCTAAGACAAGTGACACTGTGTTGAAGGTCTGCTATTCTATGAGCCTTGGACAAACTTGTTCCCAGAATGAGCTCCTGTAGCAGGGTTGTCTGTTTGGTCAGCATGCCTAGTGTGACTGCTGGAACACTGGACTAGTCTTCCACTGCTGGAATAGTGTGTCCAGTTCTGGCATCAACAATTCAAGAAGGATGTTGATAAATTGGACAAGGTTCAAGGAAGAGCTATACTAATGATTAAAGGATTAGAAACATGCCTTATAAGAAACTCAATTGATTTAGCTTAACAAAGAGACGCTTAAGGGGTGACTTGATTTGTCTATAAGTACCTACAAGGGAACAAATATTTGATAATGGCATTTCAATCTAGCAAGTCAAAGGTATAACACAATCCAATGGCTGGAAGTTTAAGCCAGACAAATTCAGACTGGAAGTAAGGTATACATTTTTAATAATGAGGTGTGACAAAGTTCTGACCTTGTCTCAGTGGGTCCCACGCTTCCTGGCGGATTACGGTAGCCTCAGAGGCTCACTGTGACCCTCCATGTAGCCCTTCTCTCTCTAGAGGCAAGGGTCAGAGCCTACTGAGCCATTTTCATCATAAGCCAGCACGGGAGGTGAAGAGAAGCAATGCTCCCTCGCAGAGTCTCTGTTGTCTCACAGTCTCAGTGATTAATCAGCAGGGGTGGGGAGGGAGCGCAGGGCCACCCTCTACTCCGGGCTCCAGCCCAGGGACCCTAATAGTAGCAGCTATTGGTAGCTGACTTTTTGGAAACAGGACGGGTACAATTCCCTGGGCCACTTCCCCACAGCAGCCCCCACTTCCTCAATATCTACTTCACCTTTACATCAGGGCCTCCTTCCTTGTGCCTGATAGGGTTTGTACTGCTCAGTTTCTCCAGCAGCACGGCTTCCTCCTACAGCTCCTGACACACGGTCCCACCTGACTAACTGGGAGGCTTTGAACTAGTTTCAGCCAGCCCCTGATTGACTTCAGGTGTCCCAATCAACCTAGCTGTCTTCACTGCTTTCTGGAAGGATCTTCATAGGCCCCAGGTGTCTTAATTGACCTGGAGCAACTGCCATTTGCTTACCCTTGTAACAGGGATTTGTTTAGCCTGGGGCTAATATATCTGACTCCCACTATTTTCCTATAGCCATCTGGCCTTGCCCCATCACAGCGGGTAATTAACTATTGGAACAATGTACCAAGGATTGTGGTGAATTTTCTATCACTGACAATTTTTAAATCAAGATTGGATTTTTTTTCTCATAGCTATTCTCTAGGGATTATTTTTAGTAAATTCTATGTCCTGTGTTCTACAAGAAGTCAGGCTAGATTACCACAATGGTTCCTTCTGGCCAAGGAACCTATGAATCTACTTCAGAAAGGGTGAAGAGCTCAGATACTGTGGTATAATTACTAAAGTCAGAGTATTCGGGGTTTTATGAAGAGATTTCAATGAGGAGAGAGAGCACATTAACAGCAGCTGCCATGGGAGATTCTTTTCACCCCCATCCCCTAGAACAGGTTGAGATTAAGAGCAATGAGCTATTATGGTCACAACCACAACATAAGCTGTGTCTGAGGCCTTGACAAACCAATGCCCAGACTAAAGTAGGTAATAGTTATCACTAAGTGTCCCAGATGACAGGTGCTTTGGTGACATCCTTAGGTGTTTTTTAAGGCCTTGTAGCTCTAGAGACTCTACTACAGGTCTTGGCACTCTTTGATCCACCTAAGAAGTCCTCAGAGATATCAACCTCCATAGGAATTTCTTTATTTTGAAGGGCAGGATTTAGAAACCAGTGATGACAAGGCACAATGCAATTCATCTCCAGTTGCATCTATCAGAGCTCTGATGTCTTAGATAAGAACAAAGGTCTCTGGCACCAATTTACTGTTACTGTGTGAGAGAGTCCATATGTCTTCTCTAGAAGTTACTTAATTTCTTGCTCTTGCAGGACCCATCATATAGCTGAGCCATTATTAATTATCTTTGAAAACTCATGGAAAATGAGTGAAATTCCCGAGGACTAGAAGAGGACAAATATAGTGCTAATCTATACAAAGGGGAATAAGGATAACTTGGGGAGTGAGTCTATGGCTACCCTGTAGAGCTTATAGCGGCGCAACTGCCCCAGTGCAGCTATAGTGCAGAAACCCTAAGCCAACTGGAGAAAACTCTCCCATCAACTTAATTACTCCAGCCGCCGTGAGTGGTGGTACCTATGCCTCTCCTGCCAACATAGCACTATCCACACTGGCACTTGGGTCATGGTAACTTATGTCACTCAGGGATGTGTATTATTTACACTTCTGAGTGACATAATTTATGCCAATTTAACCTGTAGTGTGTACATAGCCTTACAGACCAGTCATCTTAACTTCAGTTCCTGGAAAGATAATGGAGCAAATCAAGCAATCTGAGTTAACTAGAGACATCTGAGTGCAATTAAGGTTGCTGGTGACCTTTAAAAAAACCTTTTCTGGTGAGAGAGAGGGAGGAGGGAGGAGAAACAAGCTTCATCATAGTTAGTAGCAGCAGGGAGCAAGGTTTCTACTAGGTAAAAAAATAATCCAGGGTGAAGAATTAAAAACCTCCAGAGTACGACTGACTTACTCCAGCCCCCCCAACACTGCCAGAGGGAGAAACACTGAGGCAGACAAATCAACTGCTGCTGAACCAGAAGGCCCAAGACCCAGGCAACTCATAGGAGGCAGAAGACAACTGAAAGCCCTGACTGCTCTGGGAGATGGCCATGATAACTGCTGGCCCTCAGGGATCAGGTCCTATCTGCAAAAGTTGACGACAGAAGAAGGTGTTCAGGCATATCACCTCATATTTCAAAAAACAACACTATGTGAGGCCTGGCCCCAAGACCAGTGGGCCAGTATCCTCACTCATTTCCTGTATGGGAGGGCCCAGAAGGCCTACTATGACATGGCAACAGAAGATGCTAAAGACTAGTCCCAGCTGAAAGATGAGATTCAGGCAAGATAAGGAGTGACTACAGCCATAAGGGACCAGGAATTCCACAAGTGGAGGTACTGGGAGAGCACAGTGCCAAGGTCACAACTGTTCAACCTGATCCATCTAACATGGAAGTGGCTTCATCCCAAGACCCACAGAACAGAAAAGATCATAGAATTCATGGTTTGGGACAGATTAATGAGAGGACTACCTCTGACTTACAAGGGTGGGTTGGCCAAAATGACTTTTCCTCTTATGATGCTTTGGTCCTTCATAGACTCATTTAATGACCAGAATGCTTTTTCAGACAACTGGAGAAGAGATGCGCTAGACCAAGAGGCCAATCCCAGTCCCAAAGGCCTGGACCTCCAAAACTTCAGGGAGGACTGTGTTGGGTAGGAGGGACACCAAAGAGTGCCCTGTGGCTGTGAAGTGACTTACGGAACTGGGGAGAAAAGGCCATAGAATGAGACATAATAGCCCAAAGAATAGGGGGATATCCTGGACAGTGTATAGATGTTATGCTTGTTGGGAACTAGGGCAATGTCCCAACATTGAGGAGCCCATGCAGTGCAGTCTGGGTAATAGATCTTCATTATGTGATCTAATCAACCTTGTAGGAGTTGCTATGACCCCATATAGATATACACAGGCAGTTAGACTGAATGGTATAGAAACCATTGCTTTAGTAGACTCACGAAGAGCAGTCATGCTGGTCTCTGGGAAACTGGTGGAGGGGAACCAGGTGTCTCCAGCCAAATGCATAGGAATGACCCACATAGATGGGGCAGTTAATTACTACCCGGCCATCACCATACAAATTGAAGTTCAGGGAAATACAATGGTGTCTGTGGGAGTAATCCCTAAACTTCTGTATCCTGTGCTCATAGGATGAAACTTTGCAGGTTTGGAACTCTACTGGGAGGAAAACAGTAACCCAAGGGCCAATATTGTGGCCCCAGAAAATAGTCCTCTTCTCAGTTTCTCTGAATTAGCCCAGGACTTATTGTCACCAATTGGGAAGTACCTGAAGACTAAACAAGAAAAGAGGACACAAAATACTGGGGACCAAAATTTTGGCCCAGAATCAAAAGGTGGATGTTTGTGAGGTAAGCGATCTTGTCCAACAGGCAAGGAGGCAACTCAGATAGTTAGCGAACCTGAGGCTGGGCCCAGTTCCACTGAGACCGATCCTGGGGGTGAAACAGAAATAGAGCCCCTTGAGTTTGGACATATCAATCCCTTGTATTAGATTATTGGGCAGGACCAAGCCAATGATCCTCTATACCACAGTATTAGAAAAGAAGAAGTTGAGATGAATGGGGTCCCAGTAGCGGGGAAAACCAAAGGCTGTACTTCATGATAATAAAAGACCTATTACATAGAATAGTCTGACTACAGGAGCGAGAACTGGAGCAGCTTTTAGTACCTTGAGGACACCAAAGGGCAGTATTAGACCTCACCCACAATCCTTTGTTTGGGGACATTTAGAGGGTAGTTAAAACTTACATAGAATCCTACAAAGGTTCTTTTGGCCAAGGGGCTATATGGAGGTCTGTTGCTGTTGAACGTCCTACCCTGAATGCCAATTGCACGACCCACAACCTCACATAAAGGCCCCTTTAGTACCCCTACCAATTGCTGAAGTCCTGTTTCAGAGGATAGCGATGGACCTGACAAGCCCACTAGTGAAGTCAGTGCAGGATCATAAATATATGCTCATGGTTCTGGACTACTCTACGCCATACCTGGAGGCCATACCCCTGCAAACACAATGCTGAAGATGACAGCAAAGGAGTTAATCCAAATTTTCTCTATGGTAGGAATACCTAAGGAGATTAACAGATCAACGGACGGAATCATCAGATTCCAAAACTGATGGAAGGACCTGTGTGCAGTGCTTCTAATATGGGCCTTATGAACCTCAGTCTACCATCCACAGATGGGTCGAATGCTTTAACAGAATGCTGAAGAGCATGATATGGAAAGTAGTGAGTCAAGAAGGGAAAAATTGGGATACCTATTTTCTATCCTACCTGATGTTTGCCTCCTCTCCCCCCCTCCCCCGGCAGCATGTTGTACATTGCCAAGGAGGCATGGGGGGCGGGTATAATAGGCCAGGAAAGGCAAAGTCTTACCTGGTGCAGCCATCTCCGAGGTTGTGTTGTGGTGACCCTGCCCCTTCCCCAAGGCCCCCACCACCACCTGCTGCTGCTGCTGCTGCCTGCCTACCTGCCCCCTACCTCCCCATCTGGTCCCCGCTGTTCACCACGTCGCTTCTCCTCAGGGGTGGGGGAGTGATCAAAGTTGGGGGGAGAGGGAGTGAGGCAGATCAGCCAGGCACTGAGCCCAGGCATGGCACTCAGGCCGGGGAGCGGCCAGGCGTGGCGCTTGGTCCGGCGCTTGGAGCGGCCTGGCACAGCGCTCAACCCAGCACTGCAGGGGCTGGCCCAGGGAGGCTAGTGTGGGTGAGCCGCGGCTCCTCTGGTCATGGGTAGGGGGCCCTCAGGGCTCCTTCTGTTATGAGGGGTCAGGTTCTGGGGCTTCGGCATGCGGTGAGGCTCTGGTGTGCAGGGGGGTGGGGCTTCAGGCAGAAGTGGAGGGGCCAGCGGGCTAGCCTCCCCAAAGTGGGGGTTCACCCGCTGCCCATACAAGGAGGGTTAGGAAAAACAGCCTAACCAGGGAAGGAATGTCATTGAATATGTGATACAGATGTGGAACAGAATAGCTCAAGTCACCCCCATAGTATGGGAATACATGGAAAGAGTACAAGACCTATTACAATCCTCAAGCAAAGGTTTGGCAATTCCAGACAGGGGACTGGGTAATGGTGCTGATGCCCACAGCAGAAAGCAAGCTCTTGGCCAGATGGCAGGGGCTATATGAAGTATTAGAAGCTGTTAGAGCAGCTAGTGAGGAGGGCTTTAAACTAGGTTCACCGAGGGAAGGAGACCAAAGCCCGGAGGTAAGTGGGGAAGTGGGATACCAGGAGGAAGCACGAGCAAGAGCATGCGAAAGGGGAGGGCTCCTGCCTCATACTGAGAAAGAGGGACGATCAGCGAGTTATTTCAAGTGCCTATATGCAAGAAGCCTGGGAAACAAGCAGGGAGAACTGGAAGTCCTGGCACAGTCAAGGAATTATGATGTGATTGGAATAACAGAGACTTGGTGGGATAACTCACATGACTGGAGTACTGTCATGGATGGATATAAACTGTTCAGGAAGGACAGGCAGGGCAGAAAAGGTGGGGGAGTTGCACTGTATGTAAGGGAGCAGTATGACTGCTCAGAGCTCAAGTATGAAACTGCAGAAAAACCTGAGAGTCTCTGGATTAAGTTTAGAAGTGTGAGCAACAAGGGTGATGTCGTGGTGGGAGTCTGCTATAGACCACCAGACCAGGGGGATGAGGTGGACAAGGCTTTCTTCCGGCAACTCACGGAAGTTACTAGATCGCAGGCCCTGGTTCTCATGGGAGACTTCAATCACCCTGATATCTGCTGGGAGAGCAATACAGCGGTGCACAGACAATCCAGGAAGTTTTTGGAAAGTGTAGGGGACAATTTCCTGGTGCAAGTGCTGCAGGAACCAACTAGGGGCAGAGCTCTTCTTGACCTGCTGCTCACAAACCGGGAAGAATTAGTAGGGGAAGCAAAAGTGGAGGGGAACCTGGGAGGCAGTGACCATGAGATGGTCGAGTTCAGGATCCTGACACAAGGAAGAAAGGAGAGCAGCAGAATACGGGCCCTGGACTTCAGAAAAGCAGACTTTGACTCCCTCAGGGAACTGATGGGCAGGATCCCCTGGGAGAATAACATGAGGGGGAAAGGAGACCAGGAAAGCTGGCTGTATTTTAAAGAATCCTTATTGAAGTTACAGGGACAAACCATCCTGATGCGTAGAAAGAATAGTAAATATGGCAGGCGACCAGCTTGGCTTAACAGTGAAATCCTTGCTGATCTTAAACACAAAAAAGAAGCTTACAAGAAGTAGAAGATTGGATAAATGACCAGGGAAGAGTATAAAAATATTGCTCGGGCATGCAGGAGTGAAATCAGGAAGGCCAAATCACACCTGGAGTTGCAGCTAGCAAGAGATGTTAAGAGTAACCAGAAGGGTTTCTTCAGGTATGTTAGCAACAAGAAGAAAGTCAAGGAAAGTGTGGGCCCCTTACTGAATGAGGGAGGCAACCTAGTGACAGAGGATGTGGAAAAAGCTAATGTACTCAATGCTTTTTTTGTCTCTGTCTTCACGAACAAGGTCAGCTCCCAGACTACTGCACTGGGCAGCACAGCATGGGGAGGAGGTGACCAGCCCTCTGTGGAGAAAGAAGTGGTTTGGGACTATTTAGAAAAGCTGGACGAGCACAAGTCCATGGGGCCGGATGCGCTGCATCCTAGAGTGCTAAAGGAGTTGGCGGATGCGATTGCAGAGCCATTGGCCATTATCTTTGAAAACTCACGGCGATCGGGGGAAGTCCCAAACGACTGGAAAAAGGCTAATGTAGTGCCCATTTTTAAAAAAGGGAAGAAGGAGGATCCTGGGAACTTCAGGCCAGTCAGCCTCACCTCAGTCCCTGGAAAAATCATGGAGCAGGTCCTCAAGGAATCAATTCTGAAGCACTTAGAGGAGAGGAAAGTGATCAGGAACAGTCAGCATGGATTCACCAAGGGCAAGTCACGCCTGACTAATCTAATTGCCTTCTGTGACGAGATAACTGGCTCTGTGGATGAGGGGAAAGCAGTGAATGTGTTGTTCCTTGACTTTAGCAAAGCTTTTGACACGGTCTCCCACAGTATTCTTGCCAGCAAGTTAAAGAAGAATGGACTGGATGAATGGACTATAAGGTGGATAGAAAGTTGGCTAGATTGTCGGGCTCAACAGGTAGTGATCAATGGCTCCATGTCTAGTTGGCAACTGGTATCAAGTGGAGTGCCCCAAGGGTCGGTCCTGGGGCTGGTTTTGTTCAATATCTTCACAAATGATCTGGGAAGATGGTGTGGATTGCACCCTCAGCAAGTTTGCAGATGACACTAAACTGGGAGGAGAGGTAGATACGCTAGAGGGTAGGGATAGGATACAGAGGGACCTAGAGAAATTGGAAGATTGGGCCAAAAGAAATCTGATGAGGTTCAACAAGGACAAGTGCAGAGTCCTGCACTTAGGACGGAAGAATCCCATGCACCGCTACAGACTAGGGACCAAATGGCTCAGCAGCAGTTCTGCAGAAAAGCACCTAGGGGTTACAGTGGACGAGAAGCTGGATATGAGTCAACAGTGTGCCCTTGTTGCCAAGAAGGCCAATGGCATTTTGGGATGTGTAAGTAGGGGCATTGCCAGCAGATCGAGGGACATGATCGTTCCCCTCTATTCGACATTGGTGAGGCCTCATCTGGAGTACTGTGTCCAGTTTTGGGCCCCACACTACAAGAAGGATGTGGAAAAATTGGAAAACGTCCAGCGGAGAGCAACAAAAATGATTAGGGGACTGGAACACATGACTTATGAGGAGAGGCTGAGGGAACTGGGATTGTTTAGTCTGTGGAAGAGAAGAATGAGGGGGGATTTGATAGCTGCTTTCAACTACCTGAAAGGGGGTTCCAAAGAGGATGGATCTAGACTGTTCTCAGTGGTAGCAGATGACAGAACGAGGAGTAATGGTCTCAAATTGCAGTGGGGGAGGTTTAGTTGGATATTAGGAAAAACTTTTTCACTAGGAGGGTGGTGAAACACTGGAATGCGTTACTTAGGGAGGTGGAGGAATCTCCTTCCTTAGAAGTTTTTAAGGTCAGGCTTGACAGAGCCCTGGCTGGGATGATTTAACTGGGGATTGGTCCTGCTTTGAGCAGGGGGTTGGACTAGATGACCTCCTGAGGTCCCTTCCAACCCTGATACTCTATGATTCTATGAATTCCACAATTTTATAGCCAAAAGCTGGAGCAACAGTCACCCAAAAGACAGCACCCAAAGAAAATAGACCTCAGGGAGAAGTAAAAATATTTCCCGAATTGACCCCTGAACAATTTAGAGAGGTCATCAAAATGATTGAATGGAACCATGATGTGTTCTCAGAGAAGCCAAGCTGAACCACAGAAGCTCATCACCCCATCATCATAAATCCCAGAGTACAGGTGAAGGTTAAACCATGTTGGATCCTGTAGGTTAAAAAGAAGGAGATCAGAAGTTAAGACAATTCTGAAGCTGGGAGTCATTGAAGAATTCCATTAATCAATGATCCAACCCAATCATTCTGGTATCTAAACCAGATAGTACCACGAGGTTCTGCAGTGACTTCCGAAAACTAAACAAGGTGTCACAATTCAATGCATATCCCAAACCTTGGATAGACAAACTGACTGGCCATTTTGTAAAAGTAAGATTCTTGTATATTCTTGACCTGACCAAAGGGTATTGGCAAAGGAGGCCAAAAAGAAGACTGCTTTTTCTACACCAAAAGGCTTGCACTAGTATACCATCCTCTCTTTTGGATTACATGGGGCTCCAGCAACCTTCTAACAACTCATCAATAAGCTATTACCCCCACATGCCAAGTATGCAGCCACTTACTTGTATGATGTGGTCATACACAGCCAAGACTGGGAGACACACCTAGAAAAGGTGGAATATGAGAAAGCAGGCCTCACCACTAATCCATCCAAAGATGCAATAGGGCTAGTGGAAGCCAAAAATCTCTGGTACATCATGGGGAGAGGTGTAGTGAAACCCCAACTGAACAAGATAGAGGGTGATACCAAGTTGGCCTTCATTAATCAGGAAGAAACAGGTCAGAGCATTTCTGGGGATAGTGGGGTATTACAGGCAGTTCATTCCCCATCTGGCCAAGAGCTTGCTTTCTGCTGTGTTCATTCGCCACCTGAGCATACCGTTTGATGAATCTGAGGCCAGAGGCCCAAACATAGTAAAATGTACAGATGCAGCTGAAGAAGCTTTTGCAGATCTGAGGACAGCCCTTTGCAGTAATCCAGTGTTAGTAGCCCCAGACTTTGTGAAAGTTCATATTATAAACAGATGCCTCCAAAGCAGGGTTGGGAGCTCTACTTTCTCAAATGATAGGAGACGAAGAACACCCAGTCTTGCACCTCAGTAGGAAATGCCTTCCCAGAGAACAAAAGTACACCATAGTGGAGAAGGAATGCCTTGCAGTAAAATGGGCCAAGGAAACCCACTGGTATTACCTGCTCAGATGGCGCTTTACCCTCATTACAGACCACGGCGCCCGTGGTTGTTGATGCACTGGAACAAAGAAAAAAATGCAAAGATAACAAGATGGTTCCTGTCACTACAGCCATTCCACTTCAGGGTGCAACATATGTCAGCGCTGGTGACCTGTTAAGGGTACACCATTTCTTAGCCCAACACCACCATGTTGAGTGGAGGGAGATGGGGGAAATATGTGACAAAGAGAGGCCTGACAGCTGACAGGTGGAAGGCAGGTATATCAGCCCTAGAATGGTAAAAGCCCTTCTCCCTATGAGTTAAAGAGGTTTCCTCAGGTTAACTAGAGACACCTGAGTCCAATTAAGGGCTGCTGGTGACAGGGTGCTGGAACAATTTGTATGGCGGGGGTGCTGAGAACCATTGAACCACACTGTAAACCCTGTATATGATGAAAACCACTTCAAGCCAGGGAGTGCAGCAGCACCCCCAACGCCCCTAGTTCCAGCATTAATGGCGAGTGACCTTTAAAAACTCCTCTTCCGGTGAGAGAGCGGGAAGAGAGATGAGACACAAGCTGCAGCAGAGAAAAAAGTCTTTGCCTGGGTGGAAGGCTCCTCTCCTCCCTATAGGGGAAACAACCAAGTTAATAGATGTGTGGGGAAGGACTGGTGATCAGAAACCAGCATCCTAATGCAACGTGCCGGAGAGGGGGCAGGGAAAGGTATTTCTTGTTTAGGGAATTTTGTTTTGCTTAAGAGAACTACTTGGGCCTACACTGAGACCCATCTTGTAAATACTGAAAAATAAACAGCCGCGAAGAATTAAAAACCTCCAGAGTAGGACTGATTTACTCTAGGCCCCCCACCACTGAGAATCACTGAGGCAGATGAGGCAAAGGAGGTGCCTTGCCACACTAGTTATTGGGTCAAATTTCCATTCAAAAATAGTTTCATACTACAGACATACTGAACATGTCAGTTGATTGATTTTAAAACTCAACCTTCTATCCAATGCCTAACTGTATTTCAGGAGTTCTCAAAAACATTTTTATCACATGGATTGTATCTCCACAGAGAGACTGCAAATGGGAGGGGAGGTAGCTGGTGAGACAGTCACAGGGCATCTCTGTGGCAACTACAGAATTGCTTATATGGAAATGCAATAGTAGGACAGCACTTCATGTAATGTTTAGCTGTCTCAAATGTTATGTAATAGCTGGAAACAAGGTGGAGGGCTGCCAATATGTTACCAACCAGCTTTTTGCAGACGATCAGCAAATGCACCTTAAATCCGTGGCTGTGAAGTTTGGGAGCCAGTCATCTAATTAATAAATATTTAGACTATTTGCATCTACAGTGTACATATTTTCTTAACAAACATAAAATTTTTAAACTAACTGTCATAAATATAAAGGGAAGGGTAAACCCCTTTGAAATCCCTCCTGGCCAGGGGAAAGCTCCTCTCACCTGTAAAGGGTTAAGAAGCTAAAGGTAACCTCGCTGGCACCTGACCAAAATGACCAATGAGGAGACAAGATACTTTCAAAAGCTGGGAGGAGGGAGAGAAACAAAGGGTCTGTGTGTCTGTCTATATTCTGTCTTTGCTGGGGATAGACCAGGAATGGAGTCTTAGAACTTTTAGTAAGTAATCTAGCTAGGTACGTGTTAGATTATGATTTCTTTAAATGGCTGAGAAAAGAACTGTGCTGAATAGAATAACTATTTCTGTCTGTGTATCTTTTTTGTAACTTAAGGTTTTGCCTAGAGGGGTTCTCTATGTTTTGAATCTAATTACCCTGTAAGGTATCTACCATCCTGATTTACAGGGGGGATTTCTTTATTTCTATTTACTTCTATTTTTATTAAAAGTCTTCTTGTAAGAAAACTGAATGCTTTTTCATTGTTCTCAGATCCAAGGGTTTGGGTCTGTGGTCACCTATGCAAATTGGTGAGGCTTTTTATCCAATATTTCCCAGGAAAGGGGGGGTGCAAGTGTTGGGAGGATTGTTCATTGTTCTTAAGATCCAAGAGTCTGGGTCTGTAGTCACCTAGGCAAATTGGTGAGGCTTTTTACCAAACCTTGTCCAGGAAGTGGGGTGCAAGGTTTTGGGAAGTATTTAGGGGGGAAAGACGTGTCCAAACAGCTCTTCCCCAGTAACCAGTATTAGTTTGGTGGTAGCGGCCAATCCAAGGACAAAGGGTGGAATATTTTGTACCTTGGGGAAGTTTTGACCTAAGCTGGTAAAGATAAGCTTAGGTGGTTTTTCATGCAGGTCCCCACATCTGTACCCTAGAGTTCAGAGTCGGGGAGGAACCTTGACACTAACACTGAAGCCTACAGAGCAACCAACAGACTGCCAAGGAAATCAAATATTTCAACAGGAGTAGTCTTCAGTGACAAATGTAGTCCATTTTAACTGACAACAACAATTATGGGTGAGGTAATATCTTTTATTGAACCAACTTCTATTGGTAAGAGAGAAGCTTGTCTCTCTCTCACCAAGAGAAGTTGGTCCAATAAAAGATACTACCTCACCCACCTTGACTCTGTAATATCCTGGGATCTACACAGCTACAACAACACTGTACAGACAGAGACCCTGATGTAGTTGTTGTTATATGCAGTGTAGGTGTAGCTGTGTCAGTCCCAGGATATTAGAGAGACAAGGTGGGTGAGGTAATATCTTTTACTGGACCAGCTTCTGTTGGTGAGAGAGAGAAACTTTTGAGCTTACACAGAGCTGAAGAAGAAACAATAATGAATTTTGGTTTCTATTTATTGGCTCTGTGAACCTTTAGGATTCACATTTTCAGCTTTTCTCCACAGCCATAAGGAAACTAGAAACTTTTTAAAAAATAATTAAGGCCGATATTCTCACATAATTATATCTGACTTCAAAAACTGGAGCTTTAAGGAAAACCCAAAATATCAAAAGAGTCAGCAACGCTGAACATAGCTGTACAATTTGAGGTCACAAACAAAATATAAAAGGAGTACTTGTGGCACCTTAGAGACTAACAAATTTATTTGAGCATAAGCTTTCGTGAGCTACAGCTCACTTCATCGGATGCATTCAGTGGAAAATACAGTGGGGAGATTTATATACACAGAGAACATGAAACAATGGGTGTTACCATATACACTGTAATGAGAGTGATCAGGTAAGGTGAGCTATTACCAGCAGGACAGCGGGGGGCGGGGGGGGAATCTTTTGTAGTGATAATCAAGGTGGGCCATTTCTAGCAGTTGACAAGAACATCTGAGGAACAGTGGGGGAGGGGGCGAGCGGGGGAATAAACATGGGGAAATAGTTTTACTTTGTGTAATGACCCATCCACTCCCAGTCTTTTTTCAAGCCTAAGTTAATTGTATCCAGTTTGCAAATTAATTCCAATTCAGCAGTCTCTCGTTGGAGTCTGTTTTTGAAGTCTCACTTCAGTCCCTGGCAAAATCATGGAGCAGGTCCTCAAGGAATCCATTTTGAAGCCCGTACAGCGTTGACACTGAGTTCGTAAAAAGCCCTGTCTCTGTGGCCTGAGAGGCTTAAATCCGATGTATTCATCATTGGGAATGACGGAGGAGATCACCTGCCAGAGGACAGATCAGATCAGCCTCTGGATCACATGAAGGAACAGCCATGCCCCATTAAAACTGCCTCTGGGAACCAGCCACTGACCTTGGTTTCCCCATGAGCGAGTCCCTAGCACCAAGTGGCAGGGCTTAAAAAGTCATAGCACACAATGGAGAGTGCAGAGCTGAGTCCACGCAGTAACCCCATCTACTCCATGGGCCTGGTTTTCTAGCTCTTGCCACGTTGGTTTCTACAGAAATCATTTGGGACCTGAAAAAGCAGGAAAGCTTATTTTTCTTTTCCAGATTATGAACAAACAGGAAAATGAAGGCGAAGACGACTGAAGCCAATATTTTAAGTTTCTCATGTTGACCTAGCTGACATAGTCGATTTAATTTTTGTTTTTTTTTAAAGTATTTCATTTAACTATTTTAGTTAAAAACAATTTTAACAAAAACAAACCTGATTCTAAAAAACTTGAATGTTTAACTAAATTCAAAAATTGATATGCTTGTTTTTGTTAAAATATTATATGTTTGCTGTTGAAGAAAAAAATCCAGAATACATAACATTGTTGTTTTAGTTAAATAAAAAATTTAAATGTCTGTCGGGTGATGTTCTCCTCCTAATACAGCATGGCAAGAAAATCATAGAATCCAAAGGTTGCGAGGGACCTCAGGAGGTCATCTAGTCCAACCCCCTGCTCAAAGCAGAACCAATCCCCACTTTTTGTCCTAGATCCCTAAACAGCCCCCTCAAGGATTGAGCTCATAACCCTGGGTTTAGCAGGCCGATGCTCAAAGCTATCTCATTTCCTACCCACCTCCTCTCATTGTGTGGATGCAGGCAGGGGTCCTTCTGCACTTCCTTTCCCTACACAGCTTCAAGTGTCATATGGAAGGACACAGGACTCTACAGACCTTCTTAACATTTGCATGCATAGAATCATAGAAGATTAGGGTTGGAAGAGACCTCAGGAGGCCATCTAGTCCAATCCCCTGCTCAAAGCAAGACCAACACCAACTAAATCACCCCAGCCAAGGCTTTGTCAAGCTAGGCCTTAAAAACCTCTAAGGATGGAGATTCCACTACCTCCCTAGGTAACCCATTCCAGTTCTTCACCACCCTCCTAGTGAAATAGTGTTTCCTAATATCCAACCTAGACCTCCCCCGCTGCAACTTGAGACCATTGCTTCTTGTTCTGTCATCTGCCACCACTGAGAACAGCCGAGCTCCATCCTCTTTGGAACCCCCCTTCAGGTAGTTGAAGGCTGCTATCAAATCCCCCCTCACTCTTCTCTTCTGCAGACTAAATAACCGCAGTTCCCTCAGCCTCTCCTTGTAAGTCATGTGCCCCAGCCCCCTAATCATTTTTGTTGCTCTCCGCTGGACTCTCTCCAATGTGTCCACATCCCTTCTGTAGTGAGGGGATCAAAACTGGATGCAATACTCCAGGTGTGCCCTCACCAGTGTCAAATAGAGGGGAATAATCACTTCCTTCGATCTGCTGGCAATGCTCCTTCTAATACAGCCCAATATGCTGTTGGCCTTCTTCGCAACGAGGGCACACTGCTGACTCATATCCAGCTTCTCGTCCACTGTAATCCCCAGGTCCTTTTCTGCAGAACTGCTGCTTAGCCAGTCGGTCTGCATGTACAGAGCCAATGTGAGTTGATTTACAAAAACAAGTGTTAATTTACTAAATATATTTACTAACATTGACAGATCACACCCAGTTTTCACCAGAACATTAATACATATCTCTGATTTAGGGGCTATGCGCCTGCCAAACTGCTACCACGCGTGCACTACAGCTATTCACAAGTTACATTTAAATGTAATAAGACAAGTATTCCTCTCCCTGCAGCCTTTAATTGTTTTAATTCTCAAAAAAATTACATGACTGTATTTATTCAAACTTTACAAATTTATTTCCAGACTGAGAACAAATATGCCAAATTTCAGCATGAAAATGAAGATCTAAGAAGTTAAAAGCAACCAGAAAGTCAGGCTAAGCAAAATGAACTTCATATGGCACAAAAAGGAAGAGAAAAATGCCTTTTCTCCAAAGCTATCTTGTATCCCATATCACTCCTGACTGAAATACTGTTAGAAATTACTAGTTTTACCAATGCTACTGCATTCTTGCCTTACTACAAATCTGCATTTATATGAATGTATTTGGGAATGGGAGTACACAAAAGAACCTAGGATATCTTGGATTCCACCAAGAAATTGGGGTGCCCTTGCTCACTGGGGGTCCAAAATGTGAGGAAAATGGAAGTGTTCATGGAATTTCTATAGATATAATACAATAGTTTGTATCAAAGACAAAAACTGTTATAAGTATAATAAAAGGATTTTATTTACGAGTTTACATAAAGTAATGGCTAAGAGAAGAATTAAATTATGAAGTTATAGTTGTCTCCAACAGAGTTACTACATACTGTGAATCCTAGATAGATTTTTCAAAACATCCTACAGTATTTTACAGTAACATTACAGCTTGGGTCATTCAATGCAGGATTCAGAAATTAGATAAAGTTGTTCTATAAGCTTTTTTTAAAAATAAACAAGGGAATATTTAAAATACAGAAGTGGTTGTCATGCCAGTGTTTGGAGTAAAATATCACAGGAATAACAGATCAGAGGAAAGACGGTCTTGTAGTAATGGCACTGCATAGGGATTTCAAGACCTATGTTCAATTCCTAGCTCTTCTATACACTACCTGTGAGAGCTTGGCCAAGTCATTTAATAACTCTGTACCCCAACTATAAAATGGGGATGACTCTTCCTTTCTCCTACCCTTTGTACATTCTTCAGCTTATGTAGGTCTTAGCACTATTGCTGTATTAACGAACAATAAGTTCTTAAGATGAGTGCGTTAGGCTTGGTCCACACTAGAATCAGAATACAGTTAGTTACAACTGTGGCAAAACAGAATAATTGCTGGCAGGTTTCTATCACTATTCCTTTAGCCGCTAGGTAGTAATGCCCCAAGGTGATCCTCAGGAAAACCAGGCTAGCATCCTACCAATAAACAGATTTAGTCAACTTTGCAGGTACCACAATTATGCTCCTGGTGTGGAGAGAGCCTTTGAGTGCACATGTGCTATGTGATTAGGAATCTCCGGGACAGGACACGTATGGTTTGCTTAACTTCATTTCTATGTTCTCTCCATGTAAATGTTGCAGTTAAGTATTGCTTTTATATTGATTATTTCACTGCTCTATTTTTAAGACACACTTCAGTTTGTTAAATACAAAACAAGCACATACAATTTAGAATTCTGAAATATGCCTGAGTTAATTAGTTGCAATATATGCTGCAAGTACAGAGTACAGGTTACCAA
This sequence comes from Lepidochelys olivacea, assembly GCF_965140295.1. NCBI lineage: Eukaryota > Metazoa > Chordata > Testudines > Cheloniidae > Lepidochelys > Lepidochelys olivacea. The sequence continues at coordinate 54,138,034 of NC_140412.1, forward strand.
TTCCATACCTCAACTGGAAATCCTTTGGTCTTGTAGCCAATAAAAAGGGATTAGATGACCTAAAAAGGGAATAAAAAAGGAAAAGCTACTAACTGTAAAGAGAAAGCCACCACATCAACATCAATTTGATCTTGAATGAACAATAAAGTTAACCAAAAGATGTATCTGATCTAGAGAGGTGAGTCTAAAAATCCGATGAAGAGGAGCAAGGATGAAGAGGTACTATAAGTGTAAGCAGAGACAGGGTGGGCTCCACCCTGACATCTGGTGGTGAGGTGTGGCAAGTTGTGGAAAAGAACTTCAGGGGCTGATCTCATTTGCATAGGCACACCCACCCCGCCTAGAATGAGGCCATAACTGCCCAAATGGTCACTTTGGCTGCTGTGGGATCCCCAGTGTCTCTGTTATTGGGGCGGGAAGAATAAATTGTTAGTACCCTGATTATGGGAACTGTGCTTGGAACTGTACTTGGCCTTTTTGTTATGATGGAGGACTCACCATCAACTGAGTAGCACTCACTAGGCAAGGGACATGGGTTCCAAAACTCTGTGAATTGAGAGAGACTTGAGACAGGTATTAATGCCTGGTGGTGTAGGCCCCTTTGTGAGGGCCTGAAGCACCAATTGCACCTCTGTCTCTCTCCACTGTGGAATGTCAGAGCTAATTTTGGGTCTATTAAGAGTTTTGTTACAGGTACTATGCTGAATTCACTTCAGCCTTATGGTGCACCAGCACTAAGGCTACCACTACTATGAGCTGAAATCACTGAGAGCTGAAATCACTGAGCACTGTGTCAAGTAGTGGGGAGCCGGAAGATCTAGTGTGCAGCGGAGCTGTTTGTGAGACAGCGGTTTGTTCGTGAGACGGCGAGCTGAGCTGAGCGGAGCCAGTCGTGAGACAGCGGTTTGTTCGTGAGACGGCGAGCTGAGCGGAGCCGGTCGTGAGACAGCGGTTTGTTCGTGAGACGGCGAGCTGAGCGGAGCCGGTCGTGAGACAGCGGTGTGTTCGTGAGACGGCGAGCTGAGCGGAGCCGGTCGTGAGACAGCGGTGTGTTCGTGAGACGGCGAGCTGAGCGGAGCCGGTCGTGAGACAGCGAGCTGTGCAGAGCGGAGCTGGTCGTGGTGGAGCGGAGCAGAGCCCTGTGGGGCAGTCAGCTTCAGGACACGTAAGGTGCCCCTTACCTCTTTCCCCCACACCCAGGCACATTTTAGCCAGATTGGGGAGTAACACTCTGCAGGTGAACTTTTGAACTCCGGGGCTGGACTTTTTTTTGGACTTTGGGTGATTTGTGGATTGCTGGACTCAAGAGACGTTTGGGTTCTGGGACTCAAGAGCCTGAGGGAAAGGATGTGGCCCAATTTTTCTGGGGTGGGTCGGTGTTCATGGTTTGGTTAATGAACACTAGTTGTGGTGTTTCCCCAATTTAATGCTGATGTTGTTTGCCTCATGTTATTAAAGATTCTCTACTACACCAAGACTCTGTGCTTGCGAAAGGGGAAGTATTGCCTCCTTGAGGCGCCTAGGGGGGTGTGTAAGATTTTCCCAGGTCACTGGGTGGGGGCTCGAGCCAGTTTTGCATTTGCTTTAATGAGAGGGAACCCCTGTGTACTGAACCCGGCCCTTGCTGCTATCAACTTGGCCTGGCAGAAGGGTTACATAAGGAAAAGAAAACCAGACATTAAACAAACCACCAGCTAAACTGAAGCATTAATGGATTGGAGAAAGAAGGATCTGAAAGGTGGGGCTTATGGCTTGTCTAAATAGAGCTGGCAAACCGCATTGGAGGGATGCAATTTGTGAAGTATTCTACTATGTTGTACTCTAACTGTCCCACAGGTAGGCAGGTTCTTCCTGCTGTCATGATCTAAAAGGTACCTAGTTAATTTAGCATCCATGTGAACTATGTACCTTTTAGGGCATTCTAGCAAGGTCTTTGTGGAGCAATTAGAGCACTTTACCAATAACACTCCGTTGGTACACTTTGTCACACCCTGTAGATAAGCCCTTACAGTCAGGCTTTATCCTGTGTTGGTCTTTATAATTATACCAGAGCAACCTACCAGCAAATGTGGAATTTTTGTTTTTTGAAGAGGACTGGATAGTTTTGTGAGTAGCATCTGTAGCTAACCAAGAAGATAATTTTTTTTAATAAAATACTTAGCATTTATGTAGTACAGTTCATCTTCAATGCTGTTTACAAATTTGATAATCCTTATAACACCTTTGAGTAGATGAGTATTATCCCACTTTCAAAACTGGAGTAGTTGAGGTAAAGATGTTGAGTGATTTTCCCCAGTGCCCAGCAGGAGTCAGATTCAGAACCAGGATAATAAGTCAGAAGCTCTGTGCATCCAATCATGTGCTCACATTGTGCCTCTGAGCTCTCCCAAATAGAGTGGACTGCAGTAGTGAAGCAAGATCTGCTACCAGTGAAGAGGGCACAATCTCCTGGCCAGATGCAAATAGGTTGGGGGAGGAAGTTATTCTGGTCACTGCCATATGATTGTCTAAAAGCAATATCTAACATTACCCTTACGTTAGGAACTTGGAGGCACATACTGGATTTACTCTCAAAGAGGCCAATCTTTTATCTCTGCTATCTCTGCAGCTGCTTCCCCAATGATCATCACCATCTCAGTTTCGCCTGGACTGACCTTTAGCTAGCTTACTCACAAGCACACCCTAATCTCATGGCATTGGCAAAGCACTCAACTTCATCCTATGGGTTGGAGGAGATAAGGGACAATGCTGGATGTCACACATACTGAGAATTCCACACCTCATGACTTCTCATGGCCTGTATAAAAACCGAATAACAGGTCTGGCAACATGGAAACCTGTGGCACACCACACTTAAGAATCTTTTGGGGTTGGACAAGATGCAATTACTACTATATAAACAGCTGTTATGTGTGCATGGTATTTTTTAAGTAACATTCTAGTGAGTTGGGTAGGGACTTATGTTATATGTTTTATTACTTTAATATTTTTTCCTCTTTCAAAAGTTGTCTCCCAAGAGAAGTCAACAGAATAAGCAGGAGACAGACTCAGAGAAGAACAGTATTGTAGCCTTTTATTTTATTTAAAGTGAATTTTGTAATGTGGTATTACACCACAGTGGGTTCGGCTCTGGTGGCTACAGTTTCAAGCTTAACAGAGTAAATGTCACCTCTGCTACTTGCTTCAGAGTTAGAGTCTCTAGGAACACATAAAGACCAAAGGTAGTGACCACACATACATTCACAAGTACAAGGTCTAGGCCAGTGGTCCTCAACCCGCAGCCTGCTTGCAGCCCAATCAGCACACAGCTGTGGCCCATGTGACATCCTCAGGGCCATACAGGTAGTATATATATTGTGTGGATGCAGCCCACAAAACACAGAGAGCTGCATATGCGGCCCACAATAGTAAACAGGCTGAGAACCACTGGTCTAGACTGTTTTACGAGTTTTATTAAAGTTACAATTAAAGTTATGATTACCCAAGCATATAGAAATTCTATACAGACCTATGCACAAGTAACAAATTTAGTTATATTCACATTCTTAACAACAGTGTTAAGGTCTAATCGGCCTCTCATGGCTTGATCATCAGTAGAGAGATGGTTCCTGCTGGAGTATCCCATATGGAGCTCAATTTTCCTTTTCTGGGCATCCCCCTTTTATAATGTGATTCTGTCTATATCTACATTCTGCACATGTCCATAAAAATGTCAACTCTCTTTTCTCTTATTGGTCTGTGTCCCCTGGAAACTTAAGGGACCTAAATTTTCTATAGGCTATGTAAGTTCCCTTTATTGTCATTAGCATTGACGCATAACCAGTATCCTGTGTTTAAGACACATGTTGGAGACAGATGCGCCTTTACATTATTTTTATGATCTAATATTAATCTTCTGGGTAATTTTTTGCTATTTTACCAGTTGGTGCCTCTTTTTCCATAATCTTAGTGTATCGGATTATTTTCTGGTCACTTCTATCATCATTTCTTGTCTCCAAGGCCTAAAATAGCTAAGCTAAAGTCTTGCAGGCCTCAACCTACAGGTTCTTCTGTTTCAGCTTGTCTTACTCATGCCTCATACTTGGTTCCTCTAAATACTGATCAATCTTATACTTTTGTAATCCTACAAATTCATTCTAATTAACATACAATGAATATATATAATAGATGATTAATCATAAATCACACAATAAATGGATAATAAACTAAAATCATTGACTACAGTATGTTACTTCAGAAATTTCTATGAGAGGAAAATGTTGCGTGGGAGGAAGATTTGGTGGTCTGTCCTTCCATTCCCCAGACTGCATTAGTTGCGTGCAGCTGCTCACACTGCTGTTCCTTCAGATTAAAGATATCTCTTTATAAGCCTTCCTTTAAAAAATGACTGGATATGTCACTCAAAGCAGTGTTTTCTGCAGAACATTTCCAAACCTCACTGACTTCTTTAAATCAAGGTTTGATTCACTAGTTTCTAAGATTGTATTGGAAAGAAGATAGGGGCAATGCTAGGTGCTTCGCAAAAGCCAGAGCAGTCCGTGGTCAGGAAGGTACAAGGGTGGATTAAAGCAACCTTAGATGTCCACTGCACTGCGAGCTCTGGGCTGTGCCTCCTAAAATGCATCATGGTGTCTCACTGTGATTATGAAGTCAAGTTTCTTTTTGTATAGATGAGCAGATTTTGCAGGAGTGACTAAAACCTTAATAAAGCATGTATATATTTAAGATCTCCTTCACATCTCCAAGCACCCTTATGTTCCTTTTTGCATCAAATATGAACATGACAATATGGATTCTCAGGTTGTGGAGAGTCAGAATGAGCAACTTGGGGGCAAGATCTAAAAAATAATTACATAATATTAAAACGTATTAAAGTGTCTCAAATTATTGATGCAAAATCTATTCTACGAATAACGGAAAATTGAGTGAATGCTCTCTGATACCATTTTCTAGTAGCTGCAATATTCTCCAGAGTTTCTGTTTTACAAGACAATAGACTATTATCTTTAATAAGAACTCCAGTGAGTTTGTATTTTCATCCTCATTTTAGAAGACTTTACCAAAAACAGTTTGACCCAAAAGGTTAAGATTTTCCATTGCCCCCGTCTTTTTTCCAATACAATCTTAGAAACTACACTGCCGCTGAGGGTGGAGTTTCTGGCCTAGGTAGACTTACACGTGCTTGCTTTGATTGAGCTAGCATGCCAAAAGTAGCAGCGTAGTCGCAGCTAGGCTGGTGATGGCCTTGGCCAGCTGCCCAAATCCATGGGAACACACTTGGGTGGCTCGTCTGAACCACCATGGCCAGAGCACTACTTTTAGCGAGCTAACTCAGCAAAGCTAATGCATGTACATCTGCTGGAGCTAGGAATTACAACTCTCAGCTGCAGGATGGACATACCCTAAGATACACCTAAGATAAAGGTGTCTCTTTGGGCTCCAGCCCTGCTCAGAATGTCCACAGTGCTGTAGACCTACCTCGAACACACCCCATCCCACACTCCATATGCAAGGGCTTGTAATGGGGTCCTCCGGAGGCAGTCTTATGGCTATCTTCCACAGTGCCAGAGGTATCTTGCCCTGGTCACAGCCAGGACTTTTAGGGGCTCTTTACATGGTTCCAGCTTATTGACCTAGAATAAAGGGACCAGAGCTGGGGTGAAGATCTCAGCCAAAAGTCAAACGAAAACAAAAACCAAACCTGTATTATAGGAGAGTTGGGTTTTTTCCCCCTCATTAAGCTATACACCAGAAGAGTACTTCTTTTAGATTTACATGATGCCAATATGCCAAAAAAGACAGACACAGCATGAATTGAGCTAATTCATGCTCCATTTCTGCAGCAAGTTCCACACAGCTGAACTCCCATGCCCATACAAAGCCTCACTAACTTCAGTGGGGTCAGATTGCAGAATCAACGCCTTAGATACTACTGATTATTTATTCTAACACATTTTTAAGTTTCACAAATCTTTTTGGGGTATTAACTGCAATCTTGCCCTTATTGTTAGACCTTCAAGTATTTAAACTTTCGGCCTTTGTGCACTAGTGCATACCAAGATCTAATTATTTGGTAACTGCACAATGTGGTTTGGGGAGTTCATGTTTATATCAGTAAGTTTTATTGATATAGTATGTTTTGATTATTAAAACAATCATGGAAAGGAGAACAAAACCAGAGTAGAGAAAGGAAAAAGCTGTCTATGTTAATACCACCCCAGTGCACTGAAGATTTACAGCCAGGACTTTTAAAACGAGACTGCATAGAAAAAGGAAGATAAAATATTTGGTTTAGAATAAAAGGACCACTTAGGAAACTTAGTAAAATAAATCAAAGCATCACAATAGAGATGGTCCATCTTTTCAGTGCAGTTACCCACCAGTCCAAATCTGTGAACACTAATGGACGTCCTTAACTTTAAACACATAAGTAGTCCCATTCATGTCAAAGGTAAAGTTAAGCATTTAAATGTTGGTAGGATCAGATCCATAATTTTTAAATTTTAAGTTCAAAATGGCTGACTTGCTGTGACAGTGGCTTTTACTCACATCTACCAGAAGGTGAAGAAATGTGTTTTTTTATTCAAGACAATTTATTACACTCCAGTAAAATGCTGCATTTATGGACCCTTTTTGCTTCTTTTTTGATACATATAGGATTGGCCCATTAATTTGACAAGTCAAATAGAAATTGTTAAAATGGAAAAAAAGGACAAATTTACTAAACTAATTAAAATTTACAAAATTATAGTAGTTGCACAGGTAAGGTTGAGTTTGATTTTGCACCAAAAGCAGATATTCACCCTCTTTGTTATGTATGAAAGACACTGCTTATCCTCCCCAAAATTACAATACTTACTCGGTAAATCTTTTAGTTTATAAGGTGAAAGTTAATTTAAAAAAAGGTCCCTCAAGAAATTTAACACCCTTTGTCAGGAGTCTTTTTGTCCTGAATGACTTTAAATAACCCAATAACAGCGACTTCAAAATCTTCCCCTATAGTTAAAGCTTGCTGAAATTTCATACAAAGATTGCATTTGAATAAATTTTTTATGCTCAATAAATGATGTAATAGTGCATGTTTACAGAGAATTGCAAGAGACCACACAGCAAAAAACCAACAAGATTTAAGAGCTGACAGTACTTAAGACCTACAGGCCCTGATCATACAAAGGCATACATACATGTTTACCTTTACACACTGAGTTGTCCCAGTGACTTCAGTGAGACTGTTCAGAGTGGAATCGTGGCAGAACTTCCATCATTTCAGTGGAGTCTGGAGTTCACCCAGTGTATAAAGTTAAGTAACTTGCATGTCTTTGCAGAATCAGGGACTAAGAAAGAATGTAACTGTAGGTCAATACAAATAAAGTATCCATATTTCTTAGGGTAGACAACCGTGAGGAAGGGGAATAAACCCCCAGTTTGAAAAACAAGATCTTCCCTCAAAACAGGTTGTTCCAACATTTCTATATTACAGCTATTATTCGCCAAGCCCTTGATTCTATCATTCTCTGATTGCAAACAATTTTAAAACATAAATAATTAAGGAACGCAAGAGCTAGAAAACCACTATCATGTATTTTTACAACCAACAGTGTAGAAATACAAGTTGTAGAAGGGCATTTAGAATTTTTAAAATTTGCAAAAAAGACCCCAAACCAGAAAGCAGTGACTCTTTCATAAAAACAACCAAACGAGAAGAAACATGCGTGCATGCATGAAGGGAAGTGCCAATACTACCGAAGGTCAGTAATTAAATCAAATAAAAAGTCAGAGAAATGTACATAAAAAGATGAGATCAGTCATGTTCAAAGAACACACACTTTTCTACATAGTTACTTTAGGAAAAGAAGTGTAAAAGTAGTTTAACATGCTGCAGAGTTTTCATAGAAAGTGTCTTTTGGAATATTCAGATACTATTTTCTACCACATCTGACAGTTTTGAGTAAGGCACCCAACACCATCTGACAGAAAAACATGCTTTTTGTGCTTCTTTAAAACTTCAGTTCTGTTGACAAAACAAATCAGATAAAGCGTCTCACTGTCAACAACTTGAAATAGTTGGCTGAATCAATTAATTGTGAACCAGCTTCCAAGTACGTATACATTCTGTGTCTAACGGAATATGTGGGAAGTTTCTCTCCTTACAAATTATGATACACTTTTCCAGGAAACTTCTTCTAGAGAATAGGAAAGGAAATAAATACAAATCAGGAAAGAAAACCTATCTGAAAATATTTCAGTGAAGCATGAATTTCAGAGTTCAATGGAGAGCTCACTGAAAAAATATTCCAAAAAAAACCTGGGCAAACACTTAATATATCTTTTCATTATAAAGCTGCAGTATCCTTTATGTCATGCACTAAAGGAAGAGTCAAATAAGGCATGCTTGATCCTTACACTTTTCAGAAAGTTATTAGTAAGATTTTAGTCAGAATTCATATTCCACACATAATCCAGTTTAAAATAAAACATGTGTTTTTAAAAAGCTTGGTCACTACTTTTTTCAGTCCTAACTCAATCCTTTCCGCATAATTATGCTGTGTACAACTAACAAGTGAGGTTTATTCTGGACTTTGAAGTGTTATAGTACTTATACCCTGATGTTTTTATGAGAAATGTGACATTATGAAAGAGTTCTGATTTGTCCAGTCAACTCCAAATGATATCAACACACAGTCTATAAGTATGTATGTTTTGTTCGCCACAACAGTTTTTATCAAAAGGTCAATATAGGGCATTCCTCATAAGATTTAGAAATCTAGGAATGTTCCAAAATTCAAAAAAAGTTTATTACTTTAACGACTTCAGGGACATGTGAATTACAGAAACTTCAAAATGTAGATAGCTTTAATAAAAAAATATATTCCATAATGTCAAAGCAGTAACAATCCTGAAGAAAGTTGTTTACGTCTATTGTTTTGTTTCTTTATCCTTACAGTTTTTCTCCTAATTAGGTCTCCAAAACCCCATTTTGAGATATTCTTAAAATGAACTTTGATAAAATTTTAAACATATATATTTTCTTTTGCATACTATAAAATGCATCACAGTTGCAGAATATTCCAACAAAAAAAGCTCATAAGAAACGAATTCTTGTTTTCCCCCTTCCAAAACACAAAAGGGCTCAATCCTACAGCCTTCAGATTTTCTTACTTAAATATTTCTATGCAAGTTGAGTAAATATAAATGCTTCCAACTTAAAAACAAAAACAAGAAATGCATATATTTTCTTTTTTCAGATTATAATGACAGCAGACATAATATAAGTACCTACTCTTCCGAAACGCAGAGGTAGTTCCAAACAATGTGTCCACTAAAAGGGAACCCTATTTAATTCAATTCAGAATGTTAGCATGGCAATTTGTAATAGTTTATGTCCCGTGTAGTTAGCTTGATCCATGAAAAACCACCACAGCAACTATTTTGTTTTTTCTTTTAATTATGCTTTAAAGTCCAACTATGGCTATAATGAAAATACAAATTTTCTTCAGAGACTCTTTCAAAGCTAGCATTTGTGGGTGACAGGGAGAAAGAAAAAACGCCATTCTAAAGGCCCTGAATTTCTCTTAAATGCTAAATGCCTAATGAAATCTATTTGGGGTGCAAAAGGAATATAGGATCAAGTTCCAAGGGTGCGGGATGGAGGGGGGAAGATAGACTATGCTGGAGTTCTTACATAAAAATATACATTTCGTTCAATTAGAGCAGTAGTGCATTTTAAAAAACAGTCATTTCACTTGTTGTCCTATAACATACAACTCTAAAGATCACAATCACTGTATGCAGGGGAAAAAAAGTATCTATCATCCATCAACAGAAGTCAATGAACGTTTTGGTGTAACTGTAGGATTGGAACCCTAGTTCTAGCTGCACTATAAAATAAGGCCAAACCTCCATGTCAATGGGAGTTCTGGGTGCCCCATGCATTTGACATTGAATCCCAAGTAAGCAAAGACTTTTTGTAATGTATAGAAAACCCCTAGAATATTTAACATTAAATTGCAACAAGCTGAGAATGAGAAAATTCAATTAAGTCTATCACCAGTCACATATTTATACTTAAAATATAAGGATATGAATAACAGAAACCCCAATTTATTGGATTCTGTCAGTATGTGTCTCAGTCACAACATTTAGCTTTTTTACCACAAAATTAAAAAGAGCTCTTCTGCTACATATATATTTTGATAGTACACCGTAGTTTTTTAAATTAAGCATTCACCAATACTGCAGAAATATGATTTACATAATAGGCCATAATCTAAATTTATGCATTTATGTACAGAAGACGGTATCATTGACTGAAAAGCAGTTATTGCAATTACATGTTATATTTTAAGTCCCAACCCTAAAAACTACTTCAGCATGACTACAGCATTAGTCACATGAATAGTCCCGCTAAAGAGAAAGCTTGAAGGACTGGGCCCTTAAATGTTTTTCCAACTAATATGTTGCAGTAATTGCTGACTATTAGCTATTTATTTTTAATCGTTGCAGAAAGTTAGGACATTATCAGGTCTACTTTAAAAAAAGTAATCTAGTCTGTCATTCTAGTAATACCTACTGAAGGTAATTTAGATGAACAGCACTTATCTTCACAAATTCATATACTAAACTCATGGAGTATGATCATGCATAAATTGAGAATGTTACTGGTATCTTGTAACTCTTTGCTATACAAACTTCAATGCTTTCTCTGTTTTTCAAAGTTATTTCTGCTTATTTTTCAAAGCTTGAAAGAAATCAAGGTTATATATCAGTGAATGAACACAGGAAACATATGCATTTACAGACAGGAACAGACAAAAAATTCTATATGTACAGAAAGAATCACCTAAATCTTTCAGAAAGCCACCTACTCTCCACTCTTGCTTAGTTAGTCAAATTATAAATAATAAACTGAAATATTTGATTTTTTTGGAGCTGTCTAGTATGGCAATACAATAAATGTGTCCAATTCTATAGTACTTCTCGGGCAACATTTTCACTGATGTCAATTAAAGTTTTCCCCCAAGTAAAGACGACAGAATCAAGACCTCAGATTTTTTCTGTTTAACGATAGCCTGGTCCCATTCCAGTGAATAAGTTTTGCTACTGACTTCACTCAGAGCACTGTTGGGCCCTATATATCAGACATGTTTCCTAAAATTTGAAAAATGATATCAGTTAATTAGAGGTTTCAGAGTAGTAGCCATGTTAGTCTGTATTCGCAAAAAGAAAAGGAGTACTTGTGGCACCTTAGAGACTAACAAATTTATTTGAGCATAAGCTTTCGTAAGCTACAGCTCACTCCACTGAATGCATCCGATGGAGTGAGCTGTAGCTCACGAAAGCTTATGCTCAAATAAATCTGTTAGTCTCTAAGGTGCTACAAGTACTCCTTTTCTTTTATCAGTTAATTAAACTAGGTTAGGGTCAAATCAGTTAGCCTTTTTAATATCATTGATCCTCCAATGATTCTTTCATCCAGAACTCATGAATGCTGAGATATTCCCATAATACATGGAGTTGATTTACATTTAGTCTTCGCAACCACAATTTTCAATCCCTGCTGCTTTTAACATTCAGATTGTTTTATTGCTGAATAAATCTGTCATAAAACAGTAGTTAATTTCACAATAGTCTTATTTCTCTTTGGATAATTTAAGTAATTTTAACAGATGACTTGACCATGTTAAAAAACGAGAAGCCATTACAGAGATGAAAGAAGTACTGCATATATTTTTTACACGACCATTAAACAAGTTTACATTGTCTAGTCTACTTTGAATAAATATACATGCATTGGGAACCAAACTTCTTTACACTTTTGATGCTTTTCTACTACAGAGAGATGTTTTCATATTAAGCAGCATTTGTGAAATAATATCCGTAGATGATGGCATTCAAGTATTTATTTGTTCATATTTTACTTGGGAAGGCCTTCAACACTGGTAAACCCTTGCATACCCATGAATCTAATTGCAGACCCTGGCCAAAATGATCTAAGCTATTAAGCTATTAGTTTGCTTGTCACTCTGACTACAGAGTCATATAAGCCAAATGCCCTTTGACTTCAGGATTTAACCCTCAGTTTCGGAATGGCTATTAAAGGAACACAGCCTAGTGAGTCACAGTACGGAAAGTTTTATTAATAATAATAATTATATTTTATATCTGTGTCTTTTTGATATGCTGATTTTCTAGTTTTTTTTATCCAGAACATCTAAAGCCAGCTAAATAAAGTACTCCTGTAAGTTTTACATACTGTTTGCTAGCATATGCATACATGACTTTGGTATAACTTTTCGCTGTGATTTTGCAATCACTTACTTACACAGATGCCTACCTTGACTCATAGAAGTAGTACCACCAGAGGTCAATAGGACTACTTCAGTAAGTAAAGTTCAGCACATGCGCAAGTGTTTGGAGGACTCTGGCCTTACAATGCAAAAGTTTTCATCCACCCAAGGGTTCCCAGTTCTTTAAAATGAATCACAAATCATGAACAAGGTAATCCCCACCCCCTTCAAATACAGCCAGGCCAGCTCACACGCTAAATCATGCCCTGTACTAAACCTCCAAAAACCCCCTAGAAGCTGCTTCCCCACATCGAGAAGCCCTGCAGCATGCCTTAAATTGAATATCAACCAAGTCAGGCTTCTTTAGACCAGAGGGGATGGCAGATTTCGATATAGGTGGGGTGGAAGGCATGCTTGCCCAGTAGAACCAATAAAAAGCTGTTGATGAATTCAGCAGTCTCATGAACAGATCAAATTAAGGACCAAATATTGGAAGTTTTAGTCAGGCAAAATTCTCATTCACATTCAAGACCCATGTAACTAGCGACCAAAGTTAGGCCCCGATCCTGCATGGAGATCCAAGTGAACAGACCGCTGAGGTTTGGAACTGGGCAAAGCTCCACGATCTCTGTGAGAGTCCACGCACGCACAGCGCTTTGCACGACCTGGGCGGGCCTTTCTGCTAAAGCAGACTCGCTGGCCGAGATATTGCTTATGGATATGTAACATTTCAAACCCTTTCACATCGATCAGAGTGTATTCCCCACGTTGCAATTACTCTCCAGTCATTACTACCATGTGAACTTTACACCCCCCCCAAAAAATAAGCTAGTGGATAATTTCCCGGGAGACTCAATTGAACTAAAGATTGGCCCGCGCTCTTTCAGCAGCGTTGAAAACGAGTCAAGGAAGTCCCCAGATATTCTCCACCCGGCGGCACGTTCCATATTTCAATCACATGCTTTTGGATGCAAGCTGGGTGGGGGCAGCCCCTGAGGTGGGTGTGGGGCTCTCACAGGGATCGGGCAGCACGCCCGCCCACCCCAAACATACCAAAAAATAGAAAATAAAAAGGCCACCCTAAGCAAACAACAACAAAAACCAGTCTTTCACAATGTTCTGACTCCTAATGAATGGTTCTTTCCATGCGCCTTGCCAAGGTACATCCTTCTGCCTCTGCCCGCACAGTGGGATCCCTGAAGGACTGGGCGTGGAAGGCATGTGTGATCCCACCTCCTCTTCCCCGGACCGGGACAAGCCCCACAAGCAGCGCCTCCAGCTGTCACTTCTGTGTGGGGCTCTGGCCTTTGGAGTGCCGCGCTGCCTTTTCCCCCCTTCGGCGCCCCCCCCCGCCCCCCCTCAGCCGCGCGCTAGCCGCAGGCTCTAGCTAGCGGGGTGGACGCGCGGACTGATCCCCTGACTGGGCAGGTTTCGGGGCGCGGGGCGCTTTTCTGCGCGGAGGGCGGGGAAGCGCGCTAACTGCTCCGGGGCGGGAGCGCCTGCCCAGCCCCGCGTTCGGCCCCTGGCCGCGGTGCAGCCATTGAGTCCGCAGCCTTGGCTGGAGAGCAGGGGCCACACAGGCAGAGCAGAAAGTGAAAGTAACTTGTGCACGCGGAAGTCCCATGGGAAAAGCAGAGCCCCGCGGAGCCAGCGGGTCTCCCCCAGGGAAGATGCGGCCAGAGGGCTGGTGAGTCCGGGAACTCCCGCTCCTTCGCACAGCAGCGCGTGGCGCAGCCTGGCCCGGCGGATTGTGCACTCCCAGAGCCTCCCCTCGCGCTCTGCACCAGCCTCGCACCATGCACAAGCCTCTGCCACCACCATGACCGAGAAGCCACCAGCGCAGCGCTCTCCACCTCTCCCTGCGGACAATGTTCCATGGTAAGGGGCGCGCGCGCGCGCGCGGGGGACCCTCGCTCCCTCCCCGGAGCCGGCGACTCCTGCAGCCCTCCCGGCGCGCAGCCCCGGCGGATTTTGCACCTCAGCCCAGGCTGCCCGCTGCCCCCGCGGCGCGCGTCTCACCGGCTCCGCTGGTTCCCTGGCAGCTACCGCCCGCAATGGAGCAGCGGCGCCCGCGACGGTGCTTTTATCCTCCGTGTCCCGGCCGGGAATTTCCCAGCTTTTCAGAGCGAAAGTGGAAGCGCCCGGTTCCCAGCCCGCCCGGTGTCGGGAAATCAGGATTGCGTTGGTGGGAACTGCAGGAGTTGGGGAGCGGGCAAGGGAGCAAGGCCGGTGCAAACCCCTGCCCGCGGACGCCCCGCAGGGAAACTGGCTCCCCCAGGCAGCGGCTGGCCTCCCGGGAGCGGGTCCGCTGCCGCCCGTCCCCTCTCGGCTCCAGCAGGGAATAGCCGCCCTCCCCGCGGCGTGCGCCTTGCCCGCGGCATGCCGTGCCAAGCCGGGGGCAAGCAGGCACGCTGCACCGACCCCCGCTCAAAGTTGAGGCAGGCACCAAACAGGTGTCTCGGAGGGTCCCCACGCGCCCGGCCAGCGGCTCCTCAGCCGTAGGGTGACCAGCTGTCCCAATATTAGGGGGTTCGTCTTATATAGGCAGCTATCCCCGGGGGGAAAAAGTATCCGGATTTTTCACACTTGCTGTCTGGTCACCCTACCTCAGCCGAGGGGGAGGGAGATGTATTAAGCCTCCTGGGTTTGCAGGCTCTGGCAGAATCCTGCTCTGGGGCAGGGGCCTGCGCAGGAATAAAAATTCAGCTGCTTTTGGAAGGGCACTGCCCTGCGCGGCCAGAGGAGCTGCTTCCCTCCCCCCACTGTGCCCCCACTGATTAGGGGGGCTGTGCCCCTGCTTGCGCCCCCCCCTCACGCGTGCTCCTGCTTTGGGAAGCTTTGGGTGCAGGAAGGTAACACGCTCTTCTCTCCTTCAGGCCAATGGGGCATTTCCATGGCTTGGGGGGCTGAGGGACACAGCCGACCCTGACTGCCCAGTGGTCTGAGCCACAGCAGGGAAAGCCCAGACTGGACCTGCTGGTGCTTCTGAACAGCCTCCTTTGGAGGCTTTTGGAAGCATTGAAACCCCGCAAGGATGCTACAACCTGGTAGCTTTCTATTACTGTCGCTTAATCCACAGATATTGCAAGGGTGGTATAACATTGTGATTATAAGAAGTGATCTCCTGCCCCTGGGTGGTAGAACATTGATAGTGTGCCTGCCTGGCTCCCTTCTTGTACCATGAAGGGACTAAAGGTTGCTTTTTGTAAATATGAGCTTTTTCCTCTGCCTGAAACTCCCATGAATGTTAACTCTTGCTGGCTGGGGATTTTGGGAACTGGGATTTATGAACTCATATACTTTCACTGGAAGAGCAGAATGTTCACTTTGTTAAAAGTTTCATTTCCTTCAACACAGCAATGAGTCAGTGCAGATAAATGGATGCTCACTTTTTTTAATTATAAACAATCTGACAGAAAATCCTTTCCTTTCTCAATCGTCTGGCTCTCTCTTAACTCTTCTCATAGTATCAGTATTATGGGTTTATTAGGACCTAATTTACTAATGTAAAAAAACACATACACCCCGACAAACCTTTCAGGCCTTCTTTATAGACCATAGAGAAGCAAATAATAATAATAATGGCATAGGCCCAACTCTTTTTCCTTTGCAGGTTATCTTTAATCACAAACTGCTAGATTAAGTGGGTCTATGGCTACAGTGTTGTTGCCATATACTGATATGTGTAAGGGATGTGATTCATCCTTGTTTAATAAAAGAAGGTGAGGAGTCCTTGTGGCACCATAGAGACTAACAAATTTATTTGGGCATAAGCTTTCATGGGTGGGTTCTATCCCACGAAAGCTTATGCCCAAATAAATTTGTTAGTCTCTGAGGTGCCACAAGGACTCCTGATTGTTTTTGCTGATACAGACTAACACGGCTACCACTCTGAAACCATTCTTGTTTGGGGTTACTGATGGAATTTGTTGCACAGATGACAGACTTAGACCATTGTTATTTGTCTTTTGAAATATAAAACAACTGGGAAATTGTTAGTTATATTAGAGAAGATGGGGATTAGTATAAGAATTGTAAGGTGGATAAGGAACTGGTTAAAGGGGGAGAATGTAACAGATTGTGCCAAAAAGTGACTGGAAGAAGGTTACTAGTAGCATTCCTCAAGGATTGGTTTTAGGACTAATCTTACTCAATATTTTTATTACTGACCATGGCACAGAAAGTAGGGGTATGCTAATGGAATTTGATGGGGATACAAAGTTGGGAGGCAACGTCAGTACAGAGGAAGATCGGAATATTATACAGGAAGATTTGGATGACCTTGAAGACTAGAATAATGGAAATGGGATGGAATTCAATAATACAAAGTGCAAGGGTCATGTACCTAAGGTCTCATAATAATTTCTGCTACAAGCTGAGGGTTCATTAGTTGGAAGTGACAGATGAGGAGAGAGACCTGGCTGTGTTCCTTGATCACAGGATGACTATGAGCCAGCAACGTGATGCAGCTGTGAAACAGGCAACTGCAATCTTTGGATATATTCTGGTAGAGCTAGAAAAGTATTAATATCATATAAGATACTAGTAAGACCTCATTTGGAATATGGTGTACAGTTCTTGTCATACATGTTCAAGAAAGTTGAATTCAAACTGGAATGGGTGCAGAGAAGATTTACTAGGATGAACAAGGAATGGAGAGCTTATCATATGAGAGAAGACTGGAAGAGCTTGACTCATTTGGCCTAGCAAAAAGAAGGCTAAGAGGGGCTATGATTGCTCTCTATAAATACATTGGGAGGAGAGGGGGGTAAACACTAGGGCAGGTAAAGAGCTTTTTAGGAGAGTGTTGGCACAAGAACAAATGGATATAAACTGGCCATGAACAAATTGAGGCTGGAAATTAGGAGAAGGTTTCTAACCATCAGAGGGATGAAGTTCTGGAACAGCCTCTCAGTAGGAGTTGTGGGAGCAAACAACTTAATTAGTTTGAGGAGAGAGCTGGACAATGTGTAAGTGTGATTGTATGATGGGATAGGGTTCAGCAGCCCTGGGGCTCACTTCCAGTTTATGTCTCATGTTCCTAAGAGCACATGCTTCAGGGCTTCAGCTGGCCACCTGCTGCGGCTTTTCATTCTGTTTTGGTCGCCTTCCTCTGAAGCATCAGAGATGGCCACAGCTGGAGATTGGACACTGGACGGAGTGGGCCAGGGCTCTGGGGTGTCACTGAGCATTCTGTTTCTCGGGTGCTTGCCTGACTGGTTCTTGCTCACATGCTCGGAGTCTAACTGAATTTTTCCCCAGGTCAGATTGGTAGCAACCTTGTGTTTCCTTTGTCTTCCTCTGCAGAGTATGGGTGCCAGTCACTTGCCAGGGTTATCTGGGTACATCTCACTTAATCATTTCCCTGCCATTACAAGGCTTCTGCCAATGGTGCATACTAATCATCTAATTTCCTATGGGCTATAAAACTTCACAACCAAATTTAGAATAGAGTGTGGGGCAGTGTTGGTGGCCTGTGATATTCAGGAGGTCAGACTAGATGATCTAGTGTCCCTCTGACCTTAAACTCTATGACTCTGTAGAAGTCAGAGGTTTAAGTGCAGGATCAGGGACATATTATGTAATACATAGATGGCAGATACAGCCTTAATAAATTATAGGCTTTGACAGCCTTATATTTACTATATTTATGTCTTTATTCTCAAGGGATTACGAAGCTCTTTGGACCAGATTTTCAAAGTTAGTTAGGAGCCTAAAGATGCAGAAAGGTGCCTAGGGCTAGATCTACTGAGGAGTCTTAGACTCAGTATTGCAATGCCTAACTTTTACGCACCCTGCCAGCTAGTGTAATCCACAGCCCTAAATTAGGTGCCCAGGCTTCCTGTACTATGTGTGTTATATGTGCTCTTGTATATACGTTCTTAGGCCCTGACTAGGTCAGGGAATGTGTCATGAGATATTGAGCCTGTCACCTTTATTTGGCTTGTTTAAATCCAGCCCTGACTTTTAGTGGCCATAAATTATTTCCCTTGGATGGCTTTTCAGTGGCTTATGATTTTGGTGATGGGTGCCCTGGAAGTACCTAAGACAGGGACAAAGAATTTGCCTGTTACTCAAGCAAAACTCTCACTAAAAGTCAAAGGGAAACTTGCC
Source organism: Lepidochelys olivacea (assembly GCF_965140295.1). Taxonomy (NCBI): domain Eukaryota; kingdom Metazoa; phylum Chordata; order Testudines; family Cheloniidae; genus Lepidochelys; species Lepidochelys olivacea. Next base: position 54,156,435 of record NC_140412.1, read on the forward strand.
CAAGAAAAGACTGTGAAATTTGACTAATAGCGATGAAAAGAGTTTCTCAATTCAGTTTCTACAGGGTAGCTGTCTACTCTATAGTATCCTCAATCAACACTACACAATTGACAATATCAGCAGAGAGGGATTGAGGGGGCGTGAAGACTGAACTATATTCTTATTCCTAGAGGTAATCCTTCCAAGACAGCATTAAGGTCCATTGGCAGGGAGCTGTGGCGAAACGTATGTTACAGAATAGCTGTTACATGGACTATGGCTGTAACTCTATTCCCATTGAATTCAGTTGGATTTCTGCATTGACTTCATGCAAAGCAAATTTGGCACATGGCTATTTTAGTTTCTAGGACTGGCAGCCTGCATGACTCTGAGGGGCCCAACCTTCCCAACCGAGGGCAAATAAGACAGTGTCTTTCATGAGCACTAACTTTACTTTAAAAAATGCCCCCACAAATCCAAATATTTTAAAAGTAAAATTATACTTGCAAACTTGTATACTTCATCTGCTGTATACTGTAGTACTTCAGGATTTCTAACAATACACTAAAGGATATTATTGTCCGCTCAACATAGTTATTGTTTTTGTTAGCATTAATGAAGTTTATGTTAATACCCCGAGGGCAACATACTCTGAAAACGCATTTAAAAGATACTTTTCTGACAAGGTATGTTTAAAGGCATTTTCACATTTCATACCCAAAATGGACTGTAATGTACCAGTTATTTGGTAGAGATGAACAATAAATCCCAGATAAACTACTATAAGAGACTTCATTACATAACAGTTAATCAAGCATACTCCGTAGTATTAAATATATACTTAATTGATGTTGTTGTAATCTAGTTTTTTTTAGGTCTGTGTTTGGGATTCTGCCACTGTTCATAGTTCTGTTGCCAGTAAATTCATCTACTTGTGTGATGGAAAATACAACTGTAATACGTGAAAAGTATGAGAATATCCTAAGCCACGATATTGATTTGCTGGTAGGTAGTCATATTCTTTTGTTTTAAATTTTTTTAAAAAGTAAAAGTCTTCTTTTTGTGAATAATTTTAAGGTTAATTCATGCTAAATGTCACATTTAAAGGCACACATTAAAATGGGTGTGCAGTTCTTTTTACGGGATATAACGATGCAGACTCTAATTTTGCACTCACACCTAGCTGTGAATGCCGTTATTTGCAGGTGCGAATGATATGACTCAGATGATTGTGTCCTTGCCACAGGTAGTTAGAGATATAAACCATTTAGGTTTAGATTGTATAACACCTAATCCCATTGGAGAGCACTTATGCAATAGTTGTGGTGAAGTCACTGAGACTACTTGTGTTTGTAAATGCTATTCAATATGAATAGAAGCTACATAATCTGACCCATAATTTCCATCTCTTTATAACTTTGCCTGAAGTTTTATGCCCTCTGTTGAATATATTCACAAACCGGAGTCAACATTTAAAAAACTGGCCCGCAGTCTTGATCTCTACCTCTCATTGCTGACAATGATCCCATTTGGAAATAATAATCATAACAATAATCCAGAAGACTGACATACCCAGACTATTAACCTAGTATTTTATATCTTTGTGCCAGCACATTAAATAGAATGCTGAAGTCAACAGCTCTCTACATCAAGTGAATCATTCCTAGTTGTTAGAATTCCACAGGAGACTGGGAAAAAATGAAAGTATTTGCTATTTAACTTGTATTTAAGGAGCTGTGAATTTAGTGCTCATGAAAGGTATGGGACTGTGAATATTGAAATCTCACAGAATAGGGGTAGCACGAGCACCTACTAAGCAGATTCCCTCATTTCGCAGCCAATGTGTGTTACCCCAGCTCTGGAGAGGTTAGTTCAGTCTCCATGTTTAATCAGTGCTTGTCTGTCTGTTTAGATTACCAGCAATAACTGTTAGTAATACTGTTTGTGTGGTAGAAGGTGTCCACTAACCTCTTGCCTGAGATCATAGAGTGATAGCAAATAACTTTCCATTACTACAAAACCTATGTTCTGGTTTGAACCTGGAATCTAGAGGCAGAAGGATCTTTACCTCCTTATCCTCACCAAGCCACCATAATTAATACTTCTGATAAGTACCATGCTGCTGAAGTGTGTGTAAGATATTGTTACTTTCCTTTTAGTTACTAATCTCTGTCTAGTCTGACTCGGAGCAGAATTTGCAAGGTTATGCTCAAGGCTAACTTTGATCTAGATTTCTGTAAATGCAGTGGTTCATAGAGCAAAAATATTAAAGAATAAAATAAAAACTTTGACTGTCAATAAGCAATGTCACCCCACAGAGAGAATAATGTTGATTTCTCGCCCAAACTATGGTATGCGTTTCTTAAATTCTCAAGGACCAAGGTTCCCATGATCATTCCCCCCCAGATTATGGGTGAGCTTAAAAGAATGGCAAGAGTAAATTATGATTTCTATTAGAGGTCACATGTGGCAATGCTCATTGTGATTTTGTTCCATATCTGGTGGCTGGAGACATTAACTACAGGCAGCTAGTGGGTTATATCCTGGCCCCCTTGAAGTCTAGGGGAGTTTTGCCATGGATTCCAGTGGGGCTAGGGTTTCATCCATTGTCTTTTTGTCCCACCCAGTGACCTACCTACCTACTTACCAACCAGAGCAATTACTGTGAAGCTATTTGAAAAAAGGCAGGCAGACCTGCTGACTGGCGGGCCCTTGTGTCTAGAATGGAATTTCAGCACTTCAGTAAACAAAGCTGTTTGATGCTCTCTTAATTGTTTTATGTCTTTGACTATTTGACTCTTCAGGGCTTTGTGTTGAGTACCTCCCTGTTTACACAATCTACTTCTACTGTCTCAAAAGTTTGAAGTCAGTTTTGCTCAGGTGTGCTTCTGAAACACTGACAAAGTTACAACAAAAATACAAAGGGAAACCCAAAGGATGGAGATGACTAAACCTTTCTTGTATTTGTTAAAATACAGGATGACATACTATTGATATGAATTAACTCATTTCTTCTGCAAGGTACAGAGAGACTTTAGAGGGGGGTTAGAAAGAAGAGTGAGAGAGAATGTGTTTCCATTGGGATCCAGAGGTATTACAAGCATCTGGGTGACATGAAGAAGGAAACAAAGGCAACAAACAGTGGTGGAGCAAAGGGGAAAGACTTACAGCTGAAGACATTTAGGGGATTTAGACACAACTTTTTTTTCATGTGAATAGAAGATGCATGCCAAAATCCCATTAGATGCCTTGGAAAATCTCAACCTGTGTATATTTCTTAAGAGAATAAACTTTAAACAAAAACAAAAAAAAAACACTGTTAAGAATCAAGTAATTAAGTGGAATCTGTAGTTTCAAAATTATAAACAGCTACCCTTGCAAACTATAGTTAAATTATTTCCTCCTTAGCTTACTTGCCAAGAAAAAATTCAGCACTCTCTATTTCCACTGCTACTTTTGATGCCATCCCAAAAAGCAGTGTAAGGAGTAAAGCTCATGAACTGTTGAAAGAGAAACCAAGGCAACTTGATTAGAACACTGTTACATTATTTAACATATGATCTATTATAGGAAAATATGTCTGAAGAGTATCGTGACAGGTGCTGCAGGAATAAAAGACATGAAAACCCCAGTGCAATTTTCTGCAATGATACTCAGGTAAAAGACAACTTCTTTGAATGATTGAATATGTCCGTTGCAATATAGGTGTGTGCGCGCCCTGAGCACTGTCACCAGAAAATACTCCCTCATCGGTATCTGTCAAGTCAGCTCTGGTGCCCTATAGTGCTACACATCCATAGTGTTGGTATATAGGGCACTGCTGACCACGTCCTCTCAGTTCCTTTTTACCACCTATGACGGTCGCTGGAAATGCTCTGTCCTTCTCTTGCAAGTCTTTCTCAGTGGACTTTGTTTCCTCTCTCTCTATACATATAGTTTTGTTCATAGTTTCTCTTGTAGTTGTTAGAGTTAGTTTCCTCTGCTTCCGTTACTGAGGCATGCTTTGGTGGCTGGGCTTCAAGCCTTGTGGCTCCTGCAGCAAGGCTGTGCCTCTGGCCTACCCACATTCCAGTTGCCTTAAGTGCTTAGGGGAAGCTTACTTTTGGGAGTGCTGCAAGAGTTGCAGGACTTCAAGCCCTGTATCAAAAATGACCAGGATGCTAGGCTGAAGTCCATCTTAATAGGAGCAGTGCTCAGACCTCGACTGGAGCCAAGCCATTCAAACTCAGCACCAAGCACCTTGGTGTCACTGAGGGGCACTCCTGCCGCTGTCCGGGCACATCAGCGCCATTCAGCATCTCCAGTGCTGAGGAAAAAACAAAAGAAAATGCCACTCAAGAGAGGACATTCCCCGACCCCTAGGATGGCCAGGCATGGAGACTAGAACAGAGTGTGACCTGCACTGGGCCACTCCATAGCCCTTGGTACTGTATAAAGGGAAGCTGGCCATGAGGGCCCAGTTCCAGTCTTCCCTGCCTTGACACTGGTCACTGGCACCGATGGGAACTGCTCCTCCGTGGTCTCTGGACAGAGACTTCTCGTCCTTGGAGTCAGAGGTGGAGTCACATATCTCCCACAGGAGCCAGCCCCAATAGGCAAGTCGGCACTATCCTGCAATGGACCTGGGCCAGGCCATACCATCGAGTTCTTGGCCTGCTGGCTAGTGGCAGGTGCCTGCACAGTGGTCCTTCTGGAACCTGTTGGCATTTCCCTTTATGCAGGGTCCTTGATGGAGGTGCTCATACTCGGTGGCTGTGAGGGTAGAGTGCTGCCACTTCTTCAAGCAGAGCCTGATCCAGGCTCTGGTACCAAGTACCAGGAGCCAGCATCACGGGACCTGGCTCGTGCCAAAAGCAAAGAGTTGTAGTGCTCCCTGCCAGTGCAAGCCTCCTCCTCCTCTTCTCCTGATGAGGCCATGACGGGAACTGACATATCACCCTCTCATGATGACTATAAGGCCCAAGAGGAGTTTCTTAAGAGAGTGGCCCAAAACCTGGGCATTCAGGTGGAGGGGGTTCAGGAGTCCTCCCACTCTTTGGTGGACATCTTGTGACCCTTCCTCTCAATGAAGCCATCATGGACCCAATAAAAGCCCTACAATAAACCCTGGTGTCCCTACTTCCCATGGCCAAGAAGGCTGAAAAAGAAGTACTTTGTCCTGGCTAGAGAATATGAGTTTTTGCATCCTCATCCCACCCTCACCTCCACAGGATACCTGGTGGTCTCTGCTGCCAATGAGCAAGAGTGACAGGGGTTACAAAGGGTGATCCCCAAAGCTAGACACAAAAAAGCTAGACCTGTTTGGGAGGAAAGTCTATTCAACTGAGGGTTTGCAGCTCAGGATCACTAATGAAAAGCACTCCTGAGCAGATGTGACTTTAACACTTGGGATTCCTTGTTAAAGTTTAAGGACTCGATGCCCCAAGAGACCAAATGGGAATTCTCCTCTTTGGTGGAGGAAGGGAAGTTCGTAGCAAGGGCTTCCTTACAAGTGGCCCTGGATGCTGAGGATTCAGAGACCAGATCCATGGCCTCCACAGTGGTCATGTGTAGGGGTTCCTGGCTCCAAGTCTCAGGCCTCCCACATGAGGTTCAGTAGACCCTCTAGGACCTTCCCTTTGAGGGCACTTCGCTCTTCTCAAAGCAGACAGACTTCAAGCTTCATGACCTCAAGGACTCCAGGGATACTCTGAAGTCCCTGGGCTTCTACACTCCTGGTGTCTTTGAGAAGCATAATAGGCTCCAACATTCCTCCTGGTTCTTCCCTCTGCCTGCCCTGCAGAACTCTCAGAGAAAGAGGAGTAAAGGCTTCAGGCAGAGGCCTTCACCCCAGTCCTCCTCAACATCAGTGCCCGCTCCTCCCAGATATTCAGGGGGCTCTAAGTAGGCCTTTTGATGTGGCACTTAAGGACACCATACCAGTCACAGAAACTTTGGATCCAACCTATCCTTTGTTTGCGGACTGCTTAGAATCATAGAATCATAGAATATCAGGGTTGGAAGGGACCCCAGAAGGTCATCTAGTCCAACCCCCTGCTCGAAGCAGGACCAATTCCCAGTTAAATCATCCCAGCCAGGGCTTTGTCAAGCCTGACCTTAAAAACCTCTAAGGAAGGAGATTCTACCACCTCCCTAGGTAACGCATTCCAGTGTTTCACCACCGTCATAGTGAAAAAGTTTTTCCTAATATCCAATCTAAACCTCCCCCACTGCAACTTGAGACCATTACTCCTCGTTCTGTCAAACGTCCCACTTCCTCCAGGCAATGGTCCCATATTACTACAGACCATTGGGTACTGAGCACAATAGAAGTGGGATATACTCTTCAATTCAGTTCTTCCCTCCCACCTCACCCCTCTCCCCATCCCTCTTCAGGGACTCCTCTCACAAGCAACTTCTGGCCCAAGAGGTGCAGTCGCTTCTACAGGTGGGAGCCATGGAAGAGGTTCCACAGAATTTAAGGGTTGGGGGTTCTACTCCCGGCTTTTGGGATTCAGAAAAAACATGGGGGGGTCTCAGACCTATCCTGGACGTGCGCCAGTTAAAAGTTATCTCAAGAAGCTAAAGTTCTGTATGGTCTCCTTGGAGTCCATCCCCTCCCTGGATCTAGGGGATTGGTACATCGCCTTTGATTTGAGAGATGCCTATTTTCACGCACCAATTTTTCAGGGACATAGGAGGTTCCTCAGATTGGTAGTGGATCATGTGCACTACTAGTTTGCAGTTCTCCCGTTCAGCCTGTCAGCTACCCCACAAGTTTTTACAAAGTGCATGGCAGTAGTAGCAGCCTTCTTGAGGATCCAAGGGGTGCAGGTGTATCTTTAGCTCATTGACTGGCTGGTCAGAGGCCAAACCAGGGCTCAGGAGGAGTCCAGCATCCACCTCATCCAGTTGACTTTCCAGGACCTGGGTCTGCTTATAAATACACAGAGATCCAACCTTACCCCGTTTCAGAGAATAGAGTTTATCTGATCTGTGTTTGTCAGAGTTGTCATATGGCCACATGTAGTTATGTAGTGCATACGCGAGACTACACCTCAGACCTCTCCCAACATAGCTGGCCTCGGTGAACTCACCAAACTGCCATCATCTGGATATGATCCTTACAATTCCTCGCCTGGTTCTCAACTCGCTCGATCGGTGGCAGGACCCACTGGTGGTTTGCAAGGGCATCTCATTTTCATGGCCCCATCCATCACTATCCCTGGCCACAGAATCATCAGCACTGGGCTGGGGAACTCACTTGGGTCCCCTGAGAACTCAAGGCCTGTGGTCCCCAGAAGAGCTCTTTCTACACATCAACATCAGGGAGCTCAGGGCAGTCCTTGTGGCTTGTCGGGCATTCCTGCCTCATGTTACAGGCAAAAATGCGTTGGTTCTAACAGACAACATGGTGGGCATGTTCTGTGCCTTCCTCCCCCCTGTGTTGGGAGGCAGTTCAGTTGTGGGATTTTTGTATAACCTACTTGATTAATCTTGAAGCCTCCTACCTACCAGGAGCACAAAACGAGCTGGTAGATCACCTCAACAGATCCTTGTCTGATCACCATGAGTGATCCCTTGCCTAGATGTTGGGGTCATTTCCTAGCAGTGGGGAACTCCCCAGGTAGATCTGTTTGCTACAAAGCACAACAGGAAGTGTCACCAGTTCTGCTCCCTTTTGCGTCACAGCCCCGAGTCACTTTCAGATGCTTTCCTTCTTCCATGGACAGGTCACCTGTTCTGTGCTTTCCCTCCTATTCCACTTGTGCACAAGGTCCTGTTGAAAATCAAGCGGGACCAAGTGCAGGTCATTCTGATAGCTCCGGCTTGGCCCTGCCCGCATTGGTTTGCCTCTCTGCTGGACTCTCAGTGGCGTCACCAATCCCACTACTTCTACATCCAGACCTGATCTCTCAGGACCATGGTCATCTGCTCCACCTGAACCTTGGGTCCCTCCACCTGATGACCTGGATGCTCCATGGCTAACCCCCACAGAACTAGCCTGCTTGAAGCAGGTCCTTGAGGTTGTACTAGGAAGCAGAAAGCCTTCCACCGAGTGACTTACCTGGCAGAATGGAAGTGGTTTGCTATTTGGTCTTCCCAGAAGGGTGTCTCGCCTATGTGATTGTCACTGCCGTTCATTCTAGAGTACTTACTGCACTTGAAACTGCAGTCGATTAGAGTTTAAGCGTGGCATCGATTAGAGTCCGCCTGGCAGCAATCTCTGCTTTTCACCCTTGGGTGACCGATCCATCTTTCTAACCATTTCCTTAAGGGCTTTGAGAGGTTGTACCCTCAGGTGCAACAGCCAGTCCCCCCTCCCCTGAGACCTCAGCCTTGTCTTATGAAAGCTTATAGGTCCCCCGTTCAAGCCACTGGCAACTTGCTTGTTACTGTACCTCTCCTGGAAGGTGACCTTCTTAGTGGCCATTACTTCAACCAGAAGAGTTTCAGAGATCTGTGCCCTCACTTTGGAGCCGCTGTACACAGTGTTCTTTAAGGATAAGGTGCAGTTGTGTCCTCACCCTGCTCTTCTTCCAAAAGGTGGTCTCCTGGGTCCATAGCAATCAAGCTATCTTCCTACTGGTTTTCTATCCGAAGCCACATACAAACAGGGAAGAGCAAAGGCTCCACTCATTAGATGTTAGGTTTGCACTAGCTTTCTACATAGAAAGGACCAAACAGTTTCGGAAATCCACCTAGATGTTTGTAGCGGTTGCAAACGGGATGAAAGGTCTCTCCATCTCAGCTCAGATAATTTCATTATGGATCATGTCGTGTATGGATGACATTATGGATCACATGTGTAACAAACTAGCAGGTGTTCCCATCCTAACCACTCATTCAACAAGGACACAAAGGGTCTTCAGCAGCGTTTTGAGGACAGGTCCTTATTCACGACATTTTTAGCACAGCAACTTGGTTGTTGGTGCACACATTTGCTTCTCATTATGCCGTTACTCAGCAGGCTAGGGACAATGCTGGATTTAGCCAAGCTGAGTTGCAGTCAGCATGTCAGTAAACTCTGAGCCGTCCACCTACAGAAGAGCATAAGAAAGCCCAGTATCCTGTCTTCTGACAGTGGCATATGCCAGGTGCCCCAGAGGGATGAACAGAATAGGTAATCATCATGTGATCCGTTCCCTGTCGCCCATTCCCAGCTTCCAGCAAACAGAGGCTAGGGACACCTGTACAACTGCTAGGGAATCTCCTACGTTGGAATGGACATGTGCAATCACTCAAAAAAGAAAACCTTTCTGTAACTTGTTCAAGAGGTGTTACACATGTCCATTCCAAGACCCACCCTCCTACCCATCTTATCAGAGTTGGCTGGAAAGAAGGAACTCAGGAGGTATGGGGTTGGCAGTGCCCTATATACCAAAGGACACATGGCCCTAGAACACACCAGAGCCGACCCGATGGATACCACTGAGGGAAAAATTTCTGGCAACTGTGCTCGGGGTGCACACACATCTACATTGGAATGGACATGTGCAACACATCTCGAAGAATAACAGTTCCAGAAAGGTTAGTACATTTTTCCCCCCAGAGTTTACTTGCCTTGTGTGTTGTTGATTTCTTTTCTGTATAATCCAATCCCTGTGTGACAAATTCTGTTGATGGGTACTGTTATGTTGTAATCACAGCAAGTCCTGGTATTCAGAATTTGTATTATAGAACTGTTCATTTTAAAACTTGCAATGGTTAGACTGCTGGTGTGCTGAGGCCACAGCCTATCATATTGACCAATATTGTCTCATTGTTTCCTTATACTCCTCCTCCCATACCTGTCAGTCTGTCTCCATCAGTTTCTTATATTTAGCTTATAAACTCTTTGAGTCAGAGACCATCTTTTTTTCCATGTTTGTACAGAGTCAAGCATAGTGGGCTCCTAAAAGCTAATAAAATAATTTCCTTTTAATCTTTTCTGGGCCTAAAATTTATGCATACTGCACATAATTACTTGATTTTTATTTGAATCTTTAAATAGTAATTCTGTATCCAAAGAAGCCAATATCTCATACTACAGAGATTATATTCACTTATCAAAATACTGATTTTTAAAAAATATTTTCATTCAATATGGAATGAAGAACAGGATGCCGTCTTTGTGTCAGTTAGCTTACAAGTAAACGTTAATCTTTCAAATGCTTTGTTTTATTTTCCTACCAGAATTTTTTCTGGTGTTACCAATACAACTAAACCTTCACTTCAGATATTGATCTTTAAGTCTATGTATGTAAGACATCTTTTACAAAATAATCTGCACTTTCTAGTAAGAAGTATTTGTAAAATAATGTGGCAGACATTGTCCCCATGTAGAAGCCAAAGTTGTTAATGGGGGGTAGGGGGGAAATCTCATTACTATACATACTAATATTTATAAATTCACACATAGGTAATTGTCATAACCACAGAATCACTTTTTAAAATTTGATATATTAGTTTGCTTTAGACAAGGTCAAAACCCACCAGTGTCAGTTGTAATTGCAGACTGAATTCAACACATCTAGTAATGCTTCATACACTACAAGAATCTGAAAATTTAGTCAGGTTAGTCACATGATATATTGGAAGAGAACAGCATAACAAGCTAAACAAGCTAATGCGTACTGAAACTGTAAAATCTAAGGGAACTCAAACTCAAGGCTTCTTTTCTTTATTTCTTTCTTCATAGGAAATAAGGTCATTACAGAATATGGCATGTGACTTGCTTAAATTCTTTAATAAACAAAAGATCAACAAAGATTTCAGATGGCAAACTGCTGTGGTTTCATGTATGACATTAGAAATTCTACAGTGCAGATGTGATAGGGGGAGCAAAAATAGAAAGGTAAGTTGTTGGGAGAGCCTACAAATTATCTTGCATATTTTTATCTAAAAAAGAAAGTACATTGCTCTCTAAGGCTCTTCAGAATAGAAGGTTACTACCATCAACCAAAATGAAACGTTCTAAAACTCATCCTATATAGTATGCCCCTTGACACAGAGTTTAAGGCTCTGATGTAAAGCCCATTGACGTCTATGGAAAGATTCTATGGTAAGCACTAACGCTTTTCAAAATAAGTACTCTGATAATATTTTTGAACCTTAATTTTTCAGTTTCACCCTTTAATAGCTCAGCTTTTACTGTACTATCTGGCACTTTACCCACCAGAAAGCTCTATAGATGTCTGATCGTCATTGAAAGTCCGGTTGGTGCGGGGCCGTCAGGCTCCCTACCTGGCTCCGTGTAGCTCCCTGGAAGCAGCGACATGATATCCCTGCTGCTCCTAGGTGGAGGAATGGTCACAGGGGTTCCGTGCACTGCCCCTGGCCCCCTCGCTGGCTCCACAGCTCCCACTGGCTGGGAACTGCGGCCAATAGGAGCTGTGGGGGCGGCGCCTGTGGGTGGAGGCAGCGCACGGAGTCCCTGTGACCATTCCTCCACCTAGGAGCAGCAGGGACATCATGTCGCTGCTTCCGGGGAGCTACACGGAGCCAGGTGGGGAGCCTGACGGCCCCATGCCAACCAGACTTTCAATGACGATCAGACATCTATAGAGCTTTCTGGTGGGTAAAGTCCCAGATAGCTCAGCTTTTACTGTACTATTAAAGGGTGAAACTGAAAAATTATGATTCAAAAATATTATCACAGTACTTATTTTGAAAAGCGTTAGTGCTTACCATAGCCGCCCAGCCGTGCCTCTGCCTAGGAGCAGCAGGGACATCATGTCGCCTCTTATGGGGAGCCACCCCAGGTGAGTGCAGGACAGATCTGACACCCTGAAACCGCTCTCGTGCCCCAACCTCCTGCCGTGAGCTCCCTCCCGCACCCAAACTCCCTCCCAGAGCCCATGCCCCCCCCACCCCAACCCCCTCTTCCACCCACACCCCGTCCCACACTCCAAACCCCATAGCCCCAGCTGGAGCCCCCTCCTGCAGCCCAAACCCCTCAGCCCTGGCCCCACCCCAGAGCCTGCACCCCCAGCCAGAGCCCTCATCCCTTCGCACACCCAGTCCTCAGCCTGGCTCTCCCTCCCACACCCTGAACCCCTAATTTCTGACCCCACACTGCCAGCCCAGAGCCCATATCCCCTTCCACACCCCATCTCCCTACAATTGGTAATGTATAACTCTTAGTTAACCGGCATATTTGATTAACTGGCACCCCCCTATTCCCCCAACATGCCGGATAACAAAGCTTTTGCTCTAATTGGATTTGGGGTTTTTATACGCATTAACTAACCAAGGATTAGGCCAGTTCAGTACTTGCATGTGAACCCTTCAGAGCACCACTGGATGCTACAGGAAGGTGTGCTGGTAGTTCAGCAGGTGGCTTCTTTCTTCGGAGTCAAAACTGAGTTTTCTGGTTTGGTGTAAAGAGCCACTGTGCCTCTAGTGCAGAGGTGGGCAAACTACGGCCCATGGGCCACATCCAGCCTGTGGGACCGTCCTGCCCCGCCCCTCCCCCACTGTCCCCCCTGCCTTGCAGCCTCCGCTCGCTGTGTGGGCAGCGCGGCTGGCTCCGGCTGGGTGGCGCAGCTTCCAGTCCTGCCTATCTGAGCGGCATGGTAAGCAGCGGATGGTTGGATAAGGGGCAGGGGGTGCCAGGGGACAGGGAGCAGTTGGATGGGGTGGAGGTGGGGGGGAAGGGTGGTCAGGGGACGGGGAACAGGGGAGTTGGATAGGCATGGGAGTCCCGGGGGGCCTGTCAGGGGCAGGGGTGTGGATAGGGGTTGGGGCAGTCAGGGGACAGGGAGCAGGGGGGGTTGGATAAGGGGTGGGGTCCCGGGGGGGGCGGTTAGGGGTGGCAGGGTCCCGGGAGGGGGCAGACACGGAGAAGGGGTTGGATAGGGGGTGGGGTCCTGGGGGGACGGTTAGAGGCAGGGGGTTCAGGGAGGGGGTGGTCAGGGGACAAGGAGCAGGGTGGGGTTGGACTGGTTGGGGGTTCTGAGGGGGGCAGTCAGGGGGCGGGAAGTGGGAGGGGGCGGGGAGCCAGGCTGTATATGGAGGCACAGCCTTCCCTACTCGGCCCTCCATACGGTTTCACAACCCCAGTGTGGCCCTCATGCCAAAAAAAGTTTGCCCAGCCCTACTCTAGTGGTTTGATCTGGTTGTGATCACAAGTGACTAAGATTCTATGGCCTTATTGTGAGTAGCCCAGTGTTCTGGCTCAGTTAGGTTAATTATATTTATTGATTGTTTTATGTTTTAAAGTATTTCTCTGCAGAAAGGAACATAAGCTCATCTCGATTAACAATTTAAAAACTATTCTTTTACAGGTTTGCATATTGGTTACACAAACCAGCAAAGACACAACAGGGGCACAAGGCCCCAAGAAAAAATGTTGCCAAGAATTATGTGAACTAAAGGAAACTATATCTAGTCTCAGATCCTGCTGGAATAAGTTTGAAAAAGATATTGCTAGGTAAAAAACTTAAGATGCAGTCCTTTCTGTTTTTTCAAAGTGCCATTGCTAGATACCTTTGCACTTTACATGCATTCTTCAAGTGTATCTGTCTGCTTACGTAAATACTTTTTGCCAAAGTCCTGATGAGACGATCCTATGCCTTGTTCCTGGGGACAAAGCCATTGGAAACCAACAAATTGAACTGCTGAAGTACAAGAAGTGGAAGCTAACAACACAATTGGAAGCAAAGACAAACAGAATAGAATGCTGTAGCCCCACCTTCACACAATGAAAAGTACTTAGACTCTGTAGCTATCTACAAGTACTTGGTCATGTTTTTTGAGTACCTTTATATGACTTTAAGGTGAGAAGAAACTTTTTAGATGCCTACTGCGATGCCTACTGCCTTGGAAACTGCAAGGAAAGAAAAATGTCAAATTAATAGGATGTTTTATGTAGCCACATCATGGATCAAAATTAACAGTTATGCTAGTTAAGAATGGCTCCTGAGCCAGTTCTGCTGATGCAATAATATTTGAAGTACTGGTATCTGATGGGATCTGCAAACTGCTTAGAAGGCCAAAAAAATGAAACCAGGTCTCTGCCACAGGAAAGGTATGGGAATGAATTATTTTTACTCAGCCTAGGGAGAGGTATCATTTTTGGAGGGATCTAGCACAGATGCTGCTGAAGTAGCTAGAGGCAAGACAGAGTAAGGCCTGTGGATACAGAAAAGGGTAGCTCCTGAACATGAGGAAGATCAGCTGACTGGAGAAAATACTAGCTTTGTGGATTTGGTAATCACAGTTAGCTGCAGGAATAGTTAGAATAGCTTACATTAATTGTGATGACTTTAGTGTATATATTTTACATAGTGTATTTAACATAAAACAGACATGACTTAAGATATGTATGAGTATTTTCAGAGAATAATATATTGGCATTTTACTAATTATATGTCCATATTTAATTTTTGATGAATTTATAAATATTTATTAGTTGCTTATACCTCACAATTTCTTACTTAGATATTACTACTCCTTTTGTAACAAAACCCACTTGTAACATATCTAACAAAATGGTGTCTCTTTTGGTATCATTGCTTCTGTTCTAGTTTTTTGGTATATGAGAATATCATAGACAGAGCTGATAATGCCACCTGTAGTTAAGGTTAACTGACTGTCACATGTGTTCTACTCAGTGTAGTGTGGCACCTCCTTCCGGCAATTCGCTCCGCCTGGTTCAGTGCCCCTTTTCTTCTCTTCCACCATTGCTGTTCTCCTCCCACTGATGGAGTCACACCATGGCTGCTTTGTGACTCAGCCCTCCAGCCAAGCCACACTGCGATTTCCCCTTCAGAGGAAGTCTTTCCAAGTCTCTGCACATGCAGCATCAGGCAGTCCTCATGCCCACTACTACCCTGACTATGTCAATCCTGCAGTGACTCAGGCAGTCTTCCCATTCACTGCCCCAAGCAACACCGCTCTACCAATAGGTATGAGGGGAACCCTGGCCCTCCCTGTATGCTGGGTTCCAGCCCAGGGCCCTGTAGCAAGCAGTTAATTGGCTACACCAACCTTACTACTCTCACCCCGGACTACTTCCTACTGTGCTTTTCCCAAGCTTTTCATTCTCCAGACCCCTTTCTCTTAGGCCTACTAAGTAAATCCTTTCTCAGAGGGTTCCTATCCTCCCCACTTCACTAAACCTCAGAGAGAGAGACTACAGGCTTCCTCCATGCAGCCTCCCACACCGTTGTCAGTTTCTTGACTTTATAGAAGCCCCACCTATTCCCTTACAGGTGAGTTTCATTCGAATTAGTGGCCTCCCCACAAGCTAAATCTCCCCTATTTGCAGCTTAACTGACTGATTGGGCCCCCTCACCTAATTCAGTTTCTTCAGGACTGATGTAGGGTGCACACCCCATCACACACTTCCCACTATAAGATCCTGTTTTCAGTTGCTTATAACTTTTCCACATTGTTCAGGCTGAAATTTTCAATGTAAGGTGTCTATCTCAGGCTAATATTTATTTATTGGAAGCTTGAGTTATTTCAAGGAACAAGATTAGGGAAGCCTACATTGTTTTGCCCTTGTTCAAAAAAATTATTGCAACTTTTCCATTGAGAAACTCTAGCATTCCATGCGCCAGAGCAAGAATGTTAGGAACTGTTAAGAAAAGGATAGAAAATAAGACAAAATATCATAATGCCACTATATGGCACATATATGCTACTATATGGCATAATGCCACAACTCATGGTGTGCCCGCACATTGAATACTGTGTCCATTTCTGGTCACCCTATCCCATAAAGGATACAGTGGAACTGGAGAAGTTTCAGAGAAAGGCAACAAACATGATCAAAGGTATGGAACAGCTTCCAGCTAAGGAGAGACTAAAAAGTGTAGGGCTGTTCACCCAACTAGATATGATAGAAGTCTATAAAATCATGAATGGTGCAGAGAAAAGTATTATTTATTCTTTTCCACAATACAAAAACCATGGGTCACCCAATGAAATTAATAAGCAGCAGGTTTAATACAAACAAGAGGAAGTATTTTTCACACAATGCACAATTAACCCGTGGAACTCATTGCCATTGGGTGTTGTGATGGCTAACAGTATAACTAGGTTCAAAAAAGAACTAAATAAATTCATGGAAGATAGGTCCATCAATTGCTATTAGCCAAGATGGTCAGGGGTGTAACCCTATGCTCAGGGCAATCCTAAACCTCTGACTTCCAGAAGCTGGAAGGGGAAGACAGGGTGGATCACTCCAGCTGCCCTGTTCTTTACACTCCCCTTGAAGCTCTGGTAGCGGCTATTCTCAGAGATAGGATACTGAGCTGGATGGATCATTGGTCTGACCCAGTATGGGAGCCCTTATGCTCTTAAGGGCTTGAAATTTGGCAAAGTGGGTCACCCTGCTGTCAAGAGTTGTGCCTTTTGCTATGCTTGTGAAAATTGGATCCAAGATATAAGCCTTCAAATATTCCAGTTTACACATCCTAATTAGAGACTTGGCAGGTAAAGTCTCAGAAAATCAATCTGCACTGAGCACGCTCCAGCCCAGGAATGCAGGGACTGAGCACATTAATTCAGCCTTCTTATGCATATGCATTATGATGCAGTCTTTAATTACATGATTACACATTTTTCCACGGGACCCCTGCCTCATTCAGTGCACAGGATAAACAGTGCTTTAGGAACAAATCAGGGTTGTGTAATGAAAAAGGCTGTTGTCTGTAGGGCCTCTGCCTCATTTGTTGCAGAAGTTGGAAGGTACGTAGTGAAGAAGGCAGGTGACTGTAAAAAGAGAAAGGATAGTCGTATGGTAATAGAAATTGAATGCCACCCTGGAGAACTGGATTCTATCTCTGTTGTGGGGAAGTGTACCTTTAAGAGGGTTTGGCAAGAGCCAACTGGAACAAGTTGTGTTATGCAGAAGGCTCATGTGCAATGCTGGTCAGTTAGAAGTCAGACACCGAATGAAGTGGAAACACTGTCAGATTCCTTGGCTCAGAGTGATTTTCAATCTGAACACCACACCTGCCTCTGCCACAGAGTTCCTGTGTGATGCTGGACAAGTCAGTAAACCAACATTTTTACAGCTGGCCATTAGTTGTGTTTCTCATTTTAAGGGTCCACCTAGCATCTGACTTACAGAAGTGCTGAAGTACACACACTATTGCAACTGAAGTCAGTTGGAGCCGTGCTTTGAACATGTAACGTGCTATACAAATGCTAAGGGCTTTGAAAAATTAGACCCTGTCTCCCACAAATTGGGCATCCCAAATTAGTGGACAGTTGGCCTTAATTTATCTCAGTTATGCAGCTATAAAATGGGGATATAATACCCTTACCAAATCTTACAGAGGAGACAAATTCATTATTGTATGTGAAGCACTCGGTTCCTATTTCAAGAGGACGATGGAAATGTCCCTGAAGAAGTGAATAATGCTGTATTCAGGGCAGCATTGGGATGGTGGCAGTAAAATAAAGCCTGGGGGCACACTTTGAAATAGGCAGATAAACATAAAATATTGAAGAACTACTCATTCATTGATGAGCAGGGGTCCCATGGAAAAAATAGTGTGTGATCATGTCATTAAACACAAATATAATGCATATGCCTGTGGAATTAAAGATGCACATTCCAGAATTTCTTAACTTTTGAGTGCTTGCCTTCAGAATCTTAACCTTCTTCTACTGTAGGTTTTTTGGGTGTTCATTATGTAATAAAAATAAGTCACCTACAAACTCACCTTTAAAAATTATACAGGCCACAATATGTGACTAAGAGCTGGTACTTCCATAAAACTGCATGAGCCTTCACTGACTTGCAAAATTTGGACTATTCTGATTGCTTTGTAAGATATTCCTACTCTTTCAGGGTTGCAGAGTGTCTAAGAAGGGATTCCATGGCGCCAGCTTCACCAAAGCATAATCTTTCCATCTGGCCAATGTATACAGAATACAGGCAATAAT
This sequence comes from Lepidochelys olivacea, assembly GCF_965140295.1. Taxonomy (NCBI): domain Eukaryota; kingdom Metazoa; phylum Chordata; order Testudines; family Cheloniidae; genus Lepidochelys; species Lepidochelys olivacea. The sequence continues at coordinate 54,174,279 of NC_140412.1, forward strand.
TGGCAACATTGCCTTCATAGCCTATTGCAGGAAGTATGAATCATCATAGTGCTCTATAAATTAAGCTGTTGTAAACCGAGAACTATTTGGAAATCAAAACTTACAGCTAAGTAGTGCAGGAGAATTATCTCCTGTGTCCTATATAAGACATTCCTGTTAATACACCTCAGAATAATATTAGCCTTTTTAGCAACAGCATATTATTGACTCATATTCAATTTGTGATCCACTATAATCCCTGATCCTTTTCAGCAGTACTACTGCCTAGAAAGTTGTTCCCCATTCTGTATATATGCTTTTGATTTTTCCTTCCTTTCACTTAATTTAATTTCATCTTGTTGATTTTAGACCGTCTGATTTATTAAAATTGTTTTGTATTTTAATCCTCTCCTCCAAAGTCCTTACAACTCCTCGCAACTTGGTTTCATCTGTAAATTTTATAAGCATATTCTCCACTCCATTATCCAAGTCATTAATGAAAATATTGAATAGTGTCAGACCCAGGACTGACCTGTGCGTGACCCATTAGATACACCCTCCCATCTTGACAATGAATCACTGATAAGCACTGAGTATATAGCATAGTAATTTAATCTAGACCACATTTCCCAAGTTTCCTTTTGAATATGTTGTAGAATTGTGTCAAAAGCCTTATTAAAATCAAGATATATCACATCTACAGCCTGATCCAGCGTAAGGGTGGTCATAGGAAATGGAAGGTACTTACTAGTAACTTGTGGCACCTTAGAGAAGTGGGTTTTAGCCCATGAAAGCTTATGCCCAAATAAATTTGTTAGTCTCTAAGGTGCCACAAGTACTCCTCATTCTTTTTGCTGATACACACTAACACGGCTACCATTCTGAAACCTGTTACTAGTAACTGGAGTTCTTCAAGATGCACTCTGTATATTCATATTCTTGGGGATGTGCCGATCCAGTGCAGCAAGGATGGTGGAACCTTCTAGTAACAGTGCCTATTAGAGAAACCTTGCCCCTCACTTTCTGTCCCTCGAGTTCGCATCAGAGCTGGGATGTGGCTACAGGAGAGGCATTGGTGCCATTGCTGCCTCAGTTCCTTCCAAATGCTAATGCAGAATACCAAGTAAAGATACAATTAGGACTCTGCAGAAGCAGGGAATGTGGGCAGGGAATGTGAATGTGCAGAGTGCATCTCCAAGTACTCCAGTTACAAGTAACCTCCATTTCTTCTTCCAGTGCCGTCTGAATATTCCTATTCTTGGGAAAGTTTGGCGAGCAGTACCTTTATAAGGAAGGAGGGGTGAAGCCCTCATTTAACAACCATTGAAGTACTGCCCTACCAAAACAAGCACTGGACACAAATTCTAAATCTAGTACATATTGAGCCCATGTAATGGCCTTGCAAAACACAATAGGAACATGTCTGCGAAATGCTGTAGATATGGCCACCCCCCAGTACTGTAAGCTCTAAGAGAAGAAGGAAGGGAAAGTGAAGTTCACCTTTAACACTCCTCAATACCAAGTCTGACCCATCTAGATAGTGACTGAGCTGAAAGAGCCCTACTCTTTGAAGAACCAATAAAGAGACAAACAATTTAGAACATCTGAAGACCTTCATTATATCCAGGTAATATGAGAGAACTCTTTTTCATATAAGGAATGTGATCTAGCATCTCGCTTATGTATATGAGGTTTTGGGAAAAATACAGGTTTATATATTGATTTACATGAAAATTGGAAACAACCTTTTGAATTAATCTGGGACATGACCTAAGGACCATCTTGTATCTATGAAAAATAGCATAGGGAGGATCATCCATTAATGCATGCAACTCACATATTCTTCTAGCAGAATTGATTGCCAAAATGAAAGCTGTTTTTACTGAAAGGTGAAAAAGGGAGCAATCTCATGACGACTCATAAGGGGCAGAAATTAACTGAGTCAATACTAAATTTAAATTCCACAAAGGGACAGGATCTCTAGTGGGTGGATAAAGATTCAATAGACCCTTCAAAATTTTCTTTACCATGTTATATGATAAAATGGGTTTGTCTCTAGGCTGCATGTGTACCGATGAAATAGCCACTAAGTGTATTCTAATAGATGACTCAGATAGACCCTCTTTTTAAAAGTGTAATAGATATTCTAAGATCATTTGAATCAGGGCTGAGACTGGATTTTCATTCTTATTTCCTGCCAATATAGTAAATCTTTTCCATTTGCAGACATAACACCTTCTAGTTGAGTGTTTTCTAGCATTAATAAGAATTTGCTGAAACTCTTCCATCAAAGTCCTGTGGCCCAAGCTGTTAATTGTAGAGATTTGAGGTGTGGGTGGAGCACTTTCCCCTGGTACTGTCTTAAAGGATCAGTCAATCATGGTAGAGTCCAGTGGTTGCCCTTGGGTAGGTGGAGTAGGTTGGTGTTCCACTGTTGTCTTGTCCATTCTGTAGCAACTAAGATCATCCTGATTGAATCTTGCTTTACTTTGTTTAAAATTTTGGAAATCAAAGTGAATGGGGGAAATGCATACTTTAGAGCCATTCCACAGTTTAGGAGAAAAGCATCTGTCAAAGATTGACTGTCTGCTCCTGCTCATGAGCAAAAGGAAGGGCATTTTGTATTTAGACTGGTGGCAAACAGATCTAGAGTAGGGAACCCCCAATGTTTGAAGATACCTGAATTTCCATGGTTTTTAGAGACCAATCATGCATCTGATGATTGTCTGCCGAGACGATCCGCCAATTTGTTGTGTTCTCCTGAAGTGTGTAAAGCTATCAGGTAAATGTTGTAATGTATGCACCAAATCCCATATCTCTATCACTTCACTGCATAGGTGAATCAAATGAGTCCCATTTGTTTGTTCATATATAATAAACTGCAGTCATGTTTTCTATGGCCGCTTGGATAACTGAATTGCATATCTATGGAAGAAATGCTTTTAGGGCCTCTGTTTCTGGCTGTCATGGGAACTTGTTCTATAGCTCCCATGTTCAGAAATGCTTGTACCTCTGTTCCTAACAGTCTCTCATGAGAGTGGTCCCCAAAGAGTGAGGGAGTGATGTGTGTGGGGGGGTGTACGGGGGAAATTATCTGAACTGGGCGGTATAGAATTCTTATTATATCCAAAACCTAGAACCAAGGTGAAAGCTGTTCATCTATTATAAAATCTGCACAGTGTCTCCAAACTGGTTTGCTAGGACCGATTCAAAGCTCCTAACTAACTAGTCAAATCTGAGGTCCAAGTTGTGGCAAACTATGGGTGGCTGAGGGATTCTTTGTCCTCTTACAAGGTTTGAAGGGTTTTTTCCTGTCGTGTCTGTAAGTAGGCCTGGTGCTGATGATATCATTGCTCCTCTGCTAGGAGGCAGACTGTAATGGGGCGCATTCACCTCTTGCGAGTGTCCCCCCTGCCATCTGTGGTCTGCCTTTGGTGACTCAGCCCTCTGGCCGAGTCACACACAGTCTGTCTGTGTGATGAAAGGAAAGCAAAGCAAAACTCCTTCCAGGGTAAAAGTCCAACCGGGGTCTCTCTCAGTGCCCCCTGTAATGTCTGTCACAAGTTGTCCCTGCTCTGGGTTAGAGCAGTGCCACAGACCCCCCTCACCCCCCCCCCCCACTGACAGTCTTCCCCCTCTTAGGGCCTTTCCAGCCACAACTCTCCAGCTGGGCCACTGCAGTTCAGTTCCCCCCTCTGGGGGTGCCTCAGTGTATAGGCCACTTCCCCCAGTGGTTTATGGGGGTTGGGGAAGACCCCAGCCCGCCCACTCCTCTGGGTCCCAGCCCAGGGACCCTGTAGACAGCAGCTGTCTGCTGTGTCCCTTTAACTATGTCACATGGCTTCTCTAATTCCCTGGGCCACTTCTCTGCGGTGTCTTCACCCTTACCTCGGGGCCTTTTCCTAATGCAGTCCCAGAAAACAGCTCAGAGATCCTTCTCGCTCTCCCTGACTTCTGGCAGCACTGCCCTGTACAGGGTTCTGCAGCTCCCTCAGCCAGCCACACACCATCCACACTCATGCAGAGATAAAGTTTCTTGAAACCTTAAATAACTGTTTCTTGGAGCAGCTAGTCCTGGAACCCCCAGGAGGAGAGGAATTTTTGATTTAGTCCTAAGTAGAGCACAGGATCTGGTCCAAGAGGTGAATATAGCGGGACCACTTGGTAATAGTGACTATAATATAAAAGTTTAACATCTCTGTGGCAGGGAAAACACCACAACAGCCCAACACTGTAGTATTTAATTTCAGAAATGGGGACTACACAAAAACGAGGAAGTTAGTTAAACAGAAGTTAAAAGATTCAGTGCCAAAAGTGAAATCCCTGTAAGCTGCATGGAAACTTTTTAAAGGCACCATAATAGAGGCTCAACTTAAATGTATAACCCAAACTAAAAAACATAGTAAGAGAACCAAAACAGTGCCACCATGGCTAATCAACAAAGTAAAAGAAGCAGTGAGCCAACAAGGCTTCCTCTAACAAGTGGAAGTTAAATCCTAGTGAGGAAAATAGAAAGGAGCACAAACTCTGGCAAGTGAAGTGTAAAAATATAATTAGGAAGGCCAAAGACTCAAAAAGTAATAGCAAAAAAAAAAAATTAAGTACATCAGAAGCAGGAAGCTTGCTAAACAACAAGTGGGGCCACTGCACGATCGAGATGCTAAAGGACCGCTCAAGGACAATGAGACCATTGCAGAGAAACAAAATGATTTCTTTGCATTAGTCTTCATGGCTGAGGATGTGATGGAAATTCCCAAACCTGAGCCATTCGTTTTGGTTGACAAATCTGAGGAACTGTCACAGATTGAGGTGTCATTAGAGGAGGTTTTGGAACAAACAGTAATAAGTCACTAGGACCAGATGGTATTCACCCAAGAGTTCTGAAGGAACTCAAATGTGAAATTGCAGAACTACTAACTGTAGTATGTAACCTATCATTTAAATCAGCTTCTGTACCAAATGATAGGAGGATAGCTAATGTGATGCCAATTTTTAAAAAGGGCTCCAGAGGTGATCCCGGCAATTACAAGCCAGTAAGCCTGATTTCAGTACTGGACAAACTTGTTAAAACTATCATATAGAACAAAGTTATCAGACACATAGATGAACATAATTTGCTGAGGAAGAGTCAACATGGTTTTTGTAAAGGGAAATCACACCTCACCAATCTACTAGAATTCTTTGAGTGGGTCAACAAGCATATGGACAAGGGGGATCCAGTCGATATAGTGTACTTAGATTTTCAGAAAGCCTTTGACATGGTCCCTCACCAAAGGGTCTTAAGCAAAGTACGCTGTCATGGGATAAGAGGGAAGGTCCTTTCATGGATCGGTAACTGGTTAAAAGATAAAAGAAAAGGAGTACTAGTGGCACCTTAGAGACTAACCAATTTATTTGAGCATAAGCTTTCGTGAGCTACAGCTCACTTCATCGGATGCTATGGTGTTATCATACACACTGTAAGGAGAGCGATCACTTAAGATGAGCTATTACCAGCAGGAGAGCGGGCCGGCGGGGGGGAAAGAAAACCTTTTGTAGTGATAATCAAGGTGGGCCATTTACCTCCCCCCCCCCCGCGCTCTCCTGCTGCTAATAGCTCATCTTAAGTGATCACTCTCCTTACAGTGTGTGTGGTAACACCCATTGTTTCATGTTCTGTTTGTATATAAATGTCCTCACTGTATTTTCCACTGAATGCATCCGATGAAGTGAGCTGTAGCTCATGAAAGCTTATGCTCAAATAAATTTGTTAGTCTCTAAGGTGCCACTAGTACTCCTTTTCTTTTTGCAAATACAGACTAACATGGCTGCTACTCTGAAACCTGGTTAAAAGATAGGAAACAAATGGTAGGAACAAATGGTCAGTTTTCAGAATGGAAAGAGGTAAATAGTGGTGTCCCCCAAGAGACTGTACTGGGCCCAGTTCTATTCAACATATTCATAAATGATCTGGAAAAAGGGGCAAACAGTGAGGTGGCAAAGTTTGCAGATGATATAAAACTACTCAAGATAGTTAAGTCCCAGGCAGACTGCGAAGAGCTACAAAAGGATCTCTCAAAACTGGGTGACTGGGCGACAAAATGGCAGATGAAATTCAATGTGGATAAATGCAAAGTGATTCACACTGGAAAACAATAATCCCAACTATAGGTACAAAATGATGGGGTCTAAATTAGCTGTTACCACTCAAGAAAGAGATCTTGGAGTCATTGTGGATTGTTCTCAGAAAACATCCACTCAATGTACAGCGGCTGTCAAAAAAGTGAACAAAATGTTGGGAATCATTAAGAAAGGGATAGCTAATAAAACAGAATATATCATATTGCCTCTATATAAATCCATGGTATGCCCACATCTTGAATACTGTGTGCAGATGTGGTCGCCCCATTTCAAAAAAGATATATTAGAATTGGAAAGGGTTCAGAAAAGTGCAACAAAAATTATTAGGGGTACGGAACGGCTGACATATGAGGAGAGATGAATAAGACTGGGACTTTTCAGCTTGGAAAAGAGACAATTAAGGGGGGGATATGATAGATGGCTATAAAATCATGACTGGTGTGGAGAAAGTAAATAAGGAAGTGTTATTTACTCCTTCTCATAACACAAGAACTTGGGGTCACCAAATGAAATTAATAGGCAGCAGGTTTAAAACAAACAAAAGGAAGTATTTTGTTCATGCAATGCAGAGTCAACCTATGGACCTTCCTGCCAGAGGATGTTGTGAAGGCCAAGAATATAACAGGGTTCAAAAAACAAAAACAAACAAAAAAACCTAGATAAGGTCATGGAGGATAGGTCCATCAATGACTATTAGCCAGGATGGGCAGGGATGGTGTCCCTAGCCTCTGTTTGCCAGAAGCTGGTAATGGGTGACAGGAAATGGATCACTTGATGATTACCTGTTCTGTTCATTCCCTCTGGGGCACCTGGCATTGGCCACTGTCAGAAGACAGAATACTGGGCTAGATGGACCTTTGTCTGACCCAGTATGGCTGTTCTTATGTACTCCTCCAGATCTAGCAAGAAACTGCTCTCAGTCTGGCCCTGCAGCTCTTCTTATACTAGCCTGCTGGGCCCTGATTGGTTGCTACCCACACAGCCAGTCTAGGCAGCTTGGAGGACCTCTCTACTGCCCTTTTCTAGACCTGGGTGTGGCAAGGCCACACGGCCTCCAGGAGGAGGCCTCAGAGCCTAGTCCACTCCGTCACACAGACGAAGTTGATGGTATGTACTGCCTGTGATAATGGAACACTGAGATAGAAGATCTTCTGTAAAGTGACATAAGTCCTAGAGACCTAGCTGTGGACAGAGTCTCCTTTAATTACCCAATGTATCAACTGTCTGAACGCTAAATAATCCATCTCCTTCAAAAGGTAAGTCTTCTTTTTTAGCCCTGGTCCCTAGTGGGAGACAGGATAAATGTAGCCAGGCTTGTCTACAAAGAGATAATGCTATTGCAAGCGAGTTCCAGACAGTAGCTTAGCTAGGGGAGAGCAGGGCAGCGGATAGAAGGTTGAAAGCCAGATCTCAGTCTTTGAAGTGTTGTAGCTGCTATGACAAGGGAGTTCAGTTGAGGATGTTATGCAAAGCCGTAAGCCTCCACTCAAATGCAATTGTAAGATCTGTAACTTGTACCGTTAAGTTCTGCAGCCTTTTTGCAGACTTTGTAACTTGTTATTGTTAGCATAGTCTTTTAAGTTTTGTAACCTTTGCAAGCTTTGTAACCTTTTCAGTTACCATTTGTATGAACCTCCAAGCTTTCCAATATTCAGAGAGAGTGTGAACAAGGGAGTGTGGGAGATAAGGGAGATAAGGGAGTATGAACAAGGGAGTGAATGTGGGACTGGGCGGAGAGGAACTGCAAGGAGAAAAGAGTCTGGAGACAGGAGACAGGTGTGTCTGATGTAATCTTCACTGAGAAGGCAATCATAGGGTGCTGTAAAGAAAAGAAGAACCTGGTATGCATGAAATGAACTTGTCTGGGAATGCTTCTCGGTGATGGACACAGAAGGAAAACTCAGTGTACGTGACAGGAGCCACTCAGTTCCAGCATGGCGATAGACATGCACACAAGCCCCCTGCTTCTTCTTGACCTGCTCACCGGCCCGCATCCGTGACCGCAGGCGGACACACCAGATCTACCATGCTTCGGCTTCTCAGCTTCCCATGCTGTCTTCGGTAACTCTCCGCCTGTGTAAGTGTGTGGGTGCAGGAGGGTATGAATGTGATGAATGTGTGCATATATGAATAAGCTCCATCCCTTTTCTGTCTGACCCAACAGCGGCATCATAATAAAACTAATAAAAGTGTGACCTTGGGTTGGCTTTTACTCCTTTTAGTCCTTACTTTTAGGGGAACAGAGGATGCACTTGAAAACAAGAGAAACCCTATTCTGGGATTTGATGCAGCTTGTCAGCCTTTTTGGAAACTGGTTGACATGAAGAGGATTTGGACCAAATTGACTTAGCTAGTTGCCATAACCCTTCTACTATGGGCAAAGAGACTTTAAGTTTCATTGTCGACCCTAAATATCGAACATCCTCCAAAACAACTGATGGTAAATTCAGGGTCGATGCAATCCTATCCACTAACTCACAGTAAGGAATTGCATCCTCAAAGGGAGACAAGGCTGTCGTCATTCCAACATTGTCATCAGGAGATGAGCTGCTCAACAACTCTCCTGAATCATAAGGAAATTTATGGAAGTCCCTCTTGGTATTCCTCTTCTGAAGTTACCTCCTGTTCTGCAAGCTGGGGAGGATCTGACAGTCTTCGATCCATGGCTGAAGGATCCTGACCTCTCTGTTCCATAGAAGGTGGTGGAATTTATTCTACCCTTGCAAAGTCCAATCTTCTAGTATGCCAAGAAAATTGAGAAAGAGTTGGCCAATACGGCCATGGCATCCGAGCAGGTATAGGATAGTCCTGCCAGCTTGACCAGTTTGATATAGCAGTCTCCAAAGGATACTCAGGAAATTCAGGATCCCCACTTAGAACACGTCTTCCAGGAAACAACTGTCCAGTTGACACCCATACCAGATCCAGCTCTAACTCCAACCTCAGATCAAATCCCAGGTCTGACACTGAAGCCACTGGTGAGCCACTCACAGATCCTGATAACTCCTGTTTGGATCCAGGGTTGGTGTAGATTGTATTTTGGCAGAGGTCAAAGTTGAGGATCTCACCAACAGAGTCTCAGTTGACTTGGAACAGGAGCCTGGCACCGAAGCTCTTATCATGGATCCGGATGACTTCTTGGATGCAGAAGTAGACTGAGCTGACTCCAGTCTCTTACTTTTTCTGCCTGATCCCTTTGAAGTCTTGGATCTTGTAGGCATAGCAATTAACATATCCTGTAACAGAAACACTGGCAGGGCGTCCCTTCCCGGCTCGGGGGCAAGCACGCTGCATATTTGGCAGTATGCTGGTGAATAATTTTCACCCAAACATTTCAAGCACTGTACCTGCGCATCAGAGGGAGGAAAGACTGCTGGACACAACACATTTTTCTTGAAGCCTTGTTTCTCTGTGCTAATGTCCATCACAGCGGTTATCTATTTCTAATCTAATTAAGAAAAAATTTCTTTTTAAAACTATAAACTATACTAATTATGTAACTACTAAGTTACTACACTACTCATATAAAATTATTACGATCACTGTCTGATTTATTTTTTCTGTGAGTGTTTTGGGGGGGTTAGACTACAGCACTAACTGCAGAAAGAAGCAGATGGCAGGTGATTCACATCCTAATGCTGCAGCCTTTGGAAGGAATTGAGGTGGCAATGGTGCCAACACTCTTATAGCTAAGCCCCATGTCTGTCACAAGTGCTAGGCACACAGAGGGCGGGGCAAGGGATGTCTAATAGGCACCACTACAAGAAGGTTCCACCATCTAGCTGCGCTGGATCTGCACATCCCCAAGAGTGGAAATATGCAGAAGGTGCTCAAAGACTTGTCAGTTCCTGATTCATCCCAATGGAAGTGCTCCTCAAAAATCCTTTTAACTCCAAGCCAATACTTCTTTTTTTTTTCAAGAGTTTAAGATCTTCTTGCAGATCAGTTGCTCAGACTAAGATATAAGAATGTCCATACTAACCTCCAAAAAGGAAATTCCCTACAAAATCTCAAATAAAGACATAGGACTCCAGAAAAGCAGAGTCAGACAAGGGAAAAATTCAAGATCCACAGCAAGCAGTAACTACTACTAGAATAATCCAAGAACCTGACTATAATTTTACCATCCACTATGGAATTTATGTTCTCAGAAATACCAGACATTTCAGTTTTTCATGGATTAAATCTGGATATTCCTGTTAACTATACACATATTTAATACCATATTGAATCCTGCTCAAATCTCTGCCTCAGAGCTATCTCACACCAATAAACTAGGACACAGGAGTCTGATCTGATTAAGTGTTTTTCCTTGTCAAGGTTCCTCCCCCACTCTGAACTCTAGGGTACAGATGTGGGGACCTGCATGAAAAACCTCCTAAGCTTATCTTTACCAGTTTAGGTCAAAACTTCCCCAAGGTACAAAATATTCCACCCTTTGTCCTTGGATTGGCCGCTACCACCACCAAACTAATACTGGTTACTGGGGAAGAGCTGTTTGGACGCGTCTTTCCCCCCAGAATACTTCCCAAAACCTTGCACCCCACTTCCTGGACAGGGTTTGGTAAAAAGCCTCACCAATTTGCCTAGGTGACTACAGACCCAGACCCTTGGATCTTAAGAACAATGAACAATCCTCCCAACACATGCACCCCCCCTTTCCAGGGAAATGTTGGATAAAAAGCCTCACCAATTTGCATAGGTGACCACAGACCCAAACCCTTGGATCTGAGAACAATGAAAAAGCATTCAGTTTTCTTACAAGACGACTTTTAATAAAAATAGAAGTAAATAGAAATAAAGAAATCCCCCCTGTAAAATCAGGATGGTAGATACCTTACAGGGTAATTAGATTCAAAAACATAGAGAACCCCTCTAGGCAAAACCTTAAGTTACAAAAAAGATACACAGACAGAAATAGTTATTCTATTCAGCACAGTTCTTTTCTCAGCCATTTAAAGAAATCATAATCTAACACGTACCTAGCTAGATTACTTACTAAAAGTTCTAAGACTCCATTCCTGGTCTATCCCCGACAAAGGCAGATTATAGACAGACACACAGACCCTTTGTTTCTCTCCCTCCTCCCAGCTTTTGAAAGTATCTTGTCTCCTCATTGGTCATTTTGGTCAGGTGCCAGCGAGGTTACCTTTAGCTTCTTAACCCTTTACAGGTGAGAGGAGCTTTCCCATGGCCAGGAGGGATTTCAAAGGGGTTTACCCTTCCCTTTATATTTATGACATTCCTTTTGGATCCCAAAGTTTCTGGTATTCAAGGTCAAGGGTGAGGGGGAAACCAAAATAGATAGGGTTTACCAACTGCAGGACTTATTTCTAAGGAAAATACCTCTCCAAGACCTGTGATAACAAGACTCCATAACCTTACAGTCCGATCAACCATTCTTGCAGCAACTTATCACAGAAGATTTAGTCAACAAGAAAAGAAAAGTTTTTTTCCCAAATTTTTCTCCTAGTCCTTCAGGAAGAGAGAGCAGATGACACTCCAGATGGGAGAATGTGACCTTCATGTTATTATTCAGATTAAAGCCTGGTATCCATAAAACCTAAATATTTACCTGATATATTGGAAGGTTTCAGAGTAGCAGCCGTGTTAGTCTGTATTCGCAAAAAGAAAAGGAGTACTTGTGGCACCTTAGAGACTAACAAATTTATTTGAGCATAAGCTTTCGTGAGCTACAGCTCACGTCATCGGATGCATTCAGTGGAAAATACAGTGGGGAGATTTATATACATAGAGAACATATGTATATAAATCTCCCCACTGTATTTTCCACTGAATGCATCCGATGACGTGAGCTGTAGCTCACGAAAGCTTATGCTCAAATAAATTTGTTAGTCTTTAAGGTGCCACAAGTACTCCTTTTCTTTTTGCTGATATATTGAAAGCCACTGAAATAATCAGTCAAACTAGTCTTCTTTCCCAAGCATTATGGATATGTCGCACGAGGGTGTTTGATCCTCAGAAGGAAGTACTTGGTTTTCTTGTTTTCATTTTTAGGCCTCTGAGCTCTTGATTGGTGAGGACAACAGAGTACTCATAGTAAGAAGCAGAGGTTCTTGTCATCTCATCTACAGAAAGGATATGGACAAATTGGAGAGAGTCCAGTGGAGGGCAACAAAAATGATTAGGGGGCTGAGGCACATGACTTATGAGGAGAGGCTGAGGGAACTGGGCTTATTTAGTCTGCAGAAGAGAAGAGTGAGGGGGGATTTGATAGCAGCCTTCAACTACCTGAAGGGGGGTCCCAAAGAGGATGGAGCTAGGCTGTTCCTGAGGTCTTTTCCAACCCTAATCTTCTATGACTGCATGATCTCCACATTTGTATGTACTTAGGGACCCAAGATATGAATTCCTTTGGATGGATGAAACTTCCCACTCCTCTAGGAACCTAGGTGATGTTCCTTTTTAAGTACTGAGGTAACTGTAAATGTTTGTCTGCATATGCTGCAGAAGAAGTCTGTCTCGGACTCACTCGATCTTCCTTTTCTCTCTATTGGCTTCAGATCACTGTAGCTTTCAACTTTAACCGAGCACAATGAAGAAACCAGACCTTTTTTGAATGATTGGTTTGTTCTTTTCCATTGTCATTTACCACAACACTTCAGGAAACAGGGTGGATAAAAATCAATTATTTAAAAAAAAATTGGATTTTTGTTTATATCTGATTTTTTTAATTTAAATTCGATTTTTTTTGATAAAATGCTTTTTGAGGAAAAAACCTATCTAAAGATAGTTTTAATTAAGATACATTATAGCTCAAATATATCTCAGCATGGAATAGGGATTATAAATTCTAATTCTATAGTATGAGACAATATATTCATGTAATGTTTAAGAAAAGTTTTGTAAATGAGTTCCAATCGTTCATGGATTAGGGACCCAATCTTATGGAGTTCCAGGGGCTTCTGTACAGATTATTTATCTTTCTATCTACCCAATGAGACTCAGTGCTCAGTCGAGAAGATACCATCAGAGGTGCTTAGTTTTGCAGTTCTCAAACTGTGGATTTGTGTCTCCAGAGATAACATGCTTGTTAACAGCAAAAATGTTTTAAATAAATAAATAAATAAATAAACAAACAAACAGTATGTAGAGTATGTATGTAGAAATGTATGTAGTATGTAGAAAAGTATGTAGAAATAACAGCCCTCAACCCTATTGTTCCTCTGCAAATTTTTGTACACAGAGTCAATCCCTTACCGCTCTCTAAAAGTACAAAGTTTCAAAAAGTTCAATGAATAGAAGGTTTTTGGGGGCGGAAAAGCTCTGAACAAGGAGAAGAAGTCTGGAGATAAATGTGAGATGGGAGGGACAGGCAGTAGAAACAAAAGTGAAACTGTTTGAGCAGTATATTCCAGAAGTCTTGAGGTCTTTCTGAGTGTAGCCTTCATTGATTTGAGATCTTCCATACCATTGTCTCACTAGAAGGGAAAACCTATAATGGCAGCAGGCCATAAAAGAGACCCAGTTTTGGAATATTTTAATGAAGCTCCTCTAACTGTGGGTAAGACAGGCATGTGTGCAAAATGCAAACAGTGCAACAAAGAAATGCAAGGCCTGGTTGTCCTAATGAAACAACATCATGAGAAGTGTTCCTTCTCAGGAAGAAGCTGCGTTGAAGATAATGAAAGGAACATGTCTAAACATGCAGGATCTTCACGTTGGTAAACTTTTTTATTTCATACTTCTTTCTTAAGGACTGCCTGTCTTCCTTCTGGACTATTCTTGAATTCTCATGTTTGAGCAAAATATATAGTTGTTACTCTATGGTACTATCATTTTAGATGCATTTGTGATAAACAATAAATAGCTGAAATAGGCAGATCTTCCTTTTACGATTTCACCTTTAAAGTAGTACTGAGTGTCAGTGAATGCAATGAGTAACACTAAATGAGCAGTGTGGTAATAATAATAAAATAACTGCATTGACTTATTTTGTTTAGGAGAATCCATCCTCAACATACAGGATTCTGAAGACTATCCACTTCAAGATCATCATCATTTTCTATGGTTTCAGAGTTATCTGCTAATGATACTGTTTCAGTCACATCATGTATGTCACATAGCCACAGTATATCACCTGTAGCAAAAAGAAAAAAAAAATCTCCACCATCCAGAAACAACCATAGATAAGTTTGTGTTAAGAACCAGCAGATTATAAAAAGAGGTAACTGACGAAAAAATTGCCCGGTTTGTTTATGCAACAAACTCTCCTTTCTGTATGATTGAGAACCCACACTTCATTAACATGGTTCAGTCATTCAGACCAGGATACAGTCCAGCCAACAGAGCAGATGTCACAGGCAAATTGCTGGATAAAGTGTATGAAAGAGAAATTGAGCAGTGTGCAAAAGGTCTACAGGGTGCAACTGTTAATCTGAGTCTTGATGGGTGGAGCAATGTCCACAATGATCCTGTTGTACGTGCTTGTGTGACAACAGAAGAAGGCAATGTCTTCCTTACAGAAACAATTGATACATCAGGAAATGCACACACAGCAGAAGAAGTAGCAGTAAAAGCTATAACAAACTGTAAAAAAAAGTTCAAATGTCTAGTACGCAGCTTGGTCACAGACAATGCTGCAAATGTATCCAAGATGAGAAGAAATTATTTAGAAGAGAGTCCCAAGCTAATAACAGATGGTTGCACCTCCTAGCCAAAGACTTCAGTGTTCCAGAAATAAAGGCTAATGTTGTTGAAATTGCAAAATACTTCTGTAACAACCGCGCTGCAGCAGCTGCTCTGAAAAAAGTGGAAGGAACCAAGCTGACTCTCCCACAAGAGACGTGCGATGGAACTCAGGAGTGGACTGTTTTGAGCACTATATCAAGAACTGGCCTAATCTGATGACAGTTTGTGAACAAAATCGTGAAAACATAGATGGCACTGTGACAGCCAAAGTTCTCAACATTGGGCTTAAGAGAAATGCTGAACACATGCTGAGCACCCTGAAGCCTAGTTCTGTAGCCTTGAACAAAACGCAGGGAAATAGCTGTTTTATTGCTGACACTGTTGAAATTTGGAAGGAACCAAGTGAGATCTTAAAAAGAGAAATATGCAATGACAGAGTTAAATTACAAGCATTAAAAAAAAACAAATGGGTCAAGCACTATCTCCAGCTCATTTTCTTACAAATATTCTCAATTCTCGGTACCAGAGTCAAACTTTAACTGCTGAAGAAGAGGAGTTGGCTAGGACATGGACATCCAGCAATCATCCCTCCATAATGCCAACTATAATAAACTTTGGAGCTAAGGGTGAACCATTCAAGAAATATATGATTGCAGATGTTTTAAAGAAAGTCACACCAGTGAACTGGTGGAAGTCACTTAAGCACTTGGATTCAGAGACTGTTGAAGTGATAATCTCACTTTTAACAGCAGTAGCTTCTTCTGCCAGTGTAGAAAGAATATTTTCTTCCTTTGGACCAATTCATTCCACATTAGAAATTGTTTGGGACCTGAAAAAGCAGGGAAGCTTGATTTTCATTTCTAGATTATGAACAAACAGGAAAATGAAGGTGAAGATGACCTAGTTAGCTGCAGAAGCCTATATTTTAAGTTTCTCATGTTGACCTGGCTGACATAGTTGATTTAATTTTTTTTAAGTATTTCATTTAACTATTTAAGTTAAAAATAATTTTAACAAAAACAAACCTGATTTTAAAAAACTTGAATGTTTAACTAAATTCAAAAATTCATCTGCTTGTTTTGTTAAAATATTATATGTTTTCTGTTGAAGAAAAAAAATCCAGAATACATAATGTTGTTGTTTTAGTTAAATAAAACAATTTAAATGTCTGTCGGGTGATGTTCTCCTCCTAATACAGCATTGCAAGAAAATCCTCCAAATATTAATAATTAACCTGTTGAATTGGAGATAGTTCACCTCCCAATGACTTCATAAATATCTGCTTCAATTACCTTTGGTAAATGAAATAACCAAACAATTGTTCATTTTTTGATATAGCTGTAAAACTAATCTGAAAAGCTTTCAAAATAAATCAGTTACAGCTGGTTTTTCTGAGGAAGGAACAACTGAATTTCCTTGAAAATTCAGCAACAGTCTAAAGCCAGGACCAATTTTCTAATAATCGCTACTATTAGCAAAGGAGAGCCTACCAGGGACTAACTGGAAAAAGCACAAATGGATAACTAGCCACTACTGGGAATACAAAATCATAAAGTATAGGCGGCCTAAACAGCAGCCTATTGGAGAGAGGACAAGTGCAGTGCTTTGGCATGATCCTCAGTAGCAGTCAAAATATAGGTTTGGCAAGGCCTGTACTCCACGTTGTCCATGGTAACAAAAGTTGAACTCAGCCAGTTACATAAACTTGTTTATAAAAGTTAGCCAAATTTAAAGACAGAAAGACTGAATAGGTCCAAACAAAAAGGTCTACTTATACCACCCAAAGAAGAGAATGGAATCGGAAATTAATGGACCAAAATTGGTGTGCCAGAAATTAGGTGTAACTGGTGGACAAAATAATGGGGCGATCACTTCTTTTTGTGGGTCCTTAAAAAAGGCTTCAAAAGGGGGATCAAACAGGCCAGAGGACAGCAGGACAAAAAGGAATCAGCTGCTCCATCATGGTTGTCACCCTTACCATCTTCTGTGATCCCAGGAGCCACTATGACACCATTCAGCCTTCAGTCTCCTGATCCTGAGACCAGTGCCAGAGAGAGAGAGAGAGAGAAGAAAACAGATTACGTCACCACCTCCACCAGCATGAGTTAATTCCTAAACATCAGCTGAGATATCAGACTTTGGTTCCTGCTAGTACTCCCTCCCTCATGTGTCCTTTTTCTTCCCCTACCTTATTTCCCCTCTTTCCTATCCATCTCTTTTTTGCCTTCTGTTTAATAAGAGCCTGGCTTAGCTGGTCAAGAGTGTTTCTTTCAGAAGTGCTGTGAGCCCCGTGACCAATGAAGCAGCTAATAGGAATGCTGTGACGCTGATACAAGTTTGCCAGGTCTCGGGGTGGCTGATTGGACTGTGACTGTGTTTCTGCAGCAGCACGGTTGAAAGTAAGAATCAGCACCAAAGTCAGAAGCTGCATTTTCTATCTTTTCTCCCCCCTTGTGTATGTGTGTGTCTTGTCTAGTCTTAAAGGACGCAAGATTGGACTTTAACAGCAGCAGCTCCCACCCCTTTTAATTAACTTGTTCTCTTTTCCTCAAAAAGGATATTACCATCTTAAATACCATCTAAAAGATTGTCAAACAGGGGCGTTTCCCTTATAAAAAAACTCTCAAGAAAAAAAAAGTGATAAGTTAAAATGAAAGCCTTACTTCATACTGTACATTTACAATGCTTGAACTGTCTTTCCTTCTTTGTTTGTATCTTTAATCAAAGGTTATAAAGATTTTTAATGGAGCATATTCAATGGGACTAAGCAGGCTGAGGTCTCTGTGCTGGAACCCTCAAACCTTGTTTAACAGTTTAGTGTTGTACAGTGGCAGGGTCATGTTAGCACCCACTTACTCCATCAATATTAATATAACAGGGGCCTGCAAGCAGGCGGAAATCATAATTCTGACTTGAGAAACTATAAAATTGTTTGCTGACAGTTCTTCTTAATAAACATCAGGCCTGTTTGTATCGTATTGCCAGGTGCAGATTATTCACTTATTATTCACCAGTGCTGCTTGTCACGATGACTTGCATTCTTTGACTTGTTTACTTTCAGTTTATAACTTTCTCTAGCCCCCAAGAATGAACAGCTTCACAGTAAATGGGTTATAAATGGTAATTTTGCAAAGACCACTTAGCAAATCAATTTCCAGATTTCTATTTCTGAGACAAAGGTTAAAGGGTGACAGAAGCAGCTTCTTCTGGATGACCAGGTTTGTGGGTTTTTTTTAAACTAAACCCAGGCATGACAAGAAGTGGTCTTGTCACAAGAGGGTTTTAGTAATTTAGCACGGTTGGGTGAGCAGCATAGGCAGCACAAAAAGGGTGTCTGGTTAGGGTCCTTCTCGTGATGGACTGAGTGGTCAGATAGGGAATTGGTATCAAGGTGAGGGTCCTCTCTGAAGTCCTCAGGACAAAAAGAAGCCAGTGTAGTAATTGTCTATGTGGGGCCTCAGTGAGAGCATTTTCCTTCCCTTAACCTGAACTGTCCTGCAGCTTTGTGGCATGACACAAGTTGTGATAGGGAACAGTGGCAGTGTTGCTTCAAAACCTGCTCTGGTGCTGTCCCCACCACACATCAGCAAAGTTAAGGGCTGGTTCACAATGGAAGCACAATAGTGATCCTGAAGGAGGGTAAGCCAATGTTCAGGTGCTAAATCCACTTTACTGAAATCCCTGTTGTTCCCCCAATCTCTTATGCAACAAAGCATGAGACAGGTAAGCCAATGGCTACTAGAGCAGGTGAGGAGCTGCTGAAACTCACTGGGTTTGGAGGCAAGGGGGAGCACTTGGCAAAACCTACCCCAAAGCATTGCACTCAATTCCAAAAATGCAGAATTCCTAGGGGAGACTTTTTAAAAAGACTCATTTCCCCAGGGAAAAGAATCTTTTGCAAATTACTCACTCAGGCAGCATGCAATTCACCTTATGCAGAGAACCCATCCATGGCCTATGCACAACTTATGTCCTCAAAATAGGGCTCCAGTAGATCTAAAGGGTGCATAGGCCTCTGTGGCCCCTCTATACAGGAATGAGTTTCACCCAGAGTACAGAAGAGGAAGTATCTGCTTTTCTCTGCAACAAAAATAGGACCTGAGGAGGGTGTGGTGGGGCCAGAAAAAAATGCCAATTGGAGCAGCTTTGAAATTAGGGGAGTGTGGGGGGAATAAAGGAGAAAAGAGGAACTCTGTCTCAATTCAGCTGGACTGGACAATAAAAACCCTATGAATTACAGCTTCTGTTCACATCAAAGAATCTCACACAGGGAAAATATAGCTTCAGGTTCTTCTAGTATAGAAACTCAACATTTAATCATTTCACCGCCAGTAGCTGTAATTACAAACATCCAAGCGCTGCATTTATCTTGCCTGGAAGAATAAACCTGTATCAGGGTTTGGCTATACCAATAGTTGATTACATCTAATAGTCTGGATTAGATATATAAATTGAAAAGGATGGACTCTATAACCTTAATGGTCAGAATACAGATGAGATTTACATTTACAACACAGGTATCAGTGATTGACTATGTATTAAAACAACTCCTTTACATTGTCAGAAAAAAACCAAACAGAAGCCTAAAAGGTCTATATAAACTGATCATACTCAATAGTAGGTATATAAATATGAAGATACCTCTTCTCAGTTAGACAGAACTTTAAGTCTTCCAAGAGTTGTACAAACACTAATTAAAATTCAGGATACAATTTTCAGAAGTTCTTAGTGATTTAGGAGCGTAAGTCCCATTTTCAAAATGGATTGAGACACCTCGGAGCCTCACTCTCAATAAAATTCATGTACATGCTTTTGAAAGTTTTACTTGCAGTGTTTCAGCTGTCTCTCAACTCACATGAGAAGACAGTAGATGGCCCACATGTTAGGAGCAAGCATTACACATGGCCCAAGTGTAAGTGTATTTCCTGTGGACCTTGGGAATTCAAATTATTTATATGATTCAAACTCAGTACTAAAACAAAACAATACTAGGCTACTTTTGAGACAACTTACACTTGACAATACAGAAACATAAAAGAGAACATACAGTTTTATCCAGCATATCTGCTTTATTGTTAACAAGTGGCAAGATTGTATAGGGTGAGCTATTTACAAATTACATTTGCAAATTAAAATGGAATTGACACTTGAGAATTCAAACTTCACATAGCAAATAAGTGATCAAGAAACTCAAACCATTTGATAGAAATAGGACTCTTGATAGCGACAAATGTGAGAGTATTCAGTGCATTAAAGTGCCAGGCATAAACAATAACAGATGTAGTAATGACAACTCTAAGAATATCAGATACAATAATGAACCATTTCTATAAAATAGGTGAAACATTGGTATAAAAATAAATAAATGGGTGCTTTGGCTTATGAAGATGCATATAAGAGACACCCACAGAGACAGTGCTTGAAGGACAAGCACACACAAATTCCACTGGACGCCAGAGCAACTGTTAAGTGCTCAGCACTGGATCAGGTGCAAATCCCACACTACTTCTGCCAAAAGCCCACGCCAGAAATGGTGCATAGACCGCTGTTATTCTATAACTACATTTGCATTAGTGGTTTTGAACTGAATGAAACTTCAAAATACATCTGATTAAGTCTCAAGGGCTATTATTTACATGGGGAAAAATACTTTTCAATTAGTATATAATCAAATGAAGAATGTTCATATCTGTAAAGGGAAAATCTAAATTTTTCAATTGCTTGTGACATATTCAATGGTTCTATTTAGTGCCCATGAGCATGGTAACATGTTTGCCCCTTAATATGTGTAAACAATTTAAAAAAAAATCATCTGGAAATATGTACCAGTGTACCTCATATTGTGCACTGTACATCTAGGAAGAAAGTCTCAAGGAGCTGAGTGAGTGCTAACTTACTAAACACTGCAAATAATTTCTTACCAAATATTATTTGTAAGACCTGGATAAAGTGAGGCCATGATTTAACCTTACTACTGGGTTAAAAAGAAACCAACACCCCACAGGCTAATCTGGTTTTAAATCAAATGTGCTTATCAAACTCTGTACTCCATTATGTTTTGAATTTAAAAGATACATACCCACAGATTAATAATAAATAAGCCCTGAAAAATTCTACTCACTCACTCACCCCAAACAAGTAATTCTTTTTTGGGCAAGCAAATAAAATTCACTCAATTTCATTAACCATCATTTCATGTAAATTTATTTTCAGTGTTTGACACACAGTTGCAAGCACAAAACCTTGTTCCCATTTAAGTTTCACTGCTTAGCTAAAACAATAAAATTAAAGTAGTAAAATAGCCCCTTTTCTAGGAACACAGTTTTTCCAGTAACGAAAGCTTCTTCCAGGAGTATTTGATTCTGTACGGTATGAGGAATAAATGTGACTAATAACTAACATTTCTAGTGGATTTTTATAGCATTCAGACATTATTATTTGATTTCATGTTCAGTAGACTAGCCATTTGGGATGCCAGCACACAGCATTTAAGCTACAGCAGAGAGATACTGTTCTGCTATCTCCATCAGGAAAAAATAGTTTTTACCTATTCCTCCCTGCCCACCACTACACCATCACAACACTGAGCCACTTCCTCTCAGTAACAGACACACTCCATGATGTTCTAACATTGGGGCTATTGCTGAAGTGCACTTTGCAGTCAGCACTCTGTTTCCCTCACTCGCTGTAATAATCAGATGCATTGTAGGAGCAGATTCAGTGCCAGAGCACCATGGAGAGCTCCTAACATCAAGCTAGGTCTCATTACTGGGCAACAAACCTTAAAGATCGAGATTTTCAAATCCACCAAGGGAAATGTAATGGGGAGTCCAAATCCCTTTAAAAACCTCTGCCAAAAAGTTCAATTTTTAATGAAAAATGTGAGATAGAATGGGGGAGAGTGATAACATAAAAGGAAACGGGGAATGGAGAGGCAGAGGGGAAGGCAAGACACTAAGTCCAGTGTCTGCTTTCTGGGGCACAGAAACGTTTTTCATGGCCCTAGTTCTAGGTGCTGATGGTCTAAATCCTAAAAAGAGGCAGCACTCAAAACCTTCAGGACAGGGAAGATGGCTCGCAGGCCAAACCCGTGAAAAAACCCCAGAAATTAGGCTTGTTTTTGGCTTCATTGGCTTGTGAGTTGCTTTTTGGCTTGTTGCTTCTTTTTCTTGATCAGCTCCCGCCAAGCAGGGGCAAACAGGTGTAAAGGGGGGAAAGAATCAGAGGTGCACAGCGGGCCCACCACAGTCCTAGACTGCAGGCTTGGGGGGATCTAGTCACATAGAGTATTGGGTTTCTTAGGGATTGGCTTATTTTGGCCCTGTTCTGAAATGGGATTAGCTTGATTGTAGGCTTATTGTGAAAGTCAGGGTGCTTATTTACCGTGTGAAAGTTGGCAACTGTGGAACCTACCATTAACCTTCATCTCAGAGCTGGCTCTTCATGCAAGAACCCTCCACTGACTCCCTCCTACAGAATGAGAGAACCTTTGCAAGAGAACTTATAGCGCAATATATATGGTGGATAGTAAAAGTTGTCAAGGTCCTGGAGGCGAAAGTAATACTGTAACCATGTAATTACACCAACACAACTTATTCAGAGATTTTTAAAATGTGCAGTTAGTGCGTGTTGTTATTCATCAGTTTTGGGGTTCATAATCCTCCTCTGGTGTTCTGCCCACTTTAATTAAAAATGATAAGCTTAGCTTTATTAATTTAATTTTGGATAATAACTTTTGAAGAGTTCACACAGAACATATGCTTATACATATCCTTGGAGAGATGTACACTGAGCTTTCAAGATCTTCCCTAATCTTCCTTCAATCAACATGCTTATTTCTTGCTTTTTATATGATACTTAATTATGCTCCTTGTGTGTTTCATATTCCATTTAAACAGCATCTGCAATGAGTATTATGAAAACCGTTCCGTTTTTGTTTGCTAACAAACATTTGGATGGAAAGGCAGCAGTCTGTGCTGTTACAGTGTGCAATACAGTCCTCTGTAGATAGCACTAGATACATTAGATAATAAAAACATTTTGATAAACAAACCTGAACATACTGAATATAGCCTCAGTAAGCAGTAACAAACTGGATAATCAAATTTTATGTTAGTGTTTTCATGTCTTTATTATAGAAGATTCAAACGTGCACATTATTAAATGTTACATTTTGTCAATAATCTAGGTTTAAATTTACTAAATTGTAATGCTGAATTAAACTTTAGAATAATACACACAAAATTTCAATTAAAAGAAAATAAATGGTGCATAACTCTAGGATAATTTTCTAACACCTGACTTTGAAGCACTGCATTACACAACAGCTCAAAGAGTAGTGAATATAAATCCACATATTGTATGCACTGAATTGGGAAACCTGGCATTTATGGTTTCAAAGCACAGACGTTCATAATTCTGTAGATAATTCCTTCACTCCTCTCATTATTCACAATAAAATCCTCATAAGCTTGAAACTATTCTGTTTCCTTACTAAACTTTCCCTTTATATTTTACGAACATATTGCTGTTATTACAGGTTTGCTCATGATGAGTGCTGGGCTGCTACCATTTATTTATTTTTTTTAAAACGGATAACATTTAATTTGCCAACAGATATAAGAACAGAAACTAAATAGATCAGATATTGGGCTTATGAACCTTCAGTGTCCCTTGGCTGAACCCATATTTGGCTCATTCTTACATCCCTTGGGCACTTCACACTACAGTAGAAGGCCCACAGGACAATGGACACCCTAATGTGATTCTGGAGCAGATTTTCCCTTGGGGTTTACGTCCACAAGGGATGCAGAATTGTAATTCCCATGTGTATATATGAAACTGCCAAAAGGCCATTCTATACACCTTGATTTCTAGCACCCAAATTCAGTTAAAGTCCATCAAGTCTACCTATTATACAACATCACATTTAATAGTTATCCACTCTTACACACTAAACACGGGCAGCTCAGTGGCCATATTGTAGAATTAGAAACGATGTCAATACACCAGGTAAAGGGACAATTCCTAGAAGCACCTAATTTCTCAGAAAGATTACAAAACAATTCTGTACCACTGAACTTGGTCATCCTAAAATAGCAATAATAGTTTAGGGCCCACAAAATGACAGCATCAAGTCCCTAAAGATATCCACAAAAATCAGAGAAAGGTATCCACAAAATGGATATCAACTACATTTTGTTTGTAATTGGCCCCATTATCTGTATTCTCCAAAAATATGAATAGTACTTTTGGATTACATCAACTGAAAATATTGCAATGTCATACCATATGTGGCAAAAAGCTTCAATATACCACCTTAATATAAATCATACACGTGCTATACTAGTGGCAGCAATGAATTAAAAGTAACAATTTTGGACAAGACAGCACAGTTAATTTGGGAAAGGCACAATTAGATTCCTTCGGATTGTTTTTCCCTGGGAAACCAAAATAGTTTAAAATACTTCAAAGCAAACGCCACATAACAGAAACATTTAAATTCAGACACAAACTAAGAAACTCAGCTTTTGCCTGGTTATTTAAACTGCCCTTCTGGTTACCATATTACAAAAGTTAAACAGCTAAGGTGTCTGATCCTGCTCCCCTGGAAGTCAATGTGAGTTTTGCTATTGACTTCAATGGCTGCAGTACTCAGCCCAAGAAAACGTAGTAATTGCAGACAGAATAATTAAATATTCACATACTATCCCATGAAGCATAATTGCTCCATAAAACATATGGCTTTGCCTATTGCACGGGATCAGAATAAGGGAAGTGATGACTTCTATCAAAACTTACAGTACCAGTTTCATATAACTATATGGACCTCTATCATGTAAGACACATTATAAGGACTGTTTAAAAAATTGATGTACAAATTATTTTCATCATCTATGATAATCATCTATTAAAGCCATCCACTAGAAAATCTCAATACATATCCAAGAAACTTTTTAAAAATTTTTTGGAGTAAATTATTTTGTCTTTCCTTCTGGAGAAAGAGGAGGGAAGTGAAGGGAGCAGGAACTTGCAGACATCTCTGGAAGGAGAGATGGGAGCTGTTGGATAAGACTCGTGTGCACAGTTGTGAAAAGGAAAGTACATCATTATGGAAAACATGGCTTTTTTTAAAAAAAGGCCTGGTCCCACACTGCTGGCTGTAAATATATAATAACCTTCATTGGTTCTTATTCAAACCCTATTACTCTTTACAGAGGTGAACAATACTTTCACACAGGACTTCAGTCCATTTGCTTTAACAAATATTTTAGAAGCAGTCCCAGAAAATAACCATGGAAGCTCATTGGAATAGTATGCTTTAATCTCTTTAACCAAAGACAATCTTTAACAATTTAATTAGAAAGTTATAGGAGCTACTCATGCAGTTTTCATACTTCCTTAAAAGACAGTTCCTTAGTTAGTGTCCCATAAGTATATCTGATTCCTTCTCAGAAGCATTTTTTAGCCCAAATGTTTCATAGCTAGAATATTTTACATTCCAGGGTTCTACAAAAAGATCCATTTCTATCTGCTAAATTACCAAACACATTTCTACTTAGCTTAAAATATTTTCCAACAGAGATTAGAATGTCCTTGAACGGCACAGTTTTAGGTACCTGTTATTTTTATATACAGTATATATATTTATATATAAATAACTATGTAACCAAAAGGATTGCACTCAGTAAATTACTACAGCATGGTACTTCAAGCATGTTTGCAGCATGAAATCTAACAGGAAGGAGTGCTCCAGCATTCCATGCCGCAATATGCAACTGAAGCTCTGGGTTTTTTTGTTTTTTGTTTGCTTGCTTTCTTTGCTTTTAAGAATGCATTCATACAACCATTCTTCGAATTCCACATTCACAGCAGAACTTTGCCCATTCCACCGGGTACCTGGTTCCACATTCATGGCAAAATTTTGATAACTGTAGAGGTGAATTTTCATCACTGCTTTTTGTGCTTCCTCCATTGACTGAGGATGAGTAGTCTCCACTATCATACCCAATTTTACCATCAGACCTGAAAATTCAAATAACAAATGTTCATAATATAATTTAATACAGTGCAGCTTGGTATAAGTATCCATTCTAATCCTTTACAAAGAATTACTATTTTTTAATAACTGACAAATGTATACTTTAAAGTTTGTGCCATAAAAGGGATAATCAGCCTACCTACTTGAAATATCATATTGTGCACCCTTTCCAAAGTGCTCCCTACTTTGAAACAAAAAGAGAGATGCTAAAGGAAACTAACACCAGAATCCTAGAAGCAGGAAGAAACATTCAAGTCACAAGTTAATCTAACTAGAAATTCTATCACTGACCTATCAAAGGTTTTGTTGGAAAGTAACCCTAAATATATCTTTAACAAATGAAAGTATATAGTCAAAGAAATATTAGCACTGTATTTTTTTTTAGAGACAGACTTCCTGCCTAGTTTTCAGAGGCATAAGCATGCACAACTCCACTTAACTTCAGAGGAAATGTATGGCACTGAGAACCTCAGAAAATAACACCCACTGTATCACCCTCAGATCGTGTGGCGTTAGAACTATAAACTCCCTATTTTCTCTTCTTCAGTTAGCACTAATTGACTTAAATTTAGGTTGAAAGAGCCACCCATTCTCTCATAACCTTTTCACAAGTGTACTGAAACTCCTAATGCTCAGCCTTACACACTTGGATGGGTGAAATTTTACTTTCACACTAAGCTACAGCACTAAATATGCTGAACCTACAGTCAAAGCATACTAAAATTGTTAAATCTACCAAAGAATATTGAATTCAGAGGTTCCCATAACTGTCTGTGTACGACTCTTCCCATCATTTCCTGTAGAGAGTACCCCCCTAAAATGTTTCTATTTACTGTACTTACAAGATTATGAAGTTAAAAACTACCTGCTTGAGTAACTTTCTGCATTATAGATTTTCCTTTTGTTTGCTAGAGCGCCTGTGCCCGTGTTTTTTGCCATACTTGGAGGGGTTGATATTCGAGTTTTCACAGTGCCTCTGGAAGAGAGTAGATATTCAGTGAATTAAACAAACAGTTTCAACAAACCACCTGGGCACAACATTGCCAATACTTTGGAAAAACAGCAGAACCTCGTTAACCCTACCAATGACAGAGTGAAGAGCCATAGCAAGATTAGGAAGGTCGGAAGACCACAGAGTGCCAAAACCTGGACCAGTGATGGTAACACTGCACTCTTTTGGCCAATGGTGAAGAAGCATTTCACTCATACTCCCAATCTTTCATTCTGTATCACACTAGAATAAAGCAAATGCACTCTCTATTGATTGCTCACAGTATAGAATATTTCCACCTCTTTGCTCCCAGGCTAAAAGTGATTTTATGGCTCTGTTAGGACTGCTAGAAGAGTGAAAAGCAACTAACTGGTGGCCTAACTAAGAGGTGGAAGAATCTTTAGGCAGATGGATGCCTTGCACCCCTTCACATTCATTCTTAGGTGAGCCATGGCCACTGCCTTCTCATTCCCATAATACTGAACCCAGCCACAGCAGCCATTGGAGGTGGCTGTTACTCCCCTGCTTAGGAAGGACAGTGATGCCCTCTTGGTCCAGCCTCTTCAACCTAAGCGTGGGGATGGGGGAATAACTTTCACCCAACAGGGTAGCAGCACCCATCTTTTATGGCTTGTCAAATCCTCAGTTCAATAGTGCAGCAACACAGAGGCAGAAGCTCTCTCAAGAATCCCCACACAGAAGAAGGGAAGTTGGGTGGTGATACCCAGCTAAAGGATTGCTCTGTCCTATTCAAATCTCCAGACAGTTGCTCACTTTGAAGAAGTGGAGGAACATGAGAGCACTGACAAGCTGCGCTATTCCTCAGTACAGATAGGAAGGGTGTTATTCCTGAGTAGCATTGCCACCATCAAGAGGAACAGGGAGGCGGAAGCACCCTTCACTACCAGTGATTAAAAATAAGTTCTGTTATCTTGTTCCAAAAATTTACCACACACTGGAGAGTATGTTGAAGAATGTATTTATTTTTTTAAAAAATTTACCTTCATCAGTAATAGCCAAGGGCAGGTTAAGGCAGGATTCTTGACCCCTGCGATTTGGACCCAGTGGCCTGAACACTGCTGTGAAAAACCCAAAATGAGGGGAGTGGTCTAATAATTAAGCACACAAGTATGCCACCCACTTACGCCAAAGAGTAATTTGCCCCAGCTCACAGATTGAGTTTGTGACAGCAGGCTGGTCACAAACTTTCTCCTTTAGTGCTCCTGTCTGTAGGATGGGCTGTTTTCCTACCTACTTACCAACAGTATTATCAGGATTACTTTATAAAAGCATCGTGGAATCAAAAAGCCACAATATAAGTGCAAATTACACTCAAAAAGTTAGTTAAAAGTACATTATTAAGGTTGCAAAGTCAAGCATTCAAAATTTTGGAAATGCCAGAATTGTTTGCCTGGGCAACCTTAATTCAGTCTCCTTGTGCATGTGCATTATTATACAGTCTTTAATTACATGATCACATACTGTTTTTTCCTACAGGATCCCTGCCTCATTCAGTGCATGAGTGATGAATTTATGAGCAACTATTTATCATTCAATGTGTGACCACAGGCCTCATTTACTGCCCACTATTCAAATCCTGCTCTGAATACAGAATTATTAATGTCTTTGTGGACTTGTCTACAGCACTCATCATTATAGTACAAGTGCTTCATAAACACTAAAGAATATATTTCCACACCACACCTCTGAGATGACAAGGAATTATTATCCCCATTTTACAGATAAGGAACTTGATTCACAGAGACATTAAGGTAATCAATATCCCCTAATTTTGGGTGCCCAATTTGAGACACCTAGGACCTGATTGTTCAAAGCACAGTTTTCATGTACTTCAGCTGCAGCAGTGAGTGCTCAGCACTTTTTAAAATCAAGACTCAGGTTGTGAAGTCAGAAAATGATGAACACACAATTAGTGATCACCTGCAAAAAGTCTGGCTTACATGACTTGCCCAGCATCACATAGGAACTCTGTGGCAAAGGCAAGGATACAATCCAGTTCTCCAGGGCAACATTTAACTGTCTCGATGATAAGACCCTCCTTTCTCATCCTGCTATCCCCTGCCTCATTCACTACACACCTTCTACTCTGGATGCCTTTGAGGAGCAGAGGGCGCTGTCTGGGGTTCTCTGCTTTGTGTTCCCTCTGGCTCTCTCATTTTAATCTTTGACCTCACTCTGAATCCTGTTTCTTTCAGTTGTTGTCCGCAGAAATCAGCTGTAGCCCAGGCCTTTAGTTTTGGGCAGGCCTATACTCGCTTGCCCCAGTACTACAAATAGTAAGCATCTTCTACTTCCTCAACATCCTATAGATCACAGCCTCCTTTAACATGCAACCCTGATTCATCCCCATAGCAGGTCTTTCCTGTGAACTGAATGAGGTCAGGGTCCTGTGGAAAAAAATAGTATTCCATCATATAATTAAAGACTGCATACTAATGCATATGCACAAGGGGGGCAAATTAAAATTACAAAGGTAACCTTAATTCTGGCATTTCCTAACTTTTGAGTCCTTGACTTTGCAACCTCAGTAATGTCTTTTAATGTATTTTTTGTGCACAATTTAAAACAGCAAACTGGAAAATGAAATTTCATCAGGCGGCATCATACTGACACCCACATTGTTCATCAACAGGGTTAGAATCTGTAGATCCACTGCATAGACCTCTCTGCTCTAATGAGTAGACTATTCTGCCCATTTCCCCCAAGTTTATCCTCTTCTGTCCTATACCCTCCAACCTTCCATAGTCCTGTTTCTACCTCCCCCAGCTCCTTGTCCCAGTCCTGTTTTCTTTGCCCACTCATTCCCCCTCTCCATTCAGGCTTTTTATCCCAGTTTCAGTCTCCTTGCACAGCCAGTCCTAGATCCATCCCCTCCTTGCCTAGTTAGTCTCAGTTCTCCTTTCCTGGCTCCTCATCCAGTTTGTATCTTTCCTCCTCATGACTACTGGTCCCAGTCCTAGTCTCCTTCCCCAGACCACTCATCCTGTCTACCCACTCTCTTTGTCCAGCCAGGCCAAGGTTTCCCCCTTACAACCTAGCTCCTTGTCAGTTTTGTCTCCCCTTTCCCAGTTCCCCTACACCCTCGTTCTCCTGGTCCAGCCAGTCCGTTTTCCACCCAGCACATCATCCAATCTTGCTGCTCCGCACCCATCCCAGGCCAGCTAATTGGCTCCCAGTCCCCAGCTGTCTCCCTCAGTGGCTCCCAGTGTCCTTGTTCAGCTAGTACCAGTATTCTCATACCTTCCAAGCCTCCTTATTCAACCTCAACCAGTTCCCTACACCCAGTCCCCAGTCTCAACCTCTCTTCCAACCAGTTCTAATCTCCCCTCCACCCCACAGCTCCCAATCCAAGTGGAGTCAGTTGGTCAGTGAGGATGGAATCTTTGGAGATTTTTGCTCTTAAACAATTCTGCACGGAGCATGTGCAAATTGTGATTTTTTTTCAAAACCTTCTAACTTGGTCAAATTTGGGCAGATTTTTAATAGGGCTGTCCAAAAGCACATCAGTATCACAAAGGCCACCCCTTGCCAAATTTCCATTCTCTGTTCCAAATTATGGAGGCAATGGAGTTTTTCTAAGAAAAGGTTGCAAAAAATTTTTAAAAGGGCAAAATGTGATTTTCTCTAACCTCATTCTCTGAAATAGCTGAACAGTTTTTGCTGAAATTAAACAAAAAAAGTGCAGCCTGAGGCAGACACCTCTAATGGAACATTTCAGCCCAAATGGTTGAACTTTGGCAAAAGCTATAAGTAACTGAAAACAGGGGGCTTATAATGGGAACTGTTGGGCAACCTGGATTATAGCCAGTGCACTAGGAGTTTAGAATTGATGGAGCCCACTTTCGCCACCACAGTTTCTTTAAATTACATGATCTGCTTGGGTAGCTGAATGGACACAATCACAACAGTGATATTTCTACACATGGTTGGAATATTCACAGTAGGACAATAAAAACTCTTATAGTAGCAGTTTGTCTAGATGCCAAGCTCTCAAAAGAAGCTCTCCAGTAAGAACAGTTGATTATCCTATGACTACAAGGGTACATGTGTAGGTCAAAAATTTGTGTCAGTGGTAGGACTCCTGGGACTGCCAAAAAGTCCATACCTTTCACACCAGTAGTTCTCTTCCAGGTCACATCCTCTTTGTTGCTACAAGGCATGTTCATGCAAGTATGTTCACTCTGCAAACTACTAGCACCTGATTTTTCAAACTTGCATGCTTAATATTAGGCATCTAAATAAATTTTTTTTAAAAAGTGTCCTGGTTTCCAGAGGTGCTGAGCACTCTACCAGCTCCAACTGAAGCCAATAGAAGATGCAGATGCAGTGCATCTTAGGAAAAAAGGCCACCGTTTTTTTCCTATTGGTACCTAACTTTAGGCACTCAAGTCTGAATATTTTAGTCTAAATAGTCTTCTGGAAAGGTTTTAGTTTACATTTTTAAAAATTAAAACAGCATCTGAGAACAATTAATGTAGGAAAATTGTTTTTATTATTTGAAAGCATCCCCTTAATAAGTCATATTCATTTCTTGGGTATTTTCCCAACATGTCACCATTTGTAACTAACTCTTCCTTAGCAATTTACCTTAAAATATTACAGATAAAGTGCTTGCCATTTAAAAATCAGCATTTGCCCAGCTACCTGAAAGTGGTATCTAGGACACTGCATCTATTTTCTATTCAAAAGATATATGAAATATAGAATATTTCTCTACCATGTTGAAGCAATGGTATATGTGTCGGCTTTTAATAGCTATTGAAAGTTAAATGCAACCAATAAGCTATCTTATTGTAATGACTTATCTATGTGATATGCCTATGGTTGTGTTGTTTTTTTAAATTGTTCTATATGTTTAAATGCTTGCTATATAGCTGCTTTATACCAGCACTGTAAACATGAAATAAGAGTATAAATATATATAATAAACTGAAGTCAACGAAGGAAGATATGGCAGTGGAAAATGTTTTCAGTTGCAAGCATTATATTGTGTTTTCTGTCCTATCATAAAACATTATATCCAATATGAAAGTTGTACAAGCCATAATGTGTTACAGATTAATTTCCTCCTTCCCACGAGACACTGATTTTGGTCTATCAAGACATTCACAGTGACACAAAAAAAGGGGACAGTAAGTCTGTTACAATGTCATCAGGTAACAACTTCATTAGAAAGCTTTGCATATTTCAAAAGCCACAAAATGCTTTTAATATTCCAACACTTTTTGGGGAACATATCTGAAAAATAGATAAACCACATTGATTTGCAATACTTACTTGTTAATGGGCAACAACTCATTTGGTCTTTTGATGGTACTGTCTGTTTTTGTATCACTGTCATACAACCTTTGCACATCTCTTCCAGTTCGCAGTGGTGGGCCTAACTTGTCCGTCTTACTATTAAAATATATAAAGGTGTACCCATAAGGAGTTGGCTAGTTTGCTATTTATATTATTGCAAGTATTTCAAACAAGTAGTCACAATTAAACATTTATCTTCCTCATCAGAACTCTAACTTTTGAAATTGAATTATTCTTATCTGGGACAGTCAGACTTCAAACTTTTAGTGAACACATTAACTTCAGGTTTCAGAGTAGCAGCTGTGTTAGTCTGTATCTGCAAAAAGAACAGGAGTACTTGTGGCACCTTAGAGAATAACAAATTTATTAGAGCATAAGCTTTCATGGGCTACAGCCCACTTCATCGGAGGCACAGAATGGAACATATAGTAAAAAGATATAAGTCATTTACAATCCTGGTCTTCCAAAAGGCACTTGCTTCACAAGTATCAGAGTTTATTAGGACTAGTCTGTCTTCAACAGTCATGCAGATTATTAAAATTAGGTTATCTCAAATGATGTTATTTAATGATTGACAATTTCACAATAAACTGGGTACACTGTATCATTATAAAGTAAAATTCATCATGGCAATGAAGCAGACCAGAGAGCTCATAGGCAGAACTCATACAAACTTAACTGAGGGCTTGTCTACCCAAACATTTAATTTGTGGCAAACTGGAGCATGAATCTATCCCATACTCACCAGCTGCTCACTATCTATCTATGTGGACCCTGCTGCCATGCACAAACAGTTCCTTAGCGTGCTTTGATCTACATTGCTTTGAAACAGGAGTAGATCAAAGCACTCCAAAGAACTGTTAGTGCACGACAGTTAGTATGCAGCTGACTATTGCGGGGTAGATTCACACTCCAGCTTGCTGTGAACTAAACATCTGTGTAGACAAACCCTTGGATAAGATGGTGGGAAGGGATGAGAAAAATGCTATCTTCTTCCAGTCAAAGATTACCTGTAAAGGGAGAAGTGGTCTGTTCTCCCTCTCCCTTTCCAGAAGTTCCCGAGCATGACTCTAAAACAATGCAATATGCCTTCTATTCTTCCTCTCAGTGTCATGCAAACCTGGAGCCCATCATCCCAAGAGAAATAAGGTCTCCTGCCTTCCATCCAAAGTGTTAGAGATTCAAATAGTCAGATTTAGAGGAGAACTAACCCTGAGAAAACAGGTATTACTTACTCTCTTAAACTATGCATGCATTCCCAGAACGAATAGAATCTTGTTAGAATGTTAAGAGATTGCATTGCAAAACTTTTATATCTTTGACAAACCATAATCAGTTTTCACCAGATCAGTGAAAGGCTCATCTGACTCACAGGAAATATGTCCCTGCAAAATTTAAAGTTGCTATCATCTGCCACAATGTTCTAGGACTATTCAAAGAGTCATGCTTTAAAAAAAAAAATCAATGAAAAAGTGTGTTCCCCCATCACCACCACTTTATTCTCAAAAATGGTTGAAGGTTTTATGCCCAAATTTAAAAAAAAACAAAAAGCCATTCCTGGTCAGAGAACATATTTCTGAAACTTCAGTTAGAAGTTAGAAGAAAAAGACATGGGGAAAAATAAAAACTGAAAATAACCTCTTTGTACAGAAGTTGCTACATTCTCTGTCTATAATAAGCCCTGCCCTCAAAGTTATGTCACTGGAAAGTCTGAGAAGGCAAAAGCACTTAATTTCCAAAATCTCATGGGGGAGAGGGAAGGAGAACTTTATTTTTGTTATGTGCCAAAACTGATTCAGCAAACTCCGTAAGATTTTTAAAAATAAAGTTCATGGCATTGAAATGTAATTTTAGTATTGGCTTCATAGCCTTGTAATTCATCAACATTCCCTCAGCTTTGCTCTGGCTTTTAATAACCCATGAAAATTAGTTATTTACCTTGTATATCTCTCTAACACGAATATTATACTTCAATCATTTCTACAGTATCGTCATCTTAAAGATGCTGAATTCATGCGGTTTGCAAGATACTACAGAAATGCAGTAAGGCTTTGCACA
Source organism: Lepidochelys olivacea (assembly GCF_965140295.1). Classification (NCBI taxonomy): domain Eukaryota; kingdom Metazoa; phylum Chordata; order Testudines; family Cheloniidae; genus Lepidochelys; species Lepidochelys olivacea. The sequence goes on from NC_140412.1 coordinate 54,208,442, forward strand.
GCTCTTGAAACTCACATTACCTCAATGGAGCGTCAGCAGAAACGGCTATACAATAAATAACATGATCAACAATATGAAATACAGTTGCCATGGCAATATAGCTGACCTTAAAAATCCAAGCTAATTGAGTCGTTTACTTTGTTGGTAGGAATTTGAGGTCAGCACAGTCAGAAAGATGATGTTTCTAGGTGTGGAACTGATCAGGACGTATATGCGTTTAAGCAGTCCTCAATAGAGAATTAAAGCTGTGTAAGAATTGTGTATGAATGTATTTTAAAGACTAACTAAAATAGCTGGCAGAAACAAAGGGATTTTAAAAAGATTGTGGCAGAACTGCTTGTGAAGACATTTCTAGGATTGGATAGGTCTTCAGAATCTGCATACAGTAAACTTTAGCCACAACAGACAGCATTATTGCCAACATCAGGCATGACCTCCAACAGACCTGCCTTTTACCATTATAAAATGGAAATGCTAATTAGAGCTAATCAGATATTTTTGATAACACTTTTTTGGTCAGCAAATGCCAATTTGACAAAAGTGAAACCCTTTGCCGGAAAGGATCAATTTGAAGAATTTCCCAATCTGAAAAATATTTGGAAAAAATTTTCAAGTTGTTGAAATGTCCTGTTTGGACATTTTCTAAATGAAAAACTTTCATTTCTTAGGCAGAAACACATTTTGGTTTCAAAATATAAGTGAATGTATAGTAAAAAAAAAATTAAAAAAAAAAAGATTGAAATCAACATTAAATGTTTCAAAATTATCTAAATGAGATGTTTCTACTAACTGGATCAGAAATGGGGGGAGGAGAGGGTTGGTTCATGGCTATTACTGAGATTTTAACCTTTTGTCCTGATTTGGGATGGGAAAAATATTTGAAGTCTCAAAAATTCTCATGGGATGGGAAAACCGTTTCCCACCACCCAGCTCTAATTCAATGGACATAATAAACTTTAATCCTATCACCATTTCATTTTCCAACCCCAGTTCACAAATCCAGTCAACCATTGAGCTATCCCTTCCCCCAATCTGCTACAGAAACTGATTTAAGTAGTAGGTTCCATACAACAGTTAGTAGTTCTGCAGTTTCATATTTGAGTTCTTCAGAACTCTTGGTTGAATACCATCTGGTCCTAGTGACTTACTGCTGTGTAATTTATTAATGTGTGCCAAAACCTCCTCTACTGACATCTCAATCTGGGACAGTTCCTCCTCCTAAAAAACAATGGGTTGGGTATTGGGGGGGTCTCCCCTAAATCCTCAGCTGTGAAGACCAATGCAAAGAATTTATCTGGCTTCTCTGCAGTGGCCCTGTCTTCCCAGAGTGTTCCTTTAGCACCTCAGTTGTCCAGTAGTCTCACTGACTGTTTGGTAGGCTTCCTGCTTCTGATATATTTAAAAGTAATCGCTGTTAGTTTTTTGTTTTTAGCTAGTTGCTCTTCCAAATTCTTTCCTGGCCTTCCTTATTATATTTTTACATTTGACTTGCCAGCATTTATGCTTCCTATTATCCTCAGTAGGATCTGACTTCCAATTTTTAAAGGATGCCATTTTGCCTCTAAACACGTTTTTTTACTCTGCTGTTTAGAATTACAACATAAAATGGAGCTACAGAATTTTCTTATTACAGAATTGTTTAAAAGCAACAGTGCATTTTAGAAATCACCTTTAAAACAGTTGTGGTTAATTGCCTTATCTGAATAGCAATTCTTTTTAACAAGTCTCATGCAGCAGTGAAGGAATGCCACCTAGAGGGCAAGGGTAAAGCTGCATCCTTATGCGTTTTACTTTTAACTGCTAGTAGATTCTTCTAATTTTAGCTATCTGTGCACAAATATCTTATCTGCGCTCCCTTCCCCCTACCACACAACATACCTACTGTAATTCTAGTAGTGAGAGACATATTGTCTGGACTACAAATAATACATTGCATTTCTGTATCTTTCATCTGAGGACCTCAAAGCACTTTAATATTGTGAATCAATTAAGCCTCACAACATCTTTGTAACAGGTATAGGACCACTTTATCTAATACAGAAATGGTTGTTTAATAATATACAGAAGCACTATTCCACAGTTTATCATAGGACGTGAAGAACACTGTATTTAGTTGAAAATTCAGGCATGATTTAGTTAGAGTGAATACAATTATTCAAGTTGGAATATGGCCAGGACATTGGGGTTCATCTGCTTATTTTCCTGAAAACTGTGTGGACCCTTTTAATGCCTAAAAGTGATCGAGACCTTCGTTTTATGTTTCACTTGAAATATACTACTTCCAACAGCACACTGTCCCACAACTCCATGCTCAATAAATTGGTTCAGTATTGACTCAGAGGAAAAAATGACACTTCCTGCAGCATGTTACTTGGAGGTCTGTCATCCTAGTACTAACTATGCCTGAACTTGTTTATCTTGTATGGTATAATGAAAGCACAGAGCAGTACAGTAAAATTAAAGGTAAGGTATGTAACATTCTTTTACTGTTTAAACTACTAATCCATAACAAAGTAAATAAGAGAATAAACTCTTATGCTTTGGCTTTATGAAGGTAATTTTTGAAGGTCTTAAAGCTCCATTTGTATTTTTAAAAGGAATTTATTCTTCTATATTTCTCGATGCAATTTAGTTGTATTTTAAATAATAAATGTTTTCATATGAAAAAATGTTTCATCTTGATAGAAACTTTATTTTAATTTACCCTTTCAGAATGTTGATCATTAGACTTCCTCTCATTATACTCTGTTCTGATTTATGTGGATATTACATAGAAAGAGCTACATTTTTCTCATTTTACAGATACGAAACAGTTACAGAGATTAAGGCCAAAATTTTCAAAGGTGTCCATTAACTTTGGGTGTCCAACTTGAGATGCCTAGGGCCTGATTTTTCAGAGAACGGAACACTTTTATAGCCCTTTATATTTTCAAAGCACAGCTGCTATTGACTTCATCTGCTGCTATGGGTACTTTAGCACTTCTGCAAATCCATCTGTAGGGTCTCAAGTTGGGCACCCAGAAAATGAGGGACACAGTATCAGTGGCCAGCTGTGAAAAATTTGTTTTCAGTGACTTGCCCAGCATCACACAGGAACTATTTAGCAGAGGCACAGATAGAATCAAGTTCTCAGCAGGGGCATTCAACTGCCTCAACCATGAGGACATCCTTTCTCTTCCTGCCATTCCCTACCCCACTCCCTACACACCTTCCTTTGCAACAAATGAAGCAGGGGTCCTACAGTGAAGTCTCCTTCATTGTATAACCCTGGTTTATGCCCAAATCAGGTCTATACCATGTACTGAATGAGGCAGGGGACTGTGGGGAAAAAAAACAGTATGTCATTATGTAATTAAAGAGTCCACATAAGTGGGCCAAATAAAGGCAACCTTAATTCTAGCATTCCCTAACTTCTGAGTGCTTGATTTTATAAACCTTAATAATGATCTTTTAATGTAGTATTTTTCCAATGTAATTTAAGTTTAAAAAAAATTCTGTAAAAACAAAGTTCATCTAGGAACATCTTATTGACATCCATAAGGGTCATCAGTAGGTTTGTGACTTCTAGATTCAGAGAACAGACTTCCACCTCTTAAACTAACAGAATAACTGGTAGCAGTAGTAGGCTGTTATCCTCTATGCAGACCAGCCAGTACAGATGTGCTTTTAGAACTTACAACTATTTAGAAGCATGAACTTTAAACTGGAATTATCCACACCACAGTTGGAAAGATTATGGAAGGAGCAGAAAAACAGGGAGCCAACAGGAAAGCCACAGGCTAAATAACATTTCTGAAAATTATATTTAAAAGTTTTAAAAACTGAAGGAATCGTAAATTGGAAGGAATACCACTGCATATTTGTGCAAGTTTTAAATTGCTCTGCTTTAAAAACGTTGTCTTTAGATAAAAATTCATTTCACTGCTTGAAAATAATGTCTAGTCAGTTATGCAATTCTCTAAATAAAGTTTGCTCCAAGCCATATGTAAGATGCTGCTTAAAGCACTCATCTGAAGTGGCCATACAGGTGTTCTTTAATTTCTGGGGGCTGGTCTACACTATAGCTGAAAGGTTTCAGAATAGCAGCCACGTTAGTCTGTATTCGCAAAAAGAAAAGGAGTACTTGTGGCACCTTAGAGCCTAACCAATTTATTTGAGCATAAGCTTTCGTGAGCTACTGAAGTGAGCAGTAGCTCACAAAAGCTTATGCTCAAATAAATTGGTTAGGCTCTAAGGTGCCACAAGTACTCCTTTTCTTTTTACTATAGCTGTAAGTCAACCAATGTTACGGTAATGTAACTGAAGTTTACGTAACTTAGGTCAATGCGGTGTATCGACGGGAGACACTCTCTCGCCAACTCACTTTACTCTTCATGGGGAGCTGGAGTACAGGAGTCGATGGGAGAATGCTCTGCCATTGCTTTAGATGGTCTTCACCAGACCCACTAAATCGACACCGCTGAATCAGTCGCAACAGTGCAGATCTAGCCATAAGTATAGACAAGCCCTAAGTATCAGAAGAGGAAATGGAAGATGTTTTCCTTTATTTTCTTCCTTTCCCTATTACATTTCCTAAAGCAGAGACAGATTGAAGGAAACATGCTCAGTGAACAAATGAACTGGGAAATTAGTTCAACTGGGAATTCTAAAGAGGGAAGAGTCAGACCTACCCCCTCGTCACCAATAGACAGGGTGACCAGATAGCAAGTGTGAAAAATCAGGACGGGGGTAGGGGGTAATAGGAGCCCATATAAAAAAAAAGCCCCAAATATCAGGACTGTCCCTATAAAATTGGGACATCTGGTCACCTTACCAATAGAGACTGACTGGGGAGCTCTGCCCACAGCAGGAGACCTCTTGACAGACAGCTTGGGCTTAGTGCTGAGTCAGGAGCCATCATAGCCACTCTATCACTGCCTGGACCTGTTCCCTCATCACCAAGAGAGCCTATAATTGGAAAGCTCTGCCCATAGCAGAGGACCATTGCAAACAGAGGGACTCAGAGCCAGGCTGAGATCATACTGTCTGTGGGTGTTTCTATTTTGTAATCTTGTCCATCTGCCACTCACCATACCACTTTTCTGCATCATAGCATCTATCCTCCTCCTCCCTCGCCACACTGGCTCCATCTCCCCTCTCTGGTTACCCACCCTCCTTTACAGTTCCCACCACCTCTGGCTACTCTTATTCCCCTCTCCATCCCAAACTCCTTCCTGCCTTCCACCACTACAAATTCAGGTCCTACATCTGCATCCTCCTCCTCACCTCTGGTGACATTTGCCCCAACCCTGGCCATCACTCCATCTCCCACACTCATTCCTGGCACTATGTGTGACCCCCTCATTCCACCATTCCTAACCTCACACTTAGGTCCCTTGATCCCCATTCACTGGTCCCCTTTTCTTGCTCTCTCAGGAATGCCCACTCCACCTCTAAAATAATCACAGCTATCCACCACCTCTTTATATCTTGTTCCTTTCAGCTCCTGGCTCTCACAGGGGCCTGGATCCCTTTGACTGGTACTGCCTCTGCAGCTGCCCTCTCCTCTTTACACACTCCCTGATGTGGATCAGACTGGGGAGGGGGGAGAGGGAGTACTGGGTTTCTCCTCTCCCATTTCTGCACTTCCAACACTCTCCTCCTCCCCCTTTCCCACTCGTTTTCCTCTTCTGAACATCACTTCTCTGGCTCCTCTTCTCTCCTTCCTCTATGCTGCCATCATCTATCACCCACCAAACTCCTTCTCATCAGCTGGGAATGGGCGACAGAGAATGGATCACTTGATGATTACCTGTTCTGTTCATTCCCTCTGGGGCACCTGGCATTGGCCGTTGTCGGAAGACAGGAAACTGGGCTAGATGGATCTTTGGTCTGACCCAGTATGGCCATTCTTATGTTCAGCCTTTCTCCCTAATTTCAACTCCTGGCTCTCTCTCCTCCTCACAATCTCCCACATTCATCCTCAGTGACTTCAACTTCCATTTTAATGGCCCACCTGACCCCTTAGCTGTACATTTCCTCACCCTCCCAAGCCCATGGCTGTTCCCTCAACCTTTTCATTCCACCTGCAGCCATGGATCAACTCTTCCAGTCCCCAAGAAGGCCATTCACTTGGCTTGGTTTTTACCAACCATGGTGCACTCTCTCTCTCTCTGAGCTCTCTGTTGCTGAGTTCCCCCTCTCCAAACTGATCACCTGGTCTCTTTCAGCAGTGTTCCTCCCACACCAACCCTTACTCTCAGGTCCTGTCAGTCAGCCTTTCCATGACTTCCAGTCCTTCAGCACGGATGGCTCATTGTCTGCTCTCAGTCCCCTCCTCTCTGCTTTCTCTCCCCACCTCTTCCATGGCTGTTGATTCTTTCCATGCTTCACTCTTCTCTACCCTTAACTACTTTGCCCCTCTCTCCCATCACAACCCCATTCGGCTGTTTCCCCTCACAATACAAACATGCTGTAGAATTTTTCCTTCTTAAAAAAAAAAAAGAACAGAAACTTTAACCACATTTGCTTTTCTAACCACCACCTCATGTCCCTTTCTCCTCTAAGCTCACTGAGTGCACTGTTTTCAATCCTTGTCTGGAGTTCCTCTCCTCCATGCTAGACCCTCTCCAATCTGGCATTCACCCCTTCCACTCCATTGAAACTGCTCTAGTCACAGTTTCTAATGACCTTTTCCTAGCTGAAGTTCAGAACCAGTACTCCATCCCCATTCTCCTTGACCTGTCAGTTGCTTTTGACACATTTGGCTTCTGTAACTCTGGTTCTTGTTCTATCTCTCTAATTACTCCTTCAGTCCTCCAGAGGATCGTCATCATCCACTGTCAAACTTTCTGTGGGGGTTCCACACACTTCTGTCCTTGGTCCCCATCTCTTCTCCCTCTACATCTTATCTCTGGGTAATCTCATCTGCAAACATAAATTCAACTACCATCTATGCTGAAAACTCAAAGATCTACTTCTCTACTTCAGACTTGTCTCCTTCTGTCTAAACTAAAATCTCAGCCTCTCTCTCTTTGACATCTCCTCATGGATGTCTAGCCATCAGTTCAAACTCAACTTGGCTAAAACAGAGCTCCCAATATTCCCACCCCTATCCTAAGTCCTCCTCGCTACCTACTTTCACGATCACTGTGGACAACACCACTTCCTGCATGTTACTCGGACCCATAACCTGGGTGTCACCTTTGACTTGGACCTCTCACTCTAGGTCATCACATATACACTATGTCAAAGTCTTCTTGATTCTTTCTGCATAACATCTTTCAGAGACTGCCTTTCTTATCCATCCACACAGCTAAAACTCTCAATCAGGCTCGCATCATTTCATTTCTTGATCACTACAAACACACACCTTTTTCTCAGACCCTGACAAATCTAACTTTGCGTTGTTCACATCCATTCAGATTGCTACTGCAAAGATGATTCTCCTCACCCATTGCTTCGACAATGCCAACCCTCTATATAAATCTCCTCAATGACATCCTCTCTCCACCACATCAGACATAAGCTACTTATTTTTACTTCCTGGTCCCTACACAGCCTATCACCACCCTACTTATTTTCATAAAATCATAGAAATGTACTGTTGGAAGGGACCTAAAGACATCATCAAGTCCATCTTCCTGCACTGTGGGAGGACCAAGTAAACCTAGACCATCCCTGACAGGTGTTTGTCCAACCTGTTTTTAAAAGCCTCCAATAATGGCGATTCCATAACCTCCCCTGGAAGCCTGTTGCAGGGTTTAATTACCCTTATAGTTAGAAAGTTTTTCCTAACATTTAACTTAAATCTCCCTTGCTGCAGATTAAGCCAACTACTTCTTGTCCTACCTTCAGTGGCTATGGAGAACAATTGATTGATTGATTTATAACAGCCCTTAACACATTTAAAAACTGTTATCAGGTCGCCCTTCAGTCTTCTTTTCTCAAGACTAAACATGTCCAGTTTTTTTAACCTTTCCTCATAGGTCACATTTCCTAAACCTTTTATCATTTTTGTTGCTCTCCCCATTTGTCCACATCTTTCCTAAACTACTGTGCCTAGAACTGGACACAGTACTCCAGCTGAGGCCTCGCCAGCATTGAGCAGAGTGAGACAGTTAACCTCCCATGTTTTCATATGACACTCCTGTTAATACACCCCAGAATGATAGCCTTTTTTGCAGATGAATCACATTGTTGATTTATATTCAATATGTGATCCACTGTAACCCGCAGATCCTTTTCAGCAGTACTACCACTTAGCCAGTTATTCCCAGATGTTGTAGTTATGCATTTGATTTTTAATTCCTAAGTGAAGTATTTTACACTTGTCTTTTACTGAATTTTATCTTGAATTCAGACCAATTTTCAAATTTGTCAGGGTCTTTTTGAATTCTAATCTGTCCTCCAAAGTGCTTGTAATCCTTCCTAACTTAGTGTTATCTGAGTATTTTATAAGCATACCCTCCACTCCATTATCCAAGTCATTAATTAAAATATTGACTAGTACCAGACCAAGGACTGATCCTGCAGGACTCCATTAGATATGCCCTCCCATTTTGACAGCAAACCATTGACAACTACTCTGAGTATGTCATCTCTCATTTACTATCAAAATGTCTATGATACCAGCCTTCACTTCCCACTCGTTAAATTTTCAAAGAAGCAACTTCGTGCTTTCTCCCATGTTACCCATCCTCCTTCAAAACCCTCCTTTTCCATGATGCCTACAAAAAAAGCTTGGCAACAGTTAGACCATTAGTGTGCGGATACCACTGCCTATCATGCTGACTAATATGGTCTCAGTACTTCTTGGTATTCCTCTGTCTGTCTGTCTCCAACTGTCTCGTCTTATCTCTTAGACTGTAAGCTCTTTGGGATGGAATCCATCTTTTTGTTCTGTGTTTCTACAGTGCAAAGCACGATGTGGTCCTGGTCCATGACTGGGGCTCTTAAGCACTATGATAATACAAATAATAATAATATAAAAGCAACAATTTCTAACTTTACAGGTCGGCATCATTTCTTCCTTTTCTTTTTCTCCTTCTATTTCCTTATTTCTTTCTCCTCTTCTCTTCAATATTTCTGTTTTTAACTTTCTAATTCTCATTTATTTTCTTACCCTTTCCTGTATGCCTACTTATCTCTTTGTCTTTACCTCCCATCTCTTTCTTGCACACATCCCTTCATGCTTCCCCCATCATGTTCCTCACAGTACATGCTTATCCTTCCCTTTAAGGCATACACAAAAAAACACCTACCCTGTTTCTTGAACTGCATGAGGCTGTGACAGGAGCACTCTGGGGAACAGTGAGCCCATGAAGCTAGCTGCTGGAGGAGGGAAGAACTAGGAAAGGCTGCCGCAGAATGGGGGAGGAGAAGCTGGATTGAGGTAGGTCAGGAGGATGGAGCTATGGAAATGGCTGGGAACTGAGCTGATCCATAGGGGGCTAAGCCTTCTCAACATCATATCCTTTTGTTTACATAGTCAAGGAGGCATTTGTCAAGCTTGATGGCCCTTAAACTTACCACTTCCTAAACTGTAAACATAGCGTGCTATGTAAACATACCACGCCAAATTCATCTTTGGTTCATACACAGAAAAGTCAACAGAGTTAAATCAGGGATGAAATTGGCCCATTTCATCTCTACCATTAATAGAAAGAATAGTAATTAGTTTAAATTATATCGATAGCACAGTGAACAACTAACATTTTCAAAATTATCATCAGGGACAAATCAAACATTAACTACAAAATTAATGTGGACTTACCCTGTTTGTGGGCTTGTCATGCTCACTGAATTTTTATGAGCTGGAGATAAGGTCTGAATTTTGCTTCCAGAAGGCCCACCTGTAGATAACACTTTACTCGTAGGTGTACCTTACGATATAAAGAAGCTAATATTAGATTTTGCTCCTAGATGCAAAAATAGTATTCTTGTACGATATCATGTACTGCCCACTTTGGAATCATTACACTACTACTTAAAAATAATTTCTGAATATATAATGGCATTAGCAAAAGTACTAATCATTACCTAGAAAATTCACAGAAGCACACTGAGACAATAAGGTCTATTGTATTCTAAAATATGGGGCATTGGTTGGTGTGTTCTGCATTTTAAAGAAAATTCTATAATGCATAGGGCCTGCATAACTGTAATAATGAATTTCACAGATATAAATAATAGGTGCCTATTTGCGACTAGAATAGGGCCCAATGTTTATAGACTTTGCTTTACTATACATATTTTTTAATTCTTTAGTAGTATATGCAGTGTACAAATTTATTAGAGAATTTACCAACTAAAAGAAAAATCTGACTTCAAATCTGATCAGTTCGCAGAGGTCCCAGTTAAACAAAGTACTTAACCACATGTGTAATTTAGCATGAAAGCAGTCCCAGTGACCTCACTAGAACTATGATTAAAGATACACATGTGCTAAAGCGTCTTGATGAACTGAGACTGAAATCCCTATTTTAGGACATTTACTAAATCTTTAACTGATTTTTTGTTGCGTAAATAACTTTACAAATGATCATCATAATATGTGCTCATCACAAATGTAGCCAAAGGCCTGAGATTACAAAAAACTAGTAAAAGCAACTGGAAGAAGTATGCAAGTAAAAGCCAGTCGCCATTTAATTCACCATTCGCCATTTAATTCATGTGCTACTGTTTGAGTTCTATGAGTTCCCCATAAGAAGCTTTTATGTCCTGTCTTTTTCTGTGTGCACCACTCATAGAACTCTACAGCTACTAAAATTATACAATCTTGATTTCATAGTTTGAAATTAGTTATTTAGAAAGTAGTTGCATAATTCAAAATACCAGTTCATACCTACAACAGTTTTGCTAACATTAGTTGGCTGTGGTAAGCGTGATGAGGATGGTGTTGATCCTGCAGAAGGTGCCTTTTTAACTGTAGCTGGCTTGTACTGTAACAATGGACATAAAACTCAACTACAACATAATTAATTATTTAGCTGTTTAATCAAGTAATTAAATGTAACATGAAAGATTGTTAGCCTGTCTTCCCACCCCAGCTCCTGAAATTATCATCAGTCAGCACTGCTTCTGGAACAGTGGATGAAGAAATTGTTTCTACTGGATTGAAAGACATTTCCTATCCATTTAATGTAAAATACTGTAAAAAAGATAAAAAACAATTCTAACTGGTAGAAACTTTTAACTTGTATCCCATTGTATCTCTCCCCACCCCCCAGTATCTCCCACTGCTCATCTCTTTTAATAACCCCTAATATTATCATGCCACAACTAAAATTTTCCTCTCTTAGGAGAGTGCTCAGGAAAGTAGCCTCTTTTCTTTGTTCCAAACTCCATTCACACAGCTGGATGGTGGACCAGTTTCTGCACAGACTTGGAGCCTAGTCACCTTCAGGACATAATGCAAGATTAACTAATTTTATTTAGCTTTTTATTAACTGTTTTAGTTTGTGTTTGTTTTGTATTTCACCCTCTGAACTTAAAGCACCTAGCCCCTATGGTGAAGGTACTATAGAAAGAACAAGACATAATACATACACTCCGATCTCCCATTTGCTTCCTGTACTGTAAACCTAACATCATTCTTGACCATTAGCATTTTCCTTCTCCTCCTATATCTCTCATGTCCAGAAATCTGCCTATCATCATCTAGACAACCATGTATATGTAAGTTACTTTTCTAACTGTGCGTCTGTGGGCACTGAATGTAATCTTATTGTAGGTCTTCCATCTCCTCCCAATAACTAAGTGCAACTTCCATCTCAGTAGTCTGCTCAAGTAGCTATTCAGACAATGGATATACAAAATACTGCTATCCAACTTCTCATATGTCCCATGAAGCAGAACCATAACTGTCATAGTCTAGTACCTTCATTTGCTCCCCAGTTGTTTCAGAATCCAGTTAAAATTGCATTTCTTGTTTTTATGATGTTCTATGAACTTGTTTCAACCTAGTTTACAAACCTTGCCTCTCTGTACTCATCATCCTAATGCTTCCACGAACCTTCAGTAATTTGTTTATGCAGAAGTCTGGAGAGCTATTTCTCTGCCATTTCCCATAATCTCCACCTATATTTATGATACAGCTTTCTTTTCTCTGACTCCTATCATCTGGGAAAGTCTTCCTGCATCTCCACACCTGATTAACTCTCATCCAAAAACCCAAACTTTTCCCTTGTCTATGCCTCTGGATTTCTCACTCCCACAGCTATGTTATTCTGGACCTGTATTATTTAACTCTATAAAGCATTTTGTGATACACCTAAAATGATTAACTGACTTGGCTTAACAATCACAAAGTCATAAAATAAATCACCAGTCAAAGAAAGTATTATAATTCACCTGTGTTCGAGCAGGCAGCTTCCCTTTTGCATCAGCAGACAATTTTCCTTTATTACTAACACGTGCTGCCTGTTCCTTGCAGAAATTGATGTGCCTGTCAGCTGCATTTTCATTAAATCTTCTCTGGCAATATGGGCATTGAATGTAATCTTAAAACAAAACAAAAAGCACCTTAATTTGAAAAAGGGGACATGAACAATGACTGTTTTTTCAGGCAGTTGTGCACACACCTTATAGTAATTTCTTCTAGATTATATTTCTCTAGTTTGCTTACCAGAATGTCTACAGCAGTGTTTCCCAAACTTGGGACACCGCTTGTTCAGGGAAAGCCCCTGGCGGGCTGGGCCGGTTTGTTTACCTGCTGCATCAGCAGGTTTGGCCTATTGCAGCTCCCACTGGCCACGGTTCGCAGCTGCAGGCCAATGGGCGCTGAGGGAAATGGTGGCTGGTACGTCCCTCGGCCCGTGCCGCTTCCCGCAGCCCCCACTGGCCTGCGGTGGCAAACCGCGGCCAGTGGGAGCCGCGATCGGCCAAACCTGCAGACACAGCAGGTAAACAAACCGGCCTGGCCCGCCAGGGTCTTTCCCTGAACAAGCAGCGTCCCAAGTTTGGGAAACACCGTCCTACAGGATTGTGTCAAAAGCCTAATTAAAATTCAAGATATATCATTTCTACAGCTGCCTTGCAGCCACTACGTCCCTTTGCATTTGAAGGCCCTTAGTTATGGTTGGGGTTTGAAGTACATTTTCAAAAACTTTACTACTTAAGTCCCAAAAGATAACAACTGCAATTTCAAGTTTTCACTGATAGTTTTCAAGCAAGTGAATAATCCACCTTGCATATTGAAGGCAATACGAAAGAATGAGGTCACATACGGATAAGGGGAAACTGAATCAAGGGGAAAATGTAGCTCACGTTAGAGGCATTCTTAAACAGGCTAATTTGTGGGGGCGTTGTAATTCAGGATGAACTTAATCACCATTGTGACAGTCTCTCTTACTTTACAAAAACAACTTTTGTTAGCTTTGCAAAAGCTAGGAAGAGCTACGCTAAAATTTATAACAATGAAAGACAATCCTGGCTTCTATGTTCAAATATGTTTCCTTAGAGATGGTAAATTTCAAGGAGCAAATATACTTGGGTCTTTAGAGGTAAAGCTGCAAAACATTCAGCATGTCTGAAACTACCCTTTAAGATATGGATGCCAGACTCAACAGGCTACAGTAATCAATGTTCACATAGCTTCAATGTTTTGACCTTACACAGAGGAATGGTGATAAAAAGAGATTAGTCCAGTATAGCAACATACAACTTAACAGGCTGGTAGGCTTCTTCACATAAGTGCTGAGTGAGGAAGGAAAGGAGAGTGTCCTGCATTGGTGGTTACCTTTAAAATTACACAAATAGCATCAAATCAACAATAAATGATGGCAGTGCCCAAGCAGTGTACCATAAGATTCACTATACTGGATTAAACTAGTTCTTCATTTAGCCCAGTGTCCTGTCTCCAATATCGGCCATTACAGATGGTGCCAGAAATTCTGAATGAGTAATTATAGAAGAAACTGCTCACGGGGAAGAATTTTTCCCAATCTCCTCAGAGGGAGCATGATCTGAAACCCAACAGAAGTCTTTCCATTTACTTCAATGGGCTTTAAATCAGAACCTTAGAGGTTAGCTTAAGTCCTTAAGCATCAGGGTTTGTATCCCTTCCAAACTGTAATTGGTTGGTTTGTTTTTTGAAGTTTTTAACGAACAAGCCACCTGGCTAGGAGAAATACAGTTCTCATTGTCCTGTAGCATTGCAGTGGTTGAATGTGGGTTTTCGACATGTGACTTAATCAAAACAAGTAGACATAAACATATGCAGCAAAGCACACCCCAGATTTGTTGCAGATACAAATAAATAGCTCCAATAAAGATGCTTTTTCAGCCCCATCAGGCTATTGTTCACTGGCTTGCTGGAAGGACCACAACAAAACACTAGTACAGGACTATACCAGTGATATTCTGCATGACCTCAATTTCAAACAAGATGTACATTATCCATAATGATAATTAAAATTTTCTTGACTTTAAATTTGGTACAGTAGTCCAGAAGAGTATAACATATCAGTTCAAATCTTGGGATATACACATATATTATCAGATAAATTTTATGTGAAGTCTTCACTTGACTATAGGCAGCTATCATAGAAAAAAAAAAAGGTATAACAGCATGAGATCTATTATGATCCTCAGCATGATTCTTATATTTTGTAGGGGGGCCTGCTTCTTAAAGGAAGATTTTCTTTTCCAAAGAAAGGAAACAAAAACCTGACTAATCTCATAAAAGTTATCTATTTCCTTCAGCTCCTTAGCCAACTGCCGGATTGTTCAATAACACTTTGACATGACATACATGTGTTAAAAGTGAAAAGAAAAGTCAGAGAAAATGGGATAACAAAAATAATAGGACGTAAACAATTCTTAGTCAGTCAGAATAAGTAACCACAACTCATCAGCTGCTTAGCTGTTATCAGATGACCGTTCTCTGGACGCATTCATTAACATTTTATTCCAATACATTCCTTATCAATTCAACACATACAACATATCAAAATTATTTACAAACACCTTCAGCACTTCACCATTTCACATACCTGGATCATATGAAGGTGGAGGAGGGGGAGGAAGTTTTCCACCCTCTTTGAGAGTTTGATCTAGTCCTTTGGCTGCTCGTATAGTTGCTATAAACTCCTCATGCTTTCGTCTCCAGTTGGACTGTTTTTTGGGGGGTTCTGGCTAAGAAGCCAACAGAAAAAAAACAACATTATGGGTTTTGGGTTCTTTCATTTTATAATAAATACATTTCTGATTTTATTATGCAATATTTAATACCATTATATTTAAAATCCCAACTGACCCTAAAGCTAAGGAAGACAAATAGCTCTCAGGGTTTGCAAAGAAGAGTATGGCTGACACCTTAGACAAAAAAGAGAGAGACTTGGATATTCAGTCTCAGCACTAGGATGGCAAAAGATTTTGTTTCAGAAATATAAAGAGCAAATAATTTTATCAGCAACATGATTGCTATTTCCTGAAAACTTGATCTCTGATACTCTTTTTTTCCTCTCTGATCCCTAGTCCAGAACCAATGCTTAGTGTGACATAGTGGTATATGTCTGCAGCAACCTACGAACTCCATTTTATACTGTAACTTCTATTACAAGGGTGGCCAAACTGTGGCTCGCGAGCCACATGTGGCTCTTTTACCATTAAAGTGTGGCTTGCAAGCCCTCTCCGCTCCCCCATTCTCCACCTACCAGCTGGGATAGGGCGGGAACTCAGGATCTCTGCCTTGCACGAGTGTGGTAGGGCAGGAGCTTCTGTCCAGAGGGGAGGAGGGTTTCACGGCTTCAGGCCTGCAGGCTGCACATTGTGAAACCCCAAGCCCTAGCTCCAGGCAGGTGTGCTCCAGCTTTCGAACTTCTGAAGATTGTTGTATGCGGCTCAGAGGGCCAGTAAGTTTGGCCACCCCTGTTCTATTATGTGTTATGTGCTAAACACATGTATAACTTTCCCCAAGGCAAGTCTATTATGATGTACCCTGCCCAGGAAAGGTGCTTGTCATCTTGTTCAAGGACTGCCACGGAGAAGCCATCACAGAGCAATCTAGGGCCAGCAACTTTGATTGTATCTCAACTGCTGGTCCAACTCCATGAAACAATGGATTTTCTGCACAGGAGCATCAGCATGGCTAGTAGATTTGCAGCTGCTCAGCAGAGAACATGGCAAAAGTAGAGAGACTGTATTTAAGAGGGGACATCCACTAAGAAGTCAGGAGGGATGTGGCCTAACCTCAAACATTGACAGGACTTGTAGAAGGGGGGGATCAGAGCAGGGATGCACCTCAGGACTTTTTATTTTGCAAAGATTTGTAATTTTCTAGTGCTTTTTAAGAGAAAAGTGACCTGGCTAAGCCAGTGTTCCTTGCATTCCTGTAATCTTATCCCTGAAAGGTTTATGCCCACACTTAGGTGGAGCTCTGAGGCACTGGTTCCAGAGTCTGGGGCAGCTGCATTACAGAGTCCCCGAATCTTAAGGTAGGGTTCAGACAAGGGGTCTGAACTTCAGAGTGTGTCTTACAGACCCAGACCTAAAACAGTGACCAGAATCTGCCCAGACCCAGTTAGCTTAGAGACATGTGGGACCCAGTTGCTGGGTCCAATCATAGCCATCCAGAGGGAAACTGGGACAGGCTGCTGCACTTTGAATAGTATACTAATCTTGAAAACATTTGTACTGGTCCATTAGATTTCAGAATTATGTCATTCTGATTACAACCTTTTTCTTCCTACATTTCAATTCCAATATGATTTTAGAAGCCAATGTCTAATTAAATGCCACAGGTTACTACTTTATATCTAATTTAAATTTTTTGAAAGATAGTGGACCTTAAAATTATTACTGGTCTCTTGATCTAACTGCATGTTTTAGC
Organism: Lepidochelys olivacea; assembly: GCF_965140295.1. Taxonomy (NCBI): domain Eukaryota; kingdom Metazoa; phylum Chordata; order Testudines; family Cheloniidae; genus Lepidochelys; species Lepidochelys olivacea. The sequence continues at coordinate 54,225,255 of NC_140412.1, forward strand.
TATGTTTACCAGATACCCATTACCAGCAGGGGCATTCCTCGCACATAAGTAATGAATTAACCACATAATACACGCCCATGTATGGTATTTTGTCAAAAATGATAATATTCAGAGGTTATCTACCTACCCGTGGCTTTAGAGGTTTTACTGTGGAAATATCAGTTCCTTCTGCTCTCTGTCTGCTGGAATCAAATGTCTTCCTTCTCTTACTAGCAGTTTTTTGGCAAATGGGTGTATGCTTTTTCTGTAAGAAGAAGAGGAAAGAAATCTATTGCATGCAATATTTATATTTGGATACAGAACAACATGAAATTCTTCCTTATCAGTTATTTCAATCACCAAACAAAAAATAACTAGGGCTGTCAAGTGATTAAAAAAAATACATCGTGATAAATCGTGTGATTAAAAAAATTAATTGCGCTGTTAAACAATAATACAATACCATTTAAATATTTTTGATGCTTTCTACATTTCCAACATATTTATTTCAATTACAACACAGAATACGAAGTGTAAAGTGCTCACTTATTTTGTATTACAAATATTTGCACTGTAAAAAACAAAAGAAATAGTATTTTTCAATTCACCTAATACAAGTACTGTAGTGCAATCTCTTTATCATAAAAGTAGAACTTACAAATGCAGAATGTAAAAAACAAAAAAACAAAAAAACCTGCATTCAAAAATAAAACAATGTAAAACTTTAGAGCCTACAAGTCCACTCAGTCCTACTACAGCCAATTGCTCAGAGAAACAAGTTTGCAGGAGATAATGCTGCCCACTTCTTGTTTACAATGGCACCCGAAAGTGAAAACAGGCTTTCGGATGTTACTGTTGTAGCCAGCGTCGCAAGACATTTGCGTGCTAAAGATTCATATGTCCCTTCATGCTTCAACCACCATTCTGCTCAATAATGATTCAAAGCAGAGCGGACCAATGCATGCTCATTTTCGTCATCTGAGTCAGATACTATTAACAGAAGTTTGGTTTTCATTTTTGTTGGTTTGGGTTCTGTAGTTTCTGCAGCAGAGTGTTGCCCTTTTAAGGCTTCTGAAAGCATGCTCCACACCTCGTCCTTCTCAGATTTTGGACAGCACTTCAGATTCTTAAACCTTGGGTCCAGTGCTGTAGCTATCTTTAGAAATCTCACATTTGATACCTTCTTTGCCTTTTGTCAAATTAGCTGTGAAAGTGTTCTTAAAATGACCATGTGCTGGGTCATCATCCAAAACTGCTATAACATTTTCAGAAGTGAGTATTAATTATCAGTGCCTTTAAAGAGGCCTGATTTTCACACAGTACTGGGCACTGCAACTCTGAAAATCAGGTTCCTTTAAGGTGTTTCAAGTTGGGCACCCTAAAAAAAACCAGGAACTCAGTATCACTAGTAACTTTTGAAAATTTAAACTGAGATGCTTTTCGGCACTGACCATGTCAGAGGTTTCAACACAGGGTTCTCAGATTGATATACCCATTCCAAAAGCAAATAGAAACAATGATCACTTTACTCACCAGTGCTGCTGGAAAGAATGTCCTTCCACAAATCTTGCATGGTAACAGATCTCCAGCTGGCAGTATAATATCATTTTCTAACAAAAATTAAAATAAAACATGTATATTTATTATAAGCAAACTGAATTTTCCAAGCTTTTGCCAACTTTAGTTATGTAAAAATCTTATCTTCCACCAAGTATTTCCTGACCTCGCTGACCTTAAATACTAAGCAACATTTTCATTATACAAAAACATCTCCATCTGAAATGTCGAGAACACTAATTACAAGACAAATATTTTGAATTTATTTTTCTTTCTGGCAATCCAATAGCTGAAACTCAAGAAAGAAAGCTACAAACATATCAAGAGATTTTAAGTCAGAACACTAATTCGCTTCACTGTTCTTTAATAAAGAGGAGATTTGGTGTCTGGATTTAGAGTATCACTTTATCCATTGTATCAGTAGGGGAAACTATGAAAGCCAATGGGAAATTGGCCAAAAACTTCAATGGGAGCACAAGCAGAATCCAACAATCATGTTTCAAGTAATTTAGAAAGTTCTGAATAAGAGAATAAAATAGTGTAAAGTCAATACCACTATTTTAAAAGTGATTTCTGGTAAGAACATTACATACAGATGGCAGTTGAAAAAGGCAAAATTTATTCATACTATTCTACCAGTTTGGGGCACATGATGTTTTAGGGACAGTTGCTCATTATATCAAGACTATTTTGTAGATAAAATATATCCATCTGATGACCAACACAGTGGACATAAGTGTTAATGGGGTAGGATCTGAGGCTAAAATACAAAAAGAACAAGTTAAAAATTACTTAGACAAGTTAGATATCTTCAGGTTGGTAGAACCTGACGAAATACACCCTAGAATACTTAAAGAACTGGCTGAAGACATCTCTGAGCCATTCGTGATTATGAACCTACTATACTGTGGGTGCGCAACTGGTTGGAAAACCATACTCTGAAAGTAGTTATTAATGGTTCGAAATCAAGCTAGAAGGGCATATCGAGTGCAGTCGCAGAGGGATCTGTCCTGGGTCCGGTTCTATTCAATATCTTCATAAATGATTTGGATAATGGCATGAAGAGTACCCTTATAAAGTTTGCAGATGATACCAAGCTGGGAGGGGTTGCAAGCGCATTGGAGAACAAAATTAGAATTCAAAATGATATGCACAAACTGGAGAAATGATCTTAAATAAATAGGGTGAAATTCAATATGGACAAATGCAAAGTACTACATTTAGGAAGGAATACTCAATTACACAAATACAAAATGGGAAATGACTGCCTAAGGAGGAGTACTGCAGAAAAAGATCTGGGGGTTATAGTGAATCACAAACTAAATATGAGTCAACAATATAATACTGTTGCAAAAAAAAAAAAAAAAGCAAATGTCATTTTGGGATGTGTTATCAGGAGTGTTGTAAGGAAGACACAAAGTAATTCTTTTATTCTACTCAGCACTGACAAGGCCTTAGTGGATACTGGGCACCATTTTGGGAAAGATGTGGACAAATTGGGGACAGTCTAGAGGAAAGCAACAAAAATGATTAAAGTCTAGCAAGCATGACCTAGGAGGAAAGATTGAAAAAACTGGATTTGTTTAGTCTGGAGACGAGAAGACTAAAAGGGGACATGGAGAAGGGGGAGCAAGATAACAGCCTTCAAATATTTAAAAGGTTGTCATAAAGAATAGGGTGATAAATTGTTCTCCTTAATAACTGAGGATAGGAAAAGAAGTAATGGGCTTAAATTGCAGCAAGGGAGATTTAGGTTAGACATAGGGAAAAACTTCCTAATTGTAAGTGCTGTTAAGCACTGGAACAAATTACTTAGGAAGGTTGTGGAATTTACATCATTGGAGGTTTTTAAGAACAGGTTAGACAAACACCTGTCAAGGAAGGTCTAGATAACACTTAGCTCTGCCTCAGTGCAAGGGGCTGGACTAGATGACCTACTGAGGCCCCTTTCAGTGCTACATGTCTACGATTCTATATTTCACATTTTTAGCTCATTAATTTTTGCCACTTTTTGGAAAGAAACAATATTTCTGAGCACCTTGCACGAGCAGGTCCTTTATCACAGCATAATGTGACCCACATTTCCTATTGTAAAACTAATGTTGACAGCAATCTTGAGATATATTTAATGACATAAGTCATAAACTTTTTTTCCATCATTTAAAAAACATATAATTGCATTTCAGCCAAATCACTCAAATGCCACACGGTAGCATGGTATTCCCACCAGATAACACTTAAACGGCAACAATGGTAACTAAGATGCTTGATTTTGATTAAAAAAATACTGTTGCAAATCAGATGAACATTGTCTTCACATCTATCAGTCAAACTATTTTAGTCAATTTTCTAAGGGCCTGATCCTGCAAACTTAAGGGTCTGATCCTTAAACATGCATAACTTACTTATATGCAGTCTAGATGGTTTGATTAGCCTTTGTCATTTTTCACATTGAGCTAGGCAGCTAAGCCATTTTATATACAATATTCGCCATTCCCCAGAATCTCACAGTCAATAATATGGAAAATACAAGCCTCATTTCCCTTTGATCTTTTTTTAATTTAGTGAATTAATCTAATTGACAGCACAAAACATTGAAGTCTTCTCTTTAGCCACAGTTCAGATATCCTCATATCATAGAATCTCAGGGTTGTAAGGGACCTCAGGAGACCATTTAATCTAACCCCCTGCTCAAAGCAGGACCAATCCCCAATTTTTGCCCCAAATCCCTAAATGGCCCCATCAAGGATTGAACTCACAACCCTGGGTTTCACAGGCCAATGCTCAAACCACTGAACTATCCCACCCCTGCCAAGGTGCTTAAACCCTGACCAAGGGAATTGTGAGAAAGTAGTTGGCTCCACATTCCAATGTACTCCTTAATCTCTTTCTGAAGTTGCCAACAAGAGTCCAAATGTGAGGGTGGTTTTCCCCCGGGGAAAAGGAATGAAACCGGCATTTTTTCCTACATAAGTCAGCAGGAGCAAGTAAGAATCAGTAAATCTGAAGTCATCCTGTGTTTTCCCTTGAAAAACCCCTGAGCCACTCATTCTCTCCCACACCCCATATTTCCCAATAGCAGAACAAATACTTTTCAGAAACCAACTATTCACCGTAAATTGGTGCTCAAATTCACCATCAAAAATAACAGACTAGGTTGGACACACTCAGTGAATCTAGAAGTATTGTTACAAGCCCATGGCAAAATGATAACATAGTTCTACATAATGAACATCAATTATCATTCATTGGAGCTGCAGAATCAGTAGTAGCGAATTTCCTTCCAGCATTCTTAAAATTTCACTGCTGCTGTTGGTAGACACCCAACTAATAAAAATACTTCCCAAGAGCAAGTTCTTCTGCCAAAAATCACCCAGAAAACAAAAATGCAGTTTTTTTAAACTAGCAGGGAAAGTTCCAGATATTCTAACTCAGTGGGCCCCAAAATGTTCAGGGTCGTGTCCCCATTCCTCCCCCCCCGGAGGGGGGCGGTGTGGGAGCTGAGGCTGGGTCCGCAGCTGCAGGCGGCTCTGGGGTTAGGAGCGGGGCTGAGAACGGAGCCGTGTTCAGGGGCTGGGGCCAGAAGTGGAGCTGAGGCGGGCTGCAGTCAGGGGTCGAGGCTGGGAGCAGGACCAGGAGCCGGGGCTGTGGCTGGGGGCGGGTCCAGAGCAGAGCTGGGGGCAAAGTGCTCCAGGGAGGGATAGCTCAGTGGTTTGAGCATTGGCCTGCTAAACCCAGGGTTGTGAGTTCAATCCCTGAGGGGGCTATTTAGGGATCTGGGGCAAAAAGTGGGGATTGGTCCTGCTTTGAGCAAGGGGTTGGACTAGATGACCTCCTGAGGTTCCTTCCAACCCTGATATTCTATGATTCTATGAAAGTGGGGCTGGGTGATGCTCCCTCCCCGGCCCCCCTGGGGGCTGGCCCAGGCCCCACCACATCCCCCCAAACATTCCTCCATGCTCCCTTAGGGGGGCACACTGCACAGTTTGGGGATCACTGTTCTAACTGAAGTAAATAGATCAGCCTCTTTACAACTAACTGTGTTGCATATGTCCTCCCACTCATCTCAGTGTCTTACAGCCCACTTCTCTGTGCCTGTCTTTTTTTAAAAAGACTTATCTCAAATGAGCTACTACCTCTACTCTCCACCCAGAGAAAGGTTAGACACACCATCAACTTGTAATCTAGTCACTTAAAAACACACACACACACACATACATACATGTCTGGAGTCTCCTTCCAATTTTTGTGGTACTATAATCACGTTCCTATTTTTAAAATTTTTTTCATCTCTCTGTTGCTATGTGAAAGACACACACAAACAATAGGGAAAACTGGCTGACAATAGCTGCTATCAAATCCACACAATAAACAAACTTGATAAAAGATATTTTTAATCCCTTTCACCAATAGTGATGTAAGGTATTAAATTTAACACTAGCAGTACATAAAACAATTTGACATAGAAGTATTATAGGCACGGTTGGTAGCATCACCTATTATTAAGGATGCCCAACATTTTCCAGTATAAGACTTTGTTTCAGCTGTAACTCTGACAAACTAAACTTTAGGGCTGAAGTTTTCCATGCCAGGTGTTTGCCTAAGGGCTGATTTTTTAAAGTTTCAGCCAAAACAGTTCTGCTGTTTCTGACAACAAGGTTAGAGGAAACTACAATGCTTTGCAATTGAAAAAAAATCTGGTGTCCTTGACTTTCAGAAATTCTAGTGCCCCCATGATTTGAAGCAGAGACTTGCAATTTGGCATTGGGCAGCCTGTGTATCAGGAATGTCTTTTGTCGACACTAAAAATCCACCCAAAGTTTGCAAGTAATAAGCCTTTGAAAAAAGTTCATATGCACATATTCAGTAGAGACTTGCATTTTAGTCTTGAAAAGTCTCTACACTTTTTCCATCATTGAGCATGCTCCATTTCCTCACAGTTCCTGTGTACTGACAGAATTGCACACATGCCACCTCAAGAGGACGATGGAACATGCTCCACCCGACTTTGTCCCGGTAGACCAGGCAATACCTTCCCCAGTCTGGCTCTTGTCCCCTCTGCATGCAAATCAGACGGCTTCTTCCTCAATGCATCCTGGGTGCTAGTCCCTTCAGCTATGTCTACACACCAATGTAAGCCTAGGGTTAGTGGGACTCAAGTCAGCTGACTGGTGTCAGAGAAATCTGGACCTGAGCATCTGCACTGCATTTGAAGCCTAGGATAAGAATTTTCTGACCTATGCTCAAACCTAGGGCTCTGGCATTCATACTGCAGTGCGCAGACCCAAGTCAAAGTAACTGCATCCCAGAGTGCCTAGCACCACCCCCATGTTGACACTCTAGCCCTAGGAACATGGTGCACTGTGGGAAAACTCTACTGCCCACCCTGTTTCCTACCGACGACGGTGCTATTGATGGGACTCAGGTGCCCATAAGGAGCACCTGAGTTCCTGGCTCAACCCTGCCCGGGTAGGGATGACCCCCAACATCCCAGCAGCCAGGAGCTGCCTCCCACCTGGCGACTTTGCTCCTTGTTCTAGGCATGTGCCATGCAGCAGCGAGGAGAAGCAGGAGCTGCTGCCGCAGAAGGAGCAGGAAGGGGGAGCGGGCTCAACCAGACACTAATGGCACTTCCAGCCAGCTGCACTAGCTGCCTGCAGCTCTGCTACTTTGCTGCCAGGAACTGTGGACACACCTGGAGAACTCCTGGGACCTGAGTCAAGCCATGGCTAAGGGGAAACAGGAAACCCTGGGTCCCAGTTTAACATGGATCTCAGACCCTGCAGGGTCCTGGGACGTTGGGTTTGAGCCCTAGGTTAGTACAGTTGTATTGTGGACACAAGGGGGTTTTGGCTTGAGCCTGGGCTCACACTTAGTCTTAAACTGTGATGTAGACATACCCTTTGAGAGCACAAGAGATACAGGCTCCCTCCCCTCAGTTCCAATGCCTGGTTCGACCCAGGCATGGAACAACAATTAAAGGGAAAAGAACACATTGGGGCAAATTGCTAGTAAGTGTCAGGAACTCAGCTGCTTAGTTGCCTAGAAACCCAATGAGCTCATTGGGACCAATTAGTTACTGTGCTCCATGATTGGTCAGAAGAACCAACAGATCACCATTTAAGCACTGTAACAACAGCAGCACAGTGGCTGCTCAATGCATTCCACAGCTGTAGCTGTGCCAGGCCTGCTTCCTGTCTAGCCTATTGACCTGAATTTTATGGGTTAGTTGTTATGGCTCACCACTTATCGCATCCAACCGGAAGATTTATAGGTTCTTGTCCAATTCAGACTACAGGGTCTGAGAACTCAGAGAGTTCTATATCGGGAGAGGACTCTCGGGGTGCTTGGCAAAAATCCTTACACTGGGGACAATACCAAATTGATAAAACTTTATTGAGATTAACAAAACAATAATAAATGCTATGAAACTTATGACTGCAAAACAGTAAAAAGAATTCCAAAACTCCTGGTGGTAATATTCCTATTATAAGTACCTTAACCTAACATACTCACACCCTTCCTTGAGGACCCAGTAATAGGAGGTGAAGGACCAGCCTTACTCCTGGCATGCCTGATTACACGATGGTTCTGGCTTCCCCAATAGTTAGCAATGTTGAGTAGTTATACTATACTACAAGCTGAGCTGATAGCATGATAGAAGATAGAATGATAGGTAGATAAAAAAGATAGAAAAGAAAGAGCTTCCTAAGATATCCTTACATATTATAGGATTCTGATGCTATGTAATTCAGGCCCAACCTACCAAATCTTATTTCCGAAATGTATGGGTACCCTTATCCTATAGGTTAGTGGATTATGACACTTACTTTCTACATTTTAATAAGGATTGTTTTACTCCAAAAACTGCCAACCTAGGATTTCTTGGCAACTTCCAGGTTTGTGGTATACCCTACAGTTACCAACCAGTTGCAGACCCCGGATAAATCTGTTCAGTGTTGTGTATAGTTCCTCCTTTTGGTTCCCCAAAGTTCAGGGATCATTTCTATCTGTGCCAAAGGTTGTCCGCTTTTATGCTGACTTATTCTTAACTGATTATACTTTTAGCTATTTTGCGGATCTTACTGGATACATGCCAGTAGGCTTCTTGCATTTCAGCAAAACTTATTTTCTGTATAATTATTAAGAAACATATCATATGCCTCAACACATCCTAATTTCATAGGAATTAATACTGATAAAATATTAGAATCATATATGAAATGGACTAATTCAGAAAGAGAAACATATTATTTGATACGGCTGCCTGGCTTAGTAGGATATAATAGCTAGTAAAGTACCTCTATGGGCCACAAGCCCTTGCTCCACCGCTTGCCTCCTCCACTACAGCTCTAGTCCATGCCTACCTCTGAACTCCTAATTCTTAACACCTGGTTCCAACCACGGACTTGTCTCTTGACCACGCCTCCAGTTCTACCCTCTGATTCTACTCCAACCACTAGGACAGACTCTTGCTCTGACCACTAGATCTCACGACCTACACCTCAGTGTGTGACAGTGCGACTGGAATGGATGGAAGAGAAAAACTGTGACAGGGAGCCTGTTGGAGGGGGGAAAGGAAGATGGGGCTGGGGGCTAGGTCAGAGGGGAGAGACAGATCAGACAAGGAGCCAAGGGGTGAGGAACCGGGACTCAGTGGGCAAAGAGACTGGGGACAAGCAGTCAAGGCGAGAGGGCACTGGAACTGGTTGGGCAAAGAGACTGGGAATGGCAGGGACCATACTCGGAAAGAAAGCCTGGAGCAGGAGGCTAGGACTGGCTGGACAAGGAGTCTGGCACTGAGATAAGAAGCCTGAGGAGTGGAGACTGGGATAGGGACCAGGAGCAAGGCAGGGACAAGTTGGAAGAGACAGAGCAGAAGGTATCAACCTTGGCGAGGGAACAGGCAAAAGAATGTGCTCACTAGAATATACTACCCTCCAGAGCCTGGAATGGAACCCAAGATCTCATCATTCCTCTGATGTCAGCAAATGTGTGTACTACTCTCTGACAAAAAGTCTCATTGTTTCTCTGGTGTTAGTTCACAGAGGATGACCACCTACTATTTATGGTTATCTTTTATTCCATTAGCTCAAGTGGCAGAAATCTGTGCAATATATTTAAAGGCTCCAACCTACTGAGAAACCAAGTGAGTGTCAATACGAAGCCACCTGATGGGATTTGTTTTTTCAGTTTGCCTTTTTACAAACCTAAGAAATTATACAAAAAATAATTGTGTTAAAAGAACATAATTAAGATTGCAAAGTCAAGCATTCAGAGGTTAGGAAATGCTAGAATTAAGGTTGCCTGGGCAGTCTTAATTTGCATCCCCTTGTTATGCATTATGATGCACACTTTAAATATACCTACTAGTTTTTCCATATGACCCCTGCCTTACTGGGTGCAAGGGATGGCCCTGCACTAGGGATGAGTCATGGTTCTGTCATAAAGGAGACTGTTGTGTGAAAGAGCTCTTCTTCATCTCTTGGAGAAATCAAAAGGTGTGTAATGAATGAGGCAGGGGATCTGTAATGAATGAGGTAGGGGATCCCTATTAGTAGGCAGGGACTGTCTACTAGTCTGGTTTGTACCATGCCTATTACTCTGGCGCTCCATCCTCAGTTGACCCTTAGACACTACTATACGAATCATTACTAATAAGAAGTTGTGTCAGAGTTATAAAACTAAGTCATAAAAATGGGCTTTCTGTCCACCTTCATAGACGAAAACCTCAATTAAACCCCTACAAAATTCTTATTGAAAATAATTTCTTCTAAAAGCACTCTAAGGCCTTCAAACTTTAAGAAAAACATTGATGGTTGAAAAATGTTTTACAGAAGATGTCATTTACTTCTGATAACTCATTTTCTCTCAATGGTCCAAAACTTGTAACTCCTTAGATGCTTAAAGATAGCATAAATCTCTTTTGAGATATACATTTGCAAGTGTTTTATCATTTAAATGTAAGCAGCTAACCCAAGAACTTCCCAGTCTCACTGCTATGTAAATGGTAAGGTTTTTACTGTACCAATATGGAGCCCAATGATTTTGCTATAACTGGTAACTAATGCAAGAAGCCATTTGAGTACAGAATATTTATATTAATTGGGTAATCAATCAGTTACCTGACAATACTTAAACTCTCACCGCTCTGGCTCCTACACCTACCATTAGGCCCCTCCGGGCTCCAATGGGAGTTCCAGGGGCAGTGCCTGCGGATAGGGCAGCGTGCAGAGCCGCCTGGCCGCACCTCTGCACTGGAACAGGAGAAGAGACATGCCACTGCTTCTGGGAGCCACTTGAGGTAAGTGCCGCTCGAAGCCTGCACCCCTGAGCCTCTCCCCACGCCCCAACCCCAGCCCTGATCCCCCTCTTGCTCTCCAAACCTGTCGATCCCAGTTCAGAGCACCTTCCTGCACCCCAAATCTCTCATCCCCAGCCCCACCCCAGAGCTCACACCCCCAACCAGAGCCCTCACCCCCTCTTGCACCCCAACCCCAATCTTGTGAGCATTCATGGCCCACCAAACAATTTCTAGTCCCTGATGGCCAAAAAGTTTGCCCACCCCTGTTCTAGGGGAAGAGAGTGCAAAAAACAGAGGACATGCTTGCTGGGGAGATGCACTACAGCATTATGTACTAATGGAATATTGAATGCTGCGGAGAGGTCCAGGAGGATATGAATGGATGTCTGCCCTCCATCCAATGACAGATCATCTGTCATTGCCACTAAAGCGATGCCATGCCCTGGCTAGATTCCAGAATGTGCCAGATCTATAGTATTAGCTTCAATAAAATGAACTTGTAATTGGCCTCTGGGTAGCTTTTCGCTATGTGCTTGTTCAGTGATAGGAAGTTTGACACTCAGAGAACCCTGATGCCTATAAGAAGCAGGGAGGTCCCCTGAAAGAAGCTGTCAGAGTCCCTGGGGAGGGGAGACAAGGCAGTGGGGAAATCTGCTAGGAAGAAGTCTCTAGGGAAAGTTCCTAGGAGACAGTGCACAGCTTAGTCTTAAGACGTATATAGAAAAACTCTGCAAGGAGACAGTCCCTGCTCCAAGGAGCTTACAAGCTAAATAAACAGACACCACAGCCATCTTTGCTCATAAAAGAGCATTCTTACATTCTGTTAAAGTAAGGACTCTTTCTAAAACAAATATCTTAAGCTTTTTCTGTCTCTTCCAGTAGGCAAAAATCATCTTGATAACTGGTGTCTTATACAAAAGTTGTGTCTTGTTTTTGATAAGGCCCCTTTTTGCCTTTTGGCCAAAATGGACCTCAGATTTACAACCTGCTATTTACAATTTATTTACAACTTGAAGCTAAAGAAATCTATTAAATATTTTATACAAATCACAATAACCAATGCTTACAAACACTTTTCAAAATATAGCATAAAAGAAAATAGTACAGAAAGTTAAAGCATGATAGAAGTTATAAAAGCTGCATTGTAGAATCTGTGTAAATGCAACTGGGTGTAATAAACATGGTGTTATGGTCAAGGAAATTAAGAATTACGTTTGAAAATGTCCACTTTTTGGGTGCCCAATTTGAGATGCCTAGGATCCGATTTTTCAGAGTACTTAGCATTCTGTAGCACTTTTTATGTTCAAAGCATAGCTCCCATTGACCTCCGTTGCTGCTGTGAGTGTTAAGCACTTCTGCAGATAAGGCTTCAGGTCTCAAATCAGGCGCTCGAAAATGAGGAACACAGTTAGTGAACACCTGTGATAAATTTGGTTTTAGGACTTGCCTAGCACCACACATGGTTTGAGAAACTTCCTCCCCACCCCCCCACCATCCAGCACATTTAAAGTAGTTTTATTTAACTGATTTAAAAGGTTATGGTTTTGTACATTTTTTAATTGAATTCCAAATTTCATCCAAATAGACGTTGACACAAATCACAAGTAAAAAATTAATCTAAGAAAGAAATGCATCATTCACCATTTTCTAACATAATACAAACATGTAAAAATTAAGAATCTGAATAAATGTATGTTAAGCGATGTAACTGCTTAAATAAATGTGTATTGATATAGTGTAACCTCCTGGATAGCAAGAAGTAGTACCAAGTTTAGTGTAAAGGCTGTATTTAGTTGCAAATCAACGTGTTTCAACGGTTACTCACCAATTAAACTCAATCTTTCTTTAGGAACATAACTAAAAAGTGCAAATGCAAAACAAAATTTAAAATGATTATTTAAATAGTGATTAAAATTGGTGATTTAAATCAATTCCCCTTACTTCAGATCCCTAGCACAGACTCCTACCACTTAATATAAAGGAGTGTCTCATCTACATGACCACTCGCTGGCAGCCTGCTTCTATTGAAGTCAAGGCAAATCTCCTACTGACTTCAATGATGCAGCATGAGGCACTACCAGGGCACTTGACATGCTTTACCAAGGGGTCCGTTTTCTAGACAGCATAGAGCACAACATACAAGTAAGGTCTGAAATCAGCCTCGGTGCTATATTACAGTCCACATTAATTGTTCTATCTTCCAAAAAAAATTACTATCCGGTGATGCTGTATCTTCTCTACTTCGGAGAGAATTCTGTGCCAAAAAATTTAAATTTTGCACACAATATTTTTTCTGCAAATTTTTATTTGTCAGAACAACAATATAGTCACACCAGTTTCAATTATTTTGGTAATTTATTTCAAAATACCTGTCAACAAGTATGTCTGCAACCATACAGACAATGAAAAAGATTCAGGAAATGTTTTTTATGACAAACAAATTCCTTAATGGGCATACTAATACAGAACTTTGAGCAATAATTCATTTAAACTACAATACAGAAACGAATTTCCCGCACCTCTCAGAAGCACTGTTAAAAAGGCTTGGGGGAGTCAGAGGTAATGGAGGAGCTGAGGGAGGGGAAAGTAATTGCTGAGAAGAAGCCCAGGAGTGAACCTGAAGCGTTGTTAGGTACGGGTGGGAGAAGCATGGAACAGGGGTTTATGGAGGGGTGTGGGGCAGGGATTGTTAGGAAGCTACTAAACCCTAACCTCTCGCAGTCAGTCAGGCACATCTGTCCCTGTCCCCATGTGCCCTGCACTCCAACCCCATCCCCATGTGGCTCTCCACCTCCACTCCAGTCTGTCCCCACCCCTCAGTAGCCCTGTGTGCCTTGCTCTGTCTGTCCACCCACATGTGCCTCTTCACCTGGTACTGTGGGTAGGGCGCAGTCTCTGATCTCTCCCTATTGGCTGTTATAGCTGATGAGCAGCTACCCTCTGTGCTTGCACTATGGCAGCCCCTGGTGGGCAAGAGGCATAACTTCAATACTTCTCCAGCAGACTATTTTCTGCGGAGAAAAAAATCTGCAGGGGACATGAATTCTGCATGTGCTCAGTGGCAAAGAATTCCCCCAGGAGTACTTTTCATAGGTGTGTTTGGAACTAAAAATGAGAAGAATCAATGAAACACTGACCATCACAAACTAAATTAAGTTGGAAGGTATTTTCTAGTGGAACTTCTAGTTCAATTCTCTGCATCTTAGCAGGACTGCTATATGTGGATATAGTTCACTGCTGATATGCTGCCATCTTTTCTATGACTATTTTGATCCAATTTCAGAAATTCAAAATACCTTTGAGTTCTCCCTGTTCTTAGTCATGCTCTCTGCAAGTTTTCTGCGTTTCATTCTCTCAATTGTTACCCTTAAAATTATATATTTGTGTCTCAGATTTTTTTGAGGGTGACTTGTTAATGTCTATTTATATTTTTCTGTATAACTGTTAAAATATCTTGCAGTATATGTTTCTTTATCTCCAAATGGATTTTAGTATATTATTCCATTAATATTGTACTTTTACTTGTGAAAATATCTCCTCTGTATTGTCTCTATTCCCAGCACAGCCTGAGGCAAAATGGTTACACAGAAATTCAGAGAGATATCAAGTTTCTACCTGGAAAGGAGGACAAATACAGAACCGTTATCTGAGCTTTTGCCATAAGTTAAGATTTATAATTTATTTTCTGTCACAGGCCAGGATCCCGTTGTGCTAGGCACTATACCACCACAGAATAAAAAGATGGAAGACTCATGTTCTTCCTTACTGACAAAATCAAACGGGGAAACACTGTGTTCATTATTGCTGAATATTACCAATCCCTTGCATGAGGATGAGAGGGCAGCAGAATCTCTCAAATGAACGATCCTGCTGGAGAAACCAGCTCCTTATACAAACTGTCTCTCTCTTTTCTATTTTTTTAAAAGGATCAGTGAGGGTATAGCAAGGCAATTCTGGCAATACTATTCAGATTTCCTTTCAGATTAGTTTGAGGTCTGGGAATGGTATGTAGACTATAACAGTCTCCTTGGTTAATCTCCAGGGGTTGAATAAAGATCCAGCATCTTAGATTTTTTTTACAAAATCTGCAATCAGCTTCCTTTGATACCACGGACCACAAACTGTTAACACATCTGCAATGTGTGGCAGAAAATGGAGTCAGAGTTAAATGACTTGATATACTTGTCTGCAAGAGAACAGAGTAGAAATTATCTGAAGTAATCTCATGTAGAGAATTACAGTGTTCCATCCTGACCCATCTTGTTCAAGATGTATGCAAGGAAACTGGAGAGAAATAGCAAGATGATCTGGGTTGAAGTGGCACCACTATGCTTACGCCACACAGCTCTAAATCTCCATTTCACTGAACCCAGACTGTACAGTCACCTGATTTTCCCAGTACCTGGCAGAGATTGAGTCCTGAAAAAGAACAAGCTGGCTGAGCTCTATCTAGATAAGACATTGGCTGTCTGGGTAAAAGAAATCAGAGATAGTTTTAGAGCAGCTATATCACCATTGGTTTATAAAAGTTCATGCTCCAGGAGCTCTTCTGTCAGTTGTGTTTGGAGAATGCTCCCCACATTTTCAGCTGCCTCCAGTTACTGCAGCAATAACCAGAAATGCTTGCTTCTCGAATGTGTTTCACCTCCAGTGGCTGGATCTGACATTTGTGGGGAGTGTCTTTGGTGTCACTAAATTTTTATTAGGGCTGTCGATTAATCGCAGTTAACTCATACGATTAACTAAAAAAAATTAATCGGAATTAATACAGTTTTAATCGCACTGTTAAACAATAGAATACCAATTGAAATTGATTAAATATTTTGGATGTTTTTTCTAAATTTTAATATATATTGTATTCTGTATTGTAATTGAAATCAAAGTGTATAATATTTTTATTACAATATTTGCACCGTAAAAATGATAAAGTGTTTTTCGATTCACTTCATAAAGTATAGCAGTGCAATCTATTTGTTGTGTAAGTGCAACTTATAAATGTAGATTTTTTTTGTTACATAACTGCACTCAAAAACAAAACAAAGTAAAACTTCAGAGCCTACAAGTCCACTCAGTCTTACTTCTTGTGCAGCCAATCGCTAAGACAAATAAGCTTGTTTACATTTACGGGGAATAATGCTGCCCTCTTCTTATTTACAAGGTCACCAGAAAGTAAAAACAGGAATTTGCATGGCACTTTTGCAGCTGGCATTGCAAAGTATTTATGTGCCAGATATGCTAAATATTCGTATGCCCCTTCATGCTTTGGCCACCATTCCAGAGGACATGCTTTCATGCTGATGACACACTTTAAAAAAAAATAATGCGGTAATTAAATTTCTGACTGAACTCCTTGGGGGAGGATAATATGTCCCCTGCTCTGTTTTACCCGCATTCTGCCATATATTTCATGTTAGAGCAGCCTCAGATGATGACCCAGCACATGTTGTTCATTTTAAGAACACTTTCGCTTCAGATTTGACAAAAAGCAGAAAAGGTACCAAATGTGAGATTTCTAAAGCACTGGACCCAAAGTTTAAGAATCTGAAGTGCCTTCCAAAATCTGAGAGGGACGAGGTTGAGCATGTTTTCAGAAGTCTTAATAGAACAACACTCTGCTGCAGAAACTACAGAACCCAAACCAACAAAAAAGAAAATCAACCTTCTGTTGGTGCCATCTGATTCAGATGATAAAAATGAGACTCCATCAGTCCGCTCTGCTCTGGATCGTTATTGAGCAGAACCCGTCATCAGCATGGACGCATGTCCTCTGAACTGGTGGTTAAAGCATGAAGGAACGTATGAATCTTTAGCACATCTGGCACAAATATCTTGTGACGTCAGCTACAAGAGTGCCATGCAAACGCCTGTTCTTTTGGGTGCCATTGTAAACAAGAAGTGGGCAGTATTATCTCCTGCAAACTTGTTTTACTGAGTGATTGGCTGAAGTAGGACTGAGTGACTTGTAGGCTCTAAAGTTTTACATTGTTTTATTTTTGAATGCAGGGTTTTTGTTTTTTTTTTTAACATAATTCTACATTTGTAAGTTCAACTTTCATGATAAAGAGATTGCACTACAGTACTTGTATTTGGTGAATTGAAAAATACTATTTCTTTTGTTTTTTGTGCAAATATTTGTAATAAAAATAAATGAGCATTTTACACTTCGTATTCTGTGTTGTAATTGAAATCAATATATTTGAAAATGTAGAAAACATCCAAAAATATTTAAATAAATGATATTCTATTATTAATCACACGATTAATTTTTTAATCGCTTGACAGTCCTAATTTTTAATTGAAATTGTATTATAAGTTTTCTCTTTTTAAAATTGTGTCCGCAAACCTAGATAAAATTTGTTGTCTAAACTGAAAAAAAATGTATGTACTATATTTATTAGTAGCAGTTTGACATTAGTGTAAAATGCCACAGGTTGTCCTTCAAAATTCACCTGCTGTGATGACATAAAATCTTGGTCACTTGTGGCAACCAAAACTCCATTCAAACCTGCAGAAACTCTCTAGTATAAACATTTCCTTTTATATGATGTAGATGCATCAGATTATCTCTAAAAATTCACAAACATTTATGCAAGGGCTGACAAGAGTGTTCCCACACAATTTCAAATTTCACTGCTTACTCACATAATTTTTCCAAAACATTTGCATTTTTCCCTGCTATTATTGGTATTCCATCCACTTAAGTTGTGTGTGTGTGTGTGGGGGGGCAATCTCAGTGCTTATGCACTTCAGATTGTTTTGACTTGAAAAGATACTGTGATCTTGTGATATTGATTCAGACAACAGTCCCTTGAGCGCCACAATTTCCATTATATTTCCATGGATCAGTGTTGTCTGGGATGCCATTTTTATTTATATTTTTACTATATTATGTAACAGAAGCAGAGACTGACTAATAGCACAAGCAATAGTCATACAAAAATGACAATGTGACCACATGTAAAATATGCCATCTGCAAAACACTTCTTGGGAAGGCATATTTAAACATGTTTAAAAGATTAAGATGACTAAAATGAGGGATGAATCAAGTGAGAGAACACAAGAGGACAAACAGGAAAATGAGAAAAGGGTACTAAAGGTGGCTAAATAAATAGGGCCCTACCAAATTCATGGCCATGAAAAACACATCATGGACCATGAAATCTGGTCTTCCCCTATAAAATCTGTTCTTTTGTGTGCTTTTACTCTATCCTACACAGATTTCATAGAGGAGACCAGCGTTCTCAAAGTGGGGTTCCTGACCCAAAAGGGAGTTGTGGGGTGTGTGTGTCACAAGGTTATTTTAGGGGAGTCACGGTATTGCTACTCTTACTTTTATGCTGCCTTCAGAGCTGGGTGGCCAGAGAGTGGCGGCTGTTGGCTGGGTGCCCAGCTCTGAATGCAGTGCCACACCAGCAGCAGCCCAGAAGTAAGGGTGGCAATACCACACCAGGCCATCCTTATGTCTGTGCTGCTGCTGGCGGCGACTCTGCCTTCAGAGCTGGGCTCCCTGCTGGCAGCCACCACTCTCTAGCTGCACAGCTCTGAAGGCAGCACCGCTGCCAGCAGCCGTGCAGAAGTAAGCGTAGCAGTATGCAACCTCCCCTACAACTCCTTTTTGGGTCAGGACCCTAAAATTACGACACAATGAAATTTCAGATTTAAATAGCTGAAGTCATGAAATTTATGATTTTTAAAATCCTATGACCATGAAATTGACCAAAATGGACCGTGAATTTGATTGGGCCTAATAAACTGGGCTGCTGATTTTTCAAATTCTCCATTTGAATGTTGTATAGACATATGCTATCTATGCTCACATTTGTAGAATATGATCAAGTCAGAGGGAGAAGGTGTGAATATAAAATCCTTTGTATGCAGTAACTAACAACAGTGGATACCTTGTTGAAGTGTTTGAGCATAAGCTTCCGTGAGCTACAGCTCACTTCATCGGATGCATGCTTCGAAAGCTTATGCTCAAATAAATTGGTTAGTCTCTAAGGTGCCACAAGTACTCCTTTTCTTTTTGCGGATACAGACTAACATGGCTGCTACTCTGAAACTTGTTAAAGTGTGTTTGTTAGTTACAATTAAGCTGCTGCTGGAAATTTTAAGCGTATACTTCATTTAATTAAGACCATCATTCCAGTTTAGATAAACTATTCACTGGATTGCCTCAGAAGTTAGATGCATAAATGCTCAAAGAGCCAGCATGCTTCAAACACAGTAATAAGTTCTCTCTTCTCAATACCCATCCTTTCACATACTTCTAGTTAGGGGCCAGTTTCTTGAACTTAGAATGCAGTTATCAAACAAAATGTTAGCAGCAGGGTATACTTTATCCATCCAAAATTGAAAAGAATGGAATTCAAAAGAGGAAAGACTTACAAATTCCTTTCCATCTTCATATTGACAGTGCAGTTAATAATGCACTACAATACACCATAAGGCTTTCCTTTCCATCTCCAACAGATACCAAAAAGCAATATATACCTCGGCTTCTACTGCAATTCTAGTGCTAAACATTTACATTGACCCCATATGCTTTGAAATAATTATATCCACAAATCAGCACATCTGATTGTCAGATATTCCATGCACTGGGGAAGCAAGACAGGCTGATGCCACGAGCATACTCCCTTGAGGCATAACGGGGCCTTGCAAGGCTGCTCCCCTCTTTTGATCTGGCAATGATGTACTCAGAACTGGGAACTGAGAACAAGATGCCTCCTTCGTGGGGTCTCATTTAGTGACTCCTTTTACAGAATACAAGAAAACCCTTCCTTCATTAGCCTCTCGAGTCCAACCCTTCTTCTGGCTCTGGTGCTCATGCCAACAAGCATCCTCTCCCAAATTCAGGAGTCCCCAACCCTCCTCCCGAAGCTAGGTTATGCTTCAGGCCAGCTGTAGTCCTCAATCAGCTTCTCCTCTTTACTCACTCGTTTCACCTATCAGCTTGGAGGGGTTAACAGGCCTCTTTTATCCTTCCCTTACTAGAGTCTCAAGGTGCTCCCCTCAAGGTTGCTAAGAGCAACCCTTCTAAACTGAGCTCTCATGGCATTTTATCTGGCCCAGGTGCTCATTAGTTAATTAACTGCTAGATGGAGTTGTTTGCTATAAAAAGGCCAATAATGGGTAGACTGGGTCCTGACTCCCCTTAAAGAGGCCAACTACCCTGTGACAGGAATTATGCCACCTTAACACTGCTGAGGTCACTTAACGTTTTGTTTCAGAGTGTAAAGTTTGATTAAATTGGGATATTTATTGCTTTTCTGGTAACAAGTACAAACTCTTCATGTTTAAAAGTTACAGTATAACCTGTCAGTGGGAGGGAACCTTTGCAAAGGAGTCCCTGTCATCACTCAGTTCCCAAAACATTCTGTAGCTTTTCATGACCCTCTGGAAATTGAATATGGACAAGTGGCTGCAGCAACAGCATGCATGTGCCTGTATGACACGAGCAGGTCTGCCTATTGTGCTCTACTTTTCTCTACGCCCCGCCTGACAGTATGAAGCGTACAAACATACCAATGTTGGACATCTGTGCAACAGCCACCATAAGGGACTGAACCAATGACTGCCAGAGTTAGAAGCATGTGTCTAAAAAGGTTGTACTGATGAGCCAGGCCCTCCAAATGAGAGTTGTCACAGACTCACATCTTCTGTGCACTGGGCACAGAGGAGGATGCCTAATATACAAACTGACCATGGTGTCATACAAGCAAAATACATGACAGATTTCTGATATGTGTATTTGTATAATTTCTGATGTGTAACAAAAATGTGTATTTTGTTGATTCACACACAATTTACAAATCATAGCTTTTCAGTACAGAATCTGTTTTAACTGTATCAATCCCCTACAAAGATCAGCAGCAGGCTCTGAGAAGCCCTTACCACTTCAGCTTCAGGAGTAACTGCTAATCCTTTTCTACACCAGCCACTGGAAAACTTGACATACTTTGCCAGTGTGTTACACAAAGTATTTACTACACAAAGTGTTTACTACAGTAGAATAATATCAGTGATAAGTGTTTTATATTTCTTTGTTATCCTTTCGCAAGAAAAGTGAGACATATGTGAAAAATTGAAAAAACTGGTGATTTTTAAACTCTTTTTTAATCAATTCCATTTGATCAGTCCATGAAAAATGCATAGTGCTCTTTTTGCTAATTCAATGCGATTTTTACAAAATAACCATTTAAAACTCCTGTTGAAACTGAACTCCATAACTGTCTACCACTGCACCATAAAAGTGCAGAGACTTCTCTCTCACACTTAAGGTACAAAATCAGCTTTAAAAAACAAACAAAACACAGACTTCTATCTAAAAATATTTTACCTACTATTGCTGCAAACAATTATTATGAACTAGAGACTAAATAAAAATTCTCTATGTTTTAAAAACTTTGTGCATTTGACAGCATTTTGTCAGTTTAGCTGTTTCTCTTGTACACACAGCCTCTCATGTTTGTGTAGGTCTTTCATGCAGCAACAGAAAGAGGGAAAGATTTAAAAAGGAAAACGTGATTGTAAACCCACAACAACTGGAAGAGGATTCAGGGGCCAGTGTCTTATATGAAAATACTTTAAACTCATGTTCTAAACCTCATTAGATTTCAAGTTGACAGTGCCCCTTCAAGATGGCACAAGAATTCTTGAAATGCAAGCATGTCAGCATTCATAAAACATTTTATGAAGTCCATGATAAAAATCTTTCTGCTCCCTAGCTGATAGAGGGTTCTGCCAAACACTACTTCCATCTATGACTCTGAAGAAGTCTGGACCTACTTTTAAGAAATGCTGAGCATAAACAACTCCAATTGAAGGTCCTTAGTCAGTACCTCTAAAAGTCAGGCCTTCTACTGTCTTCAAAAAGTAACTTTAAAAAAAATTAACAATACCAAACAGATCCCACAATAACTGATAAAAGCTAGGAAGTTTTAGATTAGCTTTTAAAAACTTATGTCAGCTTTTGTCACTTTTAATTAATGTATTTGAGCCCTGATCCTCCTACAGCCAGTCTAAGTTCCAAGACTGCTCTTTAGAACCAGCTCAGGAAGTAGTAAAGCAAAAATGGAACTAAGTGTAATTTCAAAAGAAAGCCAGAAGAGAGTTCCAAGGAAATCAGAAGTCACATAGAGAAGATCTATTTTGCAATTTCACTAGAGTCTGCGGGTTCGGCTGATCGCAGCTCACAGTGGCAGGTAAACAAACTGGTCCGGCCCGCCAGGGGCTTTCCCTGCACAAGCGGCGGAACAAGTTTGGGAACCACTGCACTAGATAATCACAATGTAATCACAATTCAAGAAATATTATAAGCCCTTTGAATGTTACAAACCGTACTCCAAGATCCCATCAATATAGTCACATATTCTAAAATACTCTCCAACTTACCCAATCAGTCCCCTGCTGTCTTTATCAGAAAATTCCCTGCTTGTTGACTGATTAAAAGCTAGTTTATACAGGTGTATCTTACAGGTTACAATATTAAGCTTTAGAGGACTGTTAGAAGCAGCAAGTTACAAAGATGGGAGAACCTATGCCAAATTTTTTACCACAATTTTACACTAAATCCAAAATGGCACCTCCAACACTAGTATATTGTGTCACTGTTTTAGTAATGTCTTAAAAGGGAAAATGCTACCTAATGAAATAAGAGTACTTGCTGTCCCACTCTTTTCTTTGGAGACTACCCTCCCATACAAATGTTCACTAGACCTGATCCTTAACTCATGAGATCCAATGTCATCACACTCCAAAGAGGTACAGCTTAAGCTGGCACTGTCCTTTCAAGTAAATAAAAGCTTTGTTTACCTATGTTTAACCTGCAACTGTTGGAACACAAATGCAAGGCATTTTAGTACATGTTTTGAATCAGAAAAAACAAAGAAAGTATTTGCTTCCTACTGGACTGATTCACTTAAGAGAAATGCACTATAATGACTAGTCAAGAAGTCACTGAATTTATTCTTAACAGTTCTGGGAAAAATTATCTGTAAGTAAAATTATTTGGGATAAGAAAGTTTACAAAGTCACGCAACTCAATTTTTCAAAAATCTCTCAGATACCTTTTGCTGTGCTCACATCAATCTGGAATGTTCATAAGATAAGCTACTACCAGCAGGAGAGTGAGGCTGGGGGAGAGAAAACCTTTTGAAGTGATAAACACCCATTTTTTCATGGTCTGTGTGTATAAAACATCCTCACTGCATTTTCCACTTTATGCATCCGATGAAGTGAGCTGTAGCTCACGAAAGCTCATGCTCAAATAAATTGGTTAGTCTCTAAGGTGCCACAAGTACTCCTTTTCTTTTTGCGAATACAAACTAACACGGCTGCTATTCTGAAACCTGTCATAAAGAAAATAAGCTTCACGTCACAAGAGCAATATTTTATTTTTCAGCAAACAAGGTATCAGGGTTGAGAAAAAGGCCTGCTTTGTAAATATGGGATATATTACACCTTTCAACTCCCCCTGGTTTCCCATACATGGAATGTGGATTGCCTCAGCAGACTCGCGAATCAACTAGTCAGGATAGAACTGGTGAAATTTTTCAGCCAACACTTTTTTCAGCTGAAAAATGCAGATTTGAGTCAACTGAAACATTTCCCAAATTTGCCAAATGTTTTTGGGGGGGGGGGTACACAAAAAATTCTGAAAAAAAATAAAATAAAAAATTTAAAAAATCAGAACTCTTGTTTTGACATTTTCTAAATAAAATGTTTTGATTGTTGTTATTATTAAACAACAAAGTTTTTATTAAAACTTTTCATTTTGAAATTTGGTTCAATTGCATTTAAAACACAAATTAAAAAAATCTAAAATGAAATATTTTGTTCAGACCGAATGATTTTTTTTCCAAGTTGCTGAAAAATTTTAAACATTTTTGTTTCAACCCCAAACGAGTTTGGATGGAGAGACAGTAGGCAATGTTCTACCATGATTAACACTGCATGAAACTCCCAACTGGCTCACAAATTAGGAAGGTGCAAATTTGCCATAGGTGTAAGTGAAGACAGAATCTAGCCATAGAAGTCTCTGCGACAAAGGTTTAAAGAGTAAGGCTAAGATTTTGTCACAGAGGTCACAGAAGTCATGGAATCATGACCTATAAAAACCCCCGTGACGTCAGCTGGCAGGCGGCTGGGAGCTGCAGGGTACTCCCACCACCTGAGGAGGCGGAGGCCCCCCTCAAGCTCCTGGCCACCACCTGCAGCAGGGGTACCTCGCAGCTCCCCGCTGTGGACAGCAGGGGGACTCCCTCTACCCCCGGCTGCCGCGGGCGGCAGGGGCCTCCCGCAGCTACCCATTGCTGCACATGGCATGGGGTATTCCAAAGCTCCCCACCACCGTGAGCAGCAGGGGTGACCCTGGAGCTCCTGACTGCTGCAAATGGCAGGGGCTCCCTGCAGCTCCCAGGAACTCCTGGCCGCCGTAAGCAGCGTGGGGACACCCCCTGAGCTCCCAGCTGCCACAGAGGGAAGCAGGGGCCGCCCACTGCTCCCACGAACTCCCGGCCGCCGTGGGTGGTGAGGGGGACCCCCGCAGTTCTTGGCCGCCATGGGTGGAGAGGGGGGACTCCCGTGCTTCTTGGCTGCTGCGGGCACTGGGGGGCTCTGAGCCATGCGGTGGGGGGACCCCGCAGCTCCTGGCCAGCCCTCGTAGCTCCCACCACTGCGGCAGGAGAGGAACCCTGGAGCTCCAAGACCCCCACATGTGGTGGGGACCTCTGGAGCTCCCAGCCAGGCGCCCCGCATTGGCTCCCCGTTTTGTCATGGATATTTTTAGTAAAAGTCAGGGACAGGTCACGGGCTTCTGTGTATTTTAATTTGTTGCCTATGACTTGTCCGTGACTTTTACTAAAAATATCCAAGACAAAATCTTAGGTTTATTAATTAATTTGTTAGTGCCCAGAAGGGCATCATTTGATAAAGCATGAGACACCATGTTTTAGCTGTACTCATTTTTCAAATACCAGGATCATATTTAAGAATAATAGCAGGAGTGTCATAAACAAGACACAGGAAGTAATTCTTCCACTCTACACTGTGCTAATTCGGCCTCAGCTGGTGTATTGCATCCATTTCTGGGTGCCACATTTCAGGAAAGATGTGGACAAATTGGAGAGAGTCCAGAGAAGAGTAAAATGATTAAAGATCTAGAAAACATGACCTTACAAGGGAAGACTGAAAAACTGGGTTTGTTTAGTCTGGAGAAGACAAGTTGAGGGGAGGTCATAACAGTTTTCAAGTACATAAAAGGTTGTTACAAGGAGAAGGGAGAAAAAATGTTCTCCTTAATCTCTGAGGATAGGAAAAGAAGCAATGGGCTTAAACTGCAGCGAGAGTGATTTAGGTTAGACTTCAGGAAAAACTTCCTGTCAGAATGGTTAAGCACTGGAATAAATTGCCTAGGGAGGTTGTGGAATCTCCATCACTGGAGATTTTTAAGAGCAGATTAGACAAACACCTGTCAAGGCTCATCTAGATAATATTTAGTCCTGCCTTGAGTGCAGAGGTCTAGACTAGA